>NC_090439.1:1198569427-1199178164 GCF_031143425.1 Pleurodeles waltl
CATCTTGGTCCCTCCTGGGCCACAGCAGCATCCAAAAACCCTAACCGCGACCCTTGCATTTAGCAAGGCTTGTTTGCGGTATTTCTGCGTGGGAACACCTCTGCAAGCTTCTTCACGACGTGGGACATCCATCCTCCAAAGGGAAAGTTCCTAGTCCTCTTCGTTCTTGCAGAATCCACAGCTTGTACCATCTGATGGCAGCTTCTTTGCATCTTGAGCTGGCATTTCCTAGGCATCTGCCCAATCTCGACTTTGTTGCGACAATTGGACTTGGTCCCCTTGTTCCACAGGTACACTCATCCGGAAATCCACTGTTGTTGCTTTGCTGGTGTTGGTCTTTCTTGCAGAAATCCCCTATCACAACTTCTGTGCTCTCAGGGGAATATAGGTGCACTTTACACCTACTTTTCAGGGTCTTGGGGTGGGCTATTTTTCTAACCCTCACTGTTTTCTTACAGTCCCAGCGACCCTCTACAAGCTCACATAGGTTAGGGGTCCATACGTTATTTGCAATTCACTTTTGGAGTATATGGTTTGTGTTGCCCCTATACCTATGTGCTCCTATTGCAATCTACTGTACCTTTACATTGCTTGCATTACTTTCTATTGCTATTACTGCATATTATTGGTATTGTGTACATATATCATGTGTATATTTGCTATCCTCATTCCGAGGGTACTCACTGAGATACTTTTGGCATATTGTCATAAAAATAAAGTACCTTTATATTTAGTATATCTCTGTATTGTGTTTTCTTATGATATTGTGCATATGACACCAGTGGTATAGTAGGAGCTTTGCATGTCTCCTAGTTCAGCCTAAGCTGCTCTGCTAAGCTACCTTTTCTATCAGCCTAAGCTGCTAGACACCTCTTCTATACTAATAAGGGATAACTGGACCTGGTACAAAGTGTAAGTACCCCTTGGTACCCACTACAAGCCAGGCCAGCCTCCTACACATTGGACAATTCGAAATACACACACCTGACACACATACACACACCACACCCACACACCCAATCCAATATAAAACACACACCCACATCACCCACAAACCCTTACTACCAGCATTCTGAAACTACGCCAGAGACAGACACCACCATAAACAACACCAGCATCCACAGACACACAACACCATCACTTACACAACATCCATGCACCTCAAACAACACACAACAACACATCCCCTCACACATCACAACTCACACCACCTCACACATCACCCACACCACATCATGGCACCTCAAAGACACCCCAGGTTCTCTGAGGAGGAGCTCAGGGTCATGGTGGAGGAAATCGTCCAGGTAGAGCCACAGCTATTCGGATCACAGGTGCAGCACACCTCCATTGCAAGGAAGATGGAGCTATGGTGCAGAATCGTCGACTGGGTCAACGCAGTGGGACAGCACCCCAGAACACGGAATGACATCAGGAAGAGGTGGAATGACCTACGGGGGAAGGCGCATTCCATGGTCTCCAGACACCAGATTGCTATACAGAGGACTGCCGGTGGACCCCCACAACTAACAACATGGGAGGAGCAGGTCTTGGCAATACTGCATCCTGAGGGCCTCGCAGGAGTAGCAGGAGGACTGGACTCTGGTAAGTCAAAGCTTTAATATTATATCCCCCACCCTACCTGCATGCCATCACATACTCCCACCCTCACCCTCACCCCCATCACTCCAACACCTCACATGTGCTCCGCTATCACAACCCACCCATCCCAACACCAAGCCCTGCATGCAACACCAAAGCATGGAAATCCATCACCAAAGCATGTCCACTGCAGATACCCACACAGACCCCAAACCAAATATCACACAAGGACCAAGACAAGAATGCAAGCACTGGAGTACAGGGTCACTCACCCATTGCACATGATGGCATGCACAGATACAATAATCATGCCATTACACCCCTGCAGGACCCCAACCCAACGTCACCGGACAGGAGGTACCAGACATATCCAGTCCCCCCACAGAAGAGGCCCACAGTGATGACAGCAGCTCTGCACAACTGGATCAAGATGACCAGCCCGGACCATCAGGGACCTCAGGACAGTCGGTTCCCCTGACACTGTCACAAGCCACCACAGACCCTCCCCCCTCAGGAAACACCAGCACAACACCCACCCAGTGGGCCCATCCATCTGTCCCCAGGACACGTCAATCAGCAGTGTGTCCACCACTACAGGGAACCCAGGCAAACCCACCAACCCAAGAAAATCAGGGACCTGGGGGCAGTGGCAGTGGGCACACGGTTCAGGGGACAGGGGCTCAGGAAAACAGGGAAACTGGGAGGACTGATGTGCGACAGGGGGAGAACAGGCCCAGGGAACCCACTCTCCACGAGGCCCTCTGCAACATCATGGGAGCTTACCATCATTCCCAGGAGACGATAGCAACGGTATTGGCCAAGTTTCAGGAGACCCAGCGGCTGTAGGAGGAACACTATCTGGGGATCAGAGAGGACCTGAAGTCCATAAACAAAAGCCTGGTCACCATCGTAGGGGTGCTGCAAGACCTTGTCAACACCAGGAGGGACACTGTGGCACAACAAGGGGCCCCTGACACTAGCCTGGACGATGAACAGCCCTCCACCTCCGCCGGCGCTAGTGGACAGAAGGCACTGCCACAGGAACATGACACCAGCACCCCACCCCCTGCAGATGGAGAACCACCCGGCAAACGGTCCCTGAGATCCAGGAACAAGACAGAGAACATTGACAAGACCCCCGCCAGGAAATGAGACCCCCCTGAATGTCACCCTTCTGTCCCACTTTGTCACCCTGTCCATCCTTAAACTGCCATTGCTCCACTTCCTATTCCCCTTTGGACAATGCACCTGTGTAGGAGGCTGGACTGGCTTGTAGTGAGTACCAAGGGGTACTTACACCTTGCACCAGGCCCAGGTATCCCTTATTAGTGTATAGGGTGTCTAGCTGCTTAGGCTGATAGATAATGGTAGCTTAGCAGAGCAGCTTAGGCTGAACTAGGAGACGAGTGAAGCTCCTACAGTACCACTAGTGTCACTTGCACAATATCATAAGAAAACACAATACACAGATATACTAAAAATAAAGGTACTTTATTTTTATGACAATATGCCAAAGTATCTCAGTGAGTACCCTCAGTATGAGGATAGCAAATATACACAAGATATATGTACACAATACCAAAAATATGCAGTGCAAACAATGTATAGTTACAACAGTATACAATGGGGACACATAGGGATAGGGGCAACACAAACCATATACTCCAAAAGTGGAATGCGAACCACGAGTGGACCCCAAACCTATGTGACCTTGTAGAGGGTCGCTGGGACTGTAAGAAAACAGTCAGGGTTAGAAAAATAGCCCACCCCAAGACCCTGAAAAGTGACTGCAAAGTGCACTAAAGTTCCCCAAAGGACATAGAAGTCGTGATAGGGGAATTCTGCAGGAAAGAAACAAACCAGCAATGCAACAACAATGGATTTCCAAACGAGGGTACCTGTGGAACAAGGGGACCAAGTCCAAAATTCACAAGCAAGTCAGAGATGGGCAGATGCCCAGGAAATGCCAGCTGTGGGAGCAAAGAAGCTGCTACTAGGCAGTAGAAGCTGAGGATTTTGCAGGAACGACAAGGGCTAGAGACTTCCCTTTTGGAGGATGGATGCCCCACACCGTGGAGAGTCGTGCAGAAGTGTATTCCCTCCGCCAACAAGCCTTGCTAGCTGCAAATCATGCGGTTAAAGTTTTTGGATGCTGCTGTGGCCCAGGAGGGACCAGGATGTCGCCAAATGCGTCAGGGGACAGAGGGGGCACCCAGCAAGACAAGGAGCCCTCTCAGAAACAGGCATCACCCGCAGAAGTGCCAGAACAGGCACTACAAAGAGGAGTGAAACGGTGCTCACCCGAAGTTGCACAAAGGAGTCTCACGCCGCCGGAGGACAACTTAGAAAGTCGTGCAATACAGGTTAGAGTGCCGTGGACCCAGGCTTGGCTGTGCACAAAAGATTTCCGCCGGAAGTGCACAGAGGCCGGAGTAGCTGCAAAAGACGCGGTTCCCAGCAATGCAGTCTGGCGTGGGGAAGCAAGAACTTACCTCCACCAAACTAGGACTGAAGAGTCACTGGACTGTGGGAGTCACTTGGTCAGAGTTTCTGGATTCAAGGGACCTCGCTCGTTGCGCTGAGAGGAGACCCAGAGGACCGGTAATGCAGTTCTTTGGTGCCTGCGGTTGCAGGGGGAAGATTCCGTCGACCCACGGGAGATTTCTTCAGAGCTTCTAGTGCAGAGAGGAGGCAGACTACCCCCACAGCATGCACCACCAGGAAAACAGTTGAAAAGGCAGCAGGATCAGCGTTACAGAGTTGCAGTAGTTGTCTTTGCTACTTTGTTGCAGTTTTGCAGGATTCCAGCGCGGTCAGCAGTCAATTCCTTGGCAGAAGGTGAAGAGAGAGATGCAGAGGAACTCTGATGAGCTCTTGCATTCGTTATCTAAGGAATTCCCGAAAGCAGAGACCCTAAATAGCCAGAAAAGAGGGTTTGGCTACTTAGGAGAGAGATATCTAGCAACACCTGAAGGAGCCTATCAGAAGGAGTCTCTGATGTCACCTGCTGGCCCTGGCCACTCAGAGCAGTCCAGTGTGCCAGCAGCACCTCTGTTTCCAAGATGGCAGAGGTCTGGAGCACACTCGAGGAGCTCTGTGCACCTCCCAGGGGAGGTGCAGGTCAGGGGAGTGGTCACTCCCCTTTCCTTTGTCCAGTTTCGCGCCAGAGCAGGGCTGAGGGGTCCCTGAACCGGTGTAGACTGGCTTATGCAGAAATGGGCACCATCTGTGCCCATGAAAGCATTTCCAGAGGCTGGGGGAGGCTACTCCTCCCCTGCCTTAACACCTTTTTCCAAAGGGAGAGGGTGTAACACCCTCTCTCTGAGGAAGTCCTTTGTTCTGCCATCCTGGGCCAATCCTGGTTGGACCCCAGGAGGGCAGAAACCTGTCTGAGGGGTTGGCAGCAGCAGCAGCTGCAGTGAAACCCCTGAAAAGGCAGTTTGGCAGTACCAGGGTCTGTGCTACAGACCAGTGTGATCATGGGATTGTGCCAACTATGCCAGGATGGCATAGAGGGGGCAATTCCATGATCATAGACATGTTACATGGCCATATTCGGAGTTACCATTGTGAAGCTACACATAGGTAGTGACCTATGTGTAGTGCACGCCTTTAATGGTGTCCCCGCACTCACAAAGTCCGGGGAATTTGCCCTGAACAATGTGGGGGCACCTTGGCTGGTGCCAGGGTGCCCACACACTAAGTAACTTTGCACCTAACCTTTACTAGGTAAAGGATAGACATATAGGTGACTTATAATTACTAAAGTGCAGTGGTAATTGGCTGTGAAATAACGTGGACGTTATTTCACTCAGGCTGCAATGGCAGGCCTGTGTAAGAATTATCAGAGCTCCCTATGGGTGGCAAAAGAAATGCTGCAGCCCATAGGGATCTCCTGGAACCCCAATACCCTGGGTACCTCAGTACCATATACTAGGGAATTATAAGGGTGTTCCAGTATGCCAATATGAATTGGTAAAATTGGTCACTAGCCTGTTAGTGACAATTTGGAAAGAAATGAGAGAGCATAACCACTGAGGTTCTGGTTAGCAGAGCCTCAGTGAGACAGTTAAGCATCACACAGGGAAAACATACAGGGCACACTTATGAGCACTGGGGCCCTGGTTGGCAGGGTCCCAGTGACACATACAACTAAAACAACATATACACAGTGAAAAATGGGGGTAACATGCCAGGCAAGATGGTACTTTCCTACAACCTGTGAAACAAATAGACTGGACTCTGCCATGGACATTCCTCCACCATCACCCCTGCCCATTTTACAACCCCCTCCACTTATTTGCACAGAAATAAACACACTTCAATCACAAAACAATCTGGAGTCAGTCTGTGCTTTCACAAACGTGTAATTGCAATAACCATGGAATATAGCAATGTCAATTTAATTGTTCACATACCGATGTAACACAGCTGTAGGGCTGGAGGAAATATAGCAGAGGGCACAAAGTGGGACCCACATCTGTGAAATGGAAAGGCAAAGTGACAATTACGGGAATACGCTTCTGCTCAACTTGGATAAAGAATCGCTGAATAAGCTACAGTTGATGCGAAACACTGCGGCTAGGCTATTACTGAAACGGCCTCGTGGGGCCTCTGCTAAGAGGTGCCTTAGAGATTTACATTGGCTTCCGGTAGCCCAGCGGCTCTCTTTCAAGGCTCTCTGCATCACTCACAAGGCTGTCCATGGGATTGGGCCTAAGGCTCTAACCACTAAGCTGCAATGGTACAGGCCCAATAGGCTGTTGCGATCTGCCTCTGCCTATCGAATTCAAACATCCCGCACTAAGAAGGCGAAGTGGGGAGATAGAGCGTTTACCATTGCGGCTGCTAAAATTTGGAACTCTCTACCATTGGATTTAAGGCAAGAACACAATTATCTAACATTCAGGAAACTGGTCAAGACTTGGCTTTTTCCGCAATAAGTCTTGGAGTCCCCCTGTTAGCTGACTCTGCCTCTCCCAGTTAGCGCTTCGATGCCCTCGGGCCGGAATGCGCTTTATAAATACTCAATACAATACAATACAATTCAGGGTCAATACACTGAGTGAAAATGACAGACTTATGCTAGCTCCAACAATAGTATGAGATGTGGGAGGCAGTGACATCTTCTTACCTGTGTCTCACTGGAAGTATTGCATGATTATGTTGTTTCTGTTCTCAATATCCTCTTCTTCTGCCTCCTCTTCTTCACTGTCCACAGGCTCCACAGCTGCCACAAGACCACCAGCTTGCCCATCCTCCTGCAGAAAAGGCACATGCCGTTGCAAAGCCAGGTTGTGCAGCATACAGCAGGCCATGATGGTCTGGCACACCTTCTTTGGTGAGCAGTAGAGAGAACCACCTGTCATATGGAGGCACCAGAACCTGGCCTTCAGGAGGCCAAAGGTGAATTCAATCACCCTCCTAGTTCGCCCATGTGCCTCATTGTAGCGTTCCTCTGCCCTTGTCCTGGGATTTCTCACTGGGGTTAGTAGCCATGACAGGTTGGGGTAACCAGAGTCACCTGCAAATGTCGAGGGACAACTGTTAGACACACACTAACCCGTAGGGAAAACCCCATACCCAGACAACTATTCACACTGTGTAGGGTCTTTGTCCTCACCTATTAGCCACACACGGTGCCTCTGGAGTTGCCCCATTACATAAGGGATGCTGCTATTCCTCAAAATGTAAGCGTCATGCACTGAGCCAGGAAATTTGGCATCCAAATGGGAGATGTACTGGTCGGCCAAACACACCATCTGCACAGTCATAGAATGGTAGCTCTTCCGGTTCACTCCTGCGGTGGGGTACCAAGGCCACATGTGTCCCATCAATGGCACCTATGATGTTGGGGATATGTCCCAGGGCATAAAAGTCACCTTTCACTGTGAGCAAATCCTCTACCTGAGAAAACACGATGTAGTTGTGCATGTGTTTCAGCAGGGCATACAACACTCTGGACAACACGTTAGAGAACATTGGCTGGGACATCCCTGATGCAATGGCCACTGTTGTTTGAAAGGGACCACATGCCAGGAAATGGAGTACTGACAGGACCTGCTCTAGAGGGGGGATTCCTGTGGGATGGCAGATAGCTGACATGAGGTCTGGCTCCAACTGGGCACACAGTTCATGGATTGTTGCACAATCAAGTCTGTAGGTGACTATTATGTGTCTCTCTTCCATTGTCAACAGGTCCACCAGCGGCCTGTACACCAGAGGATGCCACCATCTCATCACCTGCCCCAGCAGACGTGCCCTATGGACGAGAACAGCGAGCAGAGAGTCAGCCAACACTGAGGTATCACAAAATGTCATTTGCATACATTTATTAATCCGCAATGTGCCTGTTACTGTGTGTATTCAAGGCCTACATTGGTGTGACACAGTTAATATTAATGCCATATGGCCCCCTGAAATGGCGGCTGCCAGACCTGTAAGGTGGGACAAGGGGATATGAGGTAACTGCGCTGGCGTTGTACACCGTCGCAGTAGGTGGTAGAAGACCCCGGTGCAATCCTGCATTGGTTAACATTGGACCCTATGGGTCCGCGGAGCCAATGACAATGTATGCCGGCGGTGACGGTATGCATCGCCGCCGATGTGACCGCCATTTTCTGTCTGTTCACTCACTTGATACCTGACCTTCAACAGGAGAGGACCTTCACTGCAAGTGCTGCTGTGACCTCAGTCTGGAAGCGACGATGGCTCATGTGTCTGGGGAAAGGGCCCCTGCCTTCACTTCGTAGGAGTTGGAGAAACTAGTGGATGGGGTCCTCCCCCAGTACACACAATTGTATGGTCCTCCAGACAAACAGGTGAGTACACTGTGAGCATGCTGCATGGCCAATTCCTGTTTGGAGTGGTGTGGATGGAAGATAAATAGGGGGGGACTGAGGCCTGCATGTGCGGACGGTGAGTGTATGTGTGTCAGTGCAAGGGTGGGACCGTGGGCCAATGAGTATGATGGTCCGGATGGGTAAAGATTTTCCTTTTCCCCTGTACTATTCCTCTAGGTCAGCGCCCACCAGAAGAAGGCTATTTGGCGTGCCATCGCCAAGAACGTCCGGACCCTGGGGGTCCACCACAGACGGAGCACCCACTGCCGTAAAAGGTGGGAGGACCTCCGCCGCTGGAGCAAGAAGATGGCCGAGGCCCAGCTGGGGATGGTGTCCAAACGTGGGAGGGGTGCCCATCGCACCATGACCCCCCTGATGTTCCGGATCCTGACAGTGGTGTATCCGGAGTTGGATGGGCGCCTGAGGGCATCACAGCAGCGCACAAGGGGGTGAGTACACTCTCATTCAGCTGACTCGCATTACGAGGTGTCTGGGTGAGCGAGGTGGGCAGTGGGCAGTGGGTTCCCCTAGGCCAGGGCGAGCTTGGTAGGCAAGGTCCCTTGTGGGGCAGGCTCAGTGGCACCCCAACCCCACTAGTGGTTAGTGCCACACCTAATCAGGCTCCTGTGACTTCCATGTGTGCAGCAATCGGGCTTAGGCCTTGTACCCCATGGGCATGTGATTAATCTAGGAACTATAAGTGCATGGCGTAGTGCAGAGGGCTGCTGTGTCTATTGTGTCCGCCAACGGTAGTGGTGTTGCATGCACTCAACATGTCTTTCTTCTGTCTTCCCCCCCTTTTTGTGGTCTCCCTGTTCTTGTGTGCAATAGCATCATCAGGCGGAGGAGCATTGGCACCGGAGCAGGAGGGAGCTGGATCCCACTTGGCCCTGGAGGGCGAAACAATGGAGTCTGAAGCCACCAGTGGGACGGAGGGTGAGGGGAGCTCCACAGCGGGGACAGGAGCTGACAGCAGTGACAGCGACTCCTCCTCTGATGTGAGGTCCCTTGCGGTGGCGGGCCCCTCTGTGCCCCCCACATCAACAGGTACAGCCGCCACCCCCATACCAGCACCGCCCTCCCAGCAGCCCCTCAGCGTCTGTCCCATGCCCACCCACCCCTTAGGGTGGGCATCTCCTTCGCCCCAGGCACCTCAGGCCCTGCCCCAGTCAGCCCTGCTGCCCTCAGTGAGGAGGCTATTGACCTCCTGAGATCCCTAACTGTTGGGCAGTCTACCATTCTGAATGCCATCCAGGGTGTTGAGAGGAATTTGCAACAAACAAATGCATACCTGGAGGGCATTCATTCTGGCCAGGCAGCCCATCAGAGAACATTTCAGGCTCTGGCCTCAGCACTGATGACAGCCATTGTCCCTGTGTCCAGCCTCACCCCTCCAACTTCCTCCACCCAGACCCAATCCTGTGTACCTCAGCCTATCCCAAGCACACCATCAGACCAGCATGCACACACATCTACACACAAGGGTGGTTCAGGCAAACATAAGCACCACACATCCCACAGGCACTCACACAAGCATCATACCCATGCACACATACCAACATCCACTGCCTCCACTGTGTCCCTCTCCTCCACATCTCCCTCCTCCCGCCCAGTCTCGTCTCCACTCACACCTGTAGCACTACATCCTCAGCCACTACCTCCATCACCAGCATGCCCATCACCACACACCGCTCATGTGCACTCACGACCCCCACTACCATTCACACATCCCCAGTATCCTCTCCCAGTGTGTCTGTGAGCCCTCCTTACCAAAGTACACAAACGCAGGCACACACCCACCCAACAGCCATCCACCTCACAACAGCCTCCAGCCCATGCACCTTCACCCGAATTCAGCAGATGTACACCTCCTACAACCACTACCTCTACCTCCACTCCCAAACCCCCTCCATCTACCTGTCCCAGTGTGTCTAAAAAAAAATTCCTGGCTAATATTGACCTCTTCCCTACACCTCCCCTCGTCCTTCCTCTAGGGCCAGGCTTTCCAGGTCCCAGCCCAGCACCTCAGCCACCACATCCCAAGGCACAGTGGTGCCAGCAATTGCGGGGTCATGGAGTGCGCCAACCATCAGGGCTGCCAGTGTGCCACGGAGCAAGGGCAAGGACATTCTGCCACCTACCAAGGTGAAAAAGGTGCCCACATCCCGAAGGGAGAAGCCGAAAACACCTGCCACCAAGGGTTCAGGGAAAACGAAAGGAGATAGTGGCAAGACAGCTGCGCCATCATCAAAGGTGGGGAAGGGCCAAAAACTAAAGGGCAGGTCAGGCGAGGGCATGGTGGCACCGACTGAGGGACCTGTGTCACACCTTCTGTCCACATCGATGCCAACCTGTACGGCGGAGAACACCGCCACATGCACCGCCACCTGCACCGCCACAGACCCCGTCGCCAGCACCGCCGTCACAGACTCCACAGCATGGACCGCCGCCACAGACCCCGCTGCCGGCACCGCCGCCACAGACCCCGCCGCCAGCACCACCGCCACAGACCCCACCGACAGCACCGCAGCCACAAACCCCGCAGCCAGCACCGCCGCGACTGACACCGCCGCAAGCACCGCCAGCGGCCCCGCGACATCCTCAGGCATTGGCACCACCGCAGATATGGCTACCATCCCCAGTGGTCAGTTGTCCGAGGCTGGTGGTGAGTTCCAGGACCCTGGGCAGCTTCCATAAAGCATCACTCTCATCACAGTTGTTACCTGCATATGGAAGGCGAAGCCGCAGCAGTGTGGGGTATGTCTCTGCCTCCATGGCGTATCATGCTACCTGTACCTCGGCAATCTTGTGGCACACACACCCCGGCAAGTGTATTGTTCCAGCCACACTGCACGTGGAGCACTCTGGGCACCAGGCCCCCTCCAGAACCAGTGGAGTATCTCATCCACTACCTCAGTCCTTGGCAGGATGAAGCACTCTAGGCACAAAGCCCCCTCCAGAACCAGTGGAGAAAGGCATCCACTACCTCAATCCTTGGCAGGATGACGCACTCTGGGCACAAAGCCCCCTCCAGAACCAGTGGAGAAAGGCATCCACTACCTCAGTCCTTGGCAGGATGAAGCACTCTGGGCACCAAGCCCCCTCAAGAACCAGTGGAGACTGTTATCCACTTGAGAGACTGTGGCTTTGCACTCCCCAGGATAAAGCAATGGGCAACCCACCCACTGAAAAGACTTGAGAGACTGGCTTTGCATTCCCCAGGATAAAGCAGTGGGCAAACCACCAACTGAAAAGACTTGAGAGACTGTGGCTTTGACTCCCCAGGATAAAACAATGGGCATGGAGCCCCCTCATGGAGAAGTGGCATTGTGCGTTCATCAGGCTGAGGTGCCACCCTCCCCCTCCCCCTGAGGTGCCTGTATATTTTCTTTGTGATGCCCCTCTAGTGTTCTCTCTGTTTGGAGTCAGGTATCATGTGTGGGACTCGCCCATGCATTTTGGGCCCAGTGGTCCACGGACAATGATTGGTGCACTATCCAGACTTGTGTAGTTGGTGTACATAATTGTATGTACTGGATTTTGACTTTTGACTAATGGATTTTTATTGATTACAATCGTTACAATCATGTCCTTTTGTCCCTGTGTTATTCAAGGGGGGACGGGGGATGTATATGTAATGTTGCAGCATGTATTTGTGTGTATGGTGTTGTGGGTGAAGGTGGGGGTGTCGCGTGTGTGTGTCATTCTCTTTTCCCTCCCCTCCCCTGTGTTGTAGGTGCAGTACTCACCGTGGTCGTCGCCGCCGTCGTTGGAGCTCCTGATAGAGGAGCAGGAAGAGCATCGCTGGCAGTATCTGCAATTCTGCAATATCTCACAGGATATATTCCCTTAGGAGGTAAGTAAAATACACAAAATATGCACCCAAACCAAAATCAGGTAGGTAAAGTTAGAACAGTAGTGCAAACACTGTAGAATACAATAGGATGCAATAGACCTAGGGGTAACACAAACCATATACTAAGAAAGTGGAATGCGAACCACTTAGGGACCCCAGGCCTAGTGTAGTGTGTAGAGGGTCACTGGGAGTGTAAGGAAACACTAAGGGTGTCCAAGATACCCCACCCCAAGACCCTGAAAAGTAGGAGTAAATTTACCCTACTTCCCCAGAAAAACACTGAAGTCGTGATAGGAGATTCTGCAAAGACCACAACTGACTGCAAAGCACTGAAGACGGATTCCTGGACCTGAGGACCTGTAAATGAAGGGGACCAAGTCCAAGAGTCACAAAAGTGTCCGGGGCGCAGGAGCCCACTAAACCCCAGATGAAGGTGCAAAATGGGTGCCTCTGTGTGGAAAAAGCTGAAGATTCTGCAACAACGGAAGATGCCAGGAACTTCTCCTTTGCGCAGATGATGTCCCACGGCGTGCTGGAGGATACAGAGTTGTTTCCACACAGAAAGACCACAAACAAGCCTTGCTAGCTGCAAAAGTCACAGTTAAAGAAAATGGGTGCTGCCTGGGTCTAGGAAGGACCAGGAGGTCACCCCTTGGAGGAGGAGACAGAGAGGGCACTCAGCATCACAGAGAGCCCATGCAGAAGTAGGCAGCACCCGCAGAGGTACTTGAATACAGGTTCAAGAAAACTGAGAGCAGCAGTCATATCAACACTACAAAGGAGGGTCCCACGGAGCTGGTGGTCAACTCAGTGAGTTGAGCAATGCAGGATGGAGTGCTGGGGACCTGGACTGTGCTGTGCACGGAGGATTCCTTGCACAAGTGCACAGAAGCCCTAGCAGCTGCAGTTCACTCAGTACACAGGATTACTGTCTCGCGTGGGGAGGTAAGGACTTACCTCCAGCAAATTTGGACAGATGGACCACTGGACTGTCGGGGGCATTTGGATCCAGCTCCTGTGTTCCAGGGACCACGCTCGTCACGATGAGAGGGGACCCAGAGGACCGGTGAAGCAGAAGTTTCGTGCCTGCGTTAGCAGGGGGAAGATTCTGTCGACCCACAGGAGATTTTTTCTTGCCTTCCAGTGCAAGGTGAAGGCAGACAGCCCCCAGAGCATCCACCTCCAGGAAAAAGTCGAGAAAGCCAGAAGGATTAGGCGCTACAATGTCGCTGTTAGTCTTCTTGCTACTTTGTTGCAGTGTCGATCCTTGGCAGAAGTCAAAGAGGGAGATGCAGAGGAACTCTGGTGAGCTCTTGCATTCTTTATCTGAAGAGAAGCCCACTGGAGAGACCCTAAATAACCCTCAGAGGAGGATTGGCCCCCTATGCAGTTAAGCACCTATCAGAAGGGGTCTCTGCCATCACCTGCTGGCACTGGCCACTCACATGCCTCCATTGTGCCCTCACACCTCTGCATTCCTGGAGGAGCTCTGGGCACCACCCCTGGGGTGGTGATGGACAGGAGAGTGGTCACTCGCCTTTCCTTTGTCCAATTTCACACCAGAGCAGGGGCTGGGGGATCGCTGAACCGGTGTAGACTGGTTTATGCAAGGAGGGTCACCATCGGTGCCCTTCAAAGCATTTCCAGAGGCTGGGGGAGGCTACTCCTCCCCAGCCCTTAACACATATTTCCAAAGTAAGAGGTGTAACACCCTCTCTCAGAGGAAATTCTTTGTTCTGCCTTCCTGGGACTGGGCTGCCCAGACCCCAGGAGGGCAGAAGCCTGTCTGTGGGTTGGCAGCAGCGGTAGCTGCAGTGAAAACCCCATAGAGCTAGTTTAGCAGTACCCAGGGTCCATGCTGGAGCCCCGGGGATGCATGGGATTGGCACCCCAATACCAGATTTAGCATGGGGGGACAATTCCATGATCTTAGACATGTTACATGGCCATATTCGGAGTTACCGTTGTGAAGCTACATGTAGGTATTGACCTATATGTTGTGCACACGTGTAATGGTGTCCCCGCACTCACAAAGTCTGGGGAAATTGCCCTGAACTATGTGGGGGCGCCTTGGCTAGTGTCAGGGTGCCCTCACACTTAGTAACTTTGCACCTAACCTTCACCAAGTGAGGGTGAGACATATAGGTGAGTTATAAGTTACTGAAGTGCAGTGTAAAATGGCTGTGAAATAACGTGGACGTTATTTCACTCAAGCTGCAGTGGCAGTCATGTGGGTGGCAAAAGAAATGCTGCAGCCCATAGGGATCTCCTGGAACCCCAATACCCTGGGTACCTCAGTACCATATACTAGGGAATTATAAGGGTGTTCCAGTATGCCAATTAGAATTGGTAAAAATGGTCACTAGCCTGCAGTGACAATTTTAAAGGCAGAGAGAGCATCAGCACTGAGGTTCTGATTAGCAGAGCCTCAGTGAGACAGTTAGTCATCACACAGGGAACACATTCAGACCACAAACTATGAGCACTGGGGTCCTGGCTAGCAGGATCCCAGTGACACATATCAAACATACTGACAACATAGGGTTTTCACTATGAGCACTGGGGTCCTGGCTAGCAGGGTCCCAGTGAGACGTATAAAACACACTGATGAATAGGGTTTTCACTATGGGCACTGGGGTCCTGGCTAGCAGGATCCCAGTGAGACAGTAAAAACACCCTGACATATACTCACAAACAGGCCAAAAGTGGGGGTAACAAGGCTAGAAAGAGGCTACCTTCCTACAGAGCCACTGGATTCGGTCGATCCTGGACATTGATTGGACACCCTGGGGCAGTTGGCTTGATGAGCCGGTTTATGATCTGGTTATGTATTTGCTGTAAGAATGTTGAATGCTTAACAGTGCTGTGGTATAACTAACTTCATCTTCCTTCACAGGGGTGAGGTTCATTCAGAGGAGTTGTCACTTAACCTCAAGTTTACGGTTCATTCATGTTTAAACACTGCAGTCAATGAGTTGAGTATCCTATGAATTCTGTGAGTCCAGGTGGAGAAGTGGGCCGGAGGAGGTTCAATCTGGACTGGAAGTTCAAACTTTAGTTGTATGATTTACTAGGGCTACAGAGAAGTGGTCCTCACTACTCTTTTGCAAACTGGGTGAACAACACTGGTCGGATTGCTCCTACACACTATGGGTAGATTATGGTTGGGGAAGGACGAGTTAGGCTGTGGGTCCCTGACGTATGAGATTTGCAGTCTGGAGTGTTACATTGCATGTCTGGGATGGGAGGTTCGGTTTTAGTTACAGTTACAGGGCGGGGGACATTTGTTAGATGCCCTTTACAGTGTAAGTGTTAAAGTCACCAGATCCTCGGGGTCTGTGCACGTTCCCAACACGTCCACCACTGAACAGCTCCAAGACTCTGATAGATAAATCACAGAGACTGAGAGAGTTCAAGAGGGGAAGAGGGGATTAGGAAGGGAACAGCTGGGAAGGAGACCTGTAGTAAGAAAAAGGTTAGAACACACAATATGAAAATTATATCTCCAGAAATCAATACTAGACTATGATTCTAAGCCTAGTCACTCTGAAAACATGAACAATCTAAGAGTTAAATTTAAAATGACTAAGTTTCAAGATGGCCGGATACCTGTAGGGGAATCAAGATGAATTAAATGAAAACTTTCTTATTCAAGTACTTTCCTTTACATGAGAATCAGAAAAACATTCTGACTAAATTTTAAACCAGTCATATAAATCCTGTTTTGAGAATGTATACTAGGACCATACAATATTGCATCTAGAAACTCTGGCCTTCTGTGTACTCTTAAAATGTTTCAACACAAATTGCACATATTGCAGATATATATATATATATATATATATATATATACATATATATATATATATATATAGTAAACACCATAAAAGGATTGTGCACCATGAATAACACAATATGGATTCAGGAAACAAATCACATAACTTGTCAACTCGAATATTACATAATAAATATCTTAGAATAGTGGCATACAATAAACAACATGAAAAAACTCGAGGAGAGAATTGTGCGTCTTGCCGATTCAAGTGTTACCATATAAAATACCAAGAAATGGTAGCACGCAATGAATATCAAAGTCAAATCATCATTAATCGAATCGCGCGTCTTGACGATTCGTAAAACACGATGTAAATGTCAAGAAATAACAGCTCACAATAAATAACAAGATCAAAGTACAATGAAACGAATCGCACTTCTTTTGCCAATTCTTAAACCATCATGTAAATGTCAAGAAATGGTAGCGCACAATGAACAACAAAGTTAAATCCTCATGAAACGAGTTGCGCGTCTTGCCAATTCGTAATTCATGTAAATGTCAAGAAATAGTAGTGCGCAATGGACAACAATGTTTAAACACCATAAAACGAATAGCGCGTCTTGCTGATTCTTAAGCCACCATGCCAATGTCAAGAAATGGTAGCACGCAATGCATAACAAAGTCAAACCTTTATGAAACAAATTGCGCGTCTTGCCTATTTGTAAACTACCATATAAATGTCAAGAAATGGTAGCGCGCAAGAAATCTGTTACTCATTTAAGAATTAAACCAAGAATATGAAATTCTCAATAACGGTGTCGGGACAGTCCAACCACCTTCTTACAGCCTGGAACAATGATCACCAATGAAGGATGAAGGGCAGAAGACTGGAAGATCCAAATAGGCCGCTGGGACAGGAGCTCAGGAAGAAGCTTCTGCTCTGCACCGGGACCTCTGAATAGTGAGCACTGGGAGTTGGGCTGGCTCTCTTTTATAACCATGAACACCATCCACTCAGGTTCCCCTACGGACCCTTGCCCTCATCACGTATTCAACTCAGCCAACGCCACCATCGCCCCCGAACTCCGCAAGATCATCAACCTCTCCTTCACTTCCGCCACTTTCCCGGACAGCTGGAAACACGCAGAAAGCCAACCCCTCCTCAAGAAACCCAAAGCCGACCCCAACGATCTCAAAAACTTCCGTCCGATCTCTCTCCTCCCTTTTCCAGCTAAGGTCATCGAGAAGATCGTCAACACTCAACTCACCCACTTCCTCGAAGACAATTCCATCCTGGACCCCTCACAATCCGGATTCAGACGAAACCACAGCACTGAGACTGCTCTCCTCGCCGCCACAGATGACATCAGACATCAATTGGACAACGGCGAAACCTCAGCCCTCATCCTCCTCGACCTATCAGCCGCCTTTGACACAGTCTGCCACCGCACCCTACTGACCCGCCTCCAGGAAGCCGGCATCCAAGATAAAGCCCTCCACTGGATCTCATCCTTCCTCTCCGACAGAAGTCCGTCTCTCCCCTTTCCACTCCAAAGCCACCAACCTCATCTGCGGCGTCCCCCAAGGATCCTCCCTCAGCCCTACGTTGTTCAACGTCTACATGGCCCCCCTCGCTAAACTGTCCCGCCAACATCATCTCAGCATCATCTCCTATGCCGACGACACCCAGCTCGTCCTCTCCCTGACCAAAGACCCGCTCACCGCCAAAACAAACCTCCACGAGGGACTAAAAGCCATCGCCGATTGGATGAACAACAGTCGCCTGAAACTCAACTCCGACAAGACGGAAGTCCTCATCCTCGGGCGCACTCCCTCGGCCTGGAACGACTCTTGGTGGCCCTCCGACCTCGGACCCCCGCCCACCCCTGCCAACCACGCAAGAAACCTCGGCTTCATCCTGGACTCCGCCCTCACCATGTCCAAACAGGTCAGCGCCGTCTCCTCCTCCTGTTTCAACACCCTTCGAATGCTCCGCAGAATCTTCAAGTGGATTCCAACAGAAACCAGAAAGACGGTGACCCAGGCCCTCGTCAGCAGCAGACTTGACTACGGCAACGCACTCTACACAGGCATCCCAACCAAAGACATCAAACGACTCCAACGTATCCAAAATGCCTCCGCCCGACTGATTCTCGACGTACCCCACCGATGTCACATCTCCCCTCACCTGAAGGAACTCCACTGGCTCCCGGTAGACAAGAGGATCACCTTCAAACTCCTCACCCACGCTCACAAGGCACTTCACAACACCGGACCCTCCTACCTCAACACCAGACTTAACTTCTACACTCCAACACGTCAACTCCGATCCGCCAACCTCGCCCTCGCCATCGTACCCCGAATCCAGCGCAAGACCTCCGGCGGCAGATCCTTCTCCTTCCTCGCCGCCAAGACCTGGAACTCTCTCCCCACACCTCTACGCCAGACCCAGGACCTCCTCACATTCAGAAGGCTCCTCAAAACCTGGCTCTTCGACCGCTAAACAGCAGCGCTCCACGCCCCCCCCTCCCCTCAGCGCCTCGAAACCCTGACGGGTACATAGCGCGCTTTATAAATATTGTGATTGATTGATTGATTGATAGAGTCTTGGCCCAGCCCAAAATCACGCCCAGGCATGTTGCAGGGAAAGTCTCTGGAAGGCCCTGGAAAGGGGCAACACCCTAACACACTCTGAAAACCTGCAGCAATACATTGCAAAGGAACAGTATTTGTAAGCATATTAAAAATAAGTTTTCAGGATTGAACTCTGCAATGCAAAAGGTTAAACCACAACATATCAGCACAATGCATAAATTACTTTGTTTTGAGAGTGCTGGGTTTTTGCATTTTTGTTGCCAATAGAGCGCGTACTGCTCTGGTGTTGACAGTAAGAGGGCACACGGTTCTTAGTGTCAGACGGTTCACAGAAAGGCGGCGGGTGGGAAGGAGGTGAGGGGGTGGAGCACAGTATTCACACTTTGGCAGGACACATTAATGTTGCAACGTGGAATGTCAGGGGACTTCAGGGATGTGCCAAGAGATACAGGGTCCATTCGTTCCTCAAGACTGACAAAACTCAAATTGCCTGTCTACAGTAGACACATCTTATGACACCCGTGGAGGGTGGGCAGAGGAACACGCCAGGGATGCCCCTCTCCCCCCTTCTATTCACATTGGCCGTAAAGCCTCTTGCACTGGTGTTCGGCAAAGAGATGGAATCCTGGGCATCAGAGTGGGTGCTGTCACTCATGTAGTCTCCTTGTATTCTGATTATGCATTGCTATATTTACATTTCCCTAGAGAATTGCTTCTGTTGTTGCTGGGGCTGTTGATGTCTTTTGACTGAGGGTCAACACTCATGGATCGCGGCTGTTCTCTCTAGGGGCACGGATCGGATGGAGCCTGGATCGTCTTCAGAATCTGGGACTCAGGTTGGAACTGGAGGGGTTCTGATACCTCAGGGTTTGGGTCATGAACTTGGAGTCCCAGCATCAGCTTAAGAATGTAGACAGGGTGTTGTCGGGCCTCTCCAGCTCCATTCAATTCTGGAACTGACTCCCCCCTCTCCCTGATCTTTTGAGTCGCTATTCCAATATGTCTTGGTGCCTATATTCGGTCCAGAATTCCCTTTTCCCTTTTCCCACCGAGAGAGGTGTTTTTTAGGAAGCTGAATGGCCTACTGGGCTCATTAATATGGGCCGGTAAATGCAGCAGTTTGTCGCTGTTTGTTTGATTACCTTGATAGAGGAGCAGCAAGTATCCATGCGATCCCCAAGGGGCCTGCATACCTGATCTAGAAGGGTAAGAATATCACTGCGGGGTATGCCCTTCTTCTGTTTTAAGCATGAATCCATGTTTACTTCACCCCAGGTTGTGCATGAATGTGGCTTGTTGTTTCCACATACACCGTAAAACACTTGTTTTGAGGACAAAAGGTGTGTTCACGGGTATGTGCTTATATGTTGCTTATCTTAACATGCTTTGATTTGTTCTTGTTCAGTTAGGTCCCCGCACTGAGAAGAACACAACTCTAGTGTAAGATTTTAGTGATTTCTTACACAATAAATAATAATATTTTTACTTTCTTAGTGAGGGTTCGGCACAACAATAGGTCTTGATGATTCGCCACTAGATCTGTAAGACTTCTGCAGGCGAGAAACATGTTGACCATATCCAGTAGTTCTGTAGTTTAGGAAATACCCACACACAGACCCTAACATCTACACCTCTAATTGAATGAGCAGACACACATACATTTTTTGATAGGGAACCAGATCATTATACTCTGTGTGTTCCTGTTGTCTGTTTTTAATTTTAGCATGGGTGTCAGGTTACATTAAAGGTACTTATCTTGGGCACCTGTTCCCAGTTTTAACGGTGTTTGTTCCACCCACTGTCCCAAACACTCACTATCGGCACTTTTCTTAAAAAGATATCTGGCAAAGAGCCCTCTAGTGTGGCCTGTCAGGCGTTGCAGTGCCGGCCTGACGAGGATCATGGCCCGATGAAGAAGCATGTCACCTAATGGTGAGTGCGGGGTATTGTTCCTGGATGGCTAATGCATGTGGGGACTAAGAAGACCCCTACCCGAATGGAGTCTATTCTTTTGGACCAGTGCATCCTAATTTATTTATAAGTTCATTTAGGGAGATTGATGCCCTGGACCTTAAAACTCTCCCTGGATTTATATCCCCATTTTTGTTTCAGTATTGACACTCGAGATTGAACTTGTGGAAAGTGGACTAGCCATACCAGATATGAGGTGTTATGATTAAGCTGCACAACTACAACATGCTGTCAAATGGCTCACCAACTCGAGCAACCAGAAGAAGTGTCTATTGGGGGCTAAGGAGGCTGGCCTATCTCTACCACAATTATTGATGTGAGGGTTCAGGTCCGACACTCCAGTCCCATACCTTATAACAACCATGGCTGGGATCTGGGAACGGGTGGTGCAGAGGGTTCTTAGGCATGCCACATACATCAGGGAACTTCAGTTGTGGGACCTGACACCCTTTAGGAATATAGATAGGGACTTCTTTATGGAACATTGGCGAGCGTGAGGTTGCTAGGTTGCAGGGGATTTATAACCAGTGGAAGCATTTATTTCGTTTCAGGAAGTCCAGGACACATTTGAGGTTGGTCCAACACATTTTGTGCACTATGCTAAACTAGAAATCGTTGCAAGGGAGACCTGGCTGGATTTTTCATGAGGAGCCTGGGCCCTTTGGAGTACTGGACAGGCTGCTTAGTTGGGGACATGGGCGACATCTGATCTCGTCGCTTTACAGATACAGAAACTGACCCTAGAACCCCAGGTCATCGTACTCAACAACATGGAGAATCCTCCAAATGCCCAGATGAGTGCTGCGAGCAATACCCAGGGGACCCAGGCAGGGGAAACACTGACTTAATGGGCATAGATCCTCTACCCTAGGCAATAGACATGGAATTGAGCATAAGCCTGGAGACAGCATTTCAAGTTTAGCAAGTCCTCTCTCAAAAAAAAAAAAGCGGTAAACACTAGAACATCCCGAAAGACTGTTTCTACACAACACTCTTTCGACCCAGCCTTAACTTTTTGATCGCCATGGGCGTAATGGTTACGTCCATGGCTGCGCCATTACGTCCATTTACCGGCCCTCAGGGGAAGCGCTAGCACTCCCCCCGAGGGCGACCCCCCCCACCTCCCCAGGTCAGGGCTGGAAGGGGAATCGCTTCCTCATCCACCCCCGACCCCTGACCCTCCCAGTGACTTCTGATGACATCAGCACGCAATAGCGTGCTGACTTCATCAGAGGTCACCTCCCATCACGCTGGAAGCATGCTGAGCATTTCTCTTCAGTTCGGGAGGAGGGGACCAGCAGAGGCATGAAAGGAAAGGAAAGGCCTACTCTTCCCTTTCCTTTCATGTCTGTGCAAGCATTTCTGCTGCCCGATCACGATGCTGCATGACCTTCAACCCTTCCCACGTTTGGGTGCATCCTTCAAGGAAACATTCCGCACCAGCTGGGAATGCTGTTTGAGGTGCTGGCCTTTACGTGCTCTCTGTGCATATAATACACCCTGGGCCACCAGAAGTTTGTGGCAATAGGGGAACAGGTTTCAAGTTCACCTAATTATGCTGCAAGAAAGTAAAATTATGTCTCCAGAAGGATCAGTCTAGCCTGATCTGGTATGCCTGGTCTCCTGTAGAAGGAAACACAGGCAACCCCAGATGGGTTTTGGCCTAGCTAGGTGTCACCCCAGAGGTATAGCTTGAGTCCTGTGGCACATTGAGCATGACACCCATGTCTGGGCACATTTGTCACACTGATGGCATCTACTGTAACAAGCAACAAGGAGAGGGAGCCACTGGTGGTCACCCGGGCTGCATTACAACCCATCCTTTTTTGTCCACTCTGGCACTGTAAACTCTTTCTCCGATGTCCACAAGGGATCTGTTATATTTTTTACTATATTACATTCCTATGCCCTTTGTCCGTCTGAGTAAAATAACTTGGCTGTACAGCCTCAGATTTGCTGAAAACTTTGGGTGACCTGACAGACAGAATTGAATATACATCCCCTGGAATTAAAATGGGAAATCTTCCATCATTATGAACGCTTTAAGGGTAAGGGTGTCTCGTCACCATGGAATACAAAAGATACACTTAAAATTCTTTCACTCCCTCCAAATTTTCAAACGTAGCACAAGACCTGAAGTGATCGTTGGTTTGGCACCGACTCAACCTATGGATGTAGGCTGGCCCTTGAGAATTATCGGTTCAACTATGGACTATTAAAGTTCTGGAATCTGTGTCTCGTTCTTGAATTTAGTGTAATGTATGAGCCATTAAGCTTACTCTAACCTAAGTCAAGTTCATGCTTCCTTCAGTTTGGGATGTGAATTCACAGTACATCACATGATCACTGTTGCTGTTGTTTCTCTTAGTGTGTTGAGGAATTGTGAGTGTTATACTGAAAGGCTGAGGCTTTCCCAGCGATACTGAATGTGATGTACCTAATCAAGGACAAACCTAGCTCTCCCAGGCTGAATTACATAGTGTGTTTCGAATCATGTCACCTGAGGAGACTCTGGGAAACCTATGAATCTAATGAACTAGCATTAGGAGAGAATCGTCAAATGTATTCCATAGTAAATTGTTTCTTCTGGCTCGCCCCTCTAACGTACAAAATGTATTAAGGAGAGCCGGGTCAATCAGGGACCACCTAATTCCGTATCAGGAAAACACCCTTACCGGTCCAAGCAGATAGCTCACGTTAGGTGAAATAACCAGAAACGGATTTGCAAGCCAAGACAGGTGAAATGACATGACCTGAGGCAAGACTCCATGAGGCAGATTTCTAACATGTGATGCAACACAACTAAGCTTGCTGCTCTGCTTTGCATCTAAGGACACATGGACAGCTCCATGTCTACTGCGATATCGAGCTCTCTCTCTCTCCCTGTGCAAGTGCATTCCAGGCAACTTGTACCACACATACACACACCCACACACATACACACACCCACACACACACACACACACACACACCCACACACACACACACACATGCACACACACCCACACACACACACACACATGCACACACACCCACACATACCCACAAACACACACATACCCACACACACACATACCCACACACACACACACACACATGCACACACACCCACACACACACACACACATGCACACACACCCACACACACACACACATGCACACACACCCACACATACCCACAAACACACACATACCCACACACACACACACACACACACATACCCACACACACACACACACACATGCACACACACCCACACATACCCACAAACACACACATACCCACACACACACATACCCACACACACACACACACACACACACACATACACACACACACATACACACACACACACACACACATACACGTGTTACCATCCTTGTGGGGACTATGTGTGGATACCTGCCTTGCGGTGACTAACCTTTCCCAGTGGTTTCTAAAAATATAAATAATAGAAAAAATGTAAGAAAAAAATCAGGATACAGGATCCTGCTTCAAATTTGCAAATATAGCTCTATTTAATCAGGCAAATAGAGCCATCATTATGGGGACCTGAACACGTGTTACTAACCTTGTGAGGACTTACTCCAAAACTGTCATTTTTCATTTAATTCATTCACAACCAAATGGTTAAATATTTAATTGCCAGTGTTCTACCTAGATTTTATCATATTTTATTCATATATAAATAGATGTTTTTGTCCTAGGGGTGCACACAAAATGGGTTTTGATGATAATACTGTGCTCACCACAAACATTTAGACAATCTAGTCTACATAAAGGGAGTCACAGATCATTGGTAATTGCCCACAAATGTTAAGAGTTAAGGAAGGACACACAGGCAAAATAAACTTGCCATAGAACATACAATGGGGTTAGGTGAGAAAGCCAGAGTTAGACTTTCAGGTTCCATTTTCATCAACGTCACGACTAGGTATTATCTGCTTAATGTGTTTTTGTATTTTTAGTCCTCGTGGAGATTGCATGTAATTATATCAATGTTGAAGAACTGGCTGACATAGTATGAGATGGTAATCATGTTCAAGAGATGTGGGGCCAGATTTACAAGGAACTGGTGCAGCGCTGCACCAAAATTGGCAGCTCCATGCTGTGTCAGTTCTGATAAGCAGGGTTGCACCATAGTTACAAAAATATGGCGCACCTCTGTGTTTCCCCTAGCACTGGTGCAAATTTTAGCTGCAAATGCAGGCATCCTTGCACCAAAGTGCATTGAAGGGGATTATTGTTTATGTGCAGGAAGGTGTCCATTCCTGCACATAAATAATCTACAATGGCGATTTGGCATTTATATGTGTGCTGCAGAATGCAGCACACATAGAAGTAGCAAATTGCCATTATTGAATGATTGTTATTGTGCAGGAAGGGATACCTTCCTGCATAAACAATAATTCATGGCATTTTGCTCTATGTGTGCTGCAAAATGCAGCACACATAGAAAAAGCAAAAATGAAGAGAAATAAAAGTATTTCTCCTCATTGCGCCATGCTAACACCACCCCTGGGGTGTGTAAATCTGGGGCAGTGTCAAAAGTGATGGGTGTTTCAGTGGAATGTCTACAGCAAACACCCACTGTACGCCAAAGAAAACTGCATTGGAGGGGCCCATATTTACAAGGAGGTGTTAAGCCACAAAAAGTGACTTTGCGCTGCCTTGTAAGTATGATGCAGTGCACAGTGCCAATGGAGCATCCCAAAACGTCATGCTCTAGTGGTGCTAGGGGCTTGTAAGTATGCCCCATAGTATGTGATTATAGGTATGTTCAAGTCCCCGCAGAGACAGTGTGTGATTATTGTGATTCCCAGGTCGCCACAAAGATAGTGTGCGATGATAGTGTTTTTGAAGTTCCCACAGTGATGGTATGGCATGATACTCGTGTTCAACCCACAGTGATAGTAGGTGATTAGAGTGATGCTTAGGCCTGCGCAGAGATACTGTGATTATAGTAATTTCAAATACCCTAGGAGATAGTGTGTGACTGCAGTGATGCCCATGAATCCTCAGAGTTAATGTTTGATTACAGTCATATTTGATTGCCCATAGAGGTACCTTGTGACAATAGATATGACAAAGTATCATCTGGACATACTTTATAAGGATACTGCGACCAAGGACTACTGTCATATGAAGGAATGGAGTTGGATGACGAATTCCTTTATAGAGTCATGGAACTCCAACGTGGAGTGCAATATAATTAGAATGTAGGCCAGGGGTATTTGATTTCTTACAATTCATGGTCTTACCATCAACCATCCAATAAACCACTCAAATCCTTGGTCTGGTCCTCATTCGTATGAATGAGATAGGATGTTTGAAAATATTAAGAATAAAATTAGAATCAGCTTAACACAAGTTCAATTAAAAAAAATACTGTATCTCAGAATTTGTTTTTGAACCATGCAGAGCTACTCTACCTTTCCTATAATTACCTGAAGTGTGGATAGAAAGACATCTAGCCATACATATCTCCTTTCTACTTATCAATGTTCATCTCACAAACCAGAACAAACTAAGAAAATACAAGTGTTCATTTTTGTTTTTAAGAATCTACTGAGTGGTGGTTGTAGGAAAGTACCATTTTGCCTGGCATGTTACCCCCATATTACACTGTATGTATGTTGTTTTAGCCCTTGTGTCACTGGGATCCTGCCAGGCAGGACCCCATTACGCATAGTATGTGCCCTGTATGTGTTCCCTGTGTGGTGCCTAACTGTATCACTGAGGCTCTGCTACCCAGAAACTCAGTGTTTATGCTCTCTCTGCTTTCTAAATTTGTCACTGCAGGCTAGTGACTATATTTACCAATTCACATTGGCATACTGGTACACCCATATAATTCCCTTGTATATGGTACTGAGGTACCCAGGGTGTTGGGGTTCCAGGAGATCCCTATGGGCTGCAGCATTTCTTTTGCCACCCATAGGGAGCTCTGACAATTCTTACACAGGCCTGCCACTGCAGCCTGAGTGAAATAACGTCCACGTTATTTCACAACCATTTTTCACTGCACATAAGTAACTTATAAGTCACCCATATGTCTAACCTTCACTTAGTGAAGGTTGGGTGCCAAGTTACTTAGTGTGTGGGCACCCTGGCACTAACCAAGGTGCCCTCACATCGTTCAGGGCAAATTCCCTGGACATTGTGAGTGCTGGGACACCATTACAAGTGTGCACTATACATAGGTCACTACCTATGTATAGCGTCACAATGGTAACTCCGAACATGGCCATGTAACATGTCTAAGATCATGAAATTGTCACCCCAATACCATTCTGGTATTTGGGGGGACAATTCCATGATCCCCCGGGTCTCTAGCACAGAACCCAGGTACTGCCAAACTGCCTTTCTGTGGGGTATCCACTGCTGCTGCTGCTGCCAACCCCTCAGACAGGATTCTGCCCTCCTGGGTCCAGGCAGCTCTGGTCCAGGAAGGCAGAACAAAGGATTTCCTCTGAGAGAGAGTGTAACACCCTCTCCCTTTGGAAATAGGTGTGAAGGGCTGGGGAGGAGTAGCCTCCCCCAGCCTCTGGAAATGCTTTGATGGGCACAGATGGTGCCCATCTCTGCATAAGCTAGTCTACACCGGTTCAGGGATCCCCCAGCCCTCCTCTGGAGCGAAACTGGACAAAGGAAAGGGCAGTGGCCACTCCCCTGACCAGTACCTCTCAGGGGAGGTGCCCAGAGCTCCTCCAGTGTGTCCCAGACCTCTGCCATCTTGGAAACAGAGGTGTTGGGGGCACACTAGACTGCTCTGAGTGGCCAGTGAGAGCAGGTGACGTCAGAGACCCCCTCTGAAAGCCTCTTACCTTTCTTGGTAGCCAATCCACCTTTCTTGGTAGCCAAACCTCCTTATCTGGCTATTTAGGGTCTTTGCTTTTGGGAATTCTTCAGATAACGAATGCAAGAGCTCACCAGAGGTCCTCTGCATCTCCCTCTTTGACTTCTACCAAGGATCGACCGCTGACTGCTCCAGTACGCCTGCAAAACCACAACAAAGTAGAAAGATGACTACCAGAAACATTGTAGCGCCTCATCCTGCCGGCTTTCTCGACTGTTTCCTGGTGGCGCATGCTCTGGGGGTCGTCTGCCTTCACCCTGCACCAGAAGCCAAGAAGAAATCTCCCGTGGGTCGACAGAATCTTCCCCCTGCTAACGCAGGCACCAAAAGACTGCCGGTCCTCTGGGTCCCCTCTCATCCTGATAAGCGTGGTCCCTGGAAAACAGGAACTCTATCCAAGTGACTCCCACAGTCCAGTCTTCCTTCAGTCCAAGTTTGGTGGAGGTAAGTCCTTGCCTCCCCATGCTAGACTGCAAACCTGTGTACTGCATGATTTGCAGCTTCTCCAGCTCCTGTGCACTCTTCCAGGATTTCCTTCGTGCACAGCCTAGCCTGGGTCCCCAGCACTCCGTCCTGCAGTGCTCAACCCTCTGAGTTGGCCTCCGACGTCACGGGACCCTCCTTTGTAACTCTGCGTGGACTCCAGTTCACAAATCTTCCAAGTGCCTGTTTGGGTACTTCTGCGGGTGCTACCTGCTTCTGTTGGGGCTCTCTAAGTTGCTGAGTGCCCCCTCTGTCTCCTCCTCCAAGGGGCGACATCCTGGTCCTTCCTGGTCCTCAGCAGCACCCAAAAACCTCTACTGTGACCCTTGCAGCTAGCAAGGATTGTTTGTGATATTTCTGCGTGGGAATACATTTGCAACCTTCATCGCAATGTGGGACGTCTTCCATCAAAAGGAGAAGTTCCTAGTCCTCTTCGTTTTCCAAGCTTCTTCCATCCAGAGGCAGCTTCATTGCACCTTCATCTGGGGTTTCCTGGGCTCCTGCCCCCTCCGGACATTGTCGCAACTATTGGACTTGGTCCCCTTGCTTTGCAGGTCCTCAGGTCCAGGAATTAATTTTCAGTGCACTGCTGGTGTTTGTTGTTCTTGCAGAATCCCCCTATCACGACTATTGTGTCCTTTTGGGCTGATAGAAGGTAGCTATAGCAGAGCAGCTTAGGCTGAACTAGGAGACATGCAAAGCTCCTACTATACCACTGGTGTCATATGCACAATATCATAAGAAAACACAATACACAGATATACTACAAATAAAGGTACTTTATTTTTATGACAATATGCTAAAAGTATCTCAGTGAGTACCCTCAGTATGAGGATGCCAAATATACACAAGATATATGTACCCAATACCAAAAATATGCAGTAATAGCAAAAGGAAGTAATGCAAGCAGTGTAAAGTTACAGTAGATTGCAATAGGAGCACATAGGTATAGGGGCAACACAAACATTATACTCCAAAAGTGGAATGCGAATCACGAATGGACCCCAAACCTATGTGAGCTTGTAGAGGGTCGCTGGGACTGTAAGAAAACAGTGAGAGTTAGAAAAATAGCCCACCCCAAGACCCTGAAAAGTAGGTGTAAAGTGCACCTATATTCCCCAGAACGCACAGAAGTGGTGATAGGGGAATTCTGCAAGGAAGACCAACACCAGCAATGCAACCAAAGTGGATTTCCAGACGAGAGTACCTGTGGAACAAGGGGACCAAGTCCAAGAGCTGCGACGAAGTCGAGAGTTGGCAGATGCCCAGGAAATGCCAGCTGAGGATACAAAGAAGCTGCCACCAGATGGTAGAAGCTGTGGATTCTGCAAGAACGAAGAGGGCTAGAAACTTCCCCTTTGGAGGATGGATGTCCCACGTCGTGAAGAAGCTTGCAGAGGTGTTCCCACGCAGAAAGACCGCAAACAAGCCTTGCTAGCTGCAAGGGTCGCGGTTAGAGTTTTTGGATGCTGCTGTGGCCCAGGAGGGACCAGGATGTCGCCACTTGGATGAGGAGACAGAGGGGGCGCCCAGAGAGTCAGGGAGCCCTCACAAAAGCAGGCAGCACCCGTAGAATTCTCGGAACAGGCACTTAGAAGAGGAGTGAACCGGAGCTCACCTGAAGACACAAAAGGGAGTCCCACGACGCCGGAGGACAACTCAGGAGGTTGTGCACTGCAGGTTAGAGTGTCGGGACCCAGGCTTGGCTGTGCACAAAGGAAATCCTGGAAGAGTGCACAGGAGCCGGAGCAGCTGCAAATCACGCAGTACCCAGCAATGCAGTCTAGCGTGGGGAGGCAAGGACTTACCTCCACCAAACTTGGACTGAAGAGTCACTGGACTGTGGGAGTCACTTGGACAGAGTTGCTGAGTTCCAGGGACCACGTTCGTCGTGCTGAGAGGGGACCCAGAGGACTGGTGATGCAGTCTTCTGTTGCCTGCGGTTGCAGGGGGAAGATTCCGTCGACCCACAGGAGATTTCTTCAGAGCTCCTGGTGCAAGAAGGAGGCAGGCTACCCCCAGAGCATGCACCACCAGGAAAACAGTCGAGAAGGCGGCAGGATCAGCGATACAAGGATGCAGTAGTCGTCTTTGCTACTTTGTTGCGGTTTTGCAGGCGTCCTGAGCAGTCAGCAGTCGATCCTTTGGCAAAAGGTGAAGAGAGAGATGCAGAGGAACTCTGATGAGCTCTTGCATTCGTTATCTAAACAATTCCCCAAAGCAGAGACCCTAAATAGCCAGAAAAGGAGGTTTGGCTACCTAGGAAGGAGGATAGGCTAGCAACACAGGTAAGAGACGGTCAGAAGGAGTCTCTGACGTCACCTGGTGGCACTGGCCACTCAGAGCAGTCCAGTGTGCCAGCAACACCTCTGTTTCCAAGATGGCAGAGGTCTGGAGCACACTGGAGGAGCTCTGGACACCTCCCAGGGGAGGTGCAGGTCAGGGGAGTGGTCACTCCCCTTTCCTTTGTCCAGTTTCGCGCCAGAGCAGGGCTAAGGGGTCCCCTGAACCGGTGTAGACTGGCTTATGCAGAATTGGGCACCTCTGTGCCCAACAAAGCATTTCCAGAGGCTGGGGGAGGCTACTCCTCCCCTGCCTTCACACCATTTTCCAAAGGGAGAGGGTGTCACACCCTCTCTCAGAGAAAGTTCTTTGTTCTGCCATCCTGGGCCAGGCCTGGCTGGACCCCAGGAGGGCAGCTGCCTGTCTGAGGGGTTGGCAGCAGCAGCCGCTGCAGTGAAACCCCAGGAAGGGCAGTTTGGCAGTACCAGGGTCTGTGCTACAGACAACAGGGATCATGGGATTGTGCCAACCATGCCAGGATGGCATAGAGGGGGCAATTCCATGATCATAGACATGTTACATGGCCATATTCGGAGTTACCATTGTGAAGCTACATATAGGTAGTGACCTATATGTAGTGCACGCGTGTAATGGTGTCCCCGCACTCACAAAGTTCAGGGAATTGGCTCTGAACAATGTGGGGGCACCTTGGCTAGTGCCAGGGTGCCCTCACACTAAGTAACTTTGCACCTAACCTTTACCAGGTAAAGGTTAGACATATAGGTGACTTATAAGTTACTTAAGTGCAGTGTAAAATGGCTGTGAAATAACGTGGACGTTAGTTCACTCAGGCTGCAGTGGCAGGCCTGTGTAAGAATTGTCAGAGCTCCCTATGGGTGGCAAAAGAAATGCTGCAGCCCATAGGGATCTCCTGGAACCCCAATACCCTGGGTACCTCAGTACCATATACTAGGGAATTATAAGGGTGTTCCAGTAAGCCAATGTAAATTGGTAAAAATGGTCACTAGCCTGTTAGTGACAATTTGGAAAGAAATGAGAGAGCATAACCACTGAGGTTCTGATTAGCAGAGCCTCAGTGAGACAGTTAGTCACTACACAGGTAACACATTCAGGCACACTTATGAGCACTGGGGCCCTGGGTTACCAGGGTCCCAGTGACACATACAACTAAAACAACATATATACAGTGAAAAATGGGGGTAACATGCCAGGCAAGATGGTACTTTCCTACACAACCCCCCGCCCCCAAACGAAGGACAATAAGACTAGCCATGACCTGATGAGTCTTCATTGTCTAAGTGGAAATATCTGGAGAGTCCATCTGCATTGGAGTGGCTACTCCCAGGTCTATGTTCCACTGTATAGTCCATTCCTTGTAGGGATATGGACCACCTCAACAATTTAGGATTTTCACCTTTCATTTGTTTTAGCCAAAGTAGAGGTTTGTGGTCTGTCTGAACAATGAAGTGAGTGCCAAACAGGTATGGCCTCAACTTCTTCAGTGCCCAGACCACAGCAAAGGCCTCCCTCTCTATGGCAGACCAACGCTTTTCTCTAGGGGTCAACCTCCTACTAATAAAAGCAACAGGTTGATCCTGGCCCTCAGAATTAAGTTGTGATAGGACTGCCCTTACTCCTAATTCAGATGGATCAGTTTGGACATAGAATTCTTTTAGAGTAACAAGGGCTTTTCAGGACAGGTGCAGAGCACATGGCCTGCTTCAGCTCCTCAAAAGCTTTCTGACAGTTTGCTGTCCATAATACCTTTTTAGGCATTTTCTTGGATGTGAGGTCATTAAGAGGGGCTGCAATGGAGCCATAGTTCTTAATGAACCTCCTGTAATACCCAGTGAGGCCTAGGAAGGCTCTCACCTGAGTCTGAGTGGTAGGGGGAACCCAATCAATAATAGTTTGGATTTTCCCCTGAAGTGGTGCAATCTGTTCCCCACCAACAAGGTGTCCCAGATAAACCACCTTACCCTGCCCTATCTGGCACTTTGAAGCCTTGATAGTGAGGCCTGCCTTTTGCAGGGCCTCCAAAACTTTCCATAGGTGGACCAGGTGATCATCCCAGCTGGAGCTAAAGACAGCTATATCGTCCAAATATGCTGCACTGAAAGCTTCCAGCCCTTGCAGGACTGTGTTCACCAACCTCTGAAAAGTGGCAGGTGCATTTTTCAAACCAAAAGGCATTACAGTAAACTGGTAATGTCCTCCAATGGTAGAAAATGCAGTCTTAGGTTTAGCATCTTCTGACAATTTGATCTGCCAATACCCTGCAGTCAAATCAAAAGTGCTTAGATACTTGGCAGATGCCAGTGTATCTATGAGCTCATCTGCCCTGGGTATAGGGTGAGCATCAGTTTTGGGTTTTGGTTACCAAGTTGAGACCTCTATAGTCTACACAAAACCGCATTTCCTTCTTTCCATCTTTGGAATGGGGTTTTGGTACCAGTACCACAGGAGAAGCCCATGGACTGTCAGAGTGCTCAACCACTCCTAGTTCTAACATTTTCTGGACCTCTTGCTTTATGCAGTCCCTGACATGGTCAGGCTGCCTATAGATCTTACTTTTGACAGGTAAACTGTCTCCAGTATCTATAGTGTGCTCACACCAAGAAGTGGTACCTGGCACAGTAGAGAAGAGTTCAGAGAATTGATCTAGGAGATTTATGCAATTATCTTTCTGCTCAGCAGTAAGACAATCAGCCAAAACTACACCTTCCACAAGAGCATCTTGATCTGTGGAAGAGAAGAGATCAGGTAGAGGATCACTGTCTTCTTCCTGTCCCTCGTCAGTTGCCATGAGCAGGGTGAGATCAGCCCTGTCATAGTAGGGTTTCAGGCGGTTGACATGGAGCACCCGAAGGAGACTCCTGGCAGTGCCTAAGTCAACTAAATAGGTGACTTCTCCCTTCTTTTCAACAATTGTGTGGGGACCACTCCATTTATCTTGGAGTGCTCTTGGGGCCACAGGCTCCAAGACCCACACTTTCTGCCCTGGTTGGTACTGAACCAAAACAGCCTTCTGATCATGCCATTGCTTCTGGAGCTCTTGGCTGGCCTGAAGGTTTTTACTGGCCTTTTTCATGTACTCAGCCATCCTTGATCTGAGGCCAAGTACATAATCCACAATATCCTGCTTAGGAGCTTTTAAAGGTTGTTCCCAACCCTCCTTTACAAGTGTGAGTGGACCCCTAACAGGGTGTCCAAAAAGAAGTTCAAAGGGGCTGAAGCCCACTCCTTTCTGGGGTACCTCCCTGTAGGCAAAAAGGAGGCATGGTAGAAGGATATCCCATCTCCTGCGGAGTTTTTCAGGGAGACCCATAATCATGCCTTTGAGAGTTTTATTAAATCTCTCCACCAGTCCATTTGTTTGTGGATGATAGGGTGTTGTGAACTTGTACGTTACACCACACTCCTTCCACATGGCCTTTAAGTATGCAGACATGAAATTGCTTCCCCTGTCTGATACCACTTCCTTTGGGAAGCCCACCCTGGAAAATATTCACAGGAGGGCCTTTGCCACTGCAGGTGCTGTAGTGGTCCTTAAAGGAATAGCTTCAGGATATCTTGTGGCATGGTCCACTACCACTAGGATAAACCTATTGCCTGAAGCAGTAGGAGGGTCAAGGGGGCCAACTATGTCAACCCCTACCCTTTCAAAGGGAACCCCAACCACAGGCAGTGGGATAAGGGGTGCCTTTGGGGTGCCACCTGTCTTGCCACTGGCTTGACAGGTTTCACAGGACTTACAAAATTCCTTAGTGTCCTCAGACACCCTAGGCCAATGAAACAGGGGAACAAGCCTGTCCCAAGTTTTCATTTGTCCTAGATGCCCAGCTAAGGGACTGTCATGTGCCAGTGTTAGGAGGAACTTTCTGTACTCCTGAGGAATCACTAATCTCCTGGCAGCTCCAGGTTTAGGATCCCTATGCTCAGTGTACAAGAGGTTGTCCTCCCAGTAAACTCTGTGAGAGTCACTGACATCCCCATTAGCCTGTTTGACAGCTTGCTGTCTGAGACCCTCTAATGTGGGACAGGTTTGCTGTGCCACACTCAGCTCCTCTCTGGCAGGCCCCCCTTCACCCAAAAGCTCAGCAGTGTCTGCTTCCAGCTCCTCTGGTGTAGGTTCTGCACAGGGAGGGAATTCTTCTTCCTCAGAAGTTGAATCCACTGTAGAGGGAGGGATAGTAGGAAGTGGTTTGCTTCTACAAACCCTAGCTTTAGGGAGCACTTGGTCCATTGTTCCAGGATCCAAGCTTCCCTGTCCTTTTTGCTTTTTGGCCTGAGCCCTTGTCAAAGCAAAAATATGCCCTGGGATGCCCAGCATTGCTGCATGGGCCTCCAACTCCACATCTGACCAAGCTGATGTCTCCAAATCATTTCCTAGTAGACAGTCTACAGGTAAATCTGTGGCTACCACAACTTTCTTTGGACCAGTAACCCCCCCCAGTTGAGATTAACAACAGCCATGGGGTGGCTAAGTGTGTTGTTGTGAGCATCGGTTACTTGGTACTGGTGACCAAGTAGGTGTTGTTCAGGGTGGACCAGTTTCTCTATGACCATAGTCACACTGGCACCAGTGTCCCTGTAGGCCTGAACCTCAACACCATTTATTAGGGGTAGCTGCTTGTACTTATCCATATTAAGGGGACAAGCAACTAAGGTGGCTAAATCAATAGCCCCCTCAGAGACTAACACAGCCTCTGTGGCCTCCCTAACAAGGCCAACCCCAACTAAATTACCAAAAGTGAGCCCAGCTACTCCCTTGGATTGGCTATTAGTAGGTTTTCTCCCACCACCACTGCTATTAGTAGGGACAATAGGTGTAGCAGTAGGGGTTGTAGTGGTAGGAGCATTGGTGCCTTTCTTTGGACAACTGGGATCTGTTGTCCAATGGCCTTTTATTTTACATAAATAGCACCATGGTTTATTTTCCTTGTTCTGATTAAAGGAGGATTTGGACCCACCACCCCCACCAGAGTGTTTTTGTGGGCCTGATGAAGACTCATTTTTAGATTTGTCCCCACCCTTGTCTGAAGACTTACCATCCTTCTTTTTGTTGCCATTTTTGTCACCCCCTGTATGAACTTTTCTGTTCACTCTTGTTCTGACCCATTTGTCTGCCTTCTTTCCCAATTCTTGGGGAGAGGTCACATAAGAGTCCACCAAGTACTGGTGCAACAAATCAGACACACAATTATTAAGAATATGCTCTCTCAGGATTAAGTTATACAGGCTGTCATAATCAGTAACTTTACTGCCATGTAACCACCCCTCCAAGGCCTTCACTGAATGGTCAATGAAATCAACCCAGTCTTGTGAAGACTCCTTTTTGGTCTCTCTGAACTTTATCCTGTACTGTTCAGTGGTTAAGCCATAACCATCCAGGAGTGCATTCTTAAGAACTTGGAAATTATTAGCATCATTTTCTTTCACAGTAAGGAGCCTATCCCTACCTTGTCCACTAAATGATAGCCATAGGATAGCAGCCCACTGCCTTTGAGGGACATCCTGTACAACACAGGCCCTCTCAAGTGCAGCAAACCACTTGTTAATGTCATCCCCCTCCTTATAAGGGGGAACTATCTTGTGCAGATTCCTGGAATCATGCTCTTTTGCAGGATGACTATGGGAAATACTGCTGCTGCCACCATGGGTTTCTAAACCCAACTTCTGTCTTTCCTTCTCTAGTTCAAAAGACTGTCTATCCAAATCCAGCTGTTGCTTTTTAAGCTTCAGTCTGGTTTGTACCACCCTCAACTTATTGAGTTCCCTCTCTAACATTCTGTCATCAGGGTTGGTGGGAGGGACATTCCTAGATACAGAGGTATGATGGGAATGACCAGAAGGAGACCTGTCCCTTACAGAAGCCACCCTAACAGCTTGGCTAACAGAAACATTACTACCAGTATGGTGAGAATAAATGCTTTTGCTATGATGTGAGACAACACTATTTGTATGGTGTGGCTCATCATCATTACCAACTATGCTAGACTGTCTAGTAATGGGCAGGCTAGGAAGTTTCTTTCCTGAATCTTTTCCTGGGGGAGTCCCTGAATCAGATTGGGAACTATTAGGTACTTTTTCAACAGATGAGGCACCTATGGCCTTATCCTTTTCTCTAAGCATGTTAAGTAACAGTTCCAAGGAAGGATTCTTCCCTACACTCAAACCTCTCTCTATACAGAGACTCCTTGCTCTTTTCCAGCTAAGGTTGTCATATGCAAGTTTGGACAGATCAACATTTTGGCCTGTGCCAGACATTTTTAGAGAGAGTTCAAGTGATAGTAAAAGATAAAAAGTTTGTCAGAGCTTTTAGAAAGACAGAGAAAAAAAACTTTTTAGAACTTTTTAGAAAGTTAGAAGTACTTTTCAGCACTTAGAAAAGAGTGAAAAGAGGAAATGCAAAACTTTTTGGCTATGTGTATATACACTGACCTTGTTTTTTATATTTTTCTCTTATGAAAAGTACAATGACAAGAGTGGTAAGTAGTCTCAAAGCACTTATCCCACCACTACACAACCAATGTAGGAGGCTGGACTGGCTTGTAGTGAGTACCAAGGGGTACTTGCACCTTGCACCAGGCCCAGTTATCCCTTATTAGTGTATAGGGTGTCTAGCAGCTTAGGCTGATAGATAATGGTAGCTTAGCAGAGCAGCTTAGGCTGAACTAGGAGACGTGTAAAGCTACTACAGTACCACCTAGTGTCATATGCACAATATCATAAGAAAACACAATACACAGTTATACTAAAAATAAAGGTACTTTATTTTTATGACAATATGCCAAAGTATCTTAGAGTGTACCCTCAGTGAGAGGATAGGAAATATACACAAGATATATATACACAATAGCAAAAATATGCAGTATAGTCTTAGAAAACAGTGCAAACAATGTATAGTTACAATAGGATGCAATGGGGAAACATAGGGATAGGGGCAACACAAACCATATACTCCAAAAGTGGAATGCGAACCACGAATGGACCCCAAACCTATGTGACCTTGTAGAGGGTCGCTGGGACTATTAGAAAATAGTGAGAGTTAGAAAAATAACCCTCCCCAAGACCCTGAAAAGTGAGTGCAAAGTGCACTAAACTTCCCCTAAGGACAAAGTAGTCGTGTTAGAGGAATAATGCAGGAAAGACACAAACCAGCAATGCAACAACTGTGGATTTCCAATCTAGGGTACCTGTGGAACAAGGGGACCAAGTCCAAAAGTCACAAGCAAGTCGGAGATGGGCAAATGCCCAGGAAATGCCAGCTGCGGGTGCAAAGAAGCTTCTACTGGACAGAAGAAGCTGAGGTTTCTGCAGGAACGCAAAGGGCTAGAGACTTCCCCTTTGGAGGACGGATCCCACTAGCCTCGGAGAGTCGTGCAGAAGTATTTTCCCGCCGAAAGGACGCCAACAAGCCTTGCTAGTTGCAAATCATGCGTTTGGAGTTTTTGGACGCTGCTGGGGCCCAGGAGGGACCAGGAGGTCGCAAATTGGACCTGAAGAGAGAGGGGACGTCGAGCAAGACAAAGAGCCCTCACTGAAGCAGGTAGAATCCGGAAAAGTGCCAGAAACCGGCACTACAATGATGCGTGAAATGGTGCTCGCCGAAGTTGCACAAAGGAGTCCCACGTCGCCGGAGACCAACTTAGAAAGTCGTGCAATGCAGGTTAGAGTGCCGTGGACCCAGGATTGGCTGTGCACAAAGGATTTCCGCCGGAAGTGCACAGGGGCCGGAGTAGCTGCAAAGTCACGGTTCCCAGCAATGCAGCCCAGCGAGGTGAGGCAAGGACTTACCTCCACCAAACTTGGACTGAAGAGTCACTGGACTGTGGGGGTCACTTGGACAGAGTTGCTGGATTCGAGGGACCTCGCTCGTCGTGCTGAGAGGAGACCCAAGGGACCGGTAATGCAGCTTTTTGGTGCCTGCGGTTGCAGGGGGAAGATTCCGTCGACCCACGGGAGATTTCTTCGGAGCTTCTGGTGCAGAGCGGAGGCAGACTACCCCCACAGCATGCACAAGCAGGAAAACAGTCGAGAAGGCGGCAGGATCAGCGTTACAGAGTTGCAGTAGTCGTCTTTGCTACTATGTTGCAGGTTTGCAGGCTTCCAGCACGGTCAGCAGTCGATTCCTTATCAGAAGGTGAAGAGAGAGATGCAGAGGAACTCGGATGAGCTCTTGCATTCGTTATCTAAAGTTTCCCCAGAGACCCTAAATAGCCAGAAAAGAGGGTTTGGCTACCTGGGAGAGAGGATAGGCTAGCAACACCTGAAGGAGCCTATCACAAGGAGTCTCTGACGTCACCTGGTGGCACTGGCCACTCAGAGCAGTCCAGTGTGCCAGCAGCACCTCTGTTTCCAAGATGGCAGAGGTCTGGAGCACACTGGAGGAGCTCTGGACACCTCCCAGGGGAGGTGCAGGTCAGGGGAGTGGTCACTCCCCTTTCCTTTGTCCAGTTTCGCGCCAGAGCAGGGCTAAGGGGTCCCCTGAACCGGTGTAGACTGGCTTATGCAGAATTGGGCACCTCTGTGCCCAACAAAGCATTTCCAGAGGCTGGGGGAGGCTACTCCTCCCCTGCCTTCACACCATTTTCCAAAGGGAGAGGGTGTCACACCCTCTCTCAGAGGAAGTTCTTTGTTCTGCCATCCTGGGCCAGGACTGGCTGGACCCCAGGAGGGCAGCTGCCTGTCTGAGGGGTTGGCAGCAGCAGCCGCTGCAGTGAAACCCCAGCAAGGGCAGTTAGGCAGTACCAGGGTCTGTGCTACAGACCACTGGGATCATGGGATTGTGCCAACCATGCCAGGATGGCATAGAGGGGGCAATTCCATGATCATAGACATGTTACATGGCCATATTCGGAGTTACCATTGTGAAGCTACATATAGGTAGTGACCTATATGTAGTGCACGCGTGTAATGGTGTCCCCGCACTCACAAAGTTCAGGGAATTGGCTCTGAACAATGTGGGGGCACCTTGGCTAGTGCCAGGGTTCCCTCACACTAAGTAACTTTGCACCTAACCTTTACCAGGTAAAGGTTAGACATATAGGTGACTTATAAGTTACTTAAGTGCAGTGTAAAATGGCTGTGAAATAACGTGGACGTTATTTCACTCAGGCTGCAGTGGCAGGCCTGTGTAAGAATTGTCAGAGCTCCCTATGGGTTGCAAAAGAAATGCTGCAGCCCATAGGGATCTCCTGGAACCCCAATACCCTGGGTACCTCAGTACCATATACTAGGGAATTATAAGGGTGTTCCAGTAAGCCAATGTAAATTGGTAAAAATGGTCACTAGCCTGTTAGTGACAATTTGGAAAGAAATGAGAGAGCATAACCACTGAGGTTCTGATTAGCAGAGCCTCAGTGAGACAGTTAGTCACTACACAGGTAACACATTCAGGCACACTTATGAGCACTGGGGCCCTGGGTTACCAGGGTCCCAGTGACACATACAACTAAAACAACATATATACAGTGAAAAATGGGGGTAACATGCCAGGCAAGATGGTACTTTCCTACAGGGAGCCCTCACAATTCTTACACAGGCCTGCCAGTGCAGCCTGAGTGAAATAACTTCCACGTTATTTCACAGCCATTTACCACTGCACTTAAGTAACTTATAAGTCACCTATCTGTCTAACCTTCACCTAGTGAAGGTTGGATGCAAAGTTACTTAGTGTGTGGGCACCCTGGCATTAGCCAAGGTGCCCCCACATCGTTCAGGGAAAATTCCCCGGACTTTGTGAGTGCGGTGACACCATTACTCACGTGCACTGTGCATAGGTCACTACCTATATATAGCGTCACAATAGTAACTTCGAACATGGCCATGTAACATGTCTAAGATCATGGAATTGTCACCCCAATGCCATTCTGGCATTGGGGGGACAATTCCATGATCCCCCTGGTCTCTAGCACAGAACCCGGGTACTACCAAACTGCCTTTCCGGGGTTTCCACTGCAGCTGCTGCTGCTGCCAACCCCTCAGACAGGATACTGCCCTCCTGGGGCCCAGGCAGCCCTGGCCCAGGAAGGCAGAACAAAGGATTTCCTCTGAGAGAGGGTGTTACACCCTCTCCCTTTGGAAATAGGTGTGAAGGGCTGGGGAGGAGTAGCCTCCCCCATCCTCTGGAAATGCTTTGATGGGCACAGATGGTGCCCATCTCTGCATCAGCCAGTCTACACCGGTTCAGTGATCCCCCAGCCCTGCTCTGGCACGAAACTGGACAAAGGAAAGGGGAGTGACCACTCCCCTGACCAGTACCTCCCAGGGGAGGTGCCCAGAGCTCCTCCAGTGTGTCCCAAACCTCTGTCATCTTGGAAACAGAGGTGTTGGGGGCACACTGGACTGCTCTGAGTGGCCAGTGCCAGCAGGTGTCATCAGAGACCCCCTGTGATAGGCTCTTACCTTTCTTGGTAGCCAATCCTCCTTTCTTGGTAGCCAAACTCCTTTTCTGGCTATTTAGGGTCTCTGCTTTGGGGAATTCTTCAGATAACGAATGCAAGAGCTCACCAGAGTTCCTCTGCATGTCCCTCTTCGACTTCTACCAAGGATCGACTGTTGACTACTCCAGTACACCTGCAAAACCACAACAAAGTAGCAAGACGACTACCAGCAACATTGTAGCGCCTCATCCTGCCGACTTTCTCAACTGTTTCCTGGTGGTGCATGCTCTGGGGGTCACCAGCCTTAACCCTGCACCAGAAGCCAAGAAGAAATCTCCCGTGGGTCGACGGAATCTTCCCCCTGCTAATGGAGCACCAAAAGACTGCATCACCGGTCCTCTGGGTCCCAGTGGCAGGACCAAAATTACCAATTTCCGTCCCTTCCATTCAGGCTTTCGTCAGCACCATTGGGCTTCACGAAAATAATGAAACCGGTGACAGCCCATCTCAGATCCCTAGACATCAGATTACTGATCTACCTCGACGACATCTTCCTAATGCACCTAAATACAAAATAGTGGCACACCTGAAGCCCTCTTGATTTAATTTAACTGGTAGAACTTAAAACATTTAATTTAGAAACTAACACAATGAGGAGGGTCATTTTGCTGTAGAATCTATGGTTAGTGCTGGAGAAAGATAAATTAGGACATGATTTAAGTGAGTTCTCAAATATCTGCCTCTTCTATTTCATGAAAACATTTGAGATGCAGACTGAAGCACACACTTTCAACACCAGCAGCCTGCCATTTAACTTCCTGGTGATCACTAGCTTTACTAAGGTGTTCTAGTGAGCAACTAGAGTGCTAACAATATTTTTTTTATTTATTAAATTCATTCGGTCTAGAAGTCTAGTCCATTTGAGATAATAATAACAATGGTACATAAGAAAAAGAATGTGATAAAAACATGGTAACAATATAAAGCCAATAGACATCAAAACATTGTAACAATAAGAACAACAGAACAAAGCATTTCATTATGTATATAAATACAATAAAATAGGACATAAATAGATATAGTAAAAAAGGGGAGAGAGCTAAAAACTAAAATATAAAACTTTTTGTCTGGAGGACCAGTGTGCACAACCAGAAGACAAAAAAGACAGAAAATAGTCTAATTGGACTGAAAGGAAACATTATCAGAGTACCAATCAAACAACAACAGAAAAACTATATGGGAAGGCTATATAAGCTTGTGCAGTCTTGATAGTCATAAAAAAGGCAACAAATTCGTAATGGAAATTTCCTACTAAAAACAATACAAAGAGGATAAAAGAGAAGATTAAAATCCTTCTAAAGACTAGTATAGAGATGACTCAGGAGCCTTTAGGTGCAATGAACTTGCGACGGATGTACCAGGCCTCCGATAAGTATTTGGTAACTGGAATGGCTACCCTGGGAGAGAAATCATGCGTACAGATTCTAATGGCGGTCACTCTATCCTGAAATGACATATTTTTACAGAGGGGAATAATCCACCTCTTTCTTGGTGTCTTATACAAAGGGCAGAAGAATAATACATGCTCTGATGTTTCTTTACAATGTTGACAGAAGATACACCTATCATTTGTAGCAATGTTAGATGGCCAGTGGGCCGTGAAACCATTGGTAGGCAATGTACCATATCTTAACTGCAGGTATAGAGCGCGGGCATGCGGAGGGATAGGGAGGTTCAGGAAATTCTCAGTCCAGGGTTCATGCTTAATTTGAAGAAAATCCATTGTTAACCTACCCGCCCTCTTTTGGTGCAGGGAATCTTCGTTAACTTTCTCCCAATATCTGCTTGTAACAAATCTCCTAGCCTTATCAGGGATTTGATCCGGGTGATTCCAATAATGGGAAAGACCCATTTTGTCCCAGGCAATTTTCATCTCTTTCAGCCAAGGGATTCTCTCCAATGCCTTGGGGGCGGCTATCAACTCTCTTATAGCCAGCCTATATGGTTCTAGTTCAGCAGATTTCCATAGACAAATCCAGTAGGAAAGGGGTCTTAAGGCCGCTATGGTTTTAATGCCATTTAAACCAAGGTCAAGCCTTAAAGGGGTCATTGGTGTACCCGTACCTAGCCTGGACACCTGCCTAAGGAAAATATTTTCCTTGGTTTGCAGAATGTCCAGGTTTTTATGGGACCCCCAAAGTTCCGCTCCATATAGGGCTGCTGCTCTGATTTGAACATTATAAATCTCCGCGAGAATGTTCAGAGGGGGGCTCGGAGCCTTTCTAGATCTGCGGACTAAGGCCCCACCTCTTTGGCTTATGATCAGAGCCCCTTTGTCAATAGCTGCCTTCCATTTGCCTTATGTAGATAATCTGAAACCCAAATAATCAAACTCTTCGACTTTCTCCAATGGGGTCGAATTCATCTCAATATTAGTACGCAATCGTTTTTTAGAGGTAGTGAATATCATAAATTTAGTTTTCTTAATATTAACATCTAAACCATAGTCACTACAGTAAGCACAGAACTGGTTGATCAGGTGTTGAATTCCCATTGGCGATTTTGATAGTAGGATTGTATCATCTGCATATAGCAGGCAGGGGATTTTTTTTCCACCCAGTTTCGGAGAATCATTTATGCAGTTCTCTAGGTAGTGGATGCAATTATTAATGTAGAGCAGAAAAAGAGTAGGTGCCAAAACACAACCTTGTCTAACTCCTTTTTTGATAGCTACAGGGTCAGTCAGCTCGCCCCCCTGTCCACACCTGATTTGGGCAAAGGTATTTTGGTGCAACTGAGCTATAAGTTTCAGGAGGCCAATTGGCACTCCCATGTTTGATAATGTTGACCACAGCAGAGTGCTAACAATATGAATTTATGCCAAAAGTGTGGCTGAAAGCCATCTTGATGGAATCAAAGTGGAAAACTGAAAGCATTTTCTACTGAGGATACTGCAATAAATGAGGAGATTTAAAAGCCAGATGTACATGTACATGTACAGTAAAACATGTACTTGGAACAGGAGCAGCCTGTAGGTTGACTCCTTTGTGTTCTACTGCAGCCCTCCAGAGTGTTCTAAAGAACAACTTGAGTACTAACAGTCTTAATTGTGACAAAAAAGTGGCACAGCTGAAGCCATCTTGTTTGAACCAAACTGGTAAAATGTAAAACATTTAATTTAGAAAGGAACGCAATGATGGGGTTCAGTTTGTCACTGAATTTATGGTTAGTGCTGTAGAAAGATAAATTAGGACACAATTTAAGTGAGTTCTCAAATATCTTCCTCTTCTATTTCATAAAAAAAAATTGAGATGCAGACTGAAGCATGCACTTTCAACACCAGCAGCAGATAGCCAGTTAACTCCCTGGTGATCAGCAGCTTTTTTATAGTATTCTAATGAGCAACTAAAGTGCTAACATTTTGAATTTATGCCCAAAGTGTAGCACAACTGAATGCCATATTGATGGAATCAGAGTGGAAATCTGAAATCATTTGAGGGTACTGCAGTAAATGAGGAGATTTAATTGCTTCATAACAAATAAGTCTCCCAAGATGGCCACCAGAGAAAAAAAGCCCAAATGTAGCACACATATCATTCAAATGTAGCCCAGGTATATCCCAATGACAGAAGTGTGCAAAACATATATATATTTTTTTTGCAGTTTTACATAGTGCAGACTTGACCCGAAGGTACTGGACTGCTTTACATGAGCATAAGTTACATTACACAAGGACACATTAGTTTTGGTTTTAAGCATGGGGAGATTAAGGCCCTCATTTTGACATTGGCAGTAAGTACTGCTTACAGCCATGCTGACTGCCGCCAACATAGCGCAGCCGCAGCAGATTACCGCTTCCCATATTATGACACACACATAGCAATCCGTCACTATACAGCCACACACACACAAGTTCACCAGCCCAGAGATCAGTGATAAACTGGCAGTAGCAAAACCCACACCGTTACGCCAACAGAACTACGCCCACAACATTATGATCCATGAATCACCACGGTGGACTTTCAATGGCGGTAAACCATTGGCGGTACATACCGCCACACTCAAAATACACACACACACACATACAAAAGAACGCCACATTGGACAATTCAAAATACACACACCTGATACACATACACACATCACACCCACACCACTATAAAACACACACCACTATAAAACACACACACATTACCCACAACCCTTTATGACTACAAACAAGTGCCACAAGAGAGATAACAAGACCACAGACAAGACCACAGCCACACTCCACCATCACCTATATACCATCCACGCACCTTACATCACACACCCCAACACATCACCCCACACACCCTCACCCACACCACTCACATTACACCCATGGCACCACAACGACACCCTAGGTTCTCAGAAGAGGAGCTAAGGGTCATGGTGGAGGAAATTATCCGGGTAGAGCCACAACTATTCAGATCACAGGTGCAGCAGACATCCATTGCTAAGAAGATGCAGCTATGGCGGAGAATCGTGGACAGGGTCAACGCCGTGGGACAGCACCCCAGAACAAGGGATGACATCAGGAAGAGGTGGAACTACCTACAGGGGAAGGTGCGTTCTGTGGCAGCAAGACACCAAATAGCTGTACAGAGGACTGGCGGTGGACCTCCACTTCCTCCACCACAACTAACAACATGGGAGGAGCAAGTCTTGCCAATCATGTATCCTGAGGACCTGGCAGAAGTAGGAGGAGGACTGGACTCTGGTAAGTATTATCTCTATTACTATCACACTCCCCACCCGCATGCCATCACATACCCCCACCATTACCCTCACTCCCATCACTCCACCACCTCCCACACACCCCACCATCACAATCCACCCCTCCCAATACCAAACCCTGCATGCAACACCAATGCATGGACCCCCATCACAAACATGCATGGACACCCATCACTAAAGCATGCACACTAGAGGGAAACAGCAAGCCCACCAAATAACTACTCACACAAGGCAAAGTTGCCAGGGCAATAACAATCATAGAGGGCAGCACACCCATGCACAAGATGTCACACGCAGAAACATTAACACTGCATTTAAATCCCCACAGGTCCCCCAGCCAACGTCACCGGAGAGGAGGTGCCAGCAACATCCGGTCCCCCCCAGAGGAGGCCCACAGTGATGACAGCAGCTCTGGATGCTTGGATCTGGATGACCAACCTGGCCGATCAGGGATCTCCGGACAATCGGTTACCCAGCCACAGTCCCATACCACCACAGAGCCTTCCCCCTCAGGAAACACCAGCACAGTACCCACCCCGCGGGCCCATACGTCTGTCCCCAAGACACGTCAATCAGCAGTGTGTCCACCACTACAGTGACCCCAGGCCACCCCCCAAATACAGGACGATCAGGGCCCTGGGGTCAGTGGCAGTGGGAACACAGTTCAGGGGACAGAGGCACAGGACAACAGGGAAGCTGGGAGGACTGCTGTGCGACAGGGGAGGACAGGCCCAGGGAACCGACTCTCCAGGAGGCACTTACCAAGATCCTGGGAACATACCACCATTCCCAGGAGACGATGGGCCAGATACTGGACAAAATGCAGGAGAACCAGCGGCTGTAGGAGGGACAGTACCTGGAGATCATGGAGGACTTGAAGGTCATTGACACCACCCTGGTCACCATTGCAGGCGTGCTGGCAGACGTGACCAACACTAAGAGGGAGGCAATGGCACACCACCGGGCCCCTACCACTAGCCAAACCAATGAAAAGCCCTCCATCTCTGCTGCCAATAGTGGACAGGAGCCACCGCCACAGGACCAAGAGGCCACCAACACCCCTCCCCCTGCACAAGGAGAACCACCACACAAACGGTCCCTGCGATCCAGGCAGAAGCCAAAGATTATTGCCAAGACCCCCACCAGGAAATAACACTCTACTGATTGTCACCCTTGTGTCCCACCCTGTCACCCTGTCCACCTTGAACTGCCATTGCTCCCCTTCCTATGCCCCCTTGGACGATGCACCTGTGATCCACATAGACTTGACTCTATCCGGACTTTCCTTCACCATCACCCCATCCCACTGCACACCCGCCTTTACTTATTAGCACTTAAATAAACACCATTTAAAAAAATACAAGTATGGAGTCTGTCAAACGATTGACCCATGTATTTGTTTAACAAGCTTTAAGCACTGCTATACAACTGTACAGTAATGTATACACAGGAATGGCCTGTATTTGGCTGCAGTCAACACACCAGGATCAATAGTGGGGCACACATATCTGCAAATAGAGATGCCAAAGGGTACAGTAAGTGACCATAGAAGTGGGAAAATCAGCCTGCCAGTGACAAGGTCAAACACAAAATTGTCAATTGAAAGTGAAGTTACACTGTCTTACCTGTGTGTCATTGGAAGTATTGTCAAATTATTGCACTTCTGTTGTCCTCATCCTCATCCTCTGCCTCCTCATCTTCACTGCCCACAGGGTCCACTGCTGCCACACGCCAATCTCCAGCCTCATCCTCCTGCAGAAAAGGCACCTAGCGACATGAGGCAAGGTTGTGCAACATACAGGATGCCACGATGATCTGGCAGACCTTCTTGGGTGAGTAGTACAGGGATCCACCTGTTAGATGAGGGCAACGAAACCTAGCCTTCAGGAGGCGGAAGGTCCTCTCTATCATTCTTCTTGTTTGCCCATGTGCCTCATTGTAACATTCCTCTGCCTTTGTCCTGGGCTTCTGCACAGGGGTCAGTAGCCATAAGAGGTTGGGGTAACCAGAGTCATCGGCAAATATCGAGGGACACCTGTTAAACACACACTAACCCTTAGGGCCCACACTATACCCATACACCAACATCCCCTGGCCGGGAACCAGGGCTCACCTATTAGCTACGCCTAGTGCCTCTGGAGTTGAGCCATCACATATGGGATGCTGCTATTCCTCAGGATATAGGCATCGCGCACAGACCCAGGATACTTTGCATTGACATGGGAGATGTACTTTTCCACCAGGCAAATTATCTGCACATTCATTGAGTGAAAGCTCTTTCGATTTCTGAACACCTGTTCATTTCTCCGGGGCGGGACAAATGCAATATGTGTACCATCAGTAGCCCCAGTTATGTTGGGGATATGTCCCATTGTATGGAAATCAGATTTCACTGTGGCCAAATCCTCCACCTGGTGGAAAACGATGTAGCTGCGCATGTGTTTAATCAGGGCAGGCAACACTCTGGTCAGCACTATTGAGAACATTTTCTGTGACATTCCTGCTGCCAAGCCTACTGTCACTTGGAGGGAGCCAGTTGCCAGGAAAAGGACCACAGATAGGATTTTCACAAGAGGGGGATCCCGGTGGGCTGACGGATAGCAGATATCAGGTCAGGCTCCAACTGGGCACACAGCTCAGTGATTGTGGCCCCGTCCAGTCTATAGGTGAGGATAATGTGCCTGTCCTCCATTGTTGCCAAGTCCACCAGGGGCCTGTACACGGGGGATGTCTCGATCTCCTATTCATCCGCAGCGGTTGAAATCTAGGGGGCAAAACGGTGAGCAGCTGGTCAGTATCCCATATTTCCAAACACTACACTTCATTGCATGTTGTGACTGTAACAGTATATTGTTGGATAGGCCCAAGAGGTGCTTATGTGTACCGTGATGCAGTTAGGTGCCATGGCTTGCCCCCCCAAAATCGCGTCCGCCTGTCCTGTTAGGAGAGACATGTAGAAATGAGATAATTCCGCTGACATTGTGCGGCGTTGTGGGAGGTGGTCGAGAACCGCGGTGCAACTGCTCATTGGTTACCATTGGGACCTATGGGTTACATCGGCTATGACAGTACGCACTGCCGCGGATGTGACCGCCATTTTCTATCTGTTCACTCACTTGCTACCTGACCTTCAATTTGAGAGGACCTACACTGCAAGTGCTGCTGTGACCTGTGTCTGGAACCGACCATGGCTCGTGTCACTGGGGAAAGGGCCCCTGCCTTCACTGCAGTGGAGTTGGAGAGACTGATGGATGGGGTCCTACCCCAGTACCAAATACTGTATGGGCCTCCAGACCAACAGAGGAATACACTGTGAGCACGATGCGTGGGGAATGAATGCATGGAGTGGTGCGTGTGAGGGCCTCATGTGGGGGGGGTTGGTGGAATGGCCCTGGGCAGAGTGCTGCATGTATGGTAGGCCATGTCTGTGCGTAAGGGGATGTGAGGGCTATGGTGGGCCATGAGTGTAACAGGCAGGACAGTCCGACTGATACCTTTTCCTATGTGTATTTCTCTGCAGGTTAGCACCCATCAGAAAAAGGGTATCTGGTGTGCCATCGCCAAGAATGTGCGGACCCTGGGGTCTATGGCAGGTGGAGCACCCACTGTCACAAACGGTGGGAGAACCTGAGACGCTGGGCACGGAAGACAGCAGAGGCCCAGCTGGGGATTGCCTCCCAACGAGGAAGGGGTGCCTGGCGAACCCTGACCCCCCCCATGGCCCACATACTGGCGGTGGCCTATCCGGAGCTGGATGGGCACTTGGGGACATCACAGCAGCCACAAGGGGGTGAGTACAGTGCTCCAATATACTACTTGTACGTGGTGGGGTGGCATCCAGGTGGGGGATCTGGGCCTGTGGGTGCCCCTAGGCTAGGCCGGACATTGCATGGTAGGTCCCATGTTGGGCAGGGTCTGATGTAAACTTCCTCCAACCAAGCGAGTAGTCATCCACCACTGGGCAGGGGTCTGTGGGTCTCAGGTATTCTGCAATTGATGTTAGGTATCCCTGTCCATGGCCTGGTGACTAGTATTGTGTCTGTTAGTGCATTGCCTAGTGCGTATGGCTGTTCCCTGTGTGTGTGCATTGTGTACACCAACGGTGGTGTTGTTGCTGTCATTGTCCAAGTGTGTTCTTTTTCTCTCCCCCCCTTTTTGTTTTGTCACCCTGTCCTTATGTGCATTAGCGTCATCTGGCAGAGGAGCAGAGGCACCAGCGACGAGGAGAGCTGTATCCCACAGGTCCCAGGAGGCCGAATCCACCGAGGGTGAGGGCACCAGTGGGACAAACGGCGAGGGGAGCACCACGACAGAGACTGGAGGGCACAGTTCTGACACTGATACCTCCTCTGAAGGAAGCTCCCTTGTGGTGGTGGACACCTCTGTGCCCACCCCAACTACGGGTACAGCTGCCATCCCCCGTACCAGCACCACCCTCCCAGCAGCCCCTCAGCGTGTTTCCTGTGCCCACTCAATCAGGAGGTTGGGCATCTCCTTTGCCCCAGGCACCTCAGTCCCTGCGCCAGTTAGCCCTGCTGCCCGGAGTGAGGAAGCTATTGACCTCCCTGTGATCCATCTTTGTTGCGCAGTCAACCATTGTGAATGTCATCCAGGGGATGGCAGCCCATTTGCAACAAGGCAAATGCATTCCTGGAGGGCATTCACTCTGGCATGGCAGCCCAACAGAGACCAATCCAGGCTCTGGCCTCCTCCCTGATGGCAGCCATTGTCCCTGTTTCTAGCCTTCCCCCTCCAATTTCCTCTACCCAATCCCATTCCCGTCAATCCCAACCTATCCCAAGCAGACACACAGACCAGCATGCACACAGGACAACACACAGGAGTGGTTCAGGCAAACACAAACACTACACATCATCCCACAGGCACTCACACAAACACCATCCAGATGCAGACATACCAACATCCACTGCCTTCACTGTGTCCCCCTCCTCCTCGTCGTCCACCTCCCTCCCAGTAGCATCTGCATTCACACCTGAATGCACTACATCCTCATCCACTACCACCATCATGCCTATCACTATATGCCCCTCACTAGCAGTCACCACCCCCACATCCTTGCACACGTCCTCTATGTCCTCTCCCACTGTGTCTGTGCCCCCTCCTCCCAAAGTACCCAAACGCATTCACTCAGACACCCAACAGCCACCCGCCTCACAACTGCATGCAATCCTTGCACCCCAAATCAGCAGACTGACACCTCCTACAACCACTTTCTCTTCCTCCACTCCCAAAGCTTTACACTGTTCCCGCCCCAATGTCCCTAAGAGGCTTTTCCTCTCCACCGTTGACATCTTCCCTACCACCCGCCCATCCTTCATGTCAGGCCAGGGTGGTCAGAACCCAGGTGAGCATCTCAGCCACCCAGTCCACAGCCACAGTAGTGTTGACGGCTACTGCAGGTGGAAGAGGATCCCGGGCACCAGGCAGCCACACTGAAAGGGTGCCTGCATCAGGTGCTTCAAGTAAGGGCAAGGAGGGACCACCAGCTGCGTCTAGGAAGGTCAAGGAGACACCTCCAGCTGCTACAAGGAAGGACAAGAGGCAAACCCCAGCTGCTGACAGGAAGGGCATGGGGCCTGCACCAGCAGGCAGGAAGAACAGGAGGCATGGTGCTGGGACTCATTCTGAGCCCCTACCACTAACCATGGTGGTTCAGCCATCCGAGGCTGCAAGGGAAGGGCTGGAGCCTTCCCCCACCATTGACAGCACTGCCCCAGCACTGCCACCAGCACCACTGCCAGCAGCAGCAGCCCTAGTGGGCAGCCATCTGATCTTGCAGGGGAAGGGCTGGAGCCTCCTCCCACCACTACCAGCACCGCCACCAGGACTGCCACCACTGAGCAGCAATCACCGCCGGTGGGCAGTGTGTAGTCCTGCATCCATGGGCTGTTGTGCGGCCTGGGCCCTGAAAATCCTGTGGGTCTGACACCCAGGTGAGAGACTGTGACCTTGCACTCCCCAAGATCTGCATCACAGGGCACAATGCCCCCTCTAGAACCAGTAGAGAAGCCATCCGCTCACCCCATCCTTCCCAGGATGAAGCACACCGGGCACAATGCCCCCTCCAGAACCAGTGGAAGAAGCCATCTACTCACCCCATCCTTCCCAGGATGAAGCACACTGGGCACAAAGCCCCCTCCAGAACCAGTTGGGAAGCCATCCACTCACCCATCCTTCCCAGGATGGAGCACACTGGGCACGAAGCCCCATCCAGAACCAGTGGAAGAGGCCATCCACTAGAGAAACTGTGGTCTTGCATTCTCCAGGACCAATCAGTGGGCAAACCACCCACTTGAGAGACTGTGGCCTTGCACTCCCTAGGACCAAGCAGTGGGTAAACCATCCACTAGAGAGACTGTGGTCTTACACTTCCCAGGACCAAGCAGTGGGTAAACCACCCACTTGAGAGACTGTGGCCAGGACAGAGTAATGGGCATGTTGCCCCCTCCAAGACCAGGGGTGTTGTATCATCTTCCGGCTGAGGTGCTCCCCCATTCCCCGTCCCCCTGAGGTGCCTGTCTACTTTCTACCTGATGCCCCTGCAGTGTTATCTCCGTGTTGTTGCAGGAGTGTGGTGGGGCCTTGGCCTAGGTGTTGTGGTCCTATGGCCCACGGACATTGAGAATTGGGTAGTGTCCCTACATTTGTAGATCTGTAGATACATTTTTATTTTGGTGCACTTATTCTTAGTATTTTATCGTATTACAGTCACTTTCTTCAAATCATTTTGTCCTTGCATTATTCCTAAGGGATAGAGGATGAATACGTAATGTTACTGCATTTGGTTGTGTGTATGGTGTTGGGGGTGTGGATGTTGTGTCTTGCGTGTGTGTGTCACTCTCTTTTTCCTCCCCCCTCCCTTGTGTGCTAGGCATCAGTACTCACCATGGTCGTCTTTGCCGGCGTTGATGTTCATAATGTAGCAGAAGGTAGACGAGCATGGGGAATATGTGCAGCTCGGGCTCCATGGCGTAGTGGTTGTTCCGAGAGTCTACACAGGTGATTCCTTTGACTTCTGAGATCTGTTTCGGCCAGGCTTTTGATGTCGTTGGTACTGCCCCAGAAAAATGGCAGATGGGCCGGTCATAATAGAGTGGGCGGTACATTGTCTTCCACCTGGCGTTTGGCAGTTACCGCCGTGGTGCTTGTTGATTCTGCCATGGGGGTTGGTGTGTTAAAGTGGCTCTCTGTCTGAGCGGTTTCCGCTGTGGTCATAATTCCATTTTTGTTACCGCCGGCCTGTTGGCAGCATTACCGCCGCTTTATCACCGACCGCAAGAGTTGTAATAAGGGCCTAAGTGATTTGCCCTGAATCACCGGATGTTGATCTGATGCTGAAACTCGAACCTGGTTCCCCAGTTGCAAACTCTGCAGCTCTGGCCCTAACACCATATTCTTTCTCTTTAGTGTAACATATTATCAAGTGATCAACTGGATAAAAAAAAAAAAACATCAAGATAGCAATTTATTTCAAACTGCTTTGTCGTTATTTGAGAGCTCAGAAAATATGTACTTATTTTAGTTTTTTTTGTAGCACTAACCATAATTTCTATGGGGACAAAACCCTCTCATTTTCAGATTTTCTCAAATAAATGCTTTAGGTATTACATTTCTTAATACATCAAGATGTCGTCAGGTATGCCACACCTATGTAATAAATATAGAATTTTAGCAATGTAGTTGTTCATTAGAAGAATGTGAGGAGGCAGAGGTCAGGGGAACGGACTCAGAAAATTGAGGGCTAGGAAGAGGGTGCAGAGGTAACATGTTGACGTGAGAGGCAGTGGCAGCACAAGGGACCACGGAGGGCAGAGGAAAGGGGGAAGGAGCAACAAACCAACCATATAGGACATGCTGGAGAGACTGTGGCAATATACCAGATCATTGAGGGCAGAAGAAAGAGGAAGCAGCAGTTAAACCATACATGCCAACAGACCCAATTCAGGCAGGAAACTCCCAATGTTTTTAAACCCAAAAGGGTTTTATTTTATCTGCCTCCTGCCTAAAATCTCCTCTTTTTCAAGGTAAGTCAAGGGGGAAAATCAATTTCACAAGTTTTTCATCAATATATCCCTCTTACCAAGTTGAAAATGTTGGCAAGTATGGTAATGGGGGACGGGAGGAATGGGTTAAGCACATGTACTTGGATAAAAGATGGCAGGAGGGCAATGGGCAGGGGCACCAAACTGACCTTATAGGGCAGGGATCGGGGGTTGCAGAAGCACAACACACCACACAGGGCAAGCTGACCAAACCAAACAGACATGAGGGACAGTTGCAGCATAACAGACCACGAAGGGCAGGGGAGAGGGGGCAGCAGCAAGACGACAGACCGGAGAAGGCAGGTGAAAGGGGATAGGGCCCTGCACATGGAAAATATAGGGCAGCGGGCAAGAGAGCAGGGCAGGAGCAGCAAGCTGATCATGGAGGGCAAGTGGAATGGGCACTGAAAACACAGAACACCATGGAGGGCAACAGTGAGACTATGATGGCATACACACAGACACCGCCTTCTACTGGACATGGGTGGACATCTTTTTCCCAACAATAAATGCTATCTAAGTCCTTCATTCATTGTAGTGACACACTAGTGCAGATACTGTGGCGGCCATCTTAGAACATATATCTTTACATGGGTAAACCAAACAAATAGTAGGTAAAATTGATTATGGAGCCACGTAAATTGAGAAAGGTGACATTTGTCGCTAGTACTAAGACACTAAAATCACTTATAGAGTTTATATGAATATGATCATAGACATTCAAATATAATTAGATCAAACCATATATGGTAATACATTATTAATAGTGACAGCTGTTCAGCCCTTAAACTCCATATATTCAAAAATTATACTAGATGATCCATCTATCATATTAAAGTGCATGTGCTTAGTTTTTCTACATAAATAGATAAATAACAATAGTAGAACACACTATTCAATAGCACAAATTTTCTCACATTTTTCAAATTATTCAAATATTTCAATTTCTTCAAAAAAAATTCAAAAAAACTCAAATTTTTCAAATTTATCAGCAGAAACATCTATATACACAAATCAAAATGAAATTCATCAAAGACTTCAACACTATATAGTGAAGATCCACAATACAAAAGTTCATAATACAAAAATTCATAATACAAAAATTCACATGCAGGTCTAAAATCAAGGCAGGAATGTACACTAACCAACAAATGGGACTCATCTTAATATAGTTCAGACCCAGGTCATAGATGGACATGTAATTCTGCATCTAAATTAAGTCCCCACTGGTTCCCTGATCCAAGCAAGAGTATCATTCTAGATTCAACCTGTCTCAGTTCCAATGTCCAATCACCTCCCCTAGAACTTGATTTGACAGATTTAATTCCATAAAAACTCAACGTTCTACAGTCCCCTGCATGTATCTCCCAAAAATATTTGGCCAATGGGTAAGATCGATCCTGATTTTTAATAGCTCTTAAATGTTGTAGAAATCTGACTTTAAGTTTAGGAATAGTGCTGCCTATATATTTTTTCTGGCAACCACATTGAATGACATATACTACGTGATCGTCTCACAAGTTATTCTGTCAGAAATCTCAATTTTTTTCCTTCAAACGTAGCATAGTGCTGGATATTAAAAGCATAATTGCAGGCTTTGCAATGGCCACATTTCTTAAAACCTAAACTTCTTTTCGTAAGCCATGACATATTATCTTTCACAGAAAAGAGACTCTTAGTTAAATAGTCTCCTAATGATTGTGCTTTACGATAGGTAATTTGTGGATATTGACCAATTTGGTCATTAATGTGTGGATCCCGTTGCAAAACATGCCAATTGCGTTTGATAATATTTTTAAGAGCTACATGTTGTTGATTGAACTTTCAAAATAACCGCAGAGGGGATCTGTTAGTGTTGACAGGGACATTATCAGGTGACTTTTTGAAAAGAAGGTCTTCCCTGGTTTTCTTCCTTACTCTGTTCTGTGCATCAATTAGAATTTTAGTGGATATCCTCTATTTACAAACCTTTCAGTCATATTCACAATTTCAGCTTCAAATCCCTCATCTTCTGAGCATATCCTGCGAGCCCGCAGGAATTTACTGTATGGTATACTCCACTTTAATGCTTTGGGATACCCACTATTACCATGCAGTATAGAATTACATGCTGTGGGTTTACGGTAAACTGTGGTCTCTAGTTTGCCCATCTTGACCTACAACTTAACATCTAGGAACTCAATACTATGCCTGCAATACATTTATAGGTTAGCGTAAGTAGGAGCAAAGGATGCCCCCATAGCTGTACCTTGTTTCTGAAAGTAGTATTGATTATCAAAGAGAAAGACATTATGTGTGAGACAGAATTCCAACATGAACATAAGCATATTGGTGTGCTGAAGAAACTCTAGGGGTCTAGTTCCTAAGAAATACCTACAGGCTTCCATCACGAAGCAATGTTTAATACAGGTGTATAGGGAAGTTACATCCATGGTAGCCAACAAATAATTCTCCTGCCATGGGATATTTAGATAGAAAATCATTAGTATCACATAAATAGGAGGATAACTCTGTTACATAAGGACAAAGAAACAGGTCAAAATATCTTGAAGTGTTCTCCAGCAATGATTGATTCATGCTGACAATGGGTCTACCCGGGGGATTACATTTGTTCTTGTGTATTTTGGGCAAAACGTAAATACACTGTGTTTTTAGGAAAGTCTATTTCTTAAGTATAGATACTCATCATTGTCAATGAGACAGTCGGCAACCCAACCACCTAACATTTCCCAATAAATTGACTGATATTGAGCTGTAGGATTAGCATTTAACTTGGTATAGTGGTCAACATTGGACAACTGTCAGATGGCTTCATTGACATATTGAATAGTGTCCATAATAACAATATTACCACCCTTATCCGAAGGTTTGATTATGATGGTGGAATTAGATACAAGGGAATGAAGCTCTTTCCAATCATTAACAGTAAAATTGGAGGCCTTAGATTTGATGAACATGAATTCAAACAAAACTTATCAACATCACCAATTACTAACTCATGAAAAATATCAATTAAGTTGCCAGAAAGTAACTGGGCATTCAATTTGCTTGAAGGTCTTAGAGAGCTGGTGATGCAACGATTGGTGGTAAATTCCATCTCAATTAGATAGGTACCATCACTATTACCACTGTGAGTAGTCTGATTAATGCCAGAGGCCCCCTCATCTGTTATATGAATATATATACAAAGTGGTAGCAGTGCACGCTCGGGCAAGGCTTCCTGCTATTATCCACAAACTTCCTGGGAACAAAATGCAGGTATAGTTAGGACCATGTTTCCAAAGAAAAAGTTTTTTTTGACTTGCCTATATGTTTGGCACCGTTTGACGAATCTTCACAAAATTTTCAAAAAAAAATGTGCCCCAGTGACTTTTATTGTGCATGGAAAGTTTCAAGATGATCCATCAAGTGGGGGCCAAGAAAAAGGGGGAGGGGCAAAAAAGTTTGTCAGAAGTTAGATTTCAGTGCACAGTTTACGCTTTCGCTTACTTGGTGTAATTCCATCCAGTAGTTTAGAGATACTAAAGGGAAAATAAATCTGTATATCTGAGGTCGTAACAACTTCACAAAGATTACAAGCTTGTGCACGGCAAATGCACAGCTCTGATTGGCTGCCAACACTTCAACCAGGAAGTGTGGACAACCATCTTGGGACTGTCGAGTCCCACATTTTTTTTTTTTTTTCAAAGACAAGGCAAGTGGCCAGGGTAGAGTAACTGGTGCTGGGGTCACAGAGGAATCACCCCCCAAGCCAGACTAAAAAAAACTTTTTTAAAAAAACTTTGCCACAGTTTCACGACATCATCGCAAATTTGTGGAAAAAAAATTAAAAACAAGGACGGGCCTCCGGACTTCTTTTTTAGACATCCAGGGGGCATTCATATTTTGGAACCAGGGAACTTGTTAAAATGGATGCCAGGGGGTTACCAGGTCCCCCTGTAGCCCCGGGGAATGCCACCTTGTTAAAATGGATGCAGGTGGCTTCCCAGCCCCCTGCAGCCCTGGGGTACGCCACATCCATGGGGCACCTTTAAAAATGATTCAGGGCTACCGCATGGCCCTCCCACAGCCTTGAGGACCACCAGCTTCCAGGTGCTATTCTTTGGAGGGGGGCTGTGCGGCCCCCCTCAAGGAGCCAATGATGGCCCTGGGGACCACCACCACAGTAGCGTTGGCTCCTGCTATGTTTCGGGATGCCCACCCCCAGGACATAGCTACGGTTGTAGCTTGGCTGCAGCTTTAACACTGCCACCAATTCACAGTAAACACTCTGCTCACAGCAAGGGAGAGCTATCAAACAGCTCTCCCATGCTGCGAGCAGAGGTTTCCTCTGACTCCCTGTCTGCAAAGGCTTATCTGCATGCGTGGAAGGCACATGAAAACTCCACTTTCTGACAGCTGGACCTGTTTGCCAGGTCCTGCTATCAGAAACCAAAGTGTTGGCTGTGACTTGGCTGCAGCTGTAAAGCTGTCTCCAAGCCACAGTAAACAGCTATGTCCGGGAGGTGTGCACCCCGGGACACAGCAGGAGCTGGCCCTGGGGGGTGGCGGTCCCCAGGGTCGTCAGTGGCTCCTCGATGGTGGGGTGCACGGCCCCACTCCAAAACAGAGATAGCCCCGGGAAGGTGGTGGTTCAGAGGGTTTGGGGTCTGAAACAGACCCCCTATCATTATTTTCAATATAGCCATGGGGAGATGGTGGTCCCCGGGGCTGCAATAGATGAAGGTTCCCCCTCCGCAGTTTAATTGTTTAAAGTCCCAAGGAGGTGGTGATCTCCGCTGGGGGCGCAGGGGGCCACCCAGCACCCCCATAAACTAATTAAATATAGCACCAGGCAGGTGCTGGTCCCCGGTGCTATGGGGGGGCTGGGCGGCCCCTATTACAAATCAACATTGCCCCCAGGGCTTGGCCCAACCAGGGGCTTGATAAAGATGAAGTGCTGGAGGCTGCACTTCATTTTTGTTTTTTGAATTTTCACTGCCCTTCTCATCAGAGTAGTCCTCCTCCTCAGGATTATCTGGTAGTACTGCCTGGCAGCATTTCAACTCATGAAAAAAACAGGGCTGACTCAAGATCCTCTCAAGACACATTGCTGCCTTTTCCGATGCACACTTGCCCGTGAGGCTTTATTTATGACGCTAACGAGGTACTTTGTGCAAAATCAACATTTCCATTGTTTTCTATGGAGTAAGACTCTTATACTTTTGAAATTTCATATTTAACTTGTGTATGTTGGATTTTCGGCATTTTGGTCTTGTTTGATTTAGATAAATATTACCTATTTTTCAAAACTGGCATGGTGTCAATTTTGTAGTGTTTTCACAGTATTACTGTGTGTGTTGATACAAATACTTTACACATTACTTCTGAGATAAGCCTGACTGCTTGTGCCAAGCTACCAATGGGGTAAGCAGGAGTTATCTTAGTGTGTTTCTCCATTACTCTGACTAGAGTGAGGGTTCTTGCTTGGACAGGGGATAGACTGACAGTTATCCAAACACCCCAATTCTTACAGAATATGTCATCAGTGAGATAATATGTGGAGTAATTAGCTGTGCATGGTGAAGGTGCAAGTTATAGTTTCCTTAGGGAGTGATTTTTAGTTACTTGAAAGAACTCTAACTATAGCTGCTGAATTTCTATGGTTTTGTACGCATAAATTAATGTGGTTCATGTAACCTTTGTTTTTTTCAGTGACTTTCTATGTTTTTTTAATGTATAGTGATTTTCATTGCTATACTTGAATCGAAGACCGTGCGTGGCAGCAGGTGGCAATAGGGCCTGGCCACTGGCCAACCCCCTATGAGCACCCATCCTTGCACCGTGCAAGCCTTCTCCTCTCCTGTGTGCAGTAGGGGTTGCCCGCAAGGGCCGGCCTGCAGCCAGTCCCTGAGGCCAACCCCCCTAACGACCCAACCTGATGCTGTGCATGGCCCTTTTTGCATGCACAGCAAAATTTGGCTGCAGACTCTCTAGATGTGAGAGATAGTGTGAGAGGCTATATCTGGGGGTAAGAGTAGCTGTTAATGTGTCTGGGTGTGAGTGCACACATCAGTGTTTTAGTGGGTGTGCTAGTATGTGCGCAGGTCTGTAAGTGGGTGCATCAGGGTGAGAGTGGATCTGTAATTGGGTGTGTGACATCTGAGTGGGTGTGTAACTGTCTGAGTGGGTCTGAGTGAGTGCATGAGGTTCGGACTGGGGCTGTGAGTAGGTGCATGGGGGTCTGATTGGATCTGTTAGTGGGTGTGTGAGTGTCTGAGTGGGTCTGTGAGTGGGGGTCTGATTGGATCTGTTAGTGGGTGTGTGAGTGTCTGAGTGGGTCTGTGAGTGGGGGTCTGATTGGATCTGTTAGTGGGTGTGTGAGTGTCTGAGTGGGTCTGTGAGTGGGGGTCTGATTGGATCTGTTAGTGGGTGTGTGAGTGTCTGAGTGGGTCTGTGAGTGGGGGTCTGATTGGATCTGTTAGTGGGTGTGTGAGTGTCTGAGTGGGTCTGTGAGTGGGGGTCTGATTGGATCTGTTAGTGGGTGTGTGAGTGTCTGAGTGGGTCTGTGAGTGGGAGAATTGATTAAAAGAGAGAAGGAGAGAGCAAAAGAAAGTGAGATGGAGAGTTTAGGCTTTGATGTCTGATATACTTAGAATGAGTTACTTGTCTCCAATTTAAAAAAAAACATGTATTTGTTTTTTTTTAAATATAATATTTAAAAAAAATTGAAATTAGTCCAGCTAGACTTTAACCCCAAGGCTCTGCCACCTTTACACTGAGCTATGGTGTTTTGTTTTTATTATTATTTTTAGCCCTTTATGGCCCTTAAGGCTTCCCTCGTGTACCATTGCTTCAGCAAGCACAAAGATGCTTCGACAGCAGCTCCCTGCTTGCTGAAGCACTTCATCTCTGTCCACATGTGCAGGGGACAGAGATGAAATCTTTGAATTGTGACAGCGGTGCCTCCTTTACAGGTCCCTTTGTCGAAACCTGAAGTTTTTGCTGCGGCTAGGCTGCATCTGCAGAGCTGCAGCCAAGCCACAGTAAACAGCTATGGACCTAGGGTTGGTACCCCAGGACATAGCAGGAGCCAGCCCTGGTGGGTGGTGGTCCCCAGGGCCATCAGTGGCTCCAATGAGATTATAGCACAAGGGGGTGGTGGTCCACAAAGCTTCGGGAGCTCTAGAAGGACCCGCTTTCTTTTTTTAAATATTTGCCCGGGGGCAGGTGGTCACTTGGGCAGCAGGAGTGGACTGGCTGGCCTCCACCCATATTATAATTAACCCATCCCTGAGGAGATGGCAGTCCCCAGGACAGCAGGGCGGCCGAGAGCCTCCTGCATGTATAAAAATGAAAACCCCCGGGAGGAGGTGTCCCCAGGGCAGCGGGGATCCGCAGCCCCCCTGCAAATATAAAAATGAAAGCTCTGGGGATGTGGTCGTCTCTGGGACGGACTGTGGGAAGCTAGGAGGCCACCCACACAAAAATGTTAATGCCCTCTGGACCTGGCCACCCAGGGGCCTATAAAAAGACAAGCAGAGGAGCTCATGCTTTTTTGAAAAATTATTTTGTCACAAATTCTCGAATCTTGTGCTTTTGTAGCAAAAAAATAATTAAAATAAATGTATTTTTGCACTATGGGGTCCCTCTGGGCCCCCCCACCAGTGCTAAGGGATCAGGGTGTTTCTACCCTGAGCCCTTTTCTTTTTTTTAAAAAGTTTTTTCTGGGACTTGGCTCAATCCGAGTCCCAAGATGGCTGCCAACACTTCCTGGTTTGAAGTGTTGGCAGCCAATCAGAGCTGTGCATTCTCTGCACGAGCTGATCTTTGCGCCCTAGATATACAAATTTGAATTTCCCTAACTTCTCGAAAATTACTGAACGGATTTGCATCAATAAACAAAAAGCACAATCTGCATACCGACAGCTAGCTTTCTGCCAAATTTGGTGTAAATCTGTACAGTGGTTCGGGCTGTAGACGTGTTCACAGATCCTATAGGAATTAAAATGGGAAATACAACTTTTCTTTAGCCCCTTTTTCTTGGCCCCTGCTTGGAGGATCGCTCCAAAACTTTCCATACGCCTCCAGAATCACCAGGCCACTTTTTTTTGAAAATTTTGTGATGATTTTTCAAACAGTGCCAAAGATACAGACAAGTCAAAAAACACTTTTTTATATGGAAACATGGGGCCAGATGTAGCAAACGTTTGCGACTCGCAAACGGGCCGATTCGCAATTTGCGACAGTGCAAAATCGGAATCGGATGCAAAAAGCCCATTTCCGACTCGCAAAAAGCGATGGGACCCGTTTGCGAGTCGCATCCGTTGCGACCCCATTTTGCGACCCGCAAATTGCAAGTCGCAAACCTTATGCAATTGCAACTCGCAAATTGCGACTAGTCGCAAAAAGCCCAGTTTGCATGTCGCATTTACCACTAACTCAGAGCAGGTGGTAACCATTACCAAAGTATAAAAGGGGACCCAGAAGGCATCTGGGTTACTCAAGATGGCGGAGATATACCTGATAGCAGTGAGGAGGAGAGTCCACGCAGCCCAGCAGAGGAGGAGGAGGGGCCACAGACAGGAGAAGATTTACAGAACAAGGCAGACTCTTTTTCAGCAAACTGAGGAAGAGATCTATGACAAATACCGCCTTAGCAGCGCAGCCATACTAGAATTAATTGAATTACTAAAACCACAGCTAGAACGCCAGACTCTGCGCGGCTGCGCCATCCCTACGCATGTGCAAGTGCTATGCGCACTGCACCTCTTGGCCTCAGGGAGCTATCAGGGGGTCATTGCCGTGGCAGGTGGGGTATCCCAAAGTGCAGTGTCAAGGTTCCTCAGGGCATTCCTAGATGCCTTAGTCACGCACATGTCTCACTTCATATACTTACCAAGGAATGAGGCAGAAATTAACAGCACCAAGCTGGACTTTTACCGCATTGTCCACTTTCCTCATGTCATAGGGTGTGTAGATGGGACACACATTCAAATATGCCCCCCTGCTAATCTGGAACACATTTTCCGCAACAGGAAGTGTACCCACTCACTCAACATACAGGTTGTTTGTGATGCCCATTATGTCATCACGGACATCGTAGCTAAGTTTCCTGGCAGTACCCATGACTCATACATTTTTAGGCATAGTGGGATACATCAATGCCCGGAACGTGGGGAATTTGGAGACGGTTACCTCCTAGGTAGAGCCACAGACACTTGCAGACATACACACAGGTCACTGTGTACGACAATCTGGACTTCCTAACCGTGTACTTTTGTGCCCAACAGGTGACAGTGCATATGCTCTCAGGCCTTGGATCATGACTCCGTTTTTAACACCCAGAACTGAATCAGAGAGGCAATACAACAGTGCGCATAAGAGGACCAGGAACCTGATCGAGCGCACCTTCAGACTGCTGAAGGCAAGATTCAGATGCCTCCACCGCAGTAGAGGCGCCCTCCAATACAACCCCATTACCGCTTTCAAAATTGTAGTCGCATGCGCCATCCTCCACAACATAGCCACCCGACGTGGGCTACCTCTCACCCCTGCAGACCCAGATCCTGATGATGAAGAGCAAGAACAACCACATCGCCATCATGGGGATAGGAGTCTAGCTAATCAAGGCAGACTGAGACGTGACCACATTGCAACGCAATATTTTGGACGGTACGTGTCAACTCCCACCATACTCACCTATTAACCATTTGTTAAGTGGAACAAAAATAACTGTTTTATTAATGTCATGAAGAAACTATATACAAGTTGAAATTGTCCATGGGCAGGAAAATGCCAACCAGTCATGTGGCACATTAACGCCATGTGCCACATTAATCTGTCCTGGCTGTTATCTATGATCTCCTGCCCCTCCTGCCAGCCTGGCTGGTCCCTGCTGCGTCCATGGTGCTGTGCCTACCACTCCTCAGCACCCTACTGTGAGTGGCAGAGACACTGCTCACTGTTGAGCCCTCCTCCCAGGTGTATTTGTTAACTTCCTGGCTGTGATGCCATCAACATGTGCCAGGAAGTGTTTCCAGAGTGTTCTGGTATGCTTTCTGGAGTGTTCTGCTGCATCTGCAAGCAATTTTGAAGGTATTCGCAATTTGCGACACCCACTCGCTGATTGCGAGTTCGTTTTTGCACACTCGCAAACAGCGACTTCGCAAACTGCGGACTCGCACACAGCGTTGCGAGTCCGGCTGCGAGTCGCAAAATCGGATCGCTTTTTTTTCTGGCATTCCAATTTGCGACTCGCATTTTGCGAGTCGCATCAACTCGCAAAATGCGAGTCGCAATTTTTTTTTTTGCTACATCTGGCCCATGGTTCTAACTATAACTACCGGTGGTGACGACCACCACTAGGTTATATATGTATATATTTATATATGTAACAAAGCCATAGAAATTCAGCAGTTATAGTTACCTCACCTCACCTAACTGTAACTTACGCCCTGAGAATGCACTGCTTATGACCTCACATATTACATCACTCATGACATGGTCAGTGACTTAACTGATGACATCACTGAAGACATTTCAAATGACATCACTGATAACATCATCCAGCATGTATTAGTGATTCTATGGATGCATGAGTAGATGTATGAGTGCGTCTAGTAGGGAGTATATGTTTGAGTGAGTTAGTGAATGGGAGAGAGTGTGGATGTGTAAGTAGATGTAAGATTGATCATATGCCTGTGTGAGAGCTTGGGTGGGTGAGTGAGTGCTTGTATGATGCTTGTATGGTCTACTGACTGGGTAGTTTAGTGACTGTGTTGTGTCTGAGAGGCTGTGTTAGTGACTGCATGCATGGGTAAGTGAGTGTGTGAGCACCTATGTATGTGAGTGAGTCTGTGTGTGAGTGGTTGTATTGGGTAGTGACTGGGTGAATGTGTGATGGTATTAGTAAGTGAATGGCTGTCTCATTGACTTTATGGTTAAATGTGTTAGTGTGTGAGTAGTTGTATGGTGAGTAAGAGGGTACATTGCTCTCTGGGTTGGTGTGCTACTGCGTATGTCAAAGGTTCTATAGGTGTGTCACTGTGTGTGTGAGTGCCTGTATGAATCTATGAGTGGGTGTGTAAGTAGCTGTATGAGCATATATATATAAAGCTCAGTTAGTACTGTATGGGTATGTGAGTGGTTGTATCAGTGACTGTGTGAGCGACTCAGTGTGTGAATGCCTATACGAGTGATTGAGGGTGTTTGAGTGGTTGTATGAATGGGAAACTGGGTGTGTAAGTGACTGTATCAGTGTGTAAGTACCTTTGTTACTGAATGAATGGCATAGTGTATGGAGGTGTAAGTAGTTGTATAGGTGAGTGAGTGTTTCAGCGGCTGTGTGGGTCTGTTAGTGGGTATGTGAGTAGTTGTACGGATATTTCAGTGGGAGCATGAGTAGCTGTATAGGTGTGCAAATGGGTTTGTCAGTAGCTGTATAAGTGTATTAATACCTAAGCTAATGTTGTATGTGGAAGTCTGTAGTTCTGTTAGTGAATGTATGAGTGAGTGAGCGGGTTTGTCATTAACTGTTAATTTAAATCCCAAAACTTGCCATTGTTGGATTTAATAAAACTAGTTCAGGGAAAGAGTTTTAAAACTCTACCTGAGAGTTGCAAACTTCAGCTCTGTAGTGCCCTTTGCTGATTGGACAGCCTCTGGCAGCCTGGCCAAGGTGCCTTGATGAGGTGTGAAGTGGCCTAGGCTAAACATAAAGGAAGTGCCTGGGGCAGGAGATCTGCCAAACAGGAAAAACAGGATGGTGAAACAGGATGGGGGAGAGCAGCCAAACTGGCCTTCAAAGGAGGAAAGGACATTTTGAGCAGCTCAGGACCTCCCCCATTTCCTGCAACCCCAGACAATCAGATTAGGAGAAGGCAGGAGAGGGGTGTGTTAAGGATTTTTAGCCTCACCAGTGAGTGGGCTCAACCAGACTTAATCTCCAAAATTCAGTTTCTGCCATGTTGGATTTTTAAAGAATGTTGTTTCCTGGGACTGATTTTTGCCACAATTCTAGGAAGTGGTCATCCAAGAGGGTAGTGGCCTGCCTGTGATTGGACATTCCTCCACTCCACTTTTCACCCAGGAGCAAGATTAAATGTGGCAGCGCTGCACCCACACCTCAGAACAACACCCGATCAAGAATGACTATCCTGCTGGAACCCTGACCTGCACCTGGACACTGCACCAGCTGCAGACTTGGGCTTCACCACAAAAATGACTTTGCCTGGCTTCAACTGGTTCAAAAAAGGGACTCCCTGCTTGCTAAAGGTGAAAAAGAACTAACCAGAGTCACCTGCATCAAATCCTGAGGAAACTGACCAGTTGATCACTTTCCAGTTGTCATTTTGGAGTTTGAGGCAAGTGCATTCTTGGAGTTGAAGTCCTAGCCCTCAAGCAGGAACTCAGAGCTTCTGGAACCTTGGGATGAGCAGTGGACTCCTAAAGGACTTTCAAAGACCTTCTGGAAGATGATCCAGAAGTTTGGAGAACTTTTAGAAAAAAAGCTCCATAAAGGGACCTACCTGCCGTTGTGAGTCATGCCGGCTTAAGTTGACCGTGACCCGGCCTGACTTCCATGTGACCCGTCGTTGGAGAGAAAATGCTCCAAAAAAGTGACAAAGTCTGAATGTAAAAAGTTGACCTGGACTTTCTGCGCATCATATCCAAAGAGGGCTCCCGGGGCATCAGATCATGATTCAGCTTTGGCCCCAGATGAGGATTTCCATCAAGAAAAATCTTATAAGTCCGAAGGTAGAATTCTTCACCTAGGTCTCCTGCGACACGTATCTGAAGAGAGCTCCAGGGAGGTCGGATTGGATTGGTTACTTTGTCCTGCTGAAGAAAATCTTCAAGAAAAAGACTCAGTCCAAAGGTAAACTTTTGACCGAGGCCTCCTGCTTGCTGTAGCCGAGCAGGGCTCCGTTGCGGTTAGCCTTAAACTTTAACTTTGCCTTGGTCGAGGTGCCTAAAGATATTCTGAGTGGCGCTTTTAGTTTCTAAGCTCTAAAAAACATAAATTTTTTAAAATCCTTATCTGATTGTAGTTGTTTATGTGTCAAATTAAAGAGAAAAATATTTCCTATTTTTATAAATTGGTTTAGAATTTGTAAACAGTTTCCTGTGTTTTATTTTATTACTGTTTTGTGATACTTGAATGCTTTACACACTTTGGCCCTCATTATGACTTTGGCAGGTGGAAAAGCCCGTCCGCCGAAGTTCCGACGGGGAGGTTGCCGCCATTGTGGCTTCATCCTCGCTGGGGCCATTATGAGTTTCCCACTGGATCAGTGGGTGGAAACCCAGTTTCTGCCAGCTGGCCCAGTGGGAAACATCCTACAGCATTGTCTCCAGCTCATAATATAGCCGGCGGGAATGCTGTAGTGCGTAGGGTACACCTGCATCCGTCGCAATGCTTACTGTCTGCTAAGCAGACAGTGAACATTGCGACGGAGCTGGCCAGGTGAGCCCCTGCACCCCATCTCCGCCTACCTTTCCGTGGTGGTTCTACTGCCATGAAACCACTTGCAGAGAAGGGAGTTGTAATCCCTAGGGCAGCACTGCTTGCAGTACTACCATGGATTAGGACCGCCACCACTGACAGACCGTCGTGGAGACGAAAACTGGCGGTGCTGACGCTCCAACCGTGGTGCTACCGCTGCGGTCAAAATGTGGTGGTCCGACCTCCACCTCAACCCTGGCCGCCAGGGTCATAGCGAGGCCCTTTGTCTCCTAAGTTAAGCCTTGTTGCTTGTTGCCAAGACATCTAAGGTGGAGCTGGGGTTAGTTTATTGAGATCTAACTGAGCCTACTGGGGTTTAGTGGCCTATTACTTAGTGAAGGTACCTACCTGCCCTTACCAATAATCCACTTTCCAACAATCAGTGATGTCATCAGAGATGGCACTGACCATATCATACGTGATATGACATGTGAGGTCATAAGAAGTGTATTACGGGGGCACAAGTTATGATTAAGTGAGGTAATTATAACTGCTGAATTTCTAGCGTTTTGTACAAGTAAAATCAGAACATAACTCTGTAAACTTTTTTTTTCCTGTGAATTATTACGTTTTTTAAATTCTATTTGCTAAATATAGCATCCCTGTAACGTTTGTTTTTTTCCAGTGCAATTAAGATTCTATTTCCTAACTATGGTGGTCATTCTGACCCTGGCGGTCTTTGACCGCCAGGGCGGAGGAGCGCGGGAGCACCGCCGACAGGCCGGCGGTGCTCCAATGGGTATTCCGACCGCGGCGGTAAAGCCGCGGTCGGACCGGCACCACTGGCGGGGTCCCGCCAGTTTACCGCCGCCCCATTGAATCCTCCGCGGCGGCGCAGCTTGCTGCACCGCCGCGGGGATCCGACCCCCCCTACCGCCATCCAGATCCCGGCGGTCGGACCGCCGGGATCCGGATGGCGGTAGGGGGGGTCGCGGGGCCCCTGGGGGCCCCTGCAGTGCCCATGCCACTGGCATGGGCATTGCAGGGGCCCCCGTAAGAGGGCCCCTACATGTATTTCACTGTCTGCTGCGCAGACAGTGAAATACGCGACGGGTGCAACTGCACCCGTCGCACAGCTTCCACTCCGCCGGCTCGATTCCGAGCCGGCTTCATCGTGGAAGCCTCTTTCCCGCTGGGCTGGCGGGCGGTCTGAAGGCGACCGCCCGCCAGCCCAGCGGGAAAGTCAGAATTACCGCCGCGGTCTTTCGACCGCGGAACGGTAATCTGACGGCGGGACTTTGGCGGGCGGCCTCCGCCGCCCGCCAAGGTCAGAATGAGGGCCTATATCTACTCTGTAGCCTTTAATTTTTTCAGTTAATTTCTAAGGTTTTTGTTTTTACATTCTATTTGTGAACTATAATGTTCCTGTGATCTTTGCTTTTATCAATGAATTTCTAAGGTTTTTTAATTTCCAGCTCTGTACAGACAGTGATACCAAGTTAAGATATGATGAAGTACTGAAGTAATACTACTGTTAAATGTAGTGTATCATTTCGTACAATTGACCTTTTCCCATATAATTTAGTTGACCCTGCTGCATATTTTGCCTCAAATATCCACTGCCATGAGTATATCTTATCCTTAATAGTACAAGTTTGGTGATGCTATGTTTAAATTATATTTTGCTATTATTTTTGTATGGAAACTGTTTTGTAAATCAATAAACAGTGTTTGTGTTGGCCCAGGACATCATTGTGATGTTGTCAACTTTAATCACTGTGTTGTTTTGAAATACGGAAAATTACATATTTAAATATGTTGTAGAGAGTATATAGTTCTAAGTACTTTCTAAGATGATGTTTAAAGATTTCCATATCTTATACGTTTTATAGGAAAGTGCTGTTTTAGTGACAACTCCGGTACTAAAGCTTTCTGTTTGTATTCTATATTAGGTTTTGTAGGAAAGTAGTTTTCTACTGGTTTTGCCTTTCTGTGTCGACTACGACAATTGTGGTTATGTCGTTAACCACAACAAACACATAGGCCCTCATTATGACCCTGGTGGTCTTCTGACTGCCAGGGCCACTGTGGCAGTTTCACCGCCGGCAGGATGGTGGTTTCACCGCCCGCATGCTGGAGGTGAAGACCGCCACATTATGAATATGGCAGGTTGGTCTCTGCCAACCCACCACATCCCCGCCTGTACCGCCAGGGTGGTTGGACCAACCGGGCTGGAGATTAGCATCTCTGACCTGGCAGTATTAAACCCGGCTTTCCACCAATGTTTCCGTGGTGGTAGCACTGCCATGAAAACCCTGGCAGAAAGGTGACCAGTGATGGGATATTTTTTTCTTGTCACCGGCAGACGACTCCCCCTGCAAGCCCAATACCCCACCCCCTCCATACCAGAACCCCCACCCGCCCAGAACAGTGCCCGCCTTCCTCGACCACTCCTCTGGTACAGCGCCCCCACCCCCGACCAAAAACCCTCCAGCATGTACCCACACAGACACCTACGTGCACGCCACATACACTCATATACCAACACTGACATACACACATTCACTGACAAGCATCCATACACGCATACACTCACAAGCATCCATGCACGCATTCACCTCAACATTCATTCACACGTTTACTTCAACATTCATACACGCATTCAACCACACATACACACATATATTCACACATGCATACACATACTGATGCACACACACATACACACACCCATACACACATGCATGTAAACACTGATGCACACACCCATGCACACACGCATACAAACATGCATTCACATGCAGACAACATCCACTCACACACGCACATACAACACCCCCCACCCTCCCACCCCCTCCTCTGTCGGACGATCGACTTACCTTGTCTGACGGGGAAGTCGTCAGGCAGGGTACAGGAACGGGCACTTCCACCGCCGGCAGTGCCCTGCCATCAGGACACCACCAGGCCGTATTACAAGTGCGACCGCCACCACGACTACTGCAGGATTTAACCCAAAATGTGGCGGAAATTCCGCAATACTTGTAATTTGGTGGTCGGAACTGGCTGTCTTCTGGCGCACGCAGCTTTGGCGGTCTTGTGAAAAGACTGCCAAAGTCGTAATGAGGGCCATAGTTTTCAAAGAATGTATAACATATTTGAAGATATGGCAGACATTGTTTGGTAACAGTGGTTTACTATAAAAGTGTTGTAACTTTTACATGTGAAGTTATTTGTAATGAAAAACCATTTTGATTCGTTTTGTGAACGCTGCAACAATGTATGTAATCATGAACATCATGTGACCAGGAAAGAAAGCAATAGTGTTGTCTACAGCTACAGGGAAAGTGACTCTATTTGTTTGTGTGTGGAGTTTTCCAGACCTACAAAATGACAGAAGGCAACTGACTAGATCAGCTGCCACAGCCAGACCACGAGCAAGATAGTGAAAACCGGGACAATGAAGAGCCTGCAGAGGAAGGTCCTTCACTGCCAAAAGCCAGTGTTGCATGGAATTGTTTCTCAATTCCAAGTGGGGAGTCAAAAACAGTGGCAAAATTAGTTAAGTGCTCTCTCTATCAGAAGACACTCTGAAGAGGATGAAGTAAAAAGTACTCATGTGGTACAACATCTATGTTATATCATCTCAAAACCTATCATTCAAACCATTTAAAAAGAATTAGAAAGCCGAGAGAAGTGGTGGAACATCAAGAAGACTGGGAACACCAGCCACATCAGGGCAGAGAGTGCCTGTAGAAGTTGAGAGTGAAGTTGGAGACATTGCACTGGAATTCAGCTGGATGGTGATGTACTGTATGGACTGCAGCAAGGTGATCTCTACTGGAGAACAATCAGTGCAAGTGCTCCGTGATGCAGCGAAGCAGCATAAGTATTCATTTTAATTTGGAATCTTAGTTTTTGCAGCTTTTTTTTTTTTTGCTGTTTGTTCAGGTTTTTCATACCCATGTTGCCACTTGGTTAGCAGAGAAAAAAAAATATAAAAAGTTACAAAAGCACAAAAAATACACAAACACCAAATACAAAAACTTTCTTCTTAAAACATAATTTTATGTGTGTGTATGTGTAAGTGACTGTATGCGAAGTGTAGTGAGTGATTAAGTGTGTGATTGGTGCATTTCTGAGTTAGTCCATGAGTGCTGCATGGGTGACTGAATGAATGCATGAGTGCTGTATGGGTTACTGAGTGAGTACATTGGTGCTGTATTGGTGTATCAATGAATTGAAGAGTACTGTATGGATGAGTGTGTGAGGGTACGAATGGTGCATTGATGACTTACTGTGTTTATGAATGTATTTATGAATGAGTGAGTGACTGTATGAGTGCTTTATCGGTTAGTGAATGTGTATGAGAGGCGTATGAGTGAGTGAGGGTACAAATTGAGCATGGGTGACAATAAGTGTATGTATGGATGAGTTAGTGAGTGGATGAGTGGTGCATGGCTGAATGACTGAGTGCACGAGACAATGTATGGATAAGTGAGAGAGTGCTAAGTACATCTATGGGTGATTAACTGACTGCATGAGTGCATGTATGAGAGATTGACTGAGTGTGTAAGTGTATATATATGATTTTGTGAGTGACTGTGTTAGTTGTGTATGGGTGAGTGAGTGAGTATGTAAATGGTGTATAGGTGACTGAGTGCACAAGTTGTGTTTGGGTGAGTGAATTAATGTATGAGTGATGTATGAGTGAGTGACTAAGGGTAGAAATACTGCATGGTTGAGTCAATGAGTGTTTCAATGTGTGTATGGCTGAGTGAGTGAGTGGATGAGTGGTGAATGGGACATTGAGTGAGTGAATTACTGCATCAATGGGTGAGTGACTGAGTCTTGAGTGCATGTAATTGAGTAATTGAGTGAGTGTGTGAGTACATCCATCTGTTAGTAAGTGAAAGCAAAAATGGTGTACTGATTGACTGAGTGAATCAATCAGTGTTCGAGTGCATGTATGGGTGAGTGAGTGCATAAGCAGTATATGAGTGACTGACTGAGTGTATAAGTGAATATATAGATAACTGAGTGATGAGTGTTTGTATGCGTGATTGACCAAGTGTATGTATAGGAGATTGACTGAGTGTATTAGTACATGTAAGAGTTAGTAAATGATTGTGTGACTGTTGTATGGGTGCCTGAACAAGTGTCTGAGCAGTGTGTGTGTGAGTAAGTGGGTTTATCAGTAGGGTGTGACTAGGTTTCTACGTGTGTGACTGTTTCTACGAGGTATCAGTTGACTTATTTATTAAAGTGTTGTGTCCCTACCTCAACAATGCTTCAATTAAATTAACATTTTTATAGGTAGAAAAAAAAAGGATTGCTAAAGTATAGGCATAATATGTTTATCTTAAAAACAGTCTCTACAGTACCTGTGAGCAATATCTATATGCTTTAAAAAATATTTTCATATACCTTGAGATACCTAACATTGTTGAACTGCAGCAACTATTAGAAAAAAAACAAAAAAGAGATATGTTAGTATTTAATCTTCACAGTTACACAAATATGTTGATAGTAATTGCATTACTTCTAAGCAATATTACAATATTCTTAAAATATACATTTTAATTTTTCACTGTTCTTAGCTTTTATACTTCTTCACCGTATAACAGTGGTTTGTATAAAGCATCATCTTTGAACAGTGAGGGAAAAAAACAATCAATGGAATGTAAAAAACCAAAGCTGCACTATAGATCACTACAAATAAGTGGCACTGTGCATTTGCACTCACTACATTCCTTTATATAGTGACTTTCTCTCTAGTTATTACAGTAATCTAAACAACAAGAACTTAATATGTTTGGTAGTTATATATATCTGATACAATGCCACAAATAAATATAAAGTAGTATCCTTTCTTAGCAGTCCTTCTGAAAAACATCATCCCCGGTAGGTCAAATGATGTGTACGACGTTGATAATGTATGTATACAACACCTTGCTCTAAGGTTTTTCTCTTCAATTAGGATGTATAAGTGTCATTGGAGAAACAAAAGGGGACTTTTTTAAAGATTTGAAGAAATGCTATTGTTTCAAACTAGAGCTGCTGTCATTTCAGTATGTTCTTCCATTTCTACTGTTTATTTAGAGAGTGTTGTATAAATTTGATATATCAACTCCTTTGTAGAATATTCAAATGACTCTTGACAGATGACAATGATTTTTCAAGAAATTACCCTTGTTAGGCCGAATAATGTTTGAACCAGAGATGAAGCATGTAGAAGAAACATGTACATCAGTTTTTCAATCACAATATTTCCTTAGAACGTTGGTTGAAGAAAGAGAAAATATGAGTTTGACAGTTTAATGGGAGGTTTTTGTTTGTATTTCAGATTGATGTTGTTGTGTTCTGTCCATCCAGTTTTACTTTTTTAATATACAGAGTGGTGTCCAGAGGTTGTACTAACTCCTTAATGAAAGATGATATCCAAAGTAGTAAAAGTTCTTCCAGAAAGTAATATTTGTCCAGCTTTAAAGTTTGAAATTTCAGTTTCCAATTGGGTACTATCTAGTCTGCACTGTTGTGGCATTACTCTAATATACTTTTCTTATTCTTTGTAGAAAAAGTGTAGAGAGATGTTGAGATCTGCAGTTTGGGTAGGTCATATTTTGGTTAGCATTTCTGTACAGTTTCTCAAAAGGTATACTTTTACAATCATGGAAAAGTAAGTACAGAAATTGCTCAGAGATGATTTCAGTGCTACATGTAAAAGAACAGTCTTCATAGTCATGAGTCCATTTGGAACTGAGTCCAAAATGTTCATCAATTTTACCTGGTTCTTCTTCTATATCTCCAAGCATAACCATCATGAGTTCTTGTGCATCTTGTTGAGTGTTTAGAATTAAATTTCTTGATCCATTACGTACATCTAAAAGATCTCAGATACCTGAAGCTGAATGTAGTATGCTTCTGTCATTTATTAAATGTTGCAGTAAAATATATAATGCAGAACACATTCTCTTATCTGACTCTTGTTCAATTTGGTTTACTACATGGGGTGCTGTGCTGTTTTCCAATTAAAAACCTACTATTTCACCATAATTTTCCACTTTCCTCTTCTTACCACTGTCTGTGTTGTCTTTCTGTCCTTTTTTTTCTTGAGGGTCCGTTGTTTGCTTTGTAATCTTTGGCTTTGGGCAGAGCATGCGTTTCTCAAAAACTAAATACTGGCCTAAATGAAGAATGTATATAGTTCTTAACCAATTGCATTCTCGTACACAGCTGACATCAGTGTTTACTTTACTGTCATCAAAGTCAATCAAAAATAAGGTTCTATTTCAAGACAGTGCTACATATGACATTCTTTCTTTGAATACAGAAATTCCAACATGAACAAAAGCTGAAATACACTTAAACCTTGTGATTAATGGATGGTTACTGCATATGTTAAAGACAGAGGAAACTGTTGCTGTTTGATACATGTCTTTTACAAGTAAAAAACGTGCAACGCACAGGCCAATCTTCTTCTCCTCACCTATCTGATAAAATTTTATTGCATAGTATTCCACCTGTTCTCTATTTGGAAAACTAATGAAATCGACAACTTTACTCATTGCACCGTTTACCAGGCCTTCTTTAACATTTAAATTGTGTCGTAAAAGAACAACCGTTTTTGCAGACACGGACACACTTCTCTAATCCTGCTGTTTTGGATATTGATTTCTCTAAAGAATGCAATCTTGCTTTTAGTTCATCTATCAGTAGTATTGTCACTCCTTGATTTTCCATTTTATCAATAGCCATAATTTCTAAAATGTCTTCTTTCTCAAATTTCAGTAATTTCACATTATTAAAGTTTGAGTACTCTTGAAGTGTTGGCATTAAACAAACTATAGATTTCTGTTTTTTGATGGACTTGAACATCAGTTCTTCAAGAGTAATGTCAGATGGGAATAGATTTCTGAGTAAGCGACTTTCCAAAGCACATTTTCCCTGTTTTGTGAGAACTCCTACTCTAACGTCTTTTAGTATCTCTGCAAATTCCATATCAGACACCTGCTGCATGTTTTTTACTAATTCTTTGTACTCAAAGTTTAACCAAATGTTTACATTACCAATACTTCTTAGGGAATTCCTTGTATCATTATGCTGAAGAGTTTTGAAAATTAGTTGTTCTTTTACAGGAGTAACTTGGAGTAGGTTACTAAATACAACTACATGTTTTCCTCAAAATAGTCCATCACAGTTTGTCCTTAAAACTTGCAGCATTCTTAAGTGTATGAAAGCAAGCATTATGTTCAATACCATGCTCACTTCATCAATGACGAGAAGAGTCACCTTTTTTAAAACTCTTGATACTTCATGTCAAACCTCACCAGATAACTTCTGATATTCCAGCATTAGTACCATTCAGTGTAATTCGCATTAGTATGTGATTCAGAGTAATTCCTCTAATGTTATGAGCAGCTAATCATGTCGGTGTTGTTACTACACATGACAAAATTGAATCAAGGGTCTTCTGTAAATAACTAGTGAAAACTTTAATCAGGAAGCTTTTGTCAGTACCAACTTGCCCACTGATGTACACTGATATTGCTTTCATATGTAGGACATTCACATTGTTTTTTTCTCATGCAGAACTCTGTGCTCTATTCTATATTTCACTTTGTTGTACATTTCATAGCTATTGCTGCTTCATTATGAATTATTGGTTCTTCGAAAGGATCTTGACTTCCTGGTGCAGAACCTTGGCTGCTTTGCGAAGTCTCCCTGGCTATTTCAGCAGCAATGATTTCTTCCTGTGCCACCTCATCTTTCAACATCTGCAGGTATGAATCATATCTTTCACAGCATCAAATGATTTTTCATAACAGTCATAATGTTCAAGTAGTTCTGAATCATTTCACCATGGTTTGAAGAGTTGTAAAAGGACCAAGTAGAAACATTATTTTCTGTCTGGAGTTTGACAACTAAGCTTACTGTGATACATTTGTTCTCCTTTATTGTGTCTTACCAAACAACCATCACATTCAGTCACTGCAAATCATCCTTCTTCAATGTTTTCAGTGACATTTTTTCCATATGTGTAAAATTGAAGCATTTTATACAGACACATTTTCAAGATAGATACTTCTTCTTGGGTAGCATGCATTCAACATGTGAGTCTATACAATGTCTGTACTCTCTGGATCAACTTCTGGAAGATACTGTATTTCTGGAAAACTCTTTAATATTCCATTACTACTATTTATAATTTCTAATCTTACCCACACAATTCCTCCAGATTTACAGAACAAACTTGCAGAGCTCAACCTATCTGCGCATTCATAAGAACCAATTTAATTGTGTGAAAACATTTTTAAACTAAAACTGTAAAAAAAAATTGTGAGGCTCTTTTCTGCTGAAATCTCTTCCCACATCTCGGTCTTTTCCGCCTTTGTTATGCAAGAGCTACAGCAATAGGATTATCTTCAACAAACCGGATGTCCATATTTTCATTCCACATTATAAGAATCACAGGCTTGTAGTCGTTTAAATATTTTGACGCTTCTGTTCTTCTGAGGTTCTATGTATTTTTCGGTGACTAATGTCAAGGTGTGTCTCACTGCAGGTAAAAAGCTATTCACTCTTCTTTCTGAGATCACAGGCCGTGGAAATCCAAAATTACATTGTGTATGAAATTTAGCTTTTGATTTATATTTCTAACAACAGTATTTACCACCTATGAGTTTGTAATCTAAGAATTTGTTGTCTCAATCCCTTTCAGAACTTAGATAACATATACTCAACAATGTCTGTTCCAAACTTTGGGGCATCTGTTACCCACAGCAGCATGTGGATATGTGGAACGCCTCTAGTTTTGTACTTTTTCCGCCAGAAGAAATCAGTGACTTTGCCAAGAGGTGGATTTGTTACAGATGAAACCCATCATTGCTGAGATCGGTGGTTAAAATATCTACAAATGTTTGCAGAATCCAATTAGCAGAGTTCTCCTGATGTTTTCAGATTGATATCTTTTATATTGGAGTTTGCTTGTCATAGGAAATTAAGGAGATCATCCCATGCATTTTCAGCACAACTGAGTGTCACAAACTAGGTGATCCTAGATTCCTCAACATGCATTCAGCTCACCATGGCGATGATATCAATATTCATTTGTACCACGTTGACACACCATCAAATTGATTACATTTAATTCAAGGTGTTTATCTTTTCCATGAACTTTATCAACAAATTTCCTTGCTGTCAGATTCTGGACATTTACTCCTGTTTTTTATTGTGATTTACTGCATAGGATAACCAAGACAAGTCACTCTCAAAAGTAGAAGAAATATATAAGGAATACACTTTTGAAATCTAGGGTCCTCTGAATATAGTCTATTTGATCTGTACTCGGCTGCTGGTATTTGTACAGGCCAGTCATCCCAGCTACTGCCTACTCCAGTAAGAAACAGCTGTGGGAAACAACAACCTTATAAACAGTTCTCCCACTTACCTAATGGAACTCCTTGTGCTTCTTTCATTTAGAATGTAGAGGTAAATACTGTACTGTTTATACATTTCTTATGTTTTTGTTTGACCCACCTTTTCAATGTGGCCTCTTGACTGCATTGTATGATTGTAGGAGGCTGGACTGGCTTGTAGTGAGTACCAAGGGGTACTTGCACCTTGCACCAGGCCCAGTTATCCCTTATTAGTGTATAGGGTGTCTAGCAGCATAGGCTGATAGATAATGGTAGCTTAGCAGAGCAGCTTAGGCTGAACTAGGAGACGAGTGAAGCTCCTACAGTACCACAAGTGTCACTTGCACAATATCATAAGAAAACACAATACACAGATATACTAAAAATAAAGGTACTTTATTTTTATGACAATATGCCAAAGTATCTCAGAGTGTACCCTCAGTATGAGGATAGCAAATATACACAAGATATATGTACACAATACCAAAAATATGCAGTATAGTCTTAGAAAACAGTGCAAACAATGTATAGTTACAATAGGATGCAATGGAGACACATAGGGATAGGGGCAACACAAACCATATACTCCAAAAGTGGAATGCGAACCACGAATGGACCCCAAACCTATGTGACCTTGTAGAGGGTCACTGGGACTATTAGAAAATAGTAAGGGTTAGAAAAATAGCCCACCCCAAGACCCTGAAAAGTGAGTGCAAAGTGCACTAAAGTTCCCCAAAGGACATAGAAGTCGTGATAGGGGAATTCGGCAGGAAAGACACAAACCAGCAATGCAACAACGATGGATTTCCAGTCGAGGGTACCTGTGGAACAAGGGGACCAAGTCCGAAAGTCACAAGCAAGTCGGAGATGGGCAGATGCCCAGGAAATGCCAGCTGTGGGTGCAAAGAAGCTGCTACTGGACAGAAGAAGCTTAGGTTTCTGCAGGAACGACAAGAGCTAGAGACTTCCCCTTTAGAGGACGGATCCCTCACGCTGTGGAGAGTCGTGCAGAAGTGTTTTTCAGCCGAAAGGCCGCCAACAAGCCTTGCTAGCTGCAAATCGTGCGGTTAGTGTTTTTGGATGCTGCTGTTGCCCAGGAGGGACCAGGATGTCGTCACTTGCGTCAAGGGACAGAGGGGGCGTCGAGCAAGCAAAGGAGCCCTCTCAGCAGCAGGCAGCATCCGGAGAAGGGCCAGAAACAGGCACTACGAGGATGCATGAAATGGTGCTCACCCAAAGTTGCACAAAGGAGTCCCACGTCGCCGGAGACCAACTTAGAAAGTTGTGCAATGCAGGTTAGAGTGCAGTGGACCCAGGCTTGGCTGTGCACAAAGGATTTCCGCCGGAAGTGCACAGAGGCCGGAGTAGCTGCAAAAGTCGCGGTTCCCAGCAATGCAGTCTGGCGTGGGGAGGCAAGGACTTACCTCCACCAAACTTGGACTGAAGAGTCACTGGACTATCAGAGTCACTTGGACAGAGTTGCTGGATTCAAGGGACCTCGCTCGTCGTGCTGAGAGGAGACCCAAGGGACCGGTGATGCAGTTCTTTGGTGCCTGCGGTTGCAGGGGGACGATTCCGTCGACCCACGGGAGATTTCTTCAGAGCTTCTAGTGCAGAGAGGAGGCAGACTACCCCCACATCATGCATCACCAGGAAAACAGTCGAGAAGGCGGCAGGATCAGCGTTACAGAGTTGCAGTAGTCGTCTTAGCTACTTTGTTGCAGTTTTGCAGGCTTCCAGCGCGGTCAGCAGTCGATTCCTTGGCAGAAGGTGAAGAGAGAGATGCAGAGGAACTCGGATGAGCTCTTGCATTCGTTATCTAAAGAATCCCCAGAGACAGAGACCCTAAATAGCCAGAAAAGAGGGTTTGGCTACCTAGGAGAGAGGATAGGCTACTAACACCTGAAGGAGCCTATCAGCAGGAGTCTCTGACGTCACCTGGTGGCACTGGCCACTCAGTGCAGTCCAGTGTGCCAGCAGCACCTCTGTTTCCAAGATGGCAGAGGTCTGGAGCACACTGGAGGAGCTCTGGACACCTCCCAGGGGAGGTGCAGGTCAGGGGAGTGGTCACTCCCCTTTCCTTTGTCCAGTTTCGCGCCAGAGCAGGGCTAAGGGGTCCCTGAACCGGTGTAGACTGGCTTATGCAGAAATGGGCACCAAATGTGCCCATGAAAGCATTTCCAGAGGCTGGGGGAGGCTACTCCTCCCCTGCCTTCACACCATTTTCCAAAGGGAGAGGGTGTAACACCCTCTCTCAGAGGAAGTCCTTTGTTCTGCCATCCTGGGACAAGCCTGGCTGGACCCCAGGAGGGCAGAAACCTGTCTGATGGGTTGGCAGCAGTAGCAGCTGCAGTGAAACCCCTGAAAGGGCAGTTTGGCAGTACCAGGGTCTGTGCTACAGACCACTGGGATCATGGGATTGTGCCAACTATGCCAGGATGGCATAGAGGGGGCAATTCCATGATCATAGACATGTTACATGGCCATATTTGGAGTTACCATTGTGAAGCTACATAGAGGTAGTGACCTATATGTAGTGCACGCATGTAATGGTGTCCCCGCACTCACAAAGTCTGGGGAATTGGCCCTGAACAATGTGGGGGCACCTTGGCTAGTGCCAGGGTGCCCTCACACTAAGTAACTTTGCACCTAACCTTTACCAGGTAAAGGTTAGACATATAGGTGACTTATAAGTTACTTAAGTGCATTGTAAAATGGCTGTGAAATAACGTGGACGTTATTTCACTCAGGCTGCAGTGGCAGGCCTGTGTAAGAATTGTCAGAGCTCCCTATGGGTGGCAAAAGAAATGCTGCAGCCCATAGGGATCTCCTGGAACCCCAATACCCTGGGTTCCTCAGTACCATATACAAATGAATTATATGGGTGTACCACTGTGCCAATGAGAATTGATAGATTTTGTCACTAGCCTGCAGTGACAAATTTAGAAAGCAGAGAGAGCATAAACACTGAAGTTCTGGTTAGAAGAGCCTCAGTGATACAGTTAGGCACCACACAGGGAACACATACAGAGAACATACTATGAGCACTGGGGTCCTGCCTAGCAGGATCCCAGTGACACAAGGGCTAAAACAACATACACACAGTGAAAAATGGGGGTAACATGCCAGGCAAGATGGTACTTGTAGGAGGCTGGCCTGGCTTGTAGTGGGTACCAGAGGTACTTACACCTTCTGCCAGGTGCAGTTATCCCTTAATAGTGTAGAAGAGGTGTTTCTAGCATCTTAGGCTGATAGAAGGTAGCTATGGCAAAGCAGCTTAGGCTGAACTAGGAGACGTGTAAAGCTCCTACTATACCACTGGTGTCATATGCACAATATCATAAGAAAACACAATACACAGAAGTACTAAAAATAAAGGTACTTTATGTTTATGACAATATGTCAAAAGTATCTCAGCGAGTACCCTCAGTATGAGGATAAGTTACATACACAAGATATATGTACACAAACCAAAATTAGGTAAGTAATAGCAAAAAAAAGTAATGCAAGCAGTGTAAAATTACAGTAGATTACAATAGGAGCACATAGGTGTAGGGGCAACACAAACCATATACTCCAAAAGTGGAATGCGAACCACAAGTGGACCCCAAACCTATGTGAGCTTGTAGAGGGTCGCTGGGACTGTAAGGAAACAGTGAGGGTTAGAAAAATAGCCCACCCCAAGACCCTGAAAGGTAGGTGTAAAGTGCACCTACTACCCCCAGAGAGCACAGAAGTCGTGATAGGGGGATTCTGCAGGAAGAACAAACACCAGCAATGCAACAACAGAGGATTTCCGGACCTGAGTACCTGTAAGACAAGGAGACAAAGTCCAATAGTTGCGACAGTGTCGAGAGTGGGCAGGAGCCCAGGAAATGCCAGCTGAGGGTGCAAGGAAGCTGCCACCGGTTGGAAGAAGCTTGGAGTTCTGCATGAAAGATGAGAACTAGGAACTTCTCCTTTGAAGGATGGATGTCTGACGTCGCGATGAAGCTTGCAGAGGTGTTCCCACGCAGAAAGACCGCAAACATTATTTCACAGCCTTTTACACTGCACATAAGTAACTTATAAGTCACCTATATGTCTAACCTTCACCTGGTGAAGGTTGGGTGCAAAGTTACTTAGTGTGTGGGCACCCTGGCACTAGCCAAGGTGCCCCCACATCGGTCAGGGCAAATTCCCTGGACTTTGTGAGTGCGGGGACACCATTACACGCGTGCACTATACATAGCTCACTACCTCTGTATAGCATCACAATGGTAACTCCAAACATGGCCATGTAACATGTCTAAGATCATGGAATTGTCACCCCAATACCATTCTAGTATTGGGAGGACAATTCCATGATCCCCCGGGTCTCTAGCACAGAACCCGGGTACTGCCAAACTGCCTTTCCGGGGTTTCCACTGAAGCTGCTGCTGCCAACCCCTCAGACAGGATTCTGCCCTCCTGGGGTCTGGACAGCCCCGGCCCAGGAAGGCAGAACAAAGAATTTCCTCTGAGAGAGGGAGTTACACCCTCTCCCTTTGGAAATAGGTGTGAATGGCTGGGGAGGAGTAGCCTCCCCCAGCCTCTGGAAATGCTTTGATGGGCACAGATGGTGGCCATCTCTGCATAAGCCAGTCTACACCGGTTCAGGGATCCCCCAGCCCTGCTCTGGCGCAAAACTGGACAAAGGAAAGGGGAGTGACCATTCCCCTGACCAGTAACTCCCAGGGGAGGTGCCCAGAGCTCCTCCAGTGTGTCCCAGACCTCTGCCATCTTTGATTCAGAGGTGTTGGGGGCACACTGGACTGCACTGAGTGGCCAGTGCAAGCAGGTAACGTCAGAGACCCCCTCTGATAGGCTCTTACCTCTCTTGGAAGCCAATCCTACTTTCTTGGTAGCCAAACCTCCTTTTCTGGCTATTTAGGGTCTCTCCTCTGGGGTATTCTTCAGATAACGAATGCAAGAGCTCACCAGAGTTCCTCGGTACTTCCCTGTTCGACTTTTTCCAAGGATTGACCGCTGTCTGCTCCAGGTCGCCCGCAAGACCGCAACAAAGTAGCAAGATGACTACCAGCAACATTATAGCGCCTCATCCTGACAGCTTTCTCGACTGTTTCCTGATGGTGCATGCTCTGGGGGCTGTCTGCCTTCACCCTGCACTGGACGCCAAGAAGAAATCTCCAGGGGGCGACCGAATCTTCCCCCTGCTAATGCAGGCACCAAAAGACTGCATCACCGGTCCTCTGGGTCCCCTCTCATCCTGATGAGCATGGTCCGTGGAACCCAGGAGCTAGATCCAAGTGACCCCCACAGTCCAGTGATCCTTCAGTCCAAGTTTGGTGGAGGTAAGTCCTTGCCTCCCCACGCTAGACTGCAAACCGGTGTGCCACATCCAGGAATCAGTCTTCAGTGTTTTGCTGGTGCTTGTGGTTCTTGCAGAATCCCCCTATCACAACTATTGTGTCTTCCTGGGGTTGTAGGGTAACTTTTCTCCTACTTTTCAGGGTCTTAGACACCCTGACTGTTTTCTTACAGTCCTAGCAACCCTCTACAAGCTCCGAAAGGTCTGGGGTCCAATCGTGATTTGCATTCCACTTTTGGAGTATATGGTTTGTGTTGCCCCTAGACCTATGTTCACCTATTGCATCCTATTGGGAATCTAAATTGTTTGCACTACTTTTCTAACTGTTACTTACCTGAGTTTGGTTTGTGTGCATATAATTTGTGTATATTACTTACCTCCTAAGGGAGTGTATCCTCTGAGATACTTTTGGCATACTGTCACAAAAAAAAAGTACCTAAGCTCCTCTGCCATAGCTACCTTCTATCAGCCTAAGCTGCTAGAAACACCTCTTCTACACTAATAAGGGATAACTGGACCTGGCACAGGGTGTAAGTACCTCTGGTACCCACTACAAGCCAGGCCAGCCTCCTACAGTAAATGTAGTCACTAGCCTATAGTGACAAATTTAAAGGCAGACAGAGCAAGAGCACTGAAGTTCTGATTAGCAGAGCCTCAGTGACACAGTTAGGCACTACACAGGCATACACATTTAGGCCACAAACTATGAGCACTGGGGTCCTGGCTAGCAGGATCCCAGTGAGACAGGCAAAAACATACTGACATACATGTAAAATTGGGGGTAACATGCCAAGAAAGATGGTACTTCCTACAGCTATTGGTAGATTAAGTTGTCAGAAGAGACTAAACCAAAGACAGCATTTTCAACCATTGGAGGGCACTACCAATTTACAGTAATGCCCTTTGGTCTGAAGAATGTGTCACGTAGGTTCTCATTATCCTAATGATTGGACTCAGGCGGCAAAATCACTTGTACTGCGGGGGACTGAGTCTGAACCCATGCCAGGTGACACCTGTCAGCCTAATCCGGGTTTTCATCCGGCTAACTAGCAGTGCCTCATCTCTACCCAATAGCAGGGATGATTGGGCAACCTAGTACATGACACAAATTACTCCTCAAGGAAAACATGGTCAGTCAGATCTCATCCGTTTCTCTCTGTTCCATTAGTCTCACATATGCAGGGACAATCAGAGGCAGAGTATAGTTCAATAATGTTTTATTGAAGTAACTGCATCTTAGATAATAAAGCGTGTATTCCAATAACTAGGACGATGAAGCATGACAGGATTCAAATTGTAACAAGAAGAGTAAAACAAAAATAACACTACCATGGTGTCACTACGGTTTTTAAGAATAGTACCTACCTAGACTATGTTAGAGCACAACATGTTAAACTCTAATTCTGCCCTTCAGGTTCCTCTGGGAAGACATCATCCCTCGTACCTGAGCAAGAGGCCTGTAGTCTACATAAGCAGCTGCAGCAAAGCACTCAGCAATCAGCATACACTCATGATCATCTGGCTGGAATCTCCCTCTAACATACATGGTTCAACGTAGTGTTTTTACAATGAAACAACTGATGTTTTAGAAAAGATCCCCACGTAAGAGTGTGTCTGTTTCTATGAACATTGGAGACAAAGCGTGCCACTTTTGCTGGCAAACTATCTTACTGCAGCCTTGAGAAAAGCACAGAGTGAAAGAAATGTCTTGTTTAAGAACGTAGTGCTGACCTGGGCAAAGAACAGATAGATAGAGAAAATAAAACAAGACCGCAAATGTGACTATTGCTAAAATAATATAACAAAGCTAGAATAAAAGCTTTTTTAGGTTAAATTGCATAGCAGCAGGCCTAGTTTGCTACAATAAGATGTCTAAAACTATAGCTAAAATGGCTACACAACACACTCCCCTTGCCCGTTCAAAGAATGTTCAAAGAATAATTATGTATAAAAGCTACTAAAATTCAACCTAAGGCATAGATATATCTATATATATATATATATATATTTATATATATATATATATATATATATATATATATATGGGAATGTCAATAATGACAAGTTAAAGACACTTGAGCATGTATTAAAAGGATAATTTAAAATGTTAATTGTGGGGTCAAGAAAAAGACAAATTTCAAAAGTCAGAATCATTTTGGAAGTTGCCAATTAAAGCCAGGATAATTGAAGACAGGAAATCTTCCACTTCGGCAGATGGTAAATTAGGATATTTATCACCAAGGAAAAGCAAGGAGCATTTGTGTTCCAAAGCCTGAGCTCCAGCCAAGGCAGCAGCATCCCATGGCATGCCCAACAGTGAGTGTAGACCTGCTTGATCCACAAAGGGCAACTCATAAACGGCTTCCGGTAGCAAACGTACCCTCAACGCGCATGTCTGGTAATAAGCCCTCAGCGAGAACATCAACAGATCAGCGTCCAATGAAGGCAAGCACTGTGTAGAAAGACAAACTTTCAGTGCATATTCTACGAGCACCAGAGGCACCGAAACAAGGGCCGCACACAATGCAAAAACGGTCTAAATGACAAAGACCAGTCACACTCCAATTGCTCCAGGAGTGATGCTCCAAAGTACTGCAACATGCGTTCACGACACAGCTGCTCTGGCGGAAGCGCTTTCAATCCTTCTTGTTGCAACGGGACAGCCATTGCGCAGAAAAATAGCACTAGCAAAATGCCTCCTATTATAGCCAAAGTTATCGAAAATCCCCAGAAAATACTGGCAAATATTGAGTTGGTGGCTGAAGGTATTAAGCCAAATATAGAGGAGAAGGTGTGAACGAAACCAAACCAACAGCCTTAAAGAAATGTGCAATTCCAGTAGTACTGGACGCAGTAAATATTTGTTCCATGAGCTCACCAGAGTGTCTCGGAAAGTTATTACTTAAAAGGGAATGTATCTCATCTGATGACCTCGCAACCTGAAGAGCATACCTCTTGCATGCAGTTGTGGGCGCCACATGTTTTTGAAACAATAAAGCCTTGAGTCTGCTCAACTTGTCAAAATTCACATTCGAAGTAGCGCTATGGGGCCAAATCTCCGCTACTTCCCTCTGTTGTGTAGAAGGAAAAAGTATGTTCCCCCAGCATGTAACAATTTTGGAGACCGAGACGACACTATTTCGGATCTCATTCCACAACAGCTCTCACTACTGAGGAGAACATAGCTGCCATTTGAAAGCACCCGGAACACAGGTCTAATCAATGGAACTGGGACTCCCTTCAGATAACAAGCCAAGTTCTCTGTCAAAGTGTTACACGCCCCGTGCAAGGACAGCTGTTTACAAAGCATCAAATGGCTGACAGAAGTCTCGCACTCGCTACCGCTAAGAAAGACCTCTTTCATGCCACTGAGACATTTGTTTGAGAAGGGTAGCTCCCACACCTCATGGATGTAACTATCCCCTAGCCTTTCATATCCGCCCACTGGAACATGCTTTAAACAGGACATGAATTGAAGTGTTGAAATAGGCAGATTAAAGTTGCTTCTTTCTTAGCCATTAGTTGTTCTTGTTGCGTTATATTAAATGTAGAAAATATGTCCTTTGGGCTAACGTGTTGCCAGGGAACGCGACCTGCCTTCAGTGTTTGTAGTGTCCAACCGAACTGCATAATGGACCACAGCTGATTCTGTCCATGGTGTGAAAAATGCATGTTGCTCTGTACTATGTCTACTGCAGAGGAAACAATGTTGTTTAAGGTGTATATTTTGGTCAGACAGTGTATTAATCCCATTATCTACAATAGCAAATGCCTTCTGTAAATTTTCCTGATCTACTTGCCTTAACCGGGCAGCAGCTTCTTGTTGAGAAAGCTTCCAAATTTCATTATAGACTGAATATAAGAAGCACTTTCTGCGTTGTTTTCTGGGTCCTAACAGGAAATCCTATAAGTCAGTATTATTAGACAGGAGACTGAGGTGTTCTCTAACAGCATCTAGTTAGGAACTCTTCAGCCATTGCTGGCATAGCTTCCCTACACTGTATGTTGTTACCATACCCGCATGTTCAGATGACACATAGCGAGGGTCAGGCCTACTTGTTTTAAAAACCCCCATGAAGTTTTACAAAATGTTTATGACACCCATTGATATCTATTGGCCACAATAATCACCCACAAGGACGTGGAAGTGAAGCATTAAATGTGCCATTTTGGACCCATTCATCAAGTTGATCTTCAGTTGCATTTATATAATTTTGCCATTTGTACAGTTTTGCAGGGGCAGGAATACAGGGCTCATTCAAATCCTTCATATTTGCTCAGCTTAAACTACATATCTGTTGTACAGTTTCATTTAAAAGTATCATTTGAACAGGTATCAGGCATGCTCTAAATAAAGCTTGCTTCCCCCTTATTTGCCAATTTCGTGTTCCCCACATACTTTTTAAGTCAATCGACTTCAACCAATATTCATAGCCTTCTATGGCCAACTGGGAAACAAGGGAATCCAAATAAATGAATTTTGTATCCGTCAATAATATATGTATACTTTCCATAAATGGAAATTTGAAATAATATAAGATTGTGCCCAAAAATAAATGTAATTTTTTCAGAATATGTTTTCGAATTACCTTGTGGTGGAGTCGGACAATGTTCCCATTGTGTGTAATTAAAGATAGTCTTTGGGGTACTTGCTCTGTGAATGGAATAGTGTCCATAATAATTATAGCAAAACATGTCACCATAATTCTCTTTGGACTGATAAACATCCTCACTTTCAAATACAGTAAAATACTGCAACTCAGTCATAATAGAATCAACTGTTTTCACATCCCAGTCATCAGAAACAACTCCGGGCATTATTACATCATCCATAGAAAGTTTAAACATGTGTGGTATTTGGATGACCTCCATCGGGCCGTACATATCAAATGTGACTTTATCCCAAACAATCCCATCAGGAATTAGTATAGCGGAAATGTTCATAAAATACAAGTCTCTGCGGACCTTGTGAGAATTAAAAAGGGGTTTTAGGACCTCATCCACCAGTTCAACTGTTGATCTTTCAGGAAGGTAATGACCTTGTATCGGTAGAAAGAAAGTAATAACAAAGCCAATCCAAAGAAGGAAAGCTAGTACAATCAAGTAAAGCCATAGCTAGTTCCATGAGAAAATAAAGTAATTTGTTTTAAGCAAATTTATAATCTTACGTGTTTTTGGCAGTTCAGGTGTAGAAGAGGCAAATGAGTCTAAAAATGTGTGATTGATGTCGGCAAAGTATCCAGAAGCAGTTTGTGCAAAAACTGGAGCCGTATTTGATGGAGGAGAACTGGTAGTAGTCTCCCACGGTGGCTCTCTGTAAATCATGCCATCTGTTTGTGTAGAAGTCGAGACACATCGATCAGCAATTTCTGTGTTGCTTGTTGTAATAGATGTTAGTGGAACTAATGCAAGATCATTTTCCACCCTTCCCAAGATCGTGTCAGAATTGCTGCTCAAAACTTGTAGAGGGATGTCTTGACCAGTAGTGACAGGGATTCGGGTACTACTGGTTGTTCCTCTTGGTTTGCTGTGCAGGATCGGCCACATGGTATAACTTGACATTGATGATGGAGACAAAGCATTTTTGTTTGAAACCAGGCAGCGGTGGTAGTATGACAGTTCTGGTACCGTGTATTCCCAGGACTGGGACCAGTGCACGATAGGAAGGACTGAACTCATTTTTCACAGTAACTTTTTCACATACTAGATCTCCAACCTTTAGAATCCAGCCGGTAGATGTTATTGGTACATCCTTAATTCCTACGGAGGCAGCACTAACAGAAGCGTTATTGTCACAGAACTGTTGTCATTCCTGCAAGACAGTGACACATTCATTTATGTCAAAAGGTGTTTCTGCCACCTCCACGCCAGGACCATCAAGATATGGAACATACATTTGAGTTCCAAACAGGCACTAGTACGACCCCCCCCCCCCAGGGACCTTCCAGGCAGATTATTAAGTGCTCTCCAGACTTCATACAGGTGATTAAGCAAACTACGACACGTACTTAATACTCTGGCTGTTAAGGATTGCTTTAAATCTCGGTTTCGTCGCTCCACAACACTATTTCCCTCGGGATGAAATGGAGACGAGTACTGGAGTTGGACCCCTAACTAACCCATGGCGTCCCTGAATGCCCTGGTGGCGAAAGCAGGGCCAGGGTCCGAGTGGAAAGCCGCAACTGCAGATGTACCGATAAAGACTCACAAATCTTTAATAACAGTCCGAGCGTCATCCGAGCGTTGTGGCCACACCCATAGAAATCTGGAGCAGGAGTAATGGAGTTGGATCCCTAACAAAGCCATGGCACCCCGAATGCCCTGGAGGCGAAAGCAGGGCCCTGGTCCAATTGGACAGCCGCAACTACATATGTGCCGATAAAGACTTGCAAATCTTTAATAACAGTCCGAGCGTCAGCCCAGCATTGTGGCCACACCCATAGAAATCTGAAGCAGGAGTCAACAGCGACTAAGATGTATTTGTATGCACTGTCAGGAGTCAGGGGACCACAATGGTCCAAGTACACTCATTGTAGTGGTTTGTTAGAATTTAAGAGGTGTGTCTGCGGTGGGCATTTGACGGTGGACCCCTTAATTTGTTGGCAAATATAACAACAAAGGACATACTGCTTGGTCTGTTCGTAAAGACCTGGCCACCAATAACGTGCTTGCAATAATGATATTGTAGCCGCCACACCAGCATGAGCAGAGGCAACCCCCTCATGCGCTGCTTTGATTAACTCTGGTCTTTATTGGGAATTACTCGAACTCCCACGCCTAGAATTTTCACTTCTGCGTCTAAGAAGCCTCCTACTCAGTAGGAATATTTAACAGGAAATGCTTTTAGTAAGGGCATGCCTTCAGCCGTGGCTTTCACGGCAGCCCATATGTCATCGTCCGGTTTTGTGCTAGAATGAGTTACAGCAACAACAGAAGCCGTAGCTATTGATGATTTGGCTGCTTGATCAACCAGTGTATTCCCAGCAACGTGTATTCCAATGCGCTGGTGTCCAAGTGTATGTACAGCATGGACATTTGGTAGTGTTTCCTTCAGATCCGCTACTTTCCCCCACAGAAGTCCATGTTTGATGGTGTTACCTTTAAAATCTCTGAACCCATTCTAGCACCATGTAATGCAGATATTCATTGAAGGACTGGACACAATAGTAAGAATCACAGACAAACAGTTTTGGCTGTGAAGGATCCATATGTTCCAGTGCCGTCACCATAGCCTTTAACTCTGCCAGTTGTGCAGTGCAAACCCCTAGGGTTTGCGTGAAAGTATGTTGTGAATAGAACTTATTACCCTCCACATAGCCTCTTACGATTGTGCAACCAGCGGAGTATTGATGCTTTGTGCCTATTGCAGGTTGTGCTGAGCCATCTGTGTCCATGACTCTTTGATATTGATCATTAAGCAATGTGTTTGCCGGAACTGGGTATTCTAGTTCATATTGCAAAAATTCCTGAGTTTATAACTTTGGGTCAAAAATATAGGGGGTCATTTTAACATTGGCGGAATATTCCGCCTACCGCCATGGCAACGGCCTCCAAAAGACCATCGCCGTGGCTACCTACCATCCACCATAATATGACCGTTTTGGTTACGGTCATGGCGGCGACCGGCGGTAGGGTGGCGCTGCTGCCAGCAGCAGCGCCACGCCAGCAAAACACCGCCTACGTATCATGTTCCATGATACAGCCTGGTGGTGTTTTGCTGGCAGACACTGCTGCTGGCAGCAGCGCCCCATCCCGTCTCCTTCCAGAGGACCCCCTGCAAGCAGCACAGTCGGGTTCTCCGACAGGAGAGAGGGGTGGGGGTGTTGTGTGCGTGTGTGGGGGTGTGTGTGATTGTGTTTAAATGTGTGTATGCCTTTGTAATACGTGTGTGCAGGAGTGGGTGTGTGTGTACATGTATGTTTTGTCATGTGATTGCGTGTGTGCATGGATGTATGTTCATGAGTGTTGCTGAGAGTATGTATGAATGTATGCATGCGTGGGTGAATGTGTGTATGAGTGTGTGTATGGGTGTGTATGTATGTGCGTCTTTGTGTGTATATGTGGGGGGTTGGGAGGGTGCGGGTGAGGGAGGACTCTGGGGAGGTGGAGGGGGCGGGGGAGACCCCTATCAGTGCCAGGGAAGGAATTCCCTGGGACTGATGGTGCCTACCACCATGGTTTCTGTGGCGGCCATGGCGGTGGGTGGGGTCAAAATGCCATGGGCGGCCTATTGACTAGTCTCCAGGCGGCGGTCGTTACCGCCGTGGTGGTCAGTGTGTTGACTTAACCAAACCGCCAATGTCATAATAGTGGCTGTATGTACCGCCAGCCTGTTGGGGGTCATTACGACCCTGGCGGTCAGTGAAATAGTAGTGGGAGTACTGCCACCCTGTTGGCGGTACTACCACCACTATTTCACCGACCGCCGGGGTCGTAATGACCCCCATAGTGTACATCGGTGGCTACCAGAGATGTTGCTCATTGGATCCAACGTGGATGTAATGCTTTAGCGCTTACAACACTGGCTTTGGTAACAACCTCAAGGGCTGGGATTGGAGATACGACAATAATGTGTTTCCCCTGGGCCAGTGGTCTTTCTTTAATGATAGCCATCTGAACAGCAGTGAGAATTATCTCAGTGGGAGCAAAGCGTTGTTCTGCTGCTGAATACAAATGTGATTTGTATGCAATCAGGACTGTCTCACCCTCATTGAATGTTACATAGGTGAAGCCCATGGCATCAGCAATTACTCTGATGACCACATGTTTTTTATTGTCCCTTGTGTGTAAGTGTTCTGCTGCAAGCATGTCTGTCTGTTTCTGAGAATGCGTGTGTTCGACTGTCCAGAATTTACTGGAAAAGTCAAGACGTATTAAGTCATATATGGGTTTTATGCATGATGCGTAATATGCAATGTATGTTCTGCCAAAATTTAGAAAACCCTATAGGTATTGGAGTTTTTTAATGCTGTTTGGAGGTTGTAACTGCTCACATTTATCGAAGATTTGTGGCGCCAGGCTCATTCCTTCACCTGATAATTCGTATCCCAGAAACAGGACGCTCATTAAGGCTATTTTTTTTTTTTTTTAGTTGAATTTATAGCTAAATTTGACAAATCACACAACAATGCGGGCTAGCCGTCTTAGATGTTGCAGTAGTTCATCGTCCATGAGGTAGATATCATCTACATAGGACAATGCCTTAGGGTCTATGTTGTGCAATACTGAAGATACACGAGCCTCTCTTGTACCCCTGAGGTAAACAACAGAATTTTCTCTGGGAGCCTAGTGCGCTGAAACTTGTTACGTCTCTACTTGCAGGTGCTATATTTTGGCAGAAGAAACCGTTGGAAATATTCAGTGTTGTTTTGTATTTTTTGCGCACTATGTTGTTCATAAGTGCTGTGCTATGAGAGTTTTGTATAGCATATGTGCTTATATGACTGTTTAAGTGTCTATAGTCTAAGACTATGCTGTATGAATAGTCTGATTTAGCTACAGGAAATAGAGGATTATTCATAGGTGGGACACAGGGGGGATTACGCCCTGGTACTCCAGTTGTGTGAGGATTTCCCTCACGGGTGCTTTAGCATAATGTTTTATTGGATACTGTGGTTGAGGTTGGGGTTGATTTTTTATTGGAATTACATGATAGGGGAATCTTTATCCCACCCTACGTGGTTGTGATATACCGCAGGAGCCTGCGCCAATGCCCAATCAATGGTGTAGGATTCTGCAAGCTCATCAGGAACAAGGGGCGAGAAAGAAGGTTTGATAACCTCTTCCCCATCTGGGCAAGTGCAGACAAATTTAGGTGGCCAATCCTTTTCGGCCAGTAGGATATCATAAATGTTTACGATGCGGTCCCAAAAGATTGCATCAATTGTGCTTTCAATGTCTCCTTCTAACTGTAATGTTACTTTGTACAGCCTATCACGCGTGGAGACACGCACATCTGCAGTTTCAACTTGTAAGAAATCATCAGTTGCTTTCACCTCCAGATGCTCTTGAAGATTCGAGCAAACTATTGTGACCTCTGCTGCGCTGTCTAGCAGGGCTAGGGCCCACTTCTTGTTCTTCAATAGAGCCCCTTTCTTGAGTGGCATGACGAATTGCAACAACTGGCACTTTCTTCTTTTTAAATTGGGGTTTTTGTTGGATAAGTTTCTCTTCTTTTTTAACAGAAACTTCTGTAGAGAGATTCCTGTCTTGCTTTCACGTACTCAGGTCTTCGCTCTGACCGGCCACCTTTCTCACTGCATTTTTCTGGTGAGTCCTGAAAAGAACGAGATTGGCGTGTATCAGTATATTGACATCTGTCAGGCGTCTTAATATTATCTCTATTTCTGAGAGTATATCTATTATGTGGGGTCTCCGTAAGCAGAGATTCTCCCCTTCCTTCAGGTGTTTTTTGTTTTTTATCCCAGCCTTTTTTAGAACCCTCAGTAGCTTACTTGGTAAAATCTTTATTAGGTTTACCCTGAAACTGTGGTTTACTAGAGTAGGTCTCCGGGATAATCTTTGGCAGCTCACGTTCTTGATCCTGTGGAGGAACATCCCGGAGCTGCATACGTACTGCTAGTTCAAATGCTTCCCCTTTAAGGTTACACAATATAATTGAAGATACAGTGGCAAAATTGAACATTCATCTTGAATTTGTTTTAACACTTCCGGTAGATTGGTAAGTGTTGGTGTACCGTGTGCGGTAGTATAGAGCATGGCAAATACCGTGCCTCAAATATTGCAGTTATCTACTGTGGGAACCATCCCAAATGGCAAGCACTTAGTTAATATTCTATGCTTATCTTGAGGTCCCGTTTGGGGAAATACTGCTTCCAGTGCATTTATTTTTTGAGCTAACCAAAACAGAATCTCTTCCTGTTTGGTGGGTACTTTACCCATAATTGAATGCACAGTCACAGGATTAATGCCTGGCGTTACTGCATGTGGTTGCGCCTGGGCAGCACATGCTGGGTTTGTATTTAATGTTTACATTACAAACTGTACTAATCGTCTGTATATTGCCCTAAGCTCAGAATGTAAGGAACAGACTTCAGCTACCGTCAAGGTTGCTGCATCAGGGTGTGGTGAAAAAGTGGCCAATGAAGGCCAGGTAGGACCATCATTACTTAGAGAACCTAACCTAACGTGTAGCACTGTATCTGGTAGGGCACAATCAAGCCAGTTATTATGGTCTTGATAAGATAGAGGTATTTCTAAATATGCATACGCTCTATATTGTACAGGTATATTGGCAGGTGTTTAGTGATGACATGTATTTGTGTTCCCATCAGTTGCTGGAAATGTGACCCAAGAATAGAACATTTCTCTTCTATAGGCTGGATGAGCCTCAACAACAAATGTAACAGGACCCCCCTGAGCTGTTAGGGCATGTGCCGATAAATAGGCAGCAAGGGGTGGTTGCACATTGACTGCAATTGGATGAAATCTTCCTCTAGAGTACATGGGTCAAAGTAGTGTTTTTATAATGAAACAGCTGATGTTCCAAGAAAGACACATAAGAGCGTGCATGTTTCTGTGAACATTGGAGACAAAGCGTACCACTTTTACCGTCACCCTCTCTTACTGCAGCCATGAGAAAAGCACAGAGTGAAAGAAATATCTTTACTTAAGAATGTAGTGATGACCGAGGTGAAGAACAGCTAGATAGAGAAAATAAAACAAGACTTCAAATGTGGCTATTGTTAAAATAATATTACGAAGCTAGAATAAAACCTCTCTAGGTTAAAGTGCACAGCGGCAGGCCTAGTTTGCTAAAATAACCTGCATAAAACTATAGCTAAAATGGCTACACAACAAATGCATCTGCCACTTTTCAGAGGTTGGTGAACACAGTCCTCCAAGGTCTGGAAGCCTTCAGTGCAGCACATCTAGATGATATTGTTGTATTTAGCTCCACCTGATCCACCTTTGGAAAGTTTTGGAGACTCTGCAAAAGGCAGGCCTTACTATCAAGGCTTCAAAGTGCCAAATAGGGCAGGGGAAAGTGGTTTATCTGGGACACCTGGTAGGTGGAGAACAGATTGCACCACTACAGGGGAAGATCTAAACCATTCTGGATTGGACTACCGTTACCAGACAGACCCAGGTCAGAAGTGTCTTAGGACTCACAGGAGGTTCATTAAGAACTATGGCTCCATTGTTGCCCCTCTTAGTGACCTAACCTCCAAGAAAACGCCTAAAAAGTATTATGGACAGCCAGCTGTCAAAACGCTTTTGAGGACCTCAAGCAGGCCATGGGCTCTGCACCTGTTCTAAAGATCCCAAACTACTCCAAAACGTTCATAGTTCAGACTGATGCTTCAGAGGTAGGGGTTGGGACACTTCTCTCAACTCAATACAGAGGCCCAGGATCAACCAGTAGCTTTTATCAACACAAGGTTGACCCCCAGGGAAAAGCGTTGGTCTGCCATAGAGAGGGAGACCTTTGCTGTGGTCTGGGCCTTGAAGAAGTTGAGACCATACCTGTTTGGTACTCACTTTATTGTTCAGACAGACCACAAACCTCTCTTGTGGCTCAAGCAAATGAAAGGAGAAAATCCAAAATTGTTGAGGTGGTCAATTTCCCTACAGTGTATGGACTTTACACTGGAATATAAACCTGGGAGTAACCACTCCAATGCAGATGGACTCTCCAAATGTTTCCACTTAGACAAGGAAGACTCATCTGGGCAAGGTTAGCCATCTTGCCCCTTGTTTGGGGGGTTTGTGTAATAAATTACCCTCTTTCTTGTCATGGTAACCCCTTTTTTTCTGCCTGATGTCAGTGTGCTGTGGTGTGTTTACTGGGATCCTGCTAACAGGACCCCAGTGATTATGCTCTCGCAACCAAAACTCTGCATGTGACCGACAACCAGTACAATGGTGCCCCATTATACGTCCTTAGTATATGGTACCCAGGTACACAGGGCATTGGAGTTCCAGGGGATCCCTATGGGTTGCAGAATATATTTTGTCACCCATAGGGAACCCATGCAAAGACATCTGCAGGGCTGCCATTGCAGCCTGAGTGAAAAGGTGCAAGAACACTTTCACTGCCATTTTTCACTACACCAGGTCACTTATAAGTAACATCAATGGCGCGCCCTCCATCACAGAGGGTAGACTGCAAAGTACCGGTGTGTGAGGTCACCCCTGCAGTAGCAGAGGTACTCCCATGAACTCCAGGTCCATTTTCCCAGACTTCGTGAGTGCAGGGACGACATTTTACGTGTGTACTGGGCATAGGTCAATACCTATGTCCAGCTACATAATGGTAACTCCGAACATAGACATGTTTGGTATCAAACATGTTGGAATCATACCTCAGGGCTTTTGCAAACATTGGTTGTATGATTCCATGCACTATGGGGGCTCCTTAGAGGACCCCCAGTATTGCCCTTACAGACTTTTGAGGGTTTCCAGGCAGCCCCAGCTGCTGCCACCTCACAGACAGGTTTCTGCCCTCCTGTTGCTTGAAAGCTCAAGCCCAGGATGGCAGAACAAAGGATTTGCTTTGGGAGAGGGTTGTTACACCCTCTCCCTCTGGAAACAGGTATTACTGGCTTGGGATGGGTAGCCTCTCCAAGCCACTGGCAATGCTTTGACGGGCACATTTGGTGACCTCCTTGCATGAACCAGTCTACACTAGTTCAGAGACCCCAGTCCCCGTTCTGGCATGAAACTGGAAAAGGAACGAGGAGTGACCACTCCCCTGTCTATCACCACCCCAGAGGTGGTGCTCAGAGCTCCTTCAGAGGGTCCCTGGGTTTTGCCATCTTGGATTCAAGGTTGACAGGGAACTCTGGGAGTATCTGAGTGGCCAGTGCCAGCAGGTGATCTCAGAGCCCTCTCCTGATAGGCTGTCACCCAGCTAGGTGACCAATCCCCCTTTCAGGGCTATTTAGGATCTCTCCTTTGGGTGGTTCCTCCGATTCAAATTGTAAGACTTCAGCAGGAATCCTCTGCACCCTCCACTTCGACTTCTGACCAAAGAAACTGCATCTGGACTCTTCAGGACCCCACATGCTGCAACAAAGAAGCAAGTCACCTTCTGCAACAATGTATCTCTGGCTCCTTTCAGCAACTGCAATATTTCCCCGTTCGTGTATCCTCTGAGTACAGCCCACCTTTACCCTGCATCAGAAGAAAGAAGGGATCTCCCTGGAAGAGAAGGAGTCACTCCCCTGCTTCTGGAGGCACCAAATGTGACGAAGGCTGGCTGCATGGATCCCCTCTCCTGCTGAGCTGCTTGAACTCTGCATCACAAGTGGTGGACTGAAGTGGTTCTGATGGTCCTCTAGTTCAACTGCCCAACTTTGGGATGACTCCTGGTGGCCTGCCACTCTTGAAACCCCTCTGACTCCCACTGACCACGCGCGCAACCTAGGATTCATCCTGGACCCCTCACTATCCATGACCCAGCAAGTCAACGCCATCTCCTCCTCCTGCTTCAACACCCTCCGCATGCGCCAAAATACCTACAAATGGATGCCCACGGAGACCAGAAGAGCACTCACCCAAGCCCTCGTAAGCAGCAAACTGGACTACGGCAATGCCCTCTACGCAGGAACCATGGCCAAACTCCAGAAGAGGTTGCAATGCATCCAGAACGCCTCCGTACGCCTCATCTTGGACATCCTCCACCACTGCCACATCACAGACCACCTGAAAAACCTGCACTAGCTCCCAGTCAACAAGAGAACCACCTTCAAACTCCTCACCCATGCTCACAAAGCACTGCACAACACCGTACTAGAATACCTCAACAGACGACTCTCCTTCTACACCCGACCCGGCATCTTCGCTCCGCTGACCTCGCCCTCACAACCATCCCACGCGTTCGCAGATCTACAACTGGTGGTAGATCATTCTTGCACCTCACCGCCAAAATGTGGAACACTCTTCCCACCCACCTGCGCCAGACTAAAGACCTCCTTACCTTCAGGAAACTTCTCAAGACCTGGCTGTTGGAGCAATAGCAACACCTCCCCCCCCCCCACTTTCTCCCCTCTCCTCTCCTCAGTGCCTTGAGACCATCACGGGTGAGTAGTGCGCTTGCCAAATCCCTGATTGATTGATTGATTGATTGGTGGAGGTAAGACCTTGCCATCTCACACAAGATAGCACCCCTATGTACCATGTCTTTTGCAACTGAAAAGGCTTGTTGGCATCCTTCCTCGAAGATCTTCATGCATCTTGAAACTCCGGCCCCCAGTACTCTATCCTGCAATGAACAGCTCCCTGAGTTGTTCTCTGGTGGCGTGGGAGCCTTTCTCATAGTGCTGCATGGGCCTCTTCTGCAAATTTTGTGTCCCCGTCCTGTGGGACTCCTGTGTGCACTGCCTGGTCTTCTGTGGGCTCTCAGTGTCTCTGTGGATCCCCCCTGATTCCACCTGGTCCTTCCTGGTCCCCAGCAGCCCCATTTCACGCTAACCACAAGCTTTGCATGTGCCAAGGCTTGTTGGAGGATTCTCACAACGCATACCTGTGAGAAGGTAGCCTCTTTCTAGCCTTGTTACCCCCACTTTTGGCCTGTTTGTGAGTGTATGTCAGGGTGTTTGTCACTGTTTTCACTGTCTCACTGGGATCCTGATAGCCAGGCCTCAGTGCTCATAGTGAAAACACTATGTTTTCAGTATGTTTGTTATGTGTCACTGGGATCCTGCTGGTCAGGACCCCAGTGCTCATAAGTTTGTGGCTTATATGTATGTGTCACTGGGACCCTGTCACACAGGGCCCCAGTGCTCATAGGTGTGCATGTATATGTTCCCTGTGTGGTGCCTAACTGTCTCACTGAGGCTCTGCTAACCAGAACCTCAGTGGTTATGCTCTCTCATTACTTTCAAATTGTCACTAACAGGCTAGTGACCAATTTTACCAATTTACATTGGCTTACTGGAACACCCTTATAATTCCCTAGTATATGGTACTGAGGTACCCAGGGTATTGGGGTTCCAGGAGATCCCTATGGGCTGCAGCATTTCTTTTGCCACCCATAGGGAGCTCTGACAATTCTTACACAGGCCTGCCACTGCAGCCTGAGTGAAATAACGTCCACGTTATTTCACAGCCATTTTACACTGCACTTAAGTAACTTATAAGTCACCTATATGTCTAACCTTTACCTGGTAAAGGTTGGGTGCAAAGTTACTTAGTGGGAGGGCACCCTGGCACTAGCCAAGGTGCCCCCACATTGTTCAGAGCCAATTCCCTGAACTTTGTGAGTGCGGGGACACCATTACACGCGTGCACTACATATAGGTCACTACCTATATGTAGCTTCACAATGGTAACTCCGAATATGGCCATGTAACATGTCTATGATCATGGAATTGCCCCCTCTATGCCATCCTGGCATAGTTGTCACAATCCCATGATCCCAGTGGTCTGTAGCACAGACCCTGGTACTGCCAAACTGCCCTTCCTGGGGTTTCACTGCAGCTGCTGCTGCTGCCAACCCCTCAGACAGGCAGCTGCCCTCCTGGGGTCCAGCCAGGCCTGGCCCAGGATGGCAGAACAAAGAACTTCCTCTGAGAGAGGGTGTGACACCCTCTCCCTTTGGAAAATGGTGTGAAGGCAGGGGAGGAGTAGCCTCCCCCAGCCTCTGGAAATGCTTTGTTGGGCACAGATGTGCCCAATTCTGCATAAGCCAGTCTACACCGGTTCAGGGACCCCTTAGCCCCTGCTCTGGCGCGAAACTGGACAAAGGAAAGGGGAGTGACCACTCCCCTGACCTGCACCTCCCCTGGGAGGTGTCCAGAGCTCCTCCAGTGTGCTCCAGACCTCTGCCATCTTGGAAACAGAGGTGCTGCTGGCACACTGGACTGCTCTGAGTGGCCAGTGCCACCAGGTGATGTCAGAGACTCCTTGTGATAGGCTCCTTCAGGTGTTAGTAGCCTTTCCTCTCTCCTAGGTAGCCAAACCCTCTTTTCTGGCTATTTAGGGTCTCTGTCTCTGGGGAAACTTTAGATAACGAATGCATGAGCTCAGCCGAGTTCCTCTGCATCTCCCTCTTCACCTTCTGATAAGGAATCGACCGCTGACCGCGCTGGAAGCCTGCAAACCTGCAACATAGTAGCAAAGACGACTACTGCAACTCTGTAACGCTGATCCTGCCGCCTTCTCGACTGTTTTCCTGCTTGTGCATGCTGTGGGGGTAGTCTGCCTCCTCTCTGCACCAGAAGCTCCGAAGAAATCTCCCGTGGGTCGACGGAATCTTCCCCCTGCAACCGCAGGCACCAAAAAGCTGCATTACCGGTCCCTTGGGTCTCCTCTCAGCACGACGAGCGAGGTCCCTCGAATCCAGCGACACCGTCCAAGTGACCCCCACAGTCCAGTGACTCTTCAGCCCAAGTTTGGTGGAGGTAAGTCCTTGCCTCACCTCGCTGGGCTGCATTGCTGGGAACCGCGACTTTGCAAGCTTCTCCGGCCCCTGTGCACTTCCGGCGGAAATCCTTCGTGCACAGCCAAGCCTGGGTCCACGGCACTCTAACCTGCATTGCACGACTTTCTAAGTTGGTCTCCGGCGTCGTGGGACTCCTTTGTGCAACTTCGGCGAGCACCGTTTCACGCATCCTCGTAGTGCCCGTTTCTGGCACTTCTCCGGGTGCTACCTGCTTTAGTGAGGGCTCTTTGTCTTGCTCGACGTCCCCTCTCTCTGCAGGTCCAATTTGCGACCTCCTGGTCCCTCCTGGGCCCCAGCAGCGTCCAAAAACGCCAAACGCACGATTTGCGTGTAGCAAGGCTTGTTGGCGTCCATCCGGCGGGAAAACACTTTTGCACGACTCTCCAAGGCGTGGGGGATCCATCCTCTAAAGGGGAAGTCTCTAGCCCTTGTCGTTCCTGCAGTATTCACAGTTCTTCAGCCTAGTAAGAGCTTCTTTGCACCAACCGCTGGCATTTCATGGGCATCTGCCCATCTCCGAGTTGCTTGTGACTTTTGGACTTGGTCCCCTTGTTCCACAGGTACCCTCAGTCAGGAATCCATCGTTGTTGCATTGCTGATTTGTGTTTTCCTTGCAGTTTCCCTCTAACACGACTATTTTGTCCTTAGGGGAACTTTGGTGCACTTTGCACTCACTTTTCAAGGTCTTGGGGAGGGTTATTTTGCTAACTCTCAGTATTTTCTAATAGTCCCAGCGACCCTCTACAAGGTCACATAGGTTTGGGGTCCATTCGTGGTTCGCATTCCACTTTTGGAGTATATGGTTTGTGTTGCCCCTATCCCTATGTTTCCCCATTGCATCCTATTGTAACTATACATTGTTTGCACTGTTTTCTAAGACTATACTGCATATTTTTGCTATTGTGTATATATATCTTGTGTATATTTCCTATCCTCTCACTGAGGGTACACTCTAAGATACTTTGGCATATTGTCATACAAATAAAGTACCTTTATTTTTAGTATAACTGTGTATTGTGTTTTCTTATGATATTGTGCATATGACACTAAGTGGTACTGTAGTAGCTTCACACGTCTCCTAGTTCAGCCTGAGCTGCTTTGCTAAGCTACCATTATCTATCAGCCTAAGCTGCTAGACACCCTATACACTAATAAGGGATACCTGGGCCTGGTGCAAGGTGTAAGTACCCCTTGGTACTCACTACAAACCAGTCCAGCCTCTTACATTGGTTGTGCAGCGGTGGGATAAGTGCTTGAGACTACTTACCACTCTTGTCATTGTACTTTTCATAAGAGAAAAATATACAAAACAAGGTCAGTGTATATACACATAGCCAAAAAAGTTTTGCATTTCCTCTTTTCACTCTTTTCTAAGTGCTGAAAAGTACTTCTAAACTTTCAAAAAGTTCTTAAAAGTTTAAAAAGTTTTTTCTGTCTTTCCAAAAAGTTCTGAAAACTTTTTTCTCTTTTTCTATCACTTTAACTCTCTCTAAAAAATGTCTGGCACAGGAAAAAATGTTGAACTGTCCAAACTTGCATATGATCACCTTAGCTGGAAAGGAGCAAGGAGTCTCTGCATAGAGAGAGGTTTGAGTGTAGGGAAGAATCCTTCCTTAGAACTGTTAATTAATATGCTTAGAGTACAGGATAAGGCCATAAGTGCCCAATCTGTAGAAAAAGTAGCTAATGGTTCTCAATCTGATCCAGGGACTCCCCCAGGAAAAGGTTCAGGAAAGACACTTCTCAGCCTGCCCATTACTAGACAGTCTAGCATAGTTGGTACAGAGGTTGAATCACACCATACTGATGGTGTGCTCTCACATTATGCTGGTAGCCAAGCTGTTAGGGTGCCCTCTGTAAGGGACAGGTCTCCTTCTGTTCATTCCCATCATACCTCTGTATCTAGAAATGTCCCTCCCACCCACCCTGATGACAGATTGTTAGAAAGGGAGCTCAATAGATTGAGAGTGGAACAAACCAGACTGAAGCTCAAGAAGCAACAGCTGGATTTGGATAGACAGTCTTTAAAAATAGAGAGGGAAAGACAGAAGTTGGGTTTAGATACCCATGGTGGCAGCAGCAGTATTCCCCATAGTCATCCTGCAAAAGAGCATGATTCCAGGAATCTGCACAAGATAGTTCCCCCTTATAAGGAGGGGGATGACATTAACAAGTGGTTTGCTGCACTTGAGAGGGCCTGTGCTGTACAGGATGTCCCTCAAAAGCAGTGGGCTGCTATCCTATGGCTATCATTTAGTGGAAAAGGTAGGGATAGGCTCCTTACAGTGAAAGAGAATGATGCCAATAATTTCCAAGTTCTTAAGAATGCACTCCTGGATGGTTATGGCTTAACCACTGAACAGTACAGGATAAAGTTCAGAGAGACCAAAAAGGAGGCTTCACAAGACTGGGTTGATTTCATTGACCAGGCAGTGAAGGCCTTGGAGGGGTGGTTACATGGCAGTAAAGTTACTGATTATGAAAGCCTGTATAACACAATCCTGAGAGAGCATATACTTAAGAATTGTGTGTCTGATTTGTTGCACCAGTACCTGGTAGACTCTGATCTGACCTCTCCCCAAGAATTGGGAAAGAAGGCAGACAAATGGGTCAGAACAAGGGTGAACAGAAAAGTTCATACAGGGGGTGACAAAGATGGCAATAAGAAGAAAGATGGTGAAAAATCTCAAGATAAGCATGGGGATAAGGGTAAAACCAAAGATCCCACTTCAAATCTTAAACACTCTTCAGAGAGTGGGGATAAAACAAATTCTTCCTCTTCTTCACAACCTGCACACATTAAAATGCCTTGGTGCTTTGTGTGTAAAAATAGAGGCCATAGGCCAGGGGATAAGTCCTGTCCAGGTAAACCCCCTGAGCCTACCACCACTAATACATCAAGCTCTAGTGCCCCTAGCAGTAGTGGTACTAGTGGTGGGACTGCTGGCAACAGTCAAGCAAAGGGTGTAGTTGGGTTCACTTATGGGTCCATAGTGGAAACTGATGTCATCAGTCCCAAGACAGTTTCTGTCACACCTAGTGGCATTGGCCTTGCCACACTGGCTGCTTGTCCCCTTACAATGGATAAGTACAGGCAGACAGTTTCAATAAATGGTGTTGAGGCCTTGGCCTACAGGGACACAGGTGCCAGTTTCACTTTGGTGACTGAAAACCTAGTGCCTCCTGAACAACACATCATTGGACAACAGTATAAGATTATTGATGTCCATAACTCCACTAAGTTTCTTCCCTTAGCTATAATTCAGTTTAGTTGGGGTGGAGTTACTGGCCCTAAGCAGGTGGTGGTATCACCTAGCTTACCTGTAGACTGTCTCTTAGGTAATGACCTAGAGGCCTCAGGTTGGGCTGATGTAGAGTTTTATGCCCATGCAGCCATGCTGGGCATCCCTGAGGAATTGTTCCCTCTCATTTCTACTGAAATGAAAAAGCAAAGGAGAGAAGGCCTGAAAACTCAGGAACCCTCTCCATCAACAGGTAAAAAGGGTATCACAGTATCCCCTAACCACCCTACCATTCAGGATACCATTCCTGTGGTGGGAGAAACCTCTCCTGGGGTGGCACCTGTTCCAAGGGAATCATCAGTTGGCAAAACTGTACTCCCTGAGGTGGAAGTACCTCTCTGTGGGATAACTAACATTGGTGAGAAAAAGAGCACCATTTTAGTTAACATGGAGCATCCCTCCAACCCTCCCAGAGAAACTTTAGTGCAGAAACTCTGCACTGCCTCACAACACTTAGGACAGCATCCCTGCCCTAGTGTGGAGCTGATAGGACAGCATCCCTGCCCTGCTCCAACTCAAGAGAAACAGCATCCCTGTTCTCTCTTCCAGCCAAATGGACAAAGTTTTTGCCCAGCTATGGCTTTACTGAGACAGCATCCCTGTCTGGCATTTCCATCATTACAAATAGGTTCAGTGGATAATTCCCACTGCTCTAAACTAAAACTTACTGATAGAAACTCTGAAAATACATATTCACATTGTTGGTTAGCTAAAAAACTTCAAACAGGGTGGTTTACATCCCCACAGGGAAGTAACCATATAGTGGATGATAAAGGGAGTAACCAGTCTATTGCAGAGCTACTCTCTACTTATCACCACTTAGACAATAAAGTCTCAACTGGCCAAGGTTAGCCTTATTGTCCTTCGTTTGGGGGGGGGTTGTGTGAGAAGGTAGCCTCTTTCTAGCCTTGTTACCCCCACTTTTGGCCTGTTTGTGAGTGTATGTCAGGGTGTTTGTCACTGTTTTCACTGTCTCACTGGGATCCTGATAGCCAGGCCTCAGTGCTCATAGTGAAAACACTATGGCCCTCATTCTGACCCTGGCGGTCTTTGACCGCCAGGGCGGAGGACCGCGGGAGCACCGCCGACAAGCCGGCGGTGCTTCAATGGGGATTCCGACCGCGGCGGTAAAGCCGCGGTCGGACCGGCACCACTGGCGGGGTCCCGCCAGTGTACCGCGGCCCCATTGAATCCTCCGCGGCGGCGCAGCTTGCTGCACCGCCGCGGGGATTCTGACCCCCCCTACCGCCATCCAGATCCCGGCGGTTGGACCGCCGAGATCCGGATGGCGGTAGGGGGGGGTCGCGGGGCCCCTGGGGGCCCCTGCAGTGCCCATGCCACTGGCATGGGCATTGCAGGGGCCCCCGTAAGAGGGCCCCTACATGTATTTCACTGTCTGCTGCGCAGACAGTGAAATACGCGACGGGTGCAACTGCACCCGTCGCACAGCTTCCACTCCGCCGGCTCGATTCCGAGCCGGCTTCATCGTGGAAGCGTCTTTCCCGCTGGGCTGGCTGGCGGTCTGAACGAGACCGCCCGCCAGCCCAGCGGGAAAGTCAGAATTACCGCCGCGGTCTTTCGACCGCGGAACGGTAACCTGACGGCGGGACTTTGGCGGGCGGCCTCCGCCGCCCGCCAAGGTCAGAATGAGGGCCTATGTTTTCAGTATGTTTGTTATGTGTCACTGGGATCCTGCTGGTCAGGACCCCAGTGCTCATAAGTTTGTGGCCTATATGTATGTGTCACTGGGACCCTGTCACACAGGGCCCCAGTGCTCATAGGTGTGCATGTATATGTTCCCTGTGTGGTGCCTAACTGTCTCACTGAGGCTCTGCTAACCAGAACCTCAGTGGTTATGCTCTCTCATTACTTTCAAATTGTCACTAACAGGCTAGTGACCAATTTTACCAATTTACATTGGCTTACTGGAACACCCTTATAATTCCCTAGTATATGGTACTGAGGTACCCAGGGTATTGGGGTTCCAGGAGATCCCTATGGGCTGCAGCATTTCTTTTGCCACCCATAGGGAGCTCTGACAATTCTTACACAGGCCTGCCACTGCAGCCTGAGTGAAATAACGTCCACGTTATTTCACAGCCATTTTACACTGCACTTAAGTAACTTATAAGTCACCTATATGTCTAACCTTTACCTGGTAAAGGTTGGGTGCAAAGTTACTTAGTGGGAGGGCACCCTGGCACTAGCCAAGGTGCCCCCACATTGTTCAGAGCCAATTCCCTGAACTTTGTGAGTGCGGGGACACCATTACACGCGTGCACTACATATAGGTCACTACCTATATGTAGCTTCACAATGGTAACTCCGAATATGGCCATGTAACATGTCTATGATCATGGAATTGCCCCCTCTATGCCATCCTGGCATAGTTGGCACAATCCCATGATCCCAGTGGTCTGTAGCACAGACCCTGGTACTGCCCAACTGCCCTTCCTGGGGTTTCACTGCAGCTGCTGCTGCTGCCAACCCCTCAGACAGGCAGCTGCCCTCCTGGGGTCCAGCCAGGCCTGGCCCAGGATGGCAGAACAAAGAACTTCCTCTGAGAGAGGGTGTGACACCCTCTCCCTTTGGAAAATGGTGTGAAGGCAGGGGAGGAGTAGCCTCCCCCAGCCTCTGGAAATGCTTTGTTGGGCACAGATGTGCCCAATTCTGCATAAGCCAGTCTACACCGGTTCAGGGACCCCTTAGCCCCTGCTCTGTCGCAAAACTGGACAAAGGAAAGGGGAGTGACCACTCCCCTGACCTGCACCTCCCCTGGGAGGTGTCCAGAGCTCCTCCAGTGTGCTCCAGACCTCTGCCATCTTGGAAACAGAGGTGCTGCTGGCACACTGGACTGCTCTGAGTGGCCAGTGCCACCAGGTGACGTCAGAGACTCCTTGTGATAGGCTCCTTCAGGTGTTAGTAGCCTTTCCTCTCTCCTAGGTAGCCAAACCCTCTTTTCTGGCTATTTAGGGTCTCTGTCTCTGGGGAAACTTTAGATAACGAATGCATGAGCTCAGCCGAGTTCCTCTGCATCTCCCTCTTCACCTTCTGATAAGGAATTGACCGCTGACCGCGCTGGAAGCCTGCAAACCTGCAACATAGTAGCAAAGACGACTACTGCAACTCTGTAACGCTGATCCTGCCGCCTTCTCGACTGTTTTCCTGCTTGTGCATGCTGTGGGGGTAGTCTGCCTCCTCTCTGCACCAGAAGCTCCGAAGAAATCTCCCGTGGGTCGACGGAATCTTCCCCCTGCAACCGCAGGCACCAAAAAGCTGCATTACCGGTCCCTTGGGTCTCCTCTCAGCACGACGAGCGAGGTCCCTCGAATCCAGCGACACCGTCCAAGTGACCCCCACAGTCCAGTGACTCTTCAGCCCAAGTTTGGTGGAGGTAAGTCCTTGCCTCACCTCGCTGGGCTGCATTGCTGGGAACCGCGACTTTGCAAGCTTCTCCGGCCCCTGTGCACTTCCGGCGGAAATCCTTCGTGCACAGCCAAGCCTGGGTCCACGGCACTCTAACCTGCATTGCACGACTTTCTAAGTTGGTCTCCGGCGACGTGGGACTCCTTTGTGCAACTTCGGCGAGCACCGTTTCACGCATCCTCGTAGTGCCCGTTTCTGGCACTTCTCCGGGTGCTACCTGCTTTAGTGAGGGCTCTTTGTCTTGCTCGACGTCCCCTCTCTCTGCAGGTCCAATTTGCGACCTCCTGGTCCCTCCTGGGCCCCAGCAGCGTCCAAAAACCCCAAACGCACGATTTGCGTGTAGCAAGGCTTGTTGGCATCCATCCGGCGGGAAAACACTTTTGCACGACTCTCCAAGGCGTGGGGGATCCATCCTCTAAAGGGGAAGTCTCTAGCCCTTGTCGTTCCTGCAGTATTCACAGTTCTTCAGCCTAGTAAGAGCTTCTTTGCACCAACCGCTGGCATTTCATGGGCATCTGCCCATCTCCGAGTTGCTTGTGACTTTTGGACTTGGTCCCCTTGTTCCACAGGTACCCTCAGTCAGGAATCCATCGTTGTTGCATTGCTGATTTGTGTTTTCCTTGCATTTTCCCTCTAACACGACTATTTTGTCCTTAGGGGAACTTTGGTGCACTTTGCACTCACTTTTCAAGGTCTTGGGGAGGGTTATTTTGCTAACTCTCAGTATTTTCTAATAGTCCCAGCGACCCTCTACAAGGTCACATAGGTTTGGGGTCCATTCGTGGTTCGCATTCCACTTTTGGAGTATATGGTTTGTGTTGCCCCTATCCCTATGTTTCCCCATTGCATCCTATTGTAACTATACATTGTTTGCACTGTTTTCTAAGACTATACTGCATATTTTTGCTATTGTGTATATATATCTTGTGTATATTTCCTATCCTCTCACTGAGGGTACACTCTAAGATACTTTGGCATATTGTCATAAAAATAAAGTACCTTTATTTTTAGTATAACTGTGTATTGTGTTTTCTTATGATATTGTGCATATGACACTAAGTGGTACTGTAGTAGCTTCACACGTCTCCTAGTTCAGCCTGAGCTGCTTTGCTAAGCTACCATTATCTATCAGCCTAAGCTGCTAGACACCCTATACACTAATAAGGGATACCTGGGCCTGGTGCAAGGTGTAAGTACCCCTTGGTACTCACTACAAACCAGTCCAGCCTCTTACATTGGTTGTGCAGCGGTGGGATAAGTGCTTGAGACTACTTACCACTCTTGTCATTGTACTTTTCATAAGAGAAAAATATACAAAACAAGGTCAGTGTATATACACATAGCCAAAAAAGTTTTGCATTTCCTCTTTTCACTCTTTTCTAAGTGCTGAAAAGTACTTCTAAACTTTCAAAAAGTTCTTAAAAGTTTAAAAAGTTTTTTCTGTCTTTCCAAAAAGTTCTGAAAACTTTTTTCTCTTTTTCTATCACTTTAACTCTCTCTAAAAAATGTCTGGCACAGGAAAAAATGTTGAACTGTCCAAACTTGCATATGATCACCTTAGCTGGAAAGGAGCAAGGAGTCTCTGCATAGAGAGAGGTTTGAGTGTAGGGAAGAATCCTTCCTTAGAACTGTTAATTAATATGCTTAGAGTACAGGATAAGGCCATAAGTGCCCAATCTGTAGAAAAAGTAGCTAATGGTTCTCAATCTGATCCAGGGACTCCCCCAGGAAAAGGTTCAGGAAAGACACTTCTCAGCCTGCCCATTACTAGACAGTCTAGCATAGTTGGTACAGAGGTTGAATCACACCATACTGATGGTGTGCTCTCACATTATGCTGGTAGCCAAGCTGTTAGGGTGCCCTCTGTAAGGGACAGGTCTCCTTCTGTTCATTCCCATCATACCTCTGTATCTAGAAATGTCCCTCCCACCCACCCTGATGACAGATTGTTAGAAAGGGAGCTCAATAGATTGAGAGTGGAACAAACCAGACTGAAGCTCAAGAAGCAACAGCTGGATTTGGATAGACAGTCTTTAAAAATAGAGAGGGAAAGACAGAAGTTGGGTTTAGATACCCATGGTGGCAGCAGCAGTATTCCCCATAGTCATCCTGCAAAAGAGCATGATTCCAGGAATCTGCACAAGATAGTTCCCCCTTATAAGGAGGGGGATGACATTAACAAGTGGTTTGCTGCACTTGAGAGGGCCTGTGCTGTACAGGATGTCCCTCAAAAGCAGTGGGCTGCTATCCTATGGCTATCATTTAGTGGAAAAGGTAGGGATAGGCTCCTTACAGTGAAAGAGAATGATGCCAATAATTTCCAAGTTCTTAAGAATGCACTCCTGGATGGTTATGGCTTAACCACTGAACAGTACAGGATAAAGTTCAGAGAGACCAAAAAGGAGGCTTCACAAGACTGGGTTGATTTCATTGACCAGGCAGTGAAGGCCTTGGAGGGGTGGTTACATGGCAGTAAAGTTACTGATTATGAAAGCCTGTATAACACAATCCTGAGAGAGCATATACTTAAGAATTGTGTGTCTGATTTGTTGCACCAGTACCTGGTAGACTCTGATCTGACCTCTCCCCAAGAATTGGGAAAGAAGGCAGACAAATGGGTCAGAACAAGGGTGAACAGAAAAGTTCATACAGGGGGTGACAAAGATGGCAATAAGAAGAAAGATGGTGAAAAATCTCAAGATAAGCATGGGGATAAGGGTAAAACCAAAGATCCCACTTCAAATCTTAAACACTCTTCAGAGAGTGGGGATAAAACAAATTCTTCCTCTTCTTCACAACCTGCACACATTAAAATGCCTTGGTGCTTTGTGTGTAAAAATAGAGGCCATAGGCCAGGGGATAAGTCCTGTCCAGGTAAACCCCCTGAGCCTACCACCACTAATACATCAAGCTCTAGTGCCCCTAGCAGTAGTGGTACTAGTGGTGGGACTGCTGGCAACAGTCAAGCAAAGGGTGTAGTTGGGTTCACTTATGGGTCCATAGTGGAAACTGATGTCATCAGTCCCAAGACAGTTTCTGTCACACCTAGTGGCATTGGCCTTGCCACACTGGCTGCTTGTCCCCTTACAATGGATAAGTACAGGCAGACAGTTTCAATAAATGGTGTTGAGGCCTTGGCCTACAGGGACACAGGTGCCAGTTTCACTTTGGTGACTGAAAACCTAGTGCCTCCTGAACAACACATCATTGGACAACAGTATAAGATTATTGATGTCCATAACTCCACTAAGTTTCTTCCCTTAGCTATAATTCAGTTTAGTTGGGGTGGAGTTACTGGCCCTAAGCAGGTGGTGGTATCACCTAGCTTACCTGTAGACTGTCTCTTAGGTAATGACCTAGAGGCCTCAGGTTGGGCTGATGTAGAGTTTTATGCCCATGCAGCCATGCTGGGCATCCCTGAGGAATTGTTCCCTCTCATTTCTACTGAAATGAAAAAGCAAAGGAGAGAAGGCCTGAAAACTCAGGAACCCTCTCCATCAACAGGTAAAAAGGGTATCACAGTATCCCCTAACCACCCTACCATTCAGGATACCATTCCTGTGGTGGGAGAAACCTCTCCTGGGGTGGCACCTGTTCCAAGGGAATCATCAGTTGGCAAAACTGTACTCCCTGAGGTGGAAGTACCTCTCTGTGGGATAACTAACATTGGTGAGAAAAAGAGCACCATTTTAGTTAACATGGAGCATCCCTCCAACCCTCCCAGAGAAACTTTAGTGCAGAAACTCTGCACTGCCTCACAACACTTAGGACAGCATCCCTGCCCTAGTGTGGAGCTGATAGGACAGCATCCCTGCCCTGCTCCAACTCAAGAGAAACAGCATCCCTGTTCTCTCTTCCAGCCAAATGGACAAAGTTTTTGCCCAGCTATGGCTTTACTGAGACAGCATCCCTGTCTGGCATTTCCATCATTACAAATAGGTTCAGTGGATAATTCCCACTGCTCTAAACTAAAACTTACTGATAGAAACTCTGAAAATACATATTCACATTGTTGGTTAGCTAAAAAACTTCAAACAGGGTGGTTTACATCCCCACAGGGAAGTAACCATATAGTGGATGATAAAGGGAGTAACCAGTCTATTGCAGAGCTACTCTCTACTTATCACCACTTAGACAATAAAGTCTCAACTGGCCAAGGTTAGCCTTATTGTCCTTCGTTTGGGGGGGGGTTGTGTGAGAAGGTAGCCTCTTTCTAGCCTTGTTACCCCCACTTTTGGCCTGTTTGTGAGTGTATGTCAGGGTGTTTGTCACTGTTTTCACTGTCTCACTGGGATCCTGATAGCCAGGCCTCAGTGCTCATAGTGAAAACACTATGGCCCTCATTCTGACCCTGGCGGTCTTTGACCGCCAGGGCGGAGGACCGCGGGAGCACCGCCGACAAGCCGGCGGTGCTTCAATGGGGATTCCGACCGCGGCGGTAAAGCCGCGGTCGGACCGGCACCACTGGTCTGGTCTGGTCTGAACGAGACCGCCCGCCAGCCCAGCGGGAAAGTCAGAATTACCGCCGCGGTCTTTCGACCGCGGAACGGTAACCTGACGGCGGGACTTTGGCGGGCGGCCTCCGCCGCCCGCCAAGGTCAGAATGAGGGCCTATGTTTTCAGTATGTTTGTTATGTGTCACTGGGATCCTGCTGGTCAGGACCCCAGTGCTCATAAGTTTGTGGCCTATATGTATGTGTCACTGGGACCCTGTCACACAGGGCCCCAGTGCTCATAGGTGTGCATGTATATGTTCCCTGTGTGGTGCCTAACTGTCTCACTGAGGCTCTGCTAACCAGAACCTCAGTGGTTATGCTCTCTCATTACTTTCAAATTGTCACTAACAGGCTAGTGACCAATTTTACCAATTTACATTGGCTTACTGGAACACCCTTATAATTCCCTAGTATATGGTACTGAGGTACCCAGGGTATTGGGGTTCCAGGAGATCCCTATGGGCTGCAGCATTTCTTTTGCCACCCATAGGGAGCTCTGACAATTCTTACACAGGCCTGCCACTGCAGCCTGAGTGAAATAACGTCCACGTTATTTCACAGCCATTTTACACTGCACTTAAGTAACTTATAAGTCACCTATATGTCTAACCTTTACCTGGTAAAGGTTGGGTGCAAAGTTACTTAGTGGGAGGGCACCCTGGCACTAGCCAAGGTGCCCCCACATTGTTCAGAGCCAATTCCCTGAACTTTGTGAGTGCGGGGACACCATTACACGCGTGCACTACATATAGGTCACTACCTATATGTAGCTTCACAATGGTAACTCCGAATATGGCCATGTAACATGTCTATGATCATGGAATTGCCCCCTCTATGCCATCCTGGCATAGTTGGCACAATCCCATGATCCCAGTGGTCTGTAGCACAGACCCTGGTACTGCCAAACTGCCCTTCCTGGGGTTTCACTGCAGCTGCTGCTGCTGCCAACCCCTCAGACAGGCAGCTGCCCTCCTGGGGTCCAGCCAGGCCTGGCCCAGGATGGCAGAACAAAGAACTTCCTCTGAGAGAGGGTGTGACACCCTCTCCCTTTGGAAAATGGTGTGAAGGCAGGGGAGGAGTAGCCTCCCCCAGCCTCTGGAAATGCTTTGTTGGGCACAGATGTGCCCAATTCTGCATAAGCCAGTCTACACCGGTTCAGGGACCCCTTAGCCCCTGCTCTGTCGCAAAACTGGACAAAGGAAAGGGGAGTGACCACTCCCCTGACCTGCACCTCCCCTGGGAGGTGTCCAGAGCTCCTCCAGTGTGCTCCAGACCTCTGCCATCTTGGAAACAGAGGTGCTGCTGGCACACTGGACTGCTCTGAGTGGCCAGTGCCACCAGGTGACGTCAGAGACTCCTTGTGATAGGCTCCTTCAGGTGTTAGTAGCCTTTCCTCTCTCCTAGGTAGCCAAACCCTCTTTTCTGGCTATTTAGGGTCTCTGTCTCTGGGGAAACTTTAGATAACGAATGCATGAGCTCAGCCGAGTTCCTCTGCATCTCCCTCTTCACCTTCTGATAAGGAATTGACCGCTGACCGCGCTGGAAGCCTGCAAACCTGCAACATAGTAGCAAAGACGACTACTGCAACTCTGTAATGCTGATCCTGCCGCCTTCTCGACTGTTTTCCTGCTTGTGCATGCTGTGGGGGTAGTCTGCCTCCTCTCTGCACCAGAAGCTCCGAAGAAATCTCCCGTGGGTCGACGGAATCTTCCCCCTGCAACCGCAGGCACCAAAAAGCTGCATTACCGGTCCCTTGGGTCTCCTCTCAGCACGACGAGCGAGGTCCCTCGAATCCAGCGACACCGTCCAAGTGACCCCCACAGTCCAGTGACTCTTCAGCCCAAGTTTGGTGGAGGTAAGTCCTTGCCTCACCTCGCTGGGCTGCATTGCTGGGAACCGCGACTTTGCAAGCTTCTCCGGCCCCTGTGCACTTCCGGCGGAAATCCTTCGTGCACAGCCAAGCCTGGGTCCACGGCACTCTAACCTGCATTGCACGACTTTCTAAGTTGGTCTCCGGCGACGTGGGACTCCTTTGTGCAACTTCGGCGAGCACCGTTTCACGCATCCTCGTAGTGCCTGTTTCTGGCACTTCTCCGGGTGCTACCTGCTTCAGTGAGGGCTCTTTGTCTTGCTCGACGTCCCCTCTCTCTGCAGGTCCAATTTGCGACCTCCTGGTCCCTCCTGGGCCCCAGCAGCGTCCAAAAACGCCAAACGCACGATTTGCGTGTAGCAAGGCTTGTTGGCGCCATCCGGCGGGAAAACACTTTTGCACGACTCTCCAAGGCGTGGGGGATCCATCCTCCAAAGGGGAAGGCTCTAGCCCGTGTCGTTCCTGCAGTATTCACAGTTCTTCAGCCTAGTAAGAGCTTCTTTGCACCAACCGCTGGCATTTCATGGGCATCTGCCCATCTCCGAGTTGCTTGTGACTTTTGGACTTGGTCCCCTTGTTCCACAGGTACCCTCAGTCAGGAATCCATCGTTGTTGCATTGCTGATTTGTGTTTTCCTTGCATTTTCCCTCTAACACGACTATTTTGTCCTTAGGGGAACTTTGGTGCACTTTGCACTCACTTTTCAGGGTCTTGGGGAGGGTTATTTTGCTAACTCTCAGTATTTTCTAATAGTCCCAGCGACCCTCTACAAGGTCACATAGGTTTGGGGTCCATTCGTGGTTCGCATTCCACTTTTGGAGTATATGGTTTGTGTTGCCCCTATCCCTATGTTTCCCCATTGCATCCTATTGTAACTATACATTGTTTGCACTGTTTTCTAAGACTATACTGCATATTTTTGCTATTGTGTTTATATATCTTGTGTATATTTCCTATCCTCTCACTGAGGGTACACTCTAAGATACTTTGGCATATTGTCATAAAAATAAAGTACCTTTATTTTTAGTATAACTGTGTATTGTGTTTTCTTATGATATTGTGCATATGACACTAAGTGGTACTGTAGTAGCTTCACACGTCTCCTAGTTCAGCCTGAGCTGCTTTGCTAAGCTACCATTATCTATCAGCCTAAGCTGCTAGACACCCTATACACTAATAAGGGATACCTGGGCCTGGTGCAAGGTGTAAGTACCCCTTGGTACTCACTACAAACCAGTCCAGCCTCTTACAATACCCGACTGCAATCCTCCATCTGGCATGGGACATCACTTACACTTTCCAGGAACCTGACTTCGTCTTCTTAGGTGCAGTGTTGACTTTTCTTCTTCACCGGTGGTTCACCTTTTGCACCTTCATCCGGGTTAGCAGGGGCTACTGCTCTTCTTGGACTCTTCTATGTTTCTTGGACTTGGTCCCCTTCTTCCACACATCTTCTTGACAGGAATCCACTGTTGGTGTCTTGCAGTCTCTTCTGGGTTTTGCAGTATTCTTCTTTACTTCTCTGTGTGTGTTCTGGGAAACTTACTGTGATTTACTCCTGTTTTCCTTCCTGGTCGCTGGGGTGAGTTGTCGTACTTAACTTTGGACTTTTCTAGTACTCACAGCTCCCCTCGACACAATAGACTTACCTAGATGGGGCATCGACTTTCGCATTCCACTTTCGTAGTATATGGTTGGTTCTCCCCTTAGGCCCATTTCCAACTATTGTGATTCTCACTAAGGCCCATATTTATACTTTTTGACGCTAAACTGCGCTAACGCAGTTTAGCGTCAAAAAGTTTTGCGCCATCTAACGCCATTCTGAAGCGCCATGCGGGCGCCGTATTTATGGAATGGCGTTAGACGGCGCAATCAGACCGGCGCTGCCTGGTTTGCGTGGGAAAAAACCACGTAGACCAGACAGCGCCGGCGTAGGGGGAAAATGGCGCATGGGCGTCTTAAAATGGGGCAAGTCAGGTTACGTCGAAAAAATCGTCTTAACCCGACTTGCGCCATTTTTTAACGACGCCCATCCCCCATCAACATGACTCCTATCATTGTAAAGATAGGAGTCATGCCCCCTTGCCCAATGGCCATGCCCAGGGGACTTCTGTCCCCTGGGCATGGTCATTGGGCATAGTGGCATGTAGGGGGGCACAAATCAGGCCCCCCTATGCCACAAAATATTATTAAAAAAAAAAAAAAAAAAACTTACCTGAACTTACCTGAATGTCCCTGGGGTGGGTCCCTCCAGCCTTGGGTGTCCTCCTGGGGTGGGCAAGGGTGGCAGGGGGGGTCCCTGGGGGCAGGGGAGGGCACTCTGGGCTCATTTTGAGCCCACTTGTCCCTTAACGCCATGCCTGACCCAGGCGTTAAAAAGCGGCGCAAATGCGCCGTTTTTAGCCACGCCAACTCCCGGGCGTCTCTTTTGCCCGGGAGTATAAATACCACGTAAAGGCCTGGGAGTCATTTTTTAGACGGGAACGCCTCCCTTGCATATCATTAACGCAAGGAAGGGGTTCACGCTAAAAAATGACGCACATTCCGGGAACTTTGGCGCTATTCGCCTCTAACGCCATAGTATAAATATGGCGTTAGTTGGCGTTAGTTTTGCGTCGAAATTGCGTCAAAAAAAACGACGCAATTTCGGCGCAAACGGAGTATAAATATGGCCCTAAGTGCACTGTTTTTTCACTGTTTTCATACCCATTTCTGTGTATATAATTTGTGTATTACTTACCTCCTAAGGGAGCATAGTCTCTATGGTATTTTGGGCATTTGTGTCACCAAAATAAAGCACCTTTATTTTTGTAACAGAGTGTTTTCTTTCATGTGTGTGAGTACTAAGTATGATAATACAGTGGTGTTGCATGAGCTTTGCATGTCTCCAAGATACGCCTTGGCTGCTCATCCACACTACCCCTAGAGAGCCTGGCCTCTAGACACTGACTACGCTACACTAATAAGGGATACCATGACCTGGTATAAGGTGTAAGTACCATATGTACCCACTACACACCAGGCCAGCCTCCTATAATGCTCAGGGCAGGTGTTAAACTGATGGTAGACTCTTTTCAATGGGCCTCCCCAAGAATTGCTGGACTAGTGTCAACATTTTTTACGCTAGTCCAGCAAAGCGCCTTAACTGCGTTACAATTTTGACACAGTTGGGCTAAGAAGTTGTATTTTGAATAGAGCTCTACCATGGTATCGTTAGGGCATGGGGTGCAGGGTGTAGGAAAGTACCATCTTGCCTGGCATGTTACCCCCATATTTCACTGTATATATGTTGTTTTAGTCTATGTGTCACTGGGACTCTGCCAGGCAGTGCCCCAGTGTTCATAAGTATGTGCCCTGTATGTGTTCCCTGTGTGATGCCTAACTGTCTCACTGAGGCTCTGCTAACCAGAACCTCAGTGGTTATGCTCTCTCTGCTTTCCAAATTTGTCACTAACAGGCAAGTGACTAAATTTACCAATTCACATTGGCATACTGGTACACTCATAAAATTCCCTAGTATATGGTACAGAGGTACCCAGGGTATTGGGGTTCCAGGAAATCCCTATGGGCTGCAGCATTTCTTTTGCCACCCATAGGGAGCTCTGACAATTCTTACACAGGCCTGCCACTGCAGCCTGCGTGAAATAAAGTCCACGTTATTTCACAGCCATTTACCACTTGTAGGAGGCTGGACTGGCTTGTAGTGAGTACCAAGGGGTACTTACACCTTGCACCAGGCCCAGGTATCCCTTATTAGTGTATAGGGTGTCTAGCAGCTTAGGCTGATAGATAATGGTAGCTTAGCAGAGCAGCTTAGGCTGAACTAGGAGACGAGTGAAGCTCCTACAGTACCACTAGTGTCACTTGCACAATATCATAAGAAAACACAATACACAGATATACTAAAAATAAAGGTACTTTATTTTTATGACAATATGCCAAAGTATCTCAGTGAGTACCCTCAGTATGAGGATAGCAAATATACACAAGATATATGTACACAATACCAAAAATATGCAGTATAGTCTTAGAAAACAGTGCAAACAATGTATAGGTAGAATGGGATGCAATGGGGACACATAGGGATAGGGGCAACACAAACCATATACTCCAAAAGTGGAATGCGAACCACGAATGGACCCCAAACCTATGTGACCTTGTAGAGGGTCGCTGGGACTGTAAGAAAACAGTGAGGGTTAGAAAAATAGCCCACCCCAAGACCCTGAAAAGTGAGTGCAAAGTGCACTAAAGTTCCCCAAAGAGCACAGAAGTCGTGATAGGGGAATTCTGCAGGAAAGACACAAACCAGCAATGCAACAACGATGGATTTCAAAACGAGGGTACCTTTGGAACAAGGGGACCAAGTCCAAAAGTCACAAGCAAGTTGGAGATGGGCAGATGCCCAGGAAATGCCAGCTGTGGGTGCAAAGAAGCTGCTACTTGGCAGTAGAAGTTGAGGATTCTGCAGGAACAACAAGGGCTAGAGACTTCCCCTTTAGAGGATGAATTTCCAACGTCGAGAAGAGTTGTGCAGAAGTGTTTTCTTGCCGAAAAACCACCAACAAGCCTTGCTAGCTGCAAATCATGCGATTAGAGTTTTTGGATGCTGCTGTGGCCCAGGAGGGACCAGGATGTCACCAATTGTGTCAGGAGACAGAAGGGGCAACCAGCAGGACAAAGAGCCCTCTCAGAAGCAGGCAGCACCCACAGAAGTGCCAGATCAGGCTCTACAAAGAGGAGTGAAACAGTGCTCACCTGAAGTTGCACAAAGGAGTCCCATGCCGCTGGAGGACAACTTAGAAAGTCATGCAAAGCAGGTTAGAGTGCTGTGGACCCAGGCTTGGCTGTGCAAAAAGGATTTCCACCGGAAGTGCACAGAGGCTGGAGTTGCTGCAAAATACGTGGTTCCCAGCAATGCAGTCTGGCGTGGGGAGGCAAGGACTTACCTCCACCAAACTTGGACTGAAGAGTCACTGGACTGTGGGAGTCACTTGGACAGACTTGCTGGATTCAAGGGACCTCGCTCGTTGTGCTGAGAGGAGACCCAGAGGACCGGTAATGCAGTTCTTTGGTGCCTGCTGTTGCAGGGGGAAGATTCCGTCGACCCACGGGAGATTTCTTCGGAGCTTCTAGTGCAGAGAGGAGGCAGACAACCCCCACAGCATGCACCACCAGGAACACAGTTGAGAAGGCGGCAGGATCAGCATTACAGAGTTGCAGTAGTCGTCTTTGCTACTTTGTTGCAGTTTTGCAGGCTTCCAGCGCGGTCAGCAGTCGATTCCTTGGCAGAAGGTGAAGAGAGAGATGCAGAGGAACTCTGATGAGCTCTTGCATTCGTTATCTAAGGAATTCCCCAAAGCAGAGACCCTAAATAGCCAGAACAGAGGGTTTGGCTACTTAGGAGAGAGGATAGGCTAGCAACACCTGAAGGAGCCTATCAGAAGGAGTCTCTGACATCACCTACTGGCCTTGGCCACTCAGAGAAGTCCAGTGTGCCAGCAGCACCTCTGTTTCCAAGATGGCAGAGGTCTGGAGCACACTGGAGGAGCTCTGGGCACCTCCCAGGGGAGGTGCAGGTCAGGGGAGTGGTCACTTCCCTTTCCTTTGTCCAGTTTCGCGCCAGAGCAGGGCTGAGGGGTCCCTGAACCGGTGTAGACTGGCTTATGCAGAAATGGGCACCATCTGTGCCCATGAAAGCATTTCCAGAGGCTGGGGGAGGCTACTCCTCCCCTGCCTTAACACCTTTTTCCAAAGGGAGAGGGTGTAACACCCTCTCTATGAGGAAGTCCTTTGTTCTGCCTTCCTGGTCCAAGCCTGGCTGGACCCCAGGAGGGCAGAAACCTGTCTGAGGGGTTGGCAGCAGCAGCAGCTGCAGTGAAACCCCTGAAAAGGCAGTTTGGCAGTACCAGGGTCTGTGCTACAGACCTGTGGGATCATGGGATTGTGCCAACAATGCCAGGATGGCATAGAGGGGGCAATTCCATGATCTTAGACATGTTACATGGCCATATTCGAAGTTACCATGGTGAAGCTACACATAGGTAGTGACCTATGTGTAGTGCACGCGTGTAATGGTGTCCCCGCACTCACAAAGTCAGGGGGAATTTGCCCTGAACAATGTGGGGGCACCTTGGCTAGTGCCAGGGTGCCCACACACTAAGTAACTTTGCATCTAACCTTTACCAGGTAAAGGTTAGACATATAGGTGACTTATAAGTTACTTAAGTGCAGTGGTAAATGGCTGTGAAATAACGTGGACGTTATTTCACTCAGGCTGCAGTGGCAGGCCTGTATAAGAATTGTCAGTGCTCCCTATGGGTGGCAAAAGAAATGCTGCAGCCTATAGGGATCTCCTGGAACCCCAATACCCTGGGTACCTCAGTACCATATACTAGGGAATTATAAGGATGTTCCAGTATGCCAATGTGAATTGGTGAAATTGGTCACTAGCCTGTTAGTGATAATTTGGATAGAAATGAGAGAGCATAACCACTGAGGTTCTGGATAGCAGAGCCTCAGTGAGACAGTTAGTCATAACACATGTAACATATTCAGGCACACTTATGAGCACTGGGGCCCTGGCTGGCAGGGTCCCAGTGACACATACAACTAAAACAACATATATACAGTGAAAAATGGGGGTAACATGCCAGGCAAGATGGTACTTTCCTACACAACCCCCCCCCCCAAACGAAGGACAATAAGACTAGTCATTACCTGATGGGTCTTCATTGTCTAAGTGGAAATATCTGGAGAGTCCATCTGCATTGGAGTGGGTACTCCCAGGTCTATGTTCCACTGTATAGTCCATTCCCTGTAGGGATATGGACCACCTCAACAATTTAGGATTTTCACCTTTCATTTGTTTTAGCCAAAGTAGAGGTTTGTGGTCTGTCTGAACAATGAAGTGAGTGCCAAACAGGTATGGCCTCAACTTCTTCTGTGCCCAGACCACAGCAAAGGCCTCCCTCTCTATGGCAGACCAACGCTTTTCTCTAGGGGTCAACCTCCTACTAATAAAAGCAACAGGTTGATCCTGGCCCTCAGAATTAAGTTGTGATAGGACTGCCCCTACTCCTAATTCAGATGCATCAGTTTGGACATAGAATTGTTTAGAGTAACAAGGGCTTTTCAGGACAGGTGCAGAGCACATGGCCTGCTTCAGCTCCTCAAAAGCTTTCTGACAGTTTGCTGTCCATAATACCTTTTTAGGCATTTTCTTTGAAGTGAGGTCATTAAGAGGGGCTTCAATGGAGCCATAGTTCTTAATGAACCTCCTGTAATACCCAGTGAGGCCTAAGAAGGCTCTCACCTGGGTCTGAGTAGTAGGGGGAACCCAATCTATAATAGTTTGGATTTTCCCCTGAAGTGGTGCAATCTGTTCTCCACCAACCAGGTGTCCCAGATAAACCACCTTCCCCTGCCCTATCTGGCACTTTGAAGCCTTGATAGTTAGGCCTGCCTTTTGCAGGGCCTCTAAAACTTTCCATAGGTGGACCAGGTGATCATCCCAGCTGGAGCTAAAGACAGCTATATCGTCCAGATATGCTGCACTAAAAGCCTCCAGCCCTTGCAGGACTGTGTTCACCAACCTTTGAAAAGTGGCAGGTGCATTTTTCAATCCAAAAGGCATTACTGTGAATTGGTAATGGCCTCTAATGGTTGAAAATGCAGTTTTAGCTTTTGCATCTTCTGATAATTTGATCTGCCAATACCCTGCAGTCAAGTCAAAAGTGCTTAGATACTTGGCAGATGCCAGTGTATCTATGAGCTCATCTGCCCTGGGCATAGGGTGAGCATCAGTTTTGGTTACCTGGTTGAGACCTCTGTAGTCTACACAAAACCGCATTTCCTTTTTTCCATCCTTGGAATGAGGTTTTGGTACAAGTACTACAGGAGAGGCCCATGGATTTTCAGAGTGCTCAACCACTCCCACTTCTAACATTTTCTGCACTTCTTGTTTTATGCAGTCTCTGACATGGTCAGGCTGCCTATAGATCTTACTTTTGACAGGCAAGCTGTCTCCAGTATCTATAGTGTGCTCACACCAAGAAGTGGTACCTGGCACAGTAGAGAAGAGTTCAGAAAACTGACCCAGGAGATTTATGCAGTGGTCTTTCTGCTCAGCAGTAAGACAATCTGCCAATACAACACCTTCCACTAGAGCATCTTGTTCTGTGGAAGAGAAGAGATCAGGGAGAGGATCACTGTCTTCTTCCTGTCCCTCATCAGTTGCCATGAGAAGGGTGAGATCAGCCCTGTCATAGTAGGGTTTCAGGCGATTGACATGGAACACCCTAAGGGGACTTCTGGCAGTGCCTAAGTCAACTAAGTAGGTGACTTCACCCTTCTTTTCAACAATTATGTGTGGTCCACTCCATTTATCTTGGAGTGCTCTTGCGGCCACAGGCTCCAATACACACACTTTCTGCCCTGGTTGGTACTGAACCAAAACAGCCTTATGATCATGCCATTGCTTTTGGAGCTCTTGGCTGGCCTGAAGGTTTTTACTGGTCTTTTTCATGTTCTCAGCCATCCTTGATCTGAGGCCAAGTACATAGTCCACTATGTCTTGCTTTGGAGCTTTTAAAGGTTGTTCCCAACCCTCCTTAACAAGTGTTAGAGGACCTCTCACAGGGTGACCAAAGAGGAGTTCAAAGGGGCTGAAGCCCACTCCTTTCTGGGGTACCTCCCTGTAAGCAAAAAGGAGGCATGGTAAAAGGATATCCCATCTCCTGCGGAGTTTTTCAGGGAGTCCCATAATCATGCCTTTGAGAGTTTTGTTAAATCTCTCCACCAGTCCATTTGTTTGTGGATGATAGGGTGTGGTGAACTTGTATGTCACACCACACTCTTTCCACATGGCCTTTAAGTAACCAGACATGAAATTGCTTCCCCTGTCTGATACTACCTCTTTTGGGAAGCCCACCCTGGAAAAGATTCACAGGAAGGCCTTTGCCACTGCAGGAGCTGTAGTGGTCCTTAGAGGAATTGCTTCAGGATATCTGGTGGCAGGGTCCACTACCACCAAGATAAACCTATTGCCTGAAGCAGTAGGAGGGTCAAGGGGGCCAACTATGTCAACCCCTACCCTTTCAAAGGGAACCCCAACCAGAGGCAGTGGAATAAGGGGTACCTTTGGAGTGCCACCAGTTTTGCCACTGGCTTGACAGGTTTCACAGGACTTACAAAATTCCTTTGTGTCCTCTGACATTCTAGGCCAATGAAACAAGGGAACAAGCCTGTCCCAAGTTTTCATTTGCCCCAAATGTCCAGCTAAGGGAATGTCGTGAGCAAGAGTTAGGAGGAACTTTCTGTACTCCTGAGGAATCACCAATCTCCTGGCAGCTCCAGGTTTTAGATCCCTTGCATCAGTGTACAAGAGGTTGTCCTTCCAGTAAACTCTATGAGAGTCACTGACATCCCCATTTGCTTGTTTGACAGCTTGCTGCCTTAGACCCTCTAGTGTGGGACAGGTCTGCTGTGCCACACTCAGCTCCTCCCTGGCAGGCCCCCTTCACCCAAAAGCTCAGCAGTGTCTGCTTCCAGCTCCTCTGGTGTAGGTTCTGCACAGGGTGGGAATTCTTCTTCCTCAGAAGTAGAATCCACTGTAGAGGGAGGGATAGTAGGTACTGATTTACCTTTGCTACCCCTAGCTTTAGGGAGCACTTGGTCCATTCTTCCAGGATCCAAGTCACCCTGTCCTTTTTGCTTTTTGGCCTGAGCCCTGGTCAAAGCAAAAATATGCCCTGGAATGCCCAGCATTGCTGCATGAGCCTCCAACCCCACTTCTGCCCAAGCTGATGTCTCTAAATCATTCCCTAATAGACAGTCTACAGGTAAATCTGAGGCAACCACAACTTTCTTTGGGCCAGTAACCCCCCCCCAAGTTGAGATTCACAACAGCCATGGGGTGGCTAAGGGTGTTGTTATGATCATCGGTTACTTGGTACTGGTGACCAAGTAGGTGTTGTTCAGGGTGGAACAGTTTTTCTATTACCATTGTGACACTGGCACCAGTGTCCCTGTAGGCCTGATCTCAACACCATTTATTAGGGGTAGTTGCTTGTACTTATCCATGTTAAGGGGACAAGCAACCAAGGTGGCTAAATCAATAGCCCCCTCAGAGACTAACACAGCCTCTGTGGTCTCCCTAATCAGACCAACCCCAACTAAGTTACCAATAGTGAGCCCAGCTACTCCCTTGGATTGGCTATTAGTAGGTTTACTCCCACCACCACTGCTATTAGTAGGGACACTAGGTGTAGCAGTAGGGGTTGTAGTGGTAGGAGGCTTGGTGCTTTTCTTTGGACAACTGGGATCTGTTGTCCAATGGCCTTTTATTTTACATAAATAGCACCATGGTTTCTTTTCTTTGTTTTGATTGGAAGAGGATTTGGGCCCACTAGAGTGTTTTTGTGGGCCTGATGAAGACTCATTTTTAGATTTGTCCCCACCCTTGTCAGAAGACTTACCATCCTTCTTCTTCTTGCCATCTTTGTCACCCCCTGTATGAACTTTTCTGTTCACCCTTGATCTGACCCATTTGTCTGCCTTCTTTCCCAATTCTTGGGGAGAGGTCAGATCAGAGTCCACCAGGTACTGGTTCAACAAATCAGACACACAATTATTAAGAATATGCTCTCAGGATTAAGTTATACAGGCTTTCATAATCAGTAACTTTACTGCCATGGAACCACCCCTCCAAGGCCTTCACTGAATGGTCAACAAAGTCTACCCAGTCTTGTGAAGACTCCTTTTTGGTCTCTCTGAACTTCATCCTGTACTGTTCAGTGGTTAAGCCATAACCATCCAGGAGTGCATTCTTAAGAACTTTGAAATCATTGGCTTCACTTTCTTTCAGAGTAAGGAGCCTATCCCTACCTTTTCCACTAAATGATAGCCATAGGATAGCAGCCCACTGCCTTTGAGGGACATCCTGTACAACACAGGCCCTCTCAAGTGCAGCAAACCACTTGTTAATGTCATCCCCCTCCTTATAAGGGGGAACTATCTTATGCAGATTCCTGCAATCATGCTCTCTTGCAGGATGACTATGGGGAATACTGCTGCTGCCACCATGGGTTTCTAAACCCAATTTCCGTCTTTCTCTTTCTACTTCTAAGGACTGCCTATCCAAATCTAGCTGTTTCTTCCTGAGCTTCAGTCTGGTTTGTTCCACTCTCAATCTATTGAGCTCCCTTTCTAACACTCTGTCATCAGGGTGGGTGGGTGAGGCATGTCTAGAGACAGAAGTATGCTGAGATTGAACAGAAGGAGACCTGGCCCTAACAGATGGCACCCTAATAGCTTGACTAACAGAAACAGCACTTCTACTATGATGAGAAGGGATACTCTTACTGTGATGTGAGACAACACTATCAGTATGGTGTGACTCTACATTGGTACCAGCTATACTAGGTGGCTTGCTAGGGGGCAGGCTTGGAAGTTTCCCTCCCACATCTTTTGCTAGGGGTGCCCCAGAATCAGAGTGGGAACCATCAGCTAACTTTTCTACAGGAGTGCCAGCTCTGGCCTTATCCTGTTCAACAAGCATATTCACTAACATTTCTCTAGAAGGATTCTTCCTTACACTTAATCCTCTATCTATGCAGAGACTCCTTGCTTCTTTCCAGCTAAGGTTATCATAAGCAAGTTTGGACAGATCAACAGTTTGGCCTGTGCCAGACATTTTAGACAGTGTTTAAGTGACAGAAAAAGTGAAGAAAAAGTTTTTCAGAAGTTTTGGAAAGACAGAAAAAAACTTTTAAAACTTTTAAAGAACTTTTAGAAAGTTTAGAGGTACTTTTCAGCACTTAGAAAAGAGTGAAAAGAGGAAATGCAAAACTTTTTGGTTAGGTGTACATACACTGAACTTGTTTTGTATATTTTTCTCTTATGAAAAGTACAGTGACAAAAAGTGGTAAGTAGTTGCAAAGTACTAATCCCACCGCTGCACAACCAATGTAGGAGGCTGGACTGGCTTGTAGTGAGTACCAAGGGGTACTTACACCTTGCACCAGGCCCAGGTATCCCTTATTAGTGTATAGGGTGTCTAGCAGCTTAGGCTGATAGATAATGGTAGCTTAGTAGAGCAGCTTAGGCTGAACTAGGAGACGAGTGAAGCTCCTACAGTACCACTAGTGTCACTTGCACAATATCATAAGAAAACAAATACACAGATATACTAAAAATAAAGGTACTTTATTTTTATGTCAATATGCCAAAGTATCTCAGTGAGTACCCTCAGTATGTGGATAGCAAATATACACAAGATATATGTACACAATACCAAAAATAGGCAGTATAGTCTTAGAAAACAGTGCAAACAATGTATGGTTACAATAGGATGCAATGGGGACACATAGGGATAGGGGCAACACAAACCATACACTCCAGAAGTGGAATGCAAACCACGAATGGACCCTAAACCTATGTGACCTTGTAGAGGGTCGCTGGGACTGTAAGAAAACAGTAAGGGTTAGAAAAATAGCCCACCCCAAGACCCTGAAAAGTGAGTGCAAAGTGCACTAAAGTTCCCCAAAGAAATTCTGCAGGAAAGACACAAACCAGCAATGCAACAACGATGGATTTCCAAACGAGGGTACCTGTGGAACAAGGGGACCAAGTCCAAAAGTCACAAGCAAGTCGGAGATGGGCAGATACCCAGGAAATGCCAGCTGTGGGTGCAAAGAAGCTGCTACTAGGCAGTAGAAGCTGAGGATTCTGCAAGAGCGACAAGGGCTAGAGACTTCCCCTTTAAAAGATGGATGTCCCATGTCATGAAGAGTCGTGCAGAAGTGTTTTCCCCGCTGAAAGACCACCAACAAGCCTTGCTAGCTGCAAATCTTGTGGTTAGGATTTTTGGATGCTGCTGTGGCCCAGGAGGAACCAGGATGTTGCCAATTGCGTCAGGGGACAGAGGGGGCGCCCAGCAGGACAAGGAGCCCTCTTAGAAGCAGGCAGCATCCACAGAAGTGCCAGAACAGGCACTACAAAGAGGAGTGAAACAGTGCTCACCCGAAGTTGCATAAAGGATTCCCACGCCGCCGGAGGACAACTTAGAAAGTTGTGCAATGCAGGTTAGAGTGCTGTGGACCCAGGCTTGGCTGTGCACAAAGGATTTCCACCGGAAGTGCACAAACGCCGGAGTAGCTGCAAAAGACGTGGTTCCCAGCAATGCAGTCTGGCGTGGGGAGGCAAGGACTTACCTCCACCAAACTTGGACTGAAGAGTCAATGGACTGTGGGAGTCACTTAGACAGAGTTGCTGGATTCAAGGGACCTCGCTCGTTGTGCTGAGAGGAGACCCAGAGGACCGGTAATGCAGTTCTTTGGTGCCTGCGGTTGCAGGGGGAAGATTCTGTCGACCCACGGGAGATTTCTTCGGAGCTTCTAGTGCAGAGAGGAGGCAGACTACCCCCACAGCATGCACCACCAGGAAAACAGTCGAGAAGGCGGCAGGATTAGCTTTACAGAGTTGCATTAGTCATCTTTGCTACTTTGTTGCAGTTTTGCAGGCTTCCAGCGCGGTCAGCAGTCGATTCCTTGGCAGAAGGTGAAGAGAGAGATGCAGAGGAACTCTGATGAGCTCTTGCATTCGTTATCTAAGGAATTCCCCAAAGCAGAGACCCTAAATAGCCAGAAAAGAGGGTTTGGCTACTTAGGAGAGAGGATAGGCTAGCAACACCTGAAGGAGCCTATCAGAAGGAGTCTCTGAGGTCACCAGCTGGCCCTGGCCACTCAGAGCAGTCCAGTGTGCCAGCAGCACCTCTGTTTCCAAGATGGCAGAGGTCTGGAGCACACTGGAGGAGCTCTGGGCACCTCCCAGGGGAGGTACTGGTCAGGGGAGTGGTCACTCCCCTTTCCTTTGTCCAGTTTCGCGCCAGAGCAGGGCTGAGGGGTCCCTGAACCGGTGTAGACTGGCTTATGCAGAAATGGGCACCATCTATGCCCATGAAAGCATTTCCAGTGGCTGGGGGAGGCTACTCATCCCCTGCCTTAACACCTTTTTCCAAAGGGAGAGGGTGTAACACCCTCTCTCAGAGAGAGGGTTCTAGGCCTTCCTGGGCCTTCCTGGGCCAGGGCTGCCTGGACCCCAGGAGGGCAGAAACCTGTCTGAGGGGTTGGCAGCAGCAGCAGCTGCAGTGGAGGCCCTGGAAAGGCAGTTTGGCAGTAGCCGGGTAGTATGCTAGAGAAACGGGGGATCATGGAATTTGTCCCCACAATGCCAGAATTGCATTGGGGTGACAATTCCATGATCTTAGACATGTTACATGGCCATGTTCGGAGTTACCATTGTGACGCCATACATAGGTAGTGACCTATGTGCAGTCCTGGGGTGACAGTAAGCCCAGGGGAGGGGGCACTCAGGCCCATTACTGCTTCTCCCCCGAGGACTCTCTAATAAATGAGGGGGACCGGTAGTGTCACGCCTGGGGTCCCTGGTAACTCCTTCTTTTCCTCCTAGACCTCTGTTGTTTTCAGCCACTGAAAGGGTGAAAGGAAAGGATGTGAGGTGTCCCCTCTGATGTCACTTCTGGTGACCCTTGTATCTGACTCCAACGGGAATCAAGAGGCCATGGTGATCCGGGTCTGAGAGGCAAGGACGGTGGTTCCTAATTATCAAATATGTTTACTCTTTAGAAAGGCAGATGGTGAATATTTTTTTCCGTCTTTTTATCTATCACACCTTTCCCATCTCTTCATCATTTTGCCTGTCCTAAGAGTAACCGGTGAAAATGGCCCCTTGGTGCTCAGACAAATACATGCAAACTGCTACACAAGAGCACAGCTGTAAATTTGACATTCCCTTTCCCTTGACCTCATAACATTTACTTGTTTTGAGCACAGAAGGTTCAGAAACACACCAAGAGGCCTCACTGGTGCCCATTGCTTTGGTAAAAGGTGTTGGGTCCAAACACTGCCTTAGAGGTCACTGAGGAGGTGTTTGTGTAAATCAAGAATGTTTTGTTATCCAGACCCTAAGGCTATAAACGCCTGAATGTCCCTTTGCTGCTGCCCCCTCCTGAAGGGCCATTTCAGGCTCTGTCCTGGGAAGGGACCTCTGCACAGGACCAGGATACAGTTGAGGAAAACAGGGTTTAATGAGACATGTAGCTAAGCTCTCATCATCCTGTCTATTCCTGCACCAATCTAGAGGGAAAAGCACCCACAGGTGTCAGAACCCTGCTTGGAGACTTCTGGTGTAAACATGTTTGTGAGGTGGTTCTTCTCCCAGTGTTTCTGTACATTTTTTAAGAACAGTGTTTGTGTTTTTACTTCAGGATACCTGGTGCCCCAGCTGAGGCACTGAGCACACATATCGTAAGGCTACATTTAGCACAGGGCACCCATCAACACCTCCCACTGAATCACACTATAAGAGCAGCTCCTGGGTTTACATTCACAGAGATGACCCCAAGACCCCCAGTCAAGGCCACTCACAAGGGGGCAGGAGAGAGAAAAAAAGAAGTCTGAGACCAGAAGATACAGGAGCCGAAATCTTCAATGTTTGAGGACAGAACACAAAACACTGGAGTGAACTAAATCTTCAATGTTTGAGAATACTTCACCCGACACTGGAGTGAACTAAATGTTTAATGTTTGAGGACAGAACAGACGACACTGGAGTGAAATAAATGTTCAATGTTTGAGGACACATCACCCGACACTGGAGTGAAGTAAATGTTTAATGTTTGAGGACACATCACACGACACTGGAGGAATATTCGAAATCTGGGAACAGAACGAACGGTACTCTAGTAACTTAAAGCTTTGGTGTTTGAAAACAGAACATGTAACATACTAAGCTGGGACTTCTACAAGGTAAGCTGATAATATGACTTATCTAAATGTTTTCTCGACATGGCTGCTTCTGTTAGTAACACAGGTCTGGTGGTGATCTCACTACCTTTGTTTTTAAATTCTGTAATGGCACATTTCTCTCCTCTCCCCCTGCGCTGGTGCACAAATTTCTGCCATGCCCCAACACAGGCACCTTTGCTCCATGGTGCAACGGTGGCTGCGTTGTGGGGAGGATTGTTTTAGTGCAGGAAGGGACACCTTCCTGCACATAAACAATCACAAGAGCTGCGTCACTTCTATACCACCCCTGAGGTGGTGTTGGAATCTGATCCAACCCAGGCTTGTAAATCTGGGAATGTGTCAGATTTCTTCAGGTCCCATTGGTGTTGCATGGGAACACCCCAAGCAAAACACATGGAGCACCCCATTCACGCAGAGTTATGCCTGAAAGGGGTCCATATCTACAAGGCCATGAAAAGCCATGCAAGGTGGCTATGTGTAGCCTTGTAAGTATAGACTGGCACACTGCGCCACTGAAGCGTAAAATAAAATGACGATCCGGTAGCGCAGGGTGCCACTAGGGCCTCCTAAATGAGGCCCCTAGTGCACTGTGTCCCAGCTGTAGATAGTTATGACACTTACGTAGTGAGTTTTGTTCCCAGGACTGAAGCGTTCACACATAGAGAGGTGACTGGGGGTGGGCAATCTATGGAAGGAGGCTGGAGAGCTCCAGGGCTAAACCAGGGCCATTGTTGAGGGTACAAGGCCAGCAGAGTACCTGGGCCCCACAGTACCAGGGTGCCAGAGTACCAGGCCACAACAGTGTCAAGGTGCGAGAATACAAGTCATCCACAGTGCCAGGGTAACTGAGTACCAATTTACTACAATGCCAAGGTGCCTGAGTACCAGGCCACTACGTTGTCAACGTACCTGAGTACCATCCCACCACAGTACAGAGGTTTGTGAGTACCAGTCATCCGAAGGTCCAGGATATCTGAGTACCAGTCATCCGAAGTGCCAGGGTACCTGAGTACCAGGGTGACACAGTACCATAGAATAGAGAGTGAAGGGAGATGGACAACTGAGGAAGAGCACAGGAAGAGCGCAAATACTTAGAGAACTGAGAGGGGCAACAAACAGAGAGCAGAGGACGGACAGAGAGAAAACAGAAGGGGCAAATGGGATAGCACAGAGTTCAGAGCGAGAATTAAGACATAACAGGGAAAGAACACAAGATAAACAGGGAAAGAAGAAAGGAGAACTGATAGAAAATGGAACCGAGGTGGATCAAAAAGAACAGAGCAAGAATAGTGATAAAACACAGGAGAACAAAGAACTCCTCTCACTCTGCTTAGCACATGGTCATTACTGAAATAGCTAATCTCATTCCAATACCTCTTACCTTAGGGGCCCAGAGACAGTCGCTTAGATTTCTTATATTTGGGGCCCGGTTCAGTCGCTTAGATTTCTTACCTTTGGGACCCAGGTAAAGACAGAAATTTCTTACCTTCGAGTGTCAGGTATAGTCGCTGAGATCTCTTACCTTTGGGGCCCAGATATAGTCACTGAGATCTCTTATCTTCGGGGCCCAGGTACAGTCACTAGGATCTCGTACCTTTGTGGCCCAGGTACAGTAGCTGAGATCTCTTACATTTGTGGCCCAGGTACAGTTGCCTAAGATCTCTTACCTTTGTGGCCAGGTACAGTTGCTGAGATCTCTTACCTACGGGGCCCAGGTACAGACTATGAGATCTCTTCCCTTCAGAGCCCAGTTACAGGCTCTGAGATCTCTTACCTTCAGGGCCGAGGTACAGACTCTGAGATCTCTTACCTTCAGGCCCTTGTATTGACTCAGAGATCTTTTACCTTCGAAGCCCAGATACTGACTCAGAGATTTCTTACCTTCGGAGCCCAGATACAGACTCTGAGATCTCTTACCTTCAGGGCCCAGGTAAAGACTCAGAGATCTCTTATCTTCGGGGCCCAGGTACAGACTCAGAGATCTCTTATCTTCAGGGCCCATGTACAGACTCAGAAATCTCTCACCTTCAGGGCCAGGTACAGGCTCAGAGATCTCTCACCTTCAGGGCCCAGGTACAGGCTCAGAGATCTCTTACCTTCGGAGCCCAGATACAGACTCAGAGATCTCTTACCTTCGGAGCCCAGATACAGACTCAGAGATCTCTTACCTTCGGAGCCCAGATACAGACTCAGAGGTCTCTTACCTTCAGGGCCCATGTAAAGACTCTGAGATGTCTTCCCTTCAGGGCCCATGTACAGACTCAGAAATCTCTTACATTTGGAGCCCAGGTACAGATACTGAGATCTCTTACCTTCAGGGCCCAGGTACAGACTCTGAGATATCCTACCTTTGGGGCCCAGGTACAGTTGTTGAGATCTCTTATCTTCGGCCCCATTTACAGACTCAGAGATCGCTTCCCTTCAGGACCCTTGTACAAACTCTGAGATATCCTACCTTTGGGGTCCAGGCACAGATGCTAAGATCTCTTACCTTCGGAGGCCAGATACAGACTCTGAGATCTCTCCCTGAGATTTCTTACCTTCAGGGCCCAGGTAAAGACTCTGACATCTCCTACCTTTGGGATTCAGGTACAGACTTCAAGATCTGTTATTTGTGGGGCACAGGTACATGGGTTTCTTTGCCAAGGCATCTTAAAGACTCTGAAATATCTTTTTTCCGTTGGTCCAGGTACACAGCTTTCTTTAATGAGGTGTCTGGAAACAAGGTACCTCACAGACTAGAAGAGACCAGAATCTGACCCTCAGAGTTCTAATGTTTTGCCTGATAATTACATGTTTGCTACAGCAAATCTTTGGCTTTCTCACTTGAGGCTGCTTCTGCTAGAAACCCCATGTGTTCCTCTGCAACTCTTGGAGGAAGACCCGAAGATTACCATCTACAATGTGAGCCAATGAGCTGCACTCATCACCTTCTGACATTTATTCATATTTGCAGCTTTGGGACTGGTCGGAGGATAGAAGTGAGGGGATAAAATGTGGGCTCCTGATGAAGTCTTTTAACTGGAGCCTCTGTGATGGATTTTCAAGACCTGTCCCAAGCCTCACCTCCTTCAGATACATCATGCAGCTTTTCATCTTATTCTGGATAATGCTTCAATGCGCTCCCGCAGACATTTCTGAACACAAACTTGGATGTGGCCTCCAAAACAGCAAACAATTGGGCATGTACAAGGCTGGAGACCTCATGATTGGGGCAGTCATACAGCGCCATATGCACAATTTGCAGTACTGGAAAGGATTCAGTGAGTTGCAATATCCATGGAAGTGCTTCTGGTGAGTAGGGACAGACCTTTCAAGTACCAAGACTGTGCAGTCATAAAAGTGCTGTCAGTAAAATTAAACTTGTAGTTTGTGGATATCAAAAAAATAGTAAATGTACAGGAAAGTGTGGTTTATCTTTGTGAATCAGCCCAGGGAGGATCCCAAGCTGTGTCCCAGAAGACTGCCTGTATCACTGCATGTATCCCACTGATTCCATTCTCACCCCGACATGCCCTATCTGCCCTCTCCTCTTCATCCCACTGCATGCATCCCACTGATTCTGTTCTGACTCAAATACCCCACCTGTACATTCCTCTTCACCCCACTGCATGTATCCCACTGCTTCTGTTCTCACCCACATGCACCATGTGTACTCTCCTCAATTATCCCACTGCATGTATCGTACAGCTTCTGTTCTCACCCACATATACCATATGTACTCCTCTTCATCCCACTGCATGTTTCACAAAGCATCTGTTTTCCCCCACATGCACCATCTGCCCCTTCATCACACTGTATGTATCATACTGCTTCTGTTCTAACCCACATGCCCCATCTGTACTCACCTCTCCAACCCACTGTAAGTATCCCACTGCTTCTGTTCTCACCCACATGCCCCATTGGTACTCTCCTCTTCATCCTACTGCATATATCTCACTGCTTCTGTTCTCACCCACCTGCCCACATCTGTACTCTCATCAATTATACCACTGCATTTATCCTACGCCTTCTGTTCTCACCCACATGTCCTATCCATACTCTCTTCTTCATCCCACTTCATGTATCCCACTGCTTTTGTTCCCACCCACATACACCATATGTACTCCTCTTTATCCCACTGCATGTTTTGAAAAGCTTCTGTTCTCACCCACATGCCCCATCTGCCCTCTCCTCTTCCCCCCACTGCATGTATCCACTGCTTCTGTTCTCACCCACATAAACCATATGTACTCCTCTTTATCCCACTCCATGTATAGCAAAGCTTCTGTTCTCACCCACATGCCCCATCTGCCCAATCATCTTCATCACAATGTTTGTATCATACTGCTTCTGTTCTCACCCATATGCCCCATCTATTCTCCTCTTCATCCCACTGTAGATATTTTACTGCATATATCCCACAGATTCTGTCCTCACCCACATGTTCCACCTGTACTCTCCTCTTCATCCCAATGCATGTATCCCACTGCTTCTGTTCTCACCCACATGCCCCATCTGCCCTCACCTTTTCATCCTAATGCATATAGCCCACCACTTCTGTTCTCACCAACAAACACCACCTGTGCTTTCCTCTTGACCCCACTGCATGTATCCCTCTGCTTCTGTTCTCACCCTCATGCCCACCTCTGTACTCTCATCAATTATCCCACGGCATGTATCCTACGGCTTCTGTTCTCACCCACATGTCCTATCCGTACTCTCTTCTTCATCCCACTTCATGTATACCACTACTTTTAGTCTCACCCAGATACACCATATGTACTTCTCTTTATCCCACTGCATGTATCGCAAAGCTTCTGTTCTCACCCACATGCCCCATCTGCCCTCTCCTCTTCACCCCACTGCATGTAACCTACGGCTTCAGTTCTCACCCACGTGTCCCATCTGTACTCCCCTCTTCAACCCACTGCATGTATCCCACTGCTTTTGTTCTCACCCACATACACCAAATGTACTCCTCTTTATCCCACTGCATGTATCTCACAGCTTCTGTTCTCACCCACATGCCCCCTCTGCCCAATCATCTTCATCACAATGTTTGTATCATACTGTTTCTTTTCTCACCCATATGCCCCATCTAATCTCCTCTTCATTCCACTGTAGATATTTTACTGCATTTATCCCACGGATTCTGTCCTCACCCACATGTTCCAACTGGACTCTCCTCTACATCCCAATTCATATATCCCACTGCTTCTGTTCTCACCCACATGCCCAGTCTGTGCTCTCCCCTACAACCCACTGCATGTATCCCACTGCTTTTGTTCTCACCCACATATACCATATGTAGTCCTCTTCATCCCACTGTATGTATTGCAAAGCTTCCGTTGTTACCCACATGTCCCATCTGCACCATCATCTTCATCACACTGTTTGTATCCCACTGCTTCTGTTCTCACCCACCTGCCCCATCTGTACTCCTCTTCATCCCACTGATTGTGTCCCACTGCTTCCGTTCTCACCCACATGTTCCATCTGTACTCTCCTCTTCATTCTGTTGAAGCCTCCTTTTCTATCTGCACTCAGGAACAAATCAGAGACCAACCAGCCTTAAGGTGCAAGCAGAAATATTTAATAATACGTGCACGGAGACTGTGGCTTGATAGGCCAAGGCCAAGCAGTCTGAATTGCGGAACTCCAACACAATCTTTTATGCATGAAAACCACAAAAGGGTGAAAATACATCATCCAATCAGTACAACTGAAAGATTATTTCTTCATCAAGTACATGGTGTGATGTTGATCAGGAGATGCATGGTATTACACATATATTAGGCATATATCCAATCACAGTAGAATAACATTTCATGGTGGCAGCGTGATACAAGATGACCACAAGCGTGACCTTCACATTTCTCAGACAGTTGGGACTTTCCAAGGCGTCACCAATCCAGCTTCCTCATAACCTCTCCTCAGACCTATGTGGACATCGAGATGTCTGCCTGTTGCTGGGCGAATGAAGCAATGCATGTCACATGAGCTGTCTCTTTTAAGCAAGCCTTGCATAACAAGCTGCCTGTCAGGGTTAATGTACTAAAGGTCATCCAACCTTCTGCTTATGTTTTTCTGGCCTGTACATAATTGAGTATCACAGGATGAGATCAAGCCTGGGGGGATAATAAAATGGATTCCTTAGCCAGTTTCCACAATGCCACTACATGTATCCTTTGGTTCTGTTCTTGTAGGAAGGTAGTCTCTTTCTAGCCTTGTTACCCCAACGTTTGGCCTGTTTGTGAGTATATGTCAGGGTGCTTTTACTGTCTCACTGGGATACTGCTAGCCAAGGCCCCAGTGCTCATAGTTTGTGGCCTATATGTGTTCCCTGTGTGATGCCTAACTGTATCACTGAGGCTCTGCTAACCAGAACCTCAGTGGTTATGCTCTCTCTGCTTTTAAAATTGTCACTGCAGGCTAGTGACTATTTTCACCAATTCTGATCGGCCCACTGGAACACCCTTAAAACTCCCTAGTATATGGTATCTAGGTACCCAGGATATTGGGGTTCCAGGAGATCCCTATGGGCTGCAGCATTTCTTTTGCCACCCATAGGGAGCTCTGACAATTCTTACACAGTACTGCCACTGTAGCCTGCGTGAAATAACATCCACGTTATTTCACAGCCATTTTACACTGCGCTTAAGTAACTTATTAGTCACCTATATGTCTAACCCTCATCTGGTGAAGGTTAGGTGCAAAGTTACTAAGTGTGAGGGCACCCTGGCACTAGCCAAGGTACCCCCACATTATTCAGGGCAAGATCCTCTCCATCTCCCTCTTCACCTTCTACCAAGGATCGACCGCTGACTGCTCCAGGACGCCTGCAAAACAGCAACAAAGTAGCAAGACGACTACCAGCAACATTGTAGCGCCTACTCCCGCTGGCTTTCTAGACTGTTTCCTGGTGGTGCATGATCTGGGGGTAGCCTGCCTTCACCCTGCACCAGAAGCTCCGAAGAAATCTCCTGTGGGTCGACGGAATCTTCCCCCTGTTAATGCAGGCACCTAAAGACTGCAACACTGTGTAGGAAAGTACCATCTTGCCTGGCATGTTACCCCCATTTTTTCACTGTATATATGTTGTTTTAGTTGTATGTGTCACTGGGACCCTGCCAGCCAGGGCCCCAGTGCTCATAAGTGTGCCCTGTATGTGTTATCTGTGTTATGACTAACTGTCTCACTGAGGCTCTGCTATCCAGAACCTCAGTGGTTATGCTCTCTCATTTCTTTCCAAATTGTCACTAACAGGCTAGTGACCAATTTCACCAATTTACATTGGCCTACTGGAACACCCTTAAAACTCCCTAGTATATGGTATCCAGGTACCCAGGGTATTGGGGTTCCAGGAGATCCCTATGGGCTGCAGCATTTCTTTTGCCACCCATAGGGAGCTCTGACAATTCTTACACAGGCCTGCCACTGCAGCCTGAGTGAAATAACGTCCACGTTATTTCACAGCCATTTACCACTGCACTTAAGTAACTTATAAGTCACCTATATGTCTAACCTTTACCTGGTAAAGGTTGGGTGCTAAGTTACTTAGTGTGTGGGCACCCTGGCACTAGCCAAGGTACCCCCACATGGTTCAGGGCAAATTCCCCGGACTTTGTGAGTGCGGGGACACCATTACACGCGTGCACTACACATAGGTCACTACTTATGTGTAGCTTCACAATGGTAACTCCGAATATGGCCATGTAACATGTCTATGATCATGGAATTGCCCCCTCAAAGCCATCCTGGCATTGTTGGCACAATCCCATGATCCCACGGGTCTCTAGCACAGACCCGGGTAATGCCAAACTGCCTTTTCAGGGGTTTCACTGCAGCTGCTGCTGCTGCCAACCCCTCAGACAGGTTTCTGCCCTCCTGGGGTCCAGCCAGGCTTGGCCCAGGAAGGCAGAACAAAGGACTTCCTCAGAGAGAGGGTGTTACACCCTCTCCCTTTGGAAAAAGGTGTTAAGGCAGGGGAGGAGTAGCCTCCCCCAGCCTCTGGAAATGCTTTCATGGGCACAGATGGTGCCCATTTCTGCATAAACCAGTCTACACCGGTTCAGGGACCCCTCAGCCCTGCTCTGGCGCGAAACTGGACAAAGGAAAGGGGAGTGACCACTCCCCTGACCTGCACCTCCCCTGGGAGGTGCCCAGAGCTCCTCCAGTGGGCTCCAGACCTCTGCCATCTTGGAAACTGAGGTGCTGCTGGCACACTGGACTGCTCTGAGTGGCCAGGGCCAGCAGGTCATGTTAGAGACTCCTTCTGATAGGCTCCTTCAGGTGTTGCTAGCCTATCCTCTCTCCTAAGTAGCCAAACCCTCTTTTCTGGCTACTTAGGGTCTCTGCTTTGGGGAATTCCTTAGATAACGAAAGCAAGAGCTCATCAGAGTTCCTCTGCATCTCTCTCTTCACCTTCTACCAAGGAATCGACTGCTGACCGCGCTGGAAGCCTGCAAAACTGCAACAAAGTAGCAAAGACGACTACTGCGACACTGTAACGCTGATCCAGCTGCCTTCTCGACTGTTTTCCTGGTGGTGCATGCTGTGGGGTAGTCTGCCTCCTCTCTGCACTAGAAGCTCCGAAGAAATCTCCGTGGGTCGACGGAATCTTCCCCCTGCAACCGCAGGCACCAAAGAACTGCTTCACCGGTCCTCTGGGTCTCCTCTCAGCACGACGAGCGAGGTCCCTTGAACTCAGAAACTCTGCCCAAGTGACTCCCACAGTCCAGTGGCTCTTCAGTCCAAGTTTGGTGGAGGTAAGTCCTTGACTCCCCACGCCAGACTGCATTGCTGGGAACCGCGTGTTTTGAAGCTACTCCAGCTCCTGTGCACTTTTCGAGGGAATCCTTTGTGCACAGCCAAGCCTGGGTCCACGGCACTCTAACCTGCATTGCACAACCTCGTGAGTTGTCGTCCGGCGGCGTGGGACTCTCTTGTGTAACTTCGGGTGAGCACCATTTCTCTCCACTTCGTAGTGCCTTTTCTGGCACTTCTCCGGGTGCTGCTTTCTTCTGAGTGGGCTTCTTGTCTTGCTGGATGCCCCCTCTGTCCCCTCACGCAATTGGTGACATCCTGGTAACTCCTGGGCCACAGCAGCATCCAAAAACCCTAACTATGAGCTTTGCAGCTAGCAAGGCTTGTTTGCAGTCTTTAAGTGGGAAAACACTTGTGCACAACTCTTCATGGCGTGAGACATCCATCCTCCAAAGGGGAAGTTTCTAGCCCTTGTCGTTCCTGCAGAATCCTCAGCTTCTACTGTCCAGTAGCAGCTTCCTTGCACCCACAGCTGGCATTTCCTGGGCATCTGCCCACTCTCGACTGGATCGTGACTTTTGGACTTGGTCCCCTTGTTCCACAGGTACTCTCGTCTGGAAATCCATTGTTGTTGCATTGCTGGTGTTGGTCTTTCCTGCAGAATTCCCCTATCACGACTTCTGTGCTCTTTGGGGAACTTCAGTGCACTTTGCACTCACTTTTCAGAGTCTTGGGGTGGGCTATTTTTCTAACCCTCACTGTTTTCTTACAGTCCCAGCGACCCTCTACAAGGTCACATAGGTTTGGGGTCCATTCGTGGTTCGCATTCCACTTTTGGAGTATATGGTTTGTGTTGCCCCTATCCTTATGTGCCCCCATTGCATCCTATTGTAACTGTACATTGTTTGCACTGTTTTCTATTACTATACTGCATATTTTTGGTATTGTGTACATATATCTTGTGTATATTTGCTATCCTCATACTGAGGGTACTCACTGAGATACTTTGGGATATTGTCATAAAAATAAAGTACCTTTATTTTTAGTATATCTGTGTATTGTGTTTTCTTATGATATTCTGCAAGTGACACTAGTGGTACTGTAGGAGCTTTGCATGTCTACTGGTTCAGCCTAAGCTGCTCTGCTAAGCTACCATTTTCCACGAATGGACCCAAAACCTATGTGACCTTGTAGAGGGTCGCTGGGACTATTAGAAAATAGTGAGGGTTAGAAAAATAGCCCACCCCAAGACCCTGAAAAGTGAGTGCAAAGTGCACTAAAGTTCCCCTAAGGACAAAGAAGTCGTGTTAGAGGAATAATGCAGGAAAGACACAAACCAACAATGCAACAACGGTGGATTTCCAATCTTGGGTACCTGTGGAACAAGGGGACCAAGTCCAAAAGTCACAAGCAAGTCGGAGATGGGCAGATGCCCAGGAAATGCCAGCTGTGGGTGCAAAGAAGCTTCTACTGGACAGAAGAAGCTGAGATTTCTGCAGGAACGAAAAGAGCTAGAGACTTCCCCTTTGGTGGACGGATCCCACTCGCCGTGGAGAGTCGTGCAGAAGTGTTTTCCCGCCGAAGGCACGCCAACAAGACTTGCTAGCTGCAAATCGTGCGGTTAGCGTTTTTGGATGCTACTGGGGCCCAAGAGGGACCAGGAGGTCGTAAATTTGACCAGGAGGTAAAGGGGATGTCGAGCAAGACAAGGAGCCCTCTTAGCAGCAGATAGCACCCAGAGAAGTGCCAGAAACAGGCACTACAAGGATGCGTGAAACGGTGCTCACCCGAAGTTACACAAATTAGTCCCATGTCGCCGGAGACCAACTTAGAAAGTCGTGCAATGCAGGTTAGAGTGCCGTGGACCCAGGCTTGGCTGTGCACAAAGGATTTCCGCTGGAAGTGCACAGGGGCCAGAGTAGCTGCAAAAGTCGCAGTTCCCAGCAATGCAGTCTAGCGAGGTGAGGCAAGGACTTACCTCCACCAAACTTGGACTGAAGAGTCACTGGACTGTGGGGGTCACTTGGACAGAGTTGCTGGATTCGAGGGACCTCGCTCGTCGTGCTGAGAGGAGACCCAAGGGACCGGTAATGCAGCTTTTTGGTGCCTGCGGTTGCAGGGGGAAGATTCCATCGACCCACGGGAGATTTCTTTGGAGCTTCTAGTGCAGAGAGGAGGCAGACTACCCCCACAGCATGCACAAGCAGGAAAACAGTCGAGAAGGCGGCAGAATCAGCGTTACAGAGTTGCAGTAGTCGTCTTAGCTACTATGTTGCAGTTTTGCAGGCTTCCAGCGCGGTCAGCAGTCGATTCCTTAGCAGAAGGTGAAGAGAGAGATGCAGAGGAACTCGGATGAGCTCTTGCATTCGTTATCTAAAGTTTCCCCAGAGACAGAGACCCCAAATAGCCAGAAAAGAGGGTTTGGCTACCTAGGAGAGAGGATAGGCTAGCAACACCTGAAGGAGCCTATCAGAAGGCGTCTCTGACGTCACCTGGTGGCACTGGCCACTCAGAGCAGTCCAGTGTGCCAGCAGCACCTCTGTTTCCAAGATGGCAGAGGTCTGGAGCACACTGGAGGACCTCTGGACACCTCCCAGGGGAGGTGCAGGTCAGGGGAGTGGTCACTCCCCTTTCCTTTGTCCAGTTTCGCGCCAGAGCAGGGCTAAGGGGTCCCTGAACCGGTGTAGACTGGCTTATGCAGAAATGGGCACCAAAAGTGCCCATGAAAGCATTTCCAGAGGCTGGGGGAGGCTACTCCTCCCCTGCCTTCACACCATTTTCCAAAGGGAGAGGGTGTAACACCCTCTCTCAGAGGAAGTTCTTTGTTCTGCCATCCTGGGCCAGGCCTGGCTGGACCCCAGGAGGGCAGATGCCTGTCTGAGGGGTTGGCAGCAGCAGCAGCTGCAGTGAAACCCCAGGAAAGGTAGTTTGGCAGTACCAGGGTCTGTGCTACAGACCACTGGGATCATGGGATTGTGCCAACTATGCCAGGATGGTATAGAGGGGGCAATTCCATGATCATAGACATGTTACATGGCCATATTCGGAGTTACCATTGTGAAGCTACATATAGGTAGTGACCTATATGTAGTGCACGCGTGTAATGGTGTCCCCGCACTCACAAAGTCCAGGGAATTGGCCTTGAACAATGTGGGGGCACCTTGGCTAGTGCCAGGGTGCCCTCACACCTAGTAACTTTGTACCTAACCTTTACCAGGTAAAGGTTAGACATAAAGGTGACTTATAAGTTACTTAAGTGCAGTGATAAATGGCTGTGAAATAACGTGGACGTTATTTCACTCAGGCTGCAGTGGCAGGCCTGTGTAAGAATTGTCAGAGCTCCCTATGGGTGGCATAAAGAAATGCTGAAGCCCATAGGGATCTCCTGGAACCCCAATACCCTGGGTACCTCAGTACCATATACTAGGGAATTATAAGGGTGTTCCAGTAAGCCAATATAAATTGGTAAAATTGGTCACTAGCCTGTTAGTGACAATTTGAAAGAAATGAGAGAGCATAACCACTGAGGTTCTGGTTAGCAGAGCCTCAGTGAGACAGTTAGGCACCACACAGGGAACACATACATATAGGCCACAAACTTATGAGCACTGGGGTCCTGACTAGCAGGGTCCCAGTGACACATAACAAACATACTGAAAACACAGGGTTTTCACTATGAGCACTGGGCCCTGGCTAGCAGGATACCAGTGAGACAGTGAAAATACCCTGACATACACTCACAAACAGGCCAAAAGTGGGGGTAACAAGGCTAGAAAGAGGCTACTTTCTCACCCCCCCCCCCCCAAACGAAGGACAATAAGGCTAACCTTGGCCAGTTGAGACTTTATTGTCTAAGTGGTGATAAGTAGAGAGTAGCTCTGCAATAGACTGGTTACTCCCTTTATCATCCACTATATGGTTACTTCCCTGTGGGGATGTAAACCACCCTGTTTGAAGTTTTTTAGCTAAGCAACAATGTGAAGATGTATTTTCAGAGTTTCTATCAGTAAGTTTTAGTTTAGAGCAGTGGAAATTGTCCACTGAACCTATTTTTAGTGTTGGAAATGCCAGACAGGAATGCTGTCTCAGAAAAGCCATAGCTGGGCAAAAACTTTGTCCAAATGGCTGGAAGAGAGAACAGGGATGCTGTTTCTCTTGGGTTGGAGCAGGGCAGGGATGCTGTCCTATGAGCTCCACAGCAGGGCAGGGATGCTGTCCTAAGTGTTGTGAGGCAGTGCAGAGTTTCTGCACTAAAGTTTCTCTGGGAGGGTTGGAGGGATGCTCCATGTTAACTAAAATGGTGCTCTTTTTGTCACCAATGTTAGTTATCCCACAGAGAGGTACTTCTACCTCAGGGAGTCCAGCTTTGCCAGCTGACGATTCCCTTGGAACAGGTGCCACCCCAGGAGAGGTTTCTCCCACCACAGGAATGGTATCCTGAATGGTAGGGTGGTTAGGGGATACTGTGATACCCTTTTTACCTGTTGATGGGGAGGGATCCTGAGTTTTCAGGCCTTCTCTCCTTTGCTTTTTCATTTCAGTAGAAATGAGAGGGAACAATTCCTCAGGGATGCCCAGCATGGCTGCATGGGCATAAAACTCTACATCAGCCCAACCTGAGGCCTCTAGGTCATTACCTAAGAGACAGTCTACAGGTAAGCTAGGTGATACCACCACCTGCTTAGGGCCAGTAACTCCACCCCAACTAAACTGAATTATAGCTAAGGGAAGAAACTTAGTGGAGTTATGGACATCAATAATCTTATACTGTTGTCCAATGATGTGTTGTTCAGGATGAACTAGGTTTTCAGTCACCAAAGTGATACTGGCACCTGTGTCCCTGTAGGCCAAGGCCTCAACACCATTTATTGAAACTGTCTGCCTGTACTTATCCATTGTAAGGGGACAAGCAGCCAGTGTGGCAAGGCCAATGCCACTAGGTGTGACAGAAACTGTCTTGGGACTGACTACCCCAGTTTCTACTATTGTGAGAAAGTAGCCTCTTTCTAGCCTTGTTACCCCCACTTTTGGCCTGTTTGTGAGTGTATGTCAGGATGTTTGTCACTGTTTTCACTGTCTCACTGGGATCCTGATGGCTAGGCCCCAGTGCTCATAGTGAAAACACTATGTTTTCAGTATGTTTGTTATGTGTCACTGGGACCCTGCTAGTCAGGACCCCAGTTCTCATAAGGTTGTGGCCTATATGTATGTGTCACTGGGACCCTGTCACACAGGGCCCCAGTGCTCATAGGTGTGCATGTATGTGTTCCCTGTGTGGTGCCTAACTGTCTCACTGAGGCTCTGCTAACCAGAACCTCAGTGGTTATGCTCTCTCATTACTTTCAAATTGTCACTAACAGGCTAGTGACCATTTTTACCAATTTACATTGGCTTTCTGGAACACCCTTATAATTCCCTAGTATATGGTACTGAGGTACCCAGGGTATTGGGGTTCCAGGAGATCCCTATGGGCTGCAGCATTTCTTTTGCCACCCATAGGGAGCTCTGACAATTCTTACACAGGCCTGCCACTGCAGCCTGAGTGAAATAACGTCCACGTTATTTCACAGCCATTTTACACTGCACTTAAGTAACTTATAAGTCACCTATATGTCTAACCTTTACCTGGTAACGGTTAGGTGCAAAGTTACTTAGTGTGAGGGCACCGTGGCACTAGCCAAGGTGCACCCACATTGTTCAGAGCCAATTCCCTGAACTTTGTGAGTGCGGGGACACCATTACACGCGTGCACTACATATAGGTCACTACCTATATGTAGCTTCACAATGGTAACTCCGAATATGGCCATGTAACATGTCTATGATCATGGAATTGCCCCCTCTATGCCATCCTGGCATAGTTGGCACAATCCCATGATCCCAGTGGTCTGTAGCACAGACCCTGGTACTGCCAAACTGCCCTTCCTGGGGTTTCACTGCAGCTGCTGCTGCTGCCAACCCCTCAGACAGGCAGCTGCCCTCCTGGGGTCCAGCCAGGCCTGGCCCAGGATGGCAGAACAAAGAACTTCCTTTGAGAGAGAGTGTGACACTCTCTCCCTTTGGAAAATGGTGTGAAGGCAGGGGAGGAGTAGCCTCCCCCAGCCTCTGGAAATGCTTTGTTGGGCACAGAGGTGCCCAATTCTGCATAAGCCAGTCTACACCGGTTCAGGGACCCCTTAGCCCCTGCTCTGGCGCAAAACTGGACAAAGGAAAGGGGAGTGACCACTCCCCTGACCTGCACCTCCCCTGGGAGGTGTCCAGAGCTCCTCCAGTGTGCTCCAGACCTCTGCCATCTTGGAAACAGAGGTGCTGCTGGCACGCTGGACTGCTCTGAGTGGCCAGTGCCACCAGGTGACGTCAGAGACTCCTGCTGATAGGCTCCTTCAGGTGTTAGTAGCCTATCCTCTCTCCTAGGTAGCCAAACCCTCTTTTCTGGCTATTTAGGGTCTCTGTCTCTGGGGAAACTTTAGATAACGAATGCATGAGCTCAGCCGAGTTCCTCTGCATCTCTCTCTTCACCTTCTGATAAGGAATCGACTGCTGACCGCGCTGGAAGCCTGCAAACCTGCAACATAGTAGCAAAGACGACTACTGCAACTCTGTAACGCTGATCCTGCCGCCTTCTCGACTGTTTTCCTGCTTGTGCATGCTGTGGGGGTAGCCTGCCTCCTCTCTGCACCAGAAGCTCCGAAGAAATCTCCCGTGGGTCGACGGAATCTTCCCCCTGCAACCGCAGGCACCAAAAAGCTGCATTACCGGTCCCTTGGGTCTCCTCTCAGCACGACGAGCGAGGTCCCTCGAATCCAGCGACTCTGTCCAAGTGACCCCAACAGTCCAGTGACTCTTCAGCCCAAGTTTGGTGGAGGTAAGTCCTTGCCTCACCTCGCTGGGCTGCATTGCTGGGAACCGCGACTTTGCAGCTACTCCGGCCCCTGTGCACTTCCGGCGGAAATCCTTCGTGCACAGCCAAGCCTGGGTCCACGGCACTCTAACCTGCATTGCACGACTTTCTAAGTTGGTCTCCGGCGACGTGGGACTCCTTTGTGCAACTTCGGCGAGCACCGATTCACGCATCCTCATAGTGCCTGTTTCTGGCACTTCTCCGGGTGCTACCTGCTTCAGTGAGGGCTCCTTGTCTTGCTCGACGTCCCCTCTCTCTTCAGGTCCAATTTGCGACCTCCTGTTCCCTCCTGAGCCCCGGCAGTGTCCAAAAACGCCAAACGGACGATTTGCAACTAGCAAGGCTTGTTGGCGTCCTTCTGGCGGGAAAATACATCTGCACGACTCTCCAAGGCGAGATGAACCCGTCCACCAAAGGGGAAGTCTCTAGCCCTTTTTGTTCCTGCAGAAACCTCAGCTTCTTCTGTCCAGTCGAAGCTTCTTTGCACCCGCAGCTGGCATTTCCTGGGCATCTGCCCATCTCCGACTTGCTTGTGACTTTTGGACTTGGTCCCCTTGTTCCACAGGTACCCTAGATTGGAAATCCACAGTTGTTGCATTGCTGGTTTGTGTCTTTCCTGCATTATTCCTTTAACACGACTACTTTGTCCTTAGGGGAACTTTAGTGCACTTTGCACTCACTTTTCAGGGTCTTGGGGAGGGTTATTTTTCTAACTCTCACTATTTTCTAATAGTCCCAGCGACCCTCTACAAGGTCACATAGGTTTGGGGTCCATTCGTGGTTCGCATTCCACTTTTGGAGTATATGGTTTGTGTTGCCCCTATCCCTATGTTTCCCCATTGCATCCTATTGTAACTATACATTGTTTGCACTGTTTTCTAAGACTATACTGCATATTTTTTCTATTGTGTATATATATCTTGTGTATATTTCCTATCCTCTCACTGAGGGTACACTCTAAGATACTTTGGCATATTGTCATAAAAATAAAGTACCTTTATTTTTAGTATAACTGTGTATTGTGTTTTCTTATGATATTGTGCATATGACACTGAGTGGTACTGTAGTAGCTTCACACGTCTCCTAGTTGTGAGAAGGTAGCCTCTTTCTAGCCTTGTTACCCCCACTTTTGGCCTGTTTGTGAGTGTATGTCAGGATGTTTGTCACTGTTTTCACTGTCTCACTGGGATCCTGATAGCCAGGCCTCAGTGCTCATAGTGAAAACACTATGTTTTCAGTATGGTTGTTATGTGTCACTGGGATCCTGCTGGTCAGGACCCCAGTGCTCATAGGTTTGTGGCCTATATGTATGTGTCACTGGGACCCTGTCACACAGGGCCCCAGTGCTCATAGGTGTGCATGTATATGTTCCCTGTGTGGTGCCTAACTGTCTCACTGAGGCTCTGCTAACCAGAACCTCAGTGGTTATGCTCTCTCATTACTTCCAAATTGTCACTGACAGGCTAGTGACCATTTTTACCAATTTACATTGGCTTACTGGAACACCCTTATAATTCCCTAGTATATGGTACTGAGGTACCCAGGGTATTGGGGTTCCAGGAGATCCCTATGGGCTGCAGCATTTCTTTTGCCACCCATAGGGAGCTCTGACAATTCTTACACAGGCCTGCCACTGCAGCCTGAGTGAAATAACGTCCACGTTATTTCACAGCCATTTTACACTGCACTTAAGTAACTTATAAGTCACCTATATGTCTAACCTTTACCTGGTAAAGGTTAGGTGCAAAGTTACTTAGTGTGAGGGCACCCTGGCACTAGCCAAGGTGCCCCCACATTGTTCAGAGCCAATTCACCGAACTTTGTGAGTGCGGGGACACCATTACACGCGTGCACTACATATAGGTCACTACCTATATGTAGCTTCACAATGGTAACTCCGAATATGGCCATGTAACATGTCTATGATCATGGAATTGCCCCCTCTATGCCATCCTAGCATAGTTGGCACAATCCCATGATCCCAGTGGTCTGTAGCACAGACCCTGGTACTGCCAGACTGCCCTTCCTGGGGTTTCTCTGCAGCTGCTGCTGCTGCCAACCCCTCAGACAGGCATCTGCCCTCCTGGGGTCCAGCCAGGCCTGGCCCAGGATGGCAGAACAAAGAACTTCCTCTGAGAGAGGGTGTGACACCCTCTCCCTTTGGAAAATGGTGTGAAGGCAGGGGAGGAGTAGCCTCCCCCAGCCTCTGGAAATGCTTTGTTGGGCACAGAGGTGCCCAATTCTGCATAAGCCAGTCTACACCGGTTCAGGGACCCCTTAGCCCCTGCTCTGGCGCGAAACTGGACAAAGGAAAGGGGAGTGACCACTCCCCTGACCTGTACCTCCCCTGGGAGGTGTCCAGAGCTCCTCCAGTGTGCTCCAGACCTCTGCCATCTTGGAAACAGAGGTGCTGCTGGCACACTGGACTGCTCTGAGTGGCCAGTGCCACCAGGTGACGTCAGAGACTCCTTGTGATAGGCTCCTTCAGGTGTTAGTAGCCTTTCCTCTCTCCTAGGTAGCCAAACCCTCTTTTCTGGCTATTTAGGGTCTCTGTCTCTGGGGAAACTTCAGATAACGAATGCATGAGCTCAGCCGAGTTCCTCTGCATCTCCCTCTTCACCTTCTGATAAGGAATCGACCGCTGACCGCGCTGGAAGCCTGCAAACCTGCAACATAGTAGCAAAGACGACTACTGCAACTCTGTAACGCTGATCCTGCCGCCTTCTCGACTGTTTTCCTGCTTGTGCATGCTGTGGGGGTAGTCTGCCTCCTCTCTGCACCAGAAGCTCCGAAGAAATCTCCCGTGGGTCGACGGAATCTTCCCCCTGCAACCGCAGGCACCAAAAAGCTGCATCTCCGGTCCCTTGGGTCTCCTCTCAGCACGACGAGCGAGGTCCCTCGAATCCAGCGACACCGTCCAAGTGACCCCCACAGTCCAGTGACTCTTCAGCCCAAGTTTGGTGGAGGTAAGTCCTTGCCTCACCTCGCTGGGCTGCATTGCTGGGAACCGCGACTTTGCAAGCTTCTCCGGCCCCTGTGCACTTCCGGCGGAAATCCTTTGTGCACAGCCAAGCCTGGGTCCACGGCACTCTAACCTGCATTGCACGACTTTCTAAGTTGGTCTCCGGCGACGTGGGACTCCTTTGTGCAACTTCGGCGAGCACCGTTTCACGCATCCTCGTAGTGCCTGTTTCTGGCACTTCTCCGGGTGCTACCTGCTTCAGTGAGGGCTCCTTGTCTTGCTCGACGTCCCCTCTCTCTGCAGGTCCAATTTGCGACCTCCTGGTCCCTCCTGGGCCCCAGCAGCGTCCAAAAACGCCAAACGCACGATTTGCGTGTAGCAAGGCTTGTTGGCGTCCATCCGGCGGGAAAACACTTCTGCACGACTCTCCAAGGCGTGGGGGATCCATCCTCCAAAGGAGAAGTCTTTAGCCCTTGTCGTTCCTGCAGTATTCACAGTTCTTCAGCCTAGTAAGAGCTTCTTTGCACCAACCGCTGGCATTTCTTGGGCATCTGCCCATCTCCGAGCTGCTTGTGACTTTTGGACTTGGTCCCCTTGTTCCACAGGTACCTTCAGACAGGAATCCATCGTTGTTGCATTGCTGATTTGTGTTTTCCTTGCATTCTCCCTCTAACACGACTATTTTGTCCTTAGGGGAACTTTGGTGCACTTTGCACTCACTTTTCAGGGTCTTGGGGTGGGTTATTTTGCTAACTCTCACTATTTTCTAATAGTCCCAGCGACCCTCTACAAGGTCACATAGGTTTGGGGTCCATTCGTGGTTCACATTCCACTTTTGGAGTATATGGTTTGTGTTGCCCCTATCCCTATGTTTCCCCATTGCATCCTATTGTAATTATACATTGTTTGCACTGTTTTCTAAGACTATACTGCATATTTTTGCTATTGTGTATATATATCTTGTGTATATTTCCTATCCTCTCACTGAGGGTACACTCTAAGATACTTTGGCATATTGTCATAAAAATAAAGTACCTTTATTTTTAGTATAACTGTGTATTGTGTTTTCTTATGGTATTGTGCATATGACACTAAGTGGTACTGTAGTAGCTTCACACGTCTCCTAGTTCAGCCTAAGCTGCTCTGCTAAGCTACCATTATCTATCAGCCTAAGCTGCTAGACACCCTATACACTAATAAGGGATAACTGGGCCTGGTGCAAGGTGCAAGTACCCCTTGGTACTCACTACAAGCCAGTCCAGCCTCCTACATTGGTTGTGCAGCGGTGGGATAAGTGCTTTGAGACTACTTACCACTCTTGTCATTGTACTTTTCATAAGAGAAAAATATACAAAACAAGGTCAGTGTATATACACATAGCCAAAAAGTTTTGCATTTCCTCTTTTCACTCTTTTCTAAGTGCTGAAAAGTACTTCTAAACTTTCAAAAAGTTCTTAAAAGTTTAAAAAGTTTTTTTCTGTCTTTCCAAAAAGTTCTGAAAACTTTTTTATCTTTTGCTATCACTTTAACTCTCTCTAAAAAATGTCTGGCACAGGCCAAAAAGTTGAACTGTCCAAACTTGCATATGATCACCTTAGCTGGAAAGGAGCAAGGAGTCTCTGCATAGAGAGAGGTTTGAGTGTAGGGAAGAATCCTTCCTTAGAACTGTTAATTAATATGCTTAGAGTACAGGATAAGGCCATAAGTGCCCAATCTGTAGAAAAAGTAGCTAATGGTTCTCAATCTGATCCAGGGACTCCCCCAGGAAAAGGTTCAGGAAAGAAACTTCTCAGCCTGCCCATTACTAGACAGTCTAGCATAGTTGGTACAGAGGTTGAATCACATCATACTGATGATGTGCTCTCACATTATGCTGGTAGCCAAGCTGTTAGGGTGCCCTCTGTAAGGGACAGGTCTCCTTCTGTTCATTCCCATCATACCTCTGTATCTAGAAATGTCCCTCCCACCCACCCTGATGACAGATTGTTAGAAAGGGAGCTCAATAGATTGAGAGTGGAGCAAACCAGACTGAAGCTCAAGAAGCAACAGCTGGATTTGGATAGACAGTCTTTAGAAATAGAGAGGGAAAGACAGAAAATGGGTTTAGATACCCATGGTGGCAGCAGCAGTATTCCCCATAGTCATCCTGCAAAAGAGCATGATTCCAGGAATCTGCATAAGATAGTTCCCCCTTACAAGGAGGGGGATGACATTAACAAGTGGTTTGCTGCACTTGAGAGGGCCTGTGTTGTACAGGATGTCCCTCAAAAGCAGTGGGCTGCTATCCTATGGCTATCATTTACTGGAAAAGGTAGGGATAGGCTCCTTACTGTAAAAGAAAATGATGCTAACAATTTCCAAGTTCTTAAGAATGCACTCCTGGATGGTTATGGCTTAACCACTGAACAGTACAGGATAAAGTTCAGAGATACCAAAAAGGAGTCTTCACAAGACTGGGTTGATTTCATTGACCAGGCAGTGAAGGCCTTGGAGGGGTGGTTACATGGCAGTAAAGTTACTGATTATGACAGCCTGTATAACTTGATCCTGAGAGAGCATATTCTTAATAATTGTGTGTCTGATTTGTTGCACCAGTACTTGGTGGACTCTGATCTGACCTCTCCCCAAGAATTGGGAAAGAAGGCAGACAAATGGGTCAGAACAAGAGTGAACAGAAAAGTTCATACAGGGGGTGACAAAGATGGCAATAAGAAGAAAGATGGTGAAAAATCTCAAGATAAGCATGGGGATAAGGGTAAAACCAAAGATCCCACTTCAAATCTTAAACACTCTTCAGAGGGTGGGGATAAAACAAAGTCTTCCTCTTCTTCCCAACCTGCACACATTAAAAAGCCTTGGTGCTTTGTGTGTAAAAACAGAGGCCATAGGCCAGGGGATAAGTCCTGTCCAGGTAAACCCCCTGAGCCTACCACCACTAATACATCAAGCTCTAGTGCCCCTAGCAGTAGTGGTACTAGTGGTGGGACTGCTGGCAACAGTCAAGCAAAGGGTGTAGTTGGGTTCACTTATGGGTCCATAGTGGAAACTGATGTAATCAGTCCCAAGACAGTTTCTGTCACACCTAGTGGCACTGGCCTTGCCACACTGGCTGCTTGTCCCCTTACAATGGATAAGTACAGGCAGACAGTTGCAATAAATGGTGTTGAGGCCTTGGCCTACAGGGACACAGGTGCCAGTTTCACTTTGGTGACTGAAAACCTAGTGCCTCCTGAACAACACATCATTGGACAACAGTATAAGATTATTGATGTCCATAACTCCACTAAGTTTCTTCCCTTAGCTATAATTCAGTTTAGTTGGGGTGGAGTTACTGGCCCTAAGCAGGTGGTGGTATCACCTAGCTTACCTGTAGACTGTCTCTTAGGTAATGACCTAGAGGCCTCAGGTTGGGCTGATGTAGAGTTTTATGCCCATGCAGCCATGCTGGGCATCCCTGAGGAATTGTTCCCTCTCATTTCTACTGAAATGAAAAAGCAAAGGAGAGAAGGCCTGAAAACTCAGGATCCCTCTCCATCAACAGGTAAAAAGGGTATCACAGTATCCCCTAACCACCCTACCATTCAGGATACCATTCCTGTGGTGGGAGAAACCTCTCCTGGGGTGGCACCTGTTCCAAGGGAATCATCAGCTGGCATAGCTGGACTCCCTGAGGTAGAAGTACCTCTCTGTGGGATAACTAACATTGGTGACAAAAAGAACACCATTTTAGTTAACATGGAGCATCCCTCCAACCCTCCCAGAGAAACTTTAGTGCAGAAACCCTGTACTGCCTCACAACACTTAGGACAGCATCCCTGCCCTAGTGTGGAGCTCATAGGACAGCATCCCTGCCCTGCTCCAACTCAAGAGAAACAGCATCCCTGTTCTCTCTTCCAGCCAGATGGACAAAGTTTTTGCCCAGCTATGGCTTTTCTGAGACAGCATCCCTGTCTGGCATTTCCATCACTACAAATAGGTTCAGTGGACAATTCCCACTGCTCTAAACTAAAACTTACTGATAGAAACTCTGAAAATACATCTTCACATTGTTGCTTAGCTAAAAAACTTCAAACAGGGTGGTTTACATCCCCACAGGGAAGTAACCATATAGTGGATGATAAAGGGAGTAACCAGTCTATTGCAGAGCTACTCTCTACTTATCACCACTTAGACAATAAAGTCTCAACTGGCCAAGGTTAGCCTTATTGTCCTTCGTTTGGGGGGGGGTTGTGTGAGAAGGTAGCCTCTTTCTAGCCTTGTTACCCCCACTTTTGGCCTGTTTGTGAGTGTATGTCAGGATGTTTGTCACTGTTTTCACTGTCTCACTGGGATCCTGATAGCCAGGCCTCAGTGCTCATAGTGAAAACACTATGTTTTCAGTATGGTTGTTATGTGTCACTGGGATCCTGCTGGTCAGGACCCCAGTGCTCATAGGTTTGTGGCCTATATGTATGTGTCACTGGGACCCTGTCACACAGGGCCCCAGTGCTCATAGGTGTGCATGTATATGTTCCCTGTGTGGTGCCTAACTGTCTCACTGAGGCTCTGCTAACCAGAACCTCAGTGGTTATGCTCTCTCATTACTTCCAAATTGTCACTGACAGGCTAGTGACCATTTTTACCAATTTACATTGGCTTACTGGAACACCCTTATAATTCCCTAGTATATGGTACTGAGGTACCCAGGGTATTGGGGTTCCAGGAGATCCCTATGGGCTGCAGCATTTCTTTTGCCACCCATAGGGAGCTCTGACAATTCTTACACAGGCCTGCCACTGCAGCCTGAGTGAAATAACGTCCACGTTATTTCACAGCCATTTTACACTGCACTTAAGTAACTTATAAGTCACCTATATGTCTAACCTTTACCTGGTAAAGGTTAGGTGCAAAGTTACTTAGTGTGAGGGCACCCTGGCACTAGCCAAGGTGCCCCCACATTGTTCAGAGCCAATTCACCGAACTTTGTGAGTGCGGGGACACCATTACACGCGTGCACTACATATAGGTCACTACCTATATGTAGCTTCACAATGGTAACTCCGAATATGGCCATGTAACATGTCTATGATCATGGAATTGCCCCCTCTATGCCATCCTAGCATAGTTGGCACAATCCCATGATCCCAGTGGTCTGTAGCACAGACCCTGGTACTGCCAGACTGCCCTTCCTGGGGTTTCTCTGCAGCTGCTGCTGCTGCCAACCCCTCAGACAGGCATCTGCCCTCCTGGGGTCCAGCCAGGCCTGGCCCAGGATGGCAGAACAAAGAACTTCCTCTGAGAGAGGGTGTGACACCCTCTCCCTTTGGAAAATGGTGTGAAGGCAGGGGAGGAGTAGCCTCCCCCAGCCTCTGGAAATGCTTTGTTGGGCACAGAGGTGCCCAATTCTGCATAAGCCAGTCTACACCGGTTCAGGGACCCCTTAGCCCCTGCTCTGGCGCGAAACTGGACAAAGGAAAGGGGAGTGACCACTCCCCTGACCTGTACCTCCCCTGGGAGGTGTCCAGAGCTCCTCCAGTGTGCTCCAGACCTCTGCCATCTTGGAAACAGAGGTGCTGCTGGCACACTGGACTGCTCTGAGTGGCCAGTGCCACCAGGTGACGTCAGAGACTCCTTGTGATAGGCTCCTTCAGGTGTTAGTAGCCTTTCCTCTCTCCTAGGTAGCCAAACCCTCTTTTCTGGCTATTTAGGGTCTCTGTCTCTGGGGAAACTTCAGATAACGAATGCATGAGCTCAGCCGAGTTCCTCTGCATCTCCCTCTTCACCTTCTGATAAGGAATCGACCGCTGACCGCGCTGGAAGCCTGCAAACCTGCAACATAGTAGCAAAGACGACTACTGCAACTCTGTAACGCTGATCCTGCCGCCTTCTCGACTGTTTTCCTGCTTGTGCATGCTGTGGGGGTAGTCTGCCTCCTCTCTGCACCAGAAGCTCCGAAGAAATCTCCCGTGGGTCGACGGAATCTTCCCCCTGCAACCGCAGGCACCAAAAAGCTGCATCTCCGGTCCCTTGGGTCTCCTCTCAGCACGACGAGCGAGGTCCCTCGAATCCAGCGACACCGTCCAAGTGACCCCCACAGTCCAGTGACTCTTCAGCCCAAGTTTGGTGGAGGTAAGTCCTTGCCTCACCTCGCTGGGCTGCATTGCTGGGAACCGCGACTTTGCAAGCTTCTCCGGCCCCTGTGCACTTCCGGCGGAAATCCTTTGTGCACAGCCAAGCCTGGGTCCACGGCACTCTAACCTGCATTGCACGACTTTCTAAGTTGGTCTCCGGCGACGTGGGACTCCTTTGTGCAACTTCGGCGAGCACCGTTTCACGCATCCTCGTAGTGCCTGTTTCTGGCACTTCTCCGGGTGCTACCTGCTTCAGTGAGGGCTCCTTGTCTTGCTCGACGTCCCCTCTCTCTGCAGGTCCAATTTGCGACCTCCTGGTCCCTCCTGGGCCCCAGCAGCGTCCAAAAACGCCAAACGCACGATTTGCGTGTAGCAAGGCTTGTTGGCGTCCATCCGGCGGGAAAACACTTCTGCACGACTCTCCAAGGCGTGGGGGATCCATCCTCCAAAGGAGAAGTCTTTAGCCCTTGTCGTTCCTGCAGTATTCACAGTTCTTCAGCCTAGTAAGAGCTTCTTTGCACCAACCGCTGGCATTTCTTGGGCATCTGCCCATCTCCGAGCTGCTTGTGACTTTTGGACTTGGTCCCCTTGTTCCACAGGTACCTTCAGACAGGAATCCATCGTTGTTGCATTGCTGATTTGTGTTTTCCTTGCATTCTCCCTCTAACACGACTATTTTGTCCTTAGGGGAACTTTGGTGCACTTTGCACTCACTTTTCAGGGTCTTGGGGTGGGTTATTTTGCTAACTCTCACTATTTTCTAATAGTCCCAGCGACCCTCTACAAGGTCACATAGGTTTGGGGTCCATTCGTGGTTCACATTCCACTTTTGGAGTATATGGTTTGTGTTGCCCCTATCCCTATGTTTCCCCATTGCATCCTATTGTAATTATACATTGTTTGCACTGTTTTCTAAGACTATACTGCATATTTTTGCTATTGTGTATATATATCTTGTGTATATTTCCTATCCTCTCACTGAGGGTACACTCTAAGATACTTTGGCATATTGTCATAAAAATAAAGTACCTTTATTTTTAGTATAACTGTGTATTGTGTTTTCTTATGGTATTGTGCATATGACACTAAGTGGTACTGTAGTAGCTTCACACGTCTCCTAGTTCAGCCTAAGCTGCTCTGCTAAGCTACCATTATCTATCAGCCTAAGCTGCTAGACACCCTATACACTAATAAGGGATAACTGGGCCTGGTGCAAGGTGCAAGTACCCCTTGGTACTCACTACAAGCCAGTCCAGCCTCCTACACTAGTTCAGCCTAAGCTGCTCTGCTAAGCTACCATTATCTATCAGCCTAAGCTGCTAGACACCCTATACACTAATAAGGGATAACTGGGCCTGGTACAAGGTGCAAGTACCACATGGTACTCACTACAAGCCAGTCCAGCCTCCTACATTGGTTGTGCAGTGGTGGGATAAGTGCTTGAGACTACTTACCACTCTTGTCATTGTACTTTTCATAAGAGAAAAATATACAAAACAAGGTCAGTGTATATACACATAGCCAAAAAGTTTTGCATTTCCTCTTTTCACTCTTTTCTAAGTGCTGAAAAGTACTCCTAAACTTTCAAAAAGTTCTTAAAAGTTTAAAAAGTTTTTTTCTGTCTTTCCAAAAAGTTCTGAAAACTTTTTTCTCTTTGTCTATCACTTTAACTCTCTCTAAAAAATGTCTGGCACAGGCCAAAGTGTTGATCTGTCCAAACTTGCATATGACAACCTTAGCTGGAAAAGAGCAAGGAGTCTCTGTATAGAGAGAGGTTTGAGTGTAGGGAAGAATCCTTCCTTGGAACTGTTACTTAACATGCTTAGAGAACAGGATAAGGCCATAGGTGCCCCATCTGTTGAAAAAGTACCTAATAGTTCCCAATCTGATTCAGGGACTCCCCCAGGAAAAGATTCAGGAAAGAAAATTCCTAGCCTGCCCATTACTAGACAATCTAGCATAGATCGTAATGATGATGAGCCACACCAAATAAATAGTGTTGTCTCACATCATAGCAAAAGCATTTATTCTCACCATACTGGTAGTAATGTTTCTGTAAACCAAGCTGTTAGGTTGGCTTCTGTAAGGGACAGGTCTCCTTCTGTTCATTCCCATCATAGCTCTGTTTCTAGAAATGTCCCTTCCACCAACCCTGATGACAGAATGTTAGAGTGGGAACTCAATAAGTTGAGGGTGGAACAAACCAGACTGAAGCTTAAAAAGCAACAGCTGGATTTGGATAGACAGTCTTTTGAATTAGAGAAGGAAAGACAGAAGTTGGGTTTAGATACCCATGGTGGCAGCAGCAGTATTTCCCATAGTCATCCTGCAAAAGAGCATGATTCAAGGAATCTGCACAAGATAGTTCCCCCTTATAAGGAGGGGGATGACATTAACAAGTGGTTTGCTGCACTTGAGAGGGCCTGTGTTGTACAGGATGTCCCTCAAAGGCAGTGGGCTGCTATCCTATGGCTATCATTTAGTGGAAAAGGTAGGGATAGGCTCCTTACTGTGAAAGAAAATGATGCTAATAATTTTACAGTTCTTAAGAATGCACTCCTGGATGGTTATGGCTTAACCACTGAACAGTACAGGATAAAGTTCAGAGAGACCAAAAAGGAGTCTTCACAAGACTGGGTTGATTTCATTGACCATTCAGTGAAGGCCTTGGAGGGGTGGTTACATGGCAGTAAAGTTACTGATTATGAAAGCCTGTATAACACAATCCTGAGAGAGCATATACTTAATAATTGTGTGTCTGATTTGTTGCACCAGTACCTGGTAGACTCTGATCTGACCTCTCCCCAAGAATTGGGAAAGAAGGCAGACAAATGGGTCAGAACAAGGGTGAACAGAAAAGTTCATACAGGGGGTGACAAAGATAGCAATAAGAAGAAAGATGGTGAAAAATATCAAGATAAGCATTGGGACAAGGGTAAAACCAAAGATCCCACTTCAAATCTTAAACACTCTTCAGAGGGTGGGGATAAAAATAATTCTTCCTCTTCTTCTGAACCTGCACACATTAAAAAGCCCTGGTGCTTTGTGTGTAAAAACAGAGGCCATAGGCCAGGGGATAAGTCCTGTCCAGGTAAACCCCCTGAGCCTACCACCACTAATACATCAAGCTCTAGTGCCCCTAGCAGTAGTGGTACTAGTGGTGGGACTGCTGGCAACAGTCAAGCAAAGGGTGTAGTTGGGTTCACGTATGGGTCCATAGTGGAAACTGAAGTAATCAGTCCCAAGACAGTTTCTGTCACACCTAGTGGCATTGGCCTTGCCACACTGGCTGCTTGTCCCCTTACAATGGATAAGTACAGGCAGACAGTTTCAATAAATGGTGTTGAGGCCTTGGCCTACAGGGACACAGGTGCCAGTTTCACTTTGGTGACTGAAAACCTAGTGCACCCTGATCAACACATCATTGGACAACAGTATAAGATTATTGATGTCCATAACTCCACTAAGTTTCTTCCCTTAGCTATAATTCAGTTTAGTTGGGGTGGAGTTACTGGCCCTAAGCAGGTGGTGGTATCACCTAGCTTACCTGTAGACTGTCTCTTAGGTAATGAACTAGAGGCCTCAGGTTGGGCTGATGTAGAGTTTTATGCCCATGCAGCCATGCTGGGCATCCCTGAGGAATTGTTCCCTCTCATTTCTACTGAAATGAAAAAGCAAAGGAGAGAAGGCCTGAAAACTCAGGAACCCTCTCCATCAACAGGTAAAAAGGGAATCACAGTATCCCCTAACCACCCTACCATTCAGGATACCATTCCTGTGGTGGGAGAAACCTCTCCTGGGGTGGCACCTGTTCCAAGGGAATCATCAGTTGGCAAAACTGTACTCCCTGAGGTGGAAGTACCTCTCTGTGGGATAACTAACATTGGTGAGAAAAAGAGCACCATTTTAGTTAACATGGAGCATCCCTCCAACCCTCCCAGAGAAACTTTAGTGCAGAAACTCTGCACTGCCTCACAACACTTAGGACAGCATCCCTGCCCTAGTGTGGAGCTGATAGGACAGCATCCCTGCCCTGCTCCAACCCAAGAGAAACAGCATCCCTGTTCTCTCTTCCAGCCATATGGACAAAGTTTTTGCCCAGCTATGGCTTTTCTGAGACAGCATCCCTGTCTGGCATTTCCATCACTACAAATAGGTTCAGTGGACAATTCCCACTGCTCTAAACTAAAACTTACTGATAGAAACTCTGAAAATACATCTTCACATTGTTGCTTAGCTAAAAAACTTCAAACAGGGTGGTTTACATCCCCACAGGGAAGTAACCATATAGTGGATGATAAAGGGAGTACCCAGTCTATGGCAGAGCTACTCTCTACTTATCACCACTTAGACAATAAAGTCTCAACTGGCCAAGGTTAGCCTTATTGTCCTTCGTTTGGGGGGGGGTTGTGTGAGAAAGTAGCCTCTTTCTAGCCTTGTTACCCCCACTTTTGGCCTGTTTGTGAGTGTATGTCAGGATGTTTGTCACTGTTTTCACTGTCTCACTGGGATCCTGATGGCTAGGCCCCAGTGCTCATAGTGAAGACACTATGCTTTCAGTATGTTTGTTATGTGTCACTGGGACCCTGCTAGTCAGGACCCCAGTTCTCATAAGGTTGTGGCCTATATGTATGTGTCACTGGGACTCTGTCACACAGGGCCCCAGTGCTCATAGGTGTGCATGTATGTGTTCCCTGTGTGGTGCCTAACTGTCTCACTGAGGCTCTGCTAACCAGAACCTCAGTGGTTATGCTCTCTCATTACTTTCAAATTGTCACTAACAGGCTAGTGACCATTTTTACCAATTTACATTGGATTTCTGGAACACCCTTATAATTCCCTAGTATATGGTACTAAGGTACCCAGGGTATTGGGGTTCCAGGAGATCCCTATGGGCTGCAGCATTTCTTTTGCCACCCATAGGGAGCTCTGACAATTCTTACACAGGCCTGCCACTGCAGCCTGAGTGAAATAACGTCCACGTTATTTCACAGCCATTTTACACTGCACTTAAGTAACTTATAAGTCACCTATATGTCTAACCTTTACCTGGTAAAGGTTAGGTGCAAAGTTACTTAGTGTGAGGGCACCCTGGCACTAGCCAAGGTGCACCCACATTGTTCAGAGCCAATTCCCTGAACTTTGTGAGTGCGGGACACCATTACACGCGTGCACTACATATAGGTCACTACCTATATGTAGCTTCACAATGGTAACTCCGAATATGGCCATGTAACATGTCTATGATCATGGAATTGCCCCCTCTATGCCATCCTGGCATAGTTGGCACAATCCCATGATCCCAGTGGTCTGTAGCTCAGACCCTGGTACTGCCAAACTGCCCTTCCTGGGGTTTCACTGCAGCTGCTGCTGCTGCCAACCCCTCAGACAGGCAGCTGCCCTCCTGGGGTCCAGCCAGGCCTGGCCCAGGATGGCAGAACAAAGAACTTCCTCTGAGAGAGAGTGTGACACCCTCTCCCTTTGGAAAATGGTGTGAAGGCAGGGGAGGAGTAGCCTCCCCCAGCCTCTGGAAATGCTTTGTTGGGCACAGAGGTGCCCAATTCTGCATAAGCCAGTCTACACCGGTTCAGGGACCCCTTGGCCCCTGCTCTGGCGCGAAACTGGACAAAGGAAAGGGGAGTGACCACTCCCCTGACCTGCACCTCCCCTGGGAGGTGTCCAGAGCTCCTCCAGTGTGCTCCAGACCTCTGCCATCTTGGAAACAGAGGTGCTGCTGGCACGCTGGACTGCTCTGAGTGGCCAGTGCCACCAGGTGACGTCAGAGACTCCTGCTGATAGGCTACTAACACCTGAAGGAGCCTATCCTCTCTCCTAGGTAGCCAAACCCTCTTTTCTGGCTATTTAGGGTCTCTGTCTCTGGGGAAACTTTAGATAACGAATGCATGAGCTCAGCCGAGTTCCTCTGCATCTCTCTCTTCACCTTCTGATAAGGAATCGACTGCTGACCGCGCTGGAAGCCTGCAAACCTGCAACATAGTAGCAAAGACGACTACTGCAACTCTGTAACGCTGATCCTGCCGCCTTCTCGACTGTTTTCCTGCTTGTGCATGCTGTGGGGGTAGCCTGCCTCCTCTCTGCACCAGAAGCTCCGAAGAAATCTCCCGTGGGTCGACGGAATCTTCCCCCTGCAACCGCAGGCACCAAAAAGCTGCATTACCGGTCCCTTGGGTCTCCTCTCAGCACGACGAGCGAGGTCCCTCGAATCCAGCGACTCTGTCCAAGTGACCCCAACAGTCCAGTGACTCTTCAGCCCAAGTTTGGTGGAGGTAAGTCCTTGCCTCACCTCGCTGGGCTGCATTGCTGGGAACCGCGACTTTGCAGCTACTCCGGCCCCTGTGCACTTCCGGCGGAAATCCTTTGTGCACAGCCAAGCCTGGGTCCACGGCACTCTAACCTGCATTGCACGACTTTCTAAGTTGGTCTCCGGCGACGTGGGACTCCTTTGTGCAACTTTGGCGAGCACCGTTTCACGCATCCTCGTAGTGCCTGTTTCTGGCACTTCTCCGGGTGCTACCTGCTTTAGTGAGGGCTCTTTGTCTTGCTCGATGTCCCCTCTCTCTTCAGGTCCAATTTGCGACCTCCTGGTCCCTCCTGGGCCCCGGCAGAATCCAAAAACGCCAAACGCACGATTTGCGACTAGCAAGGCTTGTTGGCGTCCTTCCGGCGGGAAAACACTTCTGCACGACTCTCCAAGGTAAGCGGGATTCGTCCCCCAAAGGGGAAGTCTCTAGCCCTTTTCGTTCCTGCAGAAACCTCAGCTTCTTCTGTCCAGTTGAAGCTTCTTTGCACCCGCAGCTGGCATTTCCTGGGCATCTGCCCATCTCCGACTTGCTTGTGACTTTTGGACTTGGTCCCCTTGTTCCACAGGTACCCTAGATTGGAAATCCACAGTTGTTGCATTGCTGGTTTGTGTCTTTCCTGCATTATTCCTCTAACACGACTACTTTGTCCTTATGGGAACTTTAGTGCACTTTGCACTCACTTTTCAGGGTCTTGGGGAGGGTTATTTTTCTAACTCTCACTATTTTCTAATAGTCCCAGCGACCCTCTACAAGGTCACATAGGTTTGGGGTCCATTCGTGGTTCGCATTCCACTTTTGGAGTATATGGTTTGTGTTGCCCCTATCCCTATGTTTCCCCATTGCATCCTATTGTAACTATACATTGTTTGCACTGTTTTCTAAGACTATACTGCATATTTTTTCTATTGTGTATATATATCTTGTGTATATTTCCTATCCTCTCACTGAGGGTACACTCTAAGATACTTTGGCATATTGTCATAAAAATAAAGTACCTTTATTTTTAGTATAACTGTGTATTGTGTTTTCTTATGATATTGTGCATATGACACTGAGTGGTACTGTAGTAGCTTCACACGTCTCCTAGTTCAGCCTAAGCTGCTCTGCTAAGCTACCATTATCTATCAGCCTAAGCTGCTAGACACCCTATACACTAATAAGGGATAACTGGGCATGGTGCGAGGTGCAAGTACCACATGGTACTCACTACAAGCCAGTCCAGTCTCCTACAACTATGGACCCATAAGTGAACCCAACTACACCCTTAACTTGACTGTTGCCAGCAGTCCCACCACTAGTACCACTACTGCTAGGGGCACTAGAGCTTGATGTATTAGTGGTGGTAGGCTCAGGGGGTTTACCTGGACAGGACTTATCCCCTGGCCTATGGCCTCTGTTTTTACACACAAAGCACCAAGGCTTTTTTAAATTGTGTAGGTTGAGAAGAAGAGGAAGAATTAGTTTTATCTCCACCCCCTGAAGAGTGTTTAAGATTTGAAGTGGGATCTTTGGTTTTACCCTTATCCCCATGCTTATCTTGAGATTTTTCACCATCTTTCTTCTTATTGTTCTCTTTGTCACCCCCTGTATGAACATTTCTGTTCACCCTTGTTCTGACCCATTTGTCTGCCTTCTTTACCAATTCTTGGGGAGAGGTCAGATCAGAGTCCACCAAGTACTGGTGCAACAAATCAGACACACAATTATTAAGAATATGCTCTCTCAGGATCAAGTTATACAGGCTTTCATAATCAGTAACTTTACTGCCATGTAACCACCCCTCCAAGGCCTTCACTGAATGGTCAATGAAATCAACCCAGTCTTGTGAAGACTCCTTTTTGGTCTCTCTGAACTTTATCCTGTATTGTTCAGTGGTTAAGCCATAACCATCCAGGAGTGCATTCTTAAGAACTTTGTAATCATTGGCTTCACTTTCTTTCACAGTAAGGAGCCTATCCCTACCTTTTCCACTAAATGATAGCCATAGGATAGCAGCCCACTGCCTTTGAGGGACATCCTGTACAGCACAGGCCCTCTCAAGTGCAGCAAACCACTTGTTAATGTCATCCCCCTCCTTATAAGGGGGAACTATCTTGTGCAGATTCCTGGAATCATGCTCTTTTGCAGGATGACTATGGGGAATACTGCTGCTGCCACCATGGGTTTCAAACCCAATTTTCTGTCTTTCTCTTTCTATCTCTAAGGACTGCCTATCTAGATCCAGCTGTTGCTTCTTGAGCTTCAGCCTGGATTCCTCCACTCTCAATCTATTGAGCTCCCTTTCTAACACTCTGTCATCAGGGTGGGTGGGAGGGATATTGTGAGAAAGTAGCCTCTTTCTAGCCTTGTTACCCCCACTTTTGGCCTGTTTGTGAGTGTATGTCAGGGTATTTTCACTGTCTCACTGGTATCCTGCTAGCCAGGGCCCAGTGCTCATAGTGAAAACCCTATGTTTTCAGTATGTTTGTTATGTGTCACTGGGACCCTGCTAGTCAGGACCCCAGTGCTCATAAGGTTGTGGCCTATATGTATGTGTTCCCTGTGTGGTGCCTAACTGTCTCACTGAGGCTCTGCTAATCAGAACCTCAGTGGTTTTGCTCTCTCATTTCTTTCAAATTGTCACTAACAGGCTAGTGACCAATTTTACCAATTTACATTGGCTTACTGGAACACCCTTATAATTCCCTAGTATATGGTACTGAGGTACCCAGGGTATTGGGGTTCCAGGAGATCCCTATGGGCTGCAGCATTTCTTTTGCCACCCATAGGGAGTTCTGACAATTCTTACACAGGCCTGCCACTGCAGCCTGAGTGAAATAACGTCCACGTAATTTCACAGCCATTTTACACTGCACTTAAGTAACTTATAAGTCACCTATATGTCTAACCTTTACCTGGTAAAGGTTAGGTGCAAAGTTACTTAGTGTGAGGGCACCCTGGCACTAGCCAAGGTGCCCCCACATTGTTCAGGGCCAATTCCCCGGACTTTGTGAGTGCGGGGACACCATTACACGCGTGCACTACATATAGGTCACTACCTATATGTAGCTTCACAATGGTAACTCCGAATATGGCCATGTAACATGTCTATGATCATGGAATTGCCCCCTCTATGCCATCCTGGCATAGTTGGCACAATCCCATGATCCCAGTGGTCTGTAGCACAGACCCTGGTACTGCCAAACTGCCTTTCCTGGGGTTTCACTGCAGCTGCTGCTGCCAACCCCTCAGACAGGTTTCTGCCCTCCTGGGGTCAAGCCAGGCTTGTCCCAGGATGGCAGAACAAAGGACTTCCTCTGAGAGAGGGTGTTACACCCTCTTCCTTTGGAAAATGGTGTGAAGGCAGGGGAGGAGTAGCCTCCCCCAGCCTCTGGAAATGCTTTCATGGGCACTTTTGGTGCCCATTTCTGCATAAGCCAGTCTACACCCTTTCAGGGACCCCTTAGCCCTGCTCTGGCGCGAAACTGGACAAAGGAAAGGGGAGTGACTACTCCCCTGACCTGCACCTCCCCTGGGAGATGTCCAGAGCTCCTCCAGTGTGCTCCAGACCTCTGCCATCTTGGAAACAGAGGTGCTGCTGGCACACTGGACTGCTCTGAGTGGCCAGTGCCACCAGGTGACGTCAGAGACTCCTTCTGATAGGCTCCTTCAGGTGTTGCTAGCCTATCCTCTCTCCTAAGTAGCCAAACCCTCTTTTCTGGCTATTTAGGGTCTCTGCTTTGGGGAATTCCTTAGATAACGAATGCAAGAGCTCATCAGAGTTCCTCTGCATCTCTCTCTTCACCTTCTACCAAGGAATCGACTGCTGACCTTGCTGGAAGCCTGCAAAATTGCAACAAAGTAGGAAAGCCTCCCAAGCTAGACTGCAAAGCTGTGTACCGTGTGATTTGCAGCTGCTCCGGCTCCTGTGCACTCTTCCAGGATTTCCTTTATGCACAGCCAAGCCTGGGTCCTCAGCACTCAGCCCTGCAGGGCACACCCTTCTGAGTTGTCCTCAGGCATCGTGGGACTCCCTTTTGTAACTTCGCGTGGACTCCGGATCACTCTTCTTCTAAGTGCCTTTTGGGGTACTTATGCGAGTGCTGCCTGCTTCTGTGAGAGCTCTCTGAGTTGCTGGGTGCAGCCTCTGTCTCCTCCTCCAAGTGGCAACATCCTGGTCCTTCCTGGTCCTCAGCAGCACCCACAAACCTCTACCGCAACCCTTGCAGCTAGCAAGGCTTGTTTGCGGTCTTTTTGCGTGGGAACACATCTGCAAGCTTCATGGCGACGTGGGACATCAGTCTCCTAAAGGAGAAGTCCCTAGACCTCTTCTTTCTTGCAGAACTCCAAGCTTCTTCCAACTGGTGGCAGCTTCCTTGCACCTTCAGCTGGGGTTCCCTGGGCTCCTGCCCCCCCTGGACACTGTCGCGACTATTGGACTTGGTCCCCTTGTCTTACAGGTACTTAGGTCCGGAAATCCCTTGTCAGTGCACTGCTGGTGTTTGTTCTTCCTGCAGAATCCCCCTATCACGACTTCTGTGCTCCCTGGGGGTAGTAGGTGTATTTTACTCCTACTTTTCAGGGTTTTGGGGTTGGGTATTTTTCTAACCCTCACTGTTTTCTTACAGTCCCAGCGACCCTTTACAAGCTCACATAGGTCTGGGGTCCATTAGTGGTTCGCATTCCACTTTTGGAGTATATGGTTTGTGTTGCCCCTATTCCTATGTGCTCCTATTGCAACCTATTGTAATTCTACACTGTTTGCATTACTTTTCTTGCTCTTACTTACCTGATTTGGGTTTGTGTACATATAACTTGTGTATAGTACTTACCTTCTTACTGAGGGTACTCACTGAGATACTTTTGGCATATTGTCATAAAAATAAAGTACCTTTATTTTTAGTAACTCTGTGTATTGTGTTTTCTTATGATTTTGTACATATGATATAAGTGGTATAGTAGGAGCTTTGCATGTCTCCTAGTTCAGCCTAAGCTGCTTTGCCATAGCTACCTTCTATCAGTCTAAGCTGCTAGAAACACCTCTTCTACACTAATAACGGATAACTGGACCTGGCACTAGGTCAGAAGACCTATGTATAGTGCACACGTGTAATGGTGTCCCTGCACTCACAATGTCCGGGTAATTTGTCCTGAACGAGGTGGGGGCACCTTTGCTAGTGCCAGGGTGCCCACACACTAAGTAACTTTGTACCGAACCTTCACCAGGTGAAGGTTAGACATATAGGTGACTTATAAGTTACTTAAGTGCAGTGTAAAATGGCTGTGAAATAACGTCCACGTTATTTCACTCAGGCTGCACTGGCAGGCCTGTGTAAGAATTGTCAGAGCTCAATATGGGTGGCAAAAGAAATGCTGCAGCCCATAGGGACCTCCTGGAACCCCAATACCCTGGGTACCTCAGTACCAAATACAAGGGAATTATAAGGGTGTTCCAGTATGCCAATGTGAATTGGTAAATTTAGTCACAAGCCTGTTAGTGACAAATTTGGAAAGCAGAGAGAGCATAACCACTGAGGTTCTGGTTAGCAGAGCCTCAGTGAGACAGTTAGGCATCACACAGGGAACACATACAGGGCACATACTTATGAGCACTGGGGCCCTGCCTGGCAGGGTCCCAGTGACATATAGACTAAAACAACATATATACAGTGAAATATGGGGGTAACATGCCAAGCAAGATGGTACTTTCCTACACATGCCCACATCTGTTCTCCACTTCAACCCACTGCATGTATCCCACTGCTTCTGTTCTCACCCACGTGCCCCATCTGCCCTCTCCTCCTTGTCACACTGCATATAGCCTACCTCTTCTGCTCTCACCCACATGCCCACATCTTTACTCTCCCCTTCATCACACTGCATGTCTCCCACTGCTTCTGTTCTCACTCACGTGCAGCATCGGTACTCTCCTCTTCATCCCACTGCACATATCCCACTGCTTCTGTTCCAACCCACATGCCCCATCTATACTTTCCACTTCATCCCACTGCATGTACCCACCTCTTCTGTTCTCACCCACATGCCACATCTGCCCTCTCCTCTACATTCCACCACATGTATTCATTGCTTCTGTTCTCACCAACAGGCCCCCTCTGTACTCTCCTCTTCACCCCACTACATGTATGCACTCATTCTGTTCTCACCCACAACCCCCATCTGTACTGTCTTCTTCATCTCACTGCATGTATCCCACTGCTTCTGTTCCCACCCACATGCCTGCATATGTATTTCTCTTCATCTCACTGCATGTATCACCCTGCTTCTTTTCTCACCCATATGCCCCTTCTGCCCTCTCTTCTTCATCCCACTGCATGTATTCACTGCTTATGTTCTGAACTATATGCCCCATCAGTACTCTCCTCTTCATCCCACTGCAGGTACCCTACTGTTTCTGTTCTCACCCACAAGCCCCATCTGTACCTTCCTCTTTATCGCACTGCATGTATTCACAGCCTCTGTTCTCATCAACACTCCTCTTCATCCCACTGCATGCATCCCACTGCTTCTGTTCTCACCCACATTCCCCATCTGTACCTTCCTCTTTATCGCACTGCATATACCAACTGCTTCTGTTCTCACCCACTTGCCCTTACTGTCCTCTCTTATTCATTCCACTGCAAGTATCTACTGTGTCTCTTCTTACCCACATGCCACATCTGTACTCACCTCTTCATGCCACTGCATGCATCCATTTTCTTCGATTCTCACCCAAATATACCATAAATATTCTTTTCTCCATCTCACTGCATGTATCTCACTGCTTCTGTTCTCACCCATATGACCCATCTGCTCTCCTCTTCATCCCAATGCATATATTTCAAAGCATATAATTCACAGCTTCTGTTCCAACCAACATGTTCCAGCTGTACTCTCCTCTTCATCCAAATGCATATATCCACTGCTTTGGTTCTCACCCACATGCCCCATCTTTACTCTCCTCTTCATTCCACATGTATCCCACTGCTTCAGTTATCACCCACATGCCACATCTGCCCTCTCCTCTTCATCCCACGGCATGTATCCCACTGCTTCTGTTCTCACCTGCATGCCCCATCTGCCCTCTGCTCTTCATCCCACTGCATGTATCCCACTGCTTCTGTTCTAACCCACATGTCCACATCAGTACTCTCCTCTTCATCCTACTGCATATATCCCACTGCTTCTGCTCTCACCCACTGTAGGAGGCTGGACTGGCTTGTAGTGAGTACCAAGGGGTACTTACACCTTGCACCAGGCCCAGTTATCCCTTATTAGTGTATAGGGTGTCTAGCAGCATAGGCTGATAGATAATGGTAGCCTAGCAGAGCAGCTTAGGCTGAACTAGGAGACGAGTGAAGCTCCTACAGTACCACTAGTATCACTTGCACAATATCATAAGAAAACACAATACACAGTTATACTAAAAATAAAGGTATTTTATTTTTATGACAATATGCCAAAGTATCTCAGTGAGTACCCTCAGTATGAGGATAGCAAATATACACAAGATATATGTACACAATACCAAAAATATGCAGTATAGTCTTAGAAAACAGTGCAAACAATGTATAGTTACAATAGGATGCAATGGGGACACATAGGGATAGGGGCAACACAAACCATATACTCCAAAAGTGGAATGTGAACCACGAATGGACCCCAAACCTATGTGACCTTGTAGAGGGTCGCTGGGACTATTAGAAAATAGTGAGGGTTAGAAAAATAGCCCACCCCAAGACCCTGAAAAGTGAGTGCAAAGTGCACTAAAGTTCCCCAAAGGACTTAGAAGTCGTGATAGGGGAATTCTGCAGGAAAGACACAAACCAGCAATGCAACAACAATGGATTTCCAGTCGAGGGTACCTGTGGAACAAGGGGACCAAGTCCAAAAGTCACAAACAAGTCGGAGATGGGCATATGCCCAGGAAATGCCAGCAGTGGGTGTAAAAAAGCTGCTTCTGATGGATACAACTACCTGTGGATTCCTCACCTAATGAATACTCCCATGGCGCCAGCATTCGACGGAAATCTTCTTACTAGTCTCTGCACGTCGACGAGGACGTCACTCTAGCCCACGCGACGCCGTCTGACGTCATACAGGCAATAAGAGGTCCTCGCCGACGTGCCGATGACAGTTCCCTTTTTTCCGTGCATTCGAAATGGTTATCTTCGAGGGAGCTACTGTTACCTTCGTGGTTACAGTGTATTGTCTGCTGCGTAGTCTTCTCTGCGGTAATAATGTCTCAGAGGAAGTCGGGTTTCAAGCCCTGTCGAGAGTGTGGGGGCAAGATGTCAGTTACAGATCCTCACTCCGACTGTCTATGGTGTTTGAGCTCCGACCACGACGTCTCGACTTGCGATTCATGTCAACACATGAATCCGAAGGCCCTCAAAGAGCGTGAGGCCAAGTTATTCATGGCAAAGTCAAAGAAGAAGGAGAAACATCATAAGAAGTCTTCTTCGCCAAGGTCTCACCGGCGTCATCGAGACTCCCAGCGCCGTAGAGACTCACGACGTCATTCCAGCAAGGAGTCTCGTTCGAGGTCACCTTCGGCTCGGCGTCGGAGGACTTGGGAGGTCAGCCCCACGGTCACGCTGCATCCATCAACGCCGTTGCCCTCTCCGGCGTCACCGACTTCGCCTGGTCAGGTGTCGGTGATTGAGGTGGTGCAGCCTCTTGTGTTTTCTCCGGCGTCGCAGACGTCGAGGCCGGCGTCGGGGTCGCCTTCGATCCAGGCACCCCAGTATCCGGCTTTTCCCACTCCTGGAGCCGATAGTACAGCGTTTCTTAATGCGATGTATACCATCTTTCAGCAGATGGCTCCAGGAGCTGCTCCGGCTGGTCCTTCGGGGCCCTTGGCCTTTTCATTGGGTGATCCTGCGCCTCTTCGGCCGGCACCCTTTATGCCCTTTCTCCCTTTTGGGAATGTGGGCTCGGCGCCGGTGCCGGCGTCGGTGGCCGCTCCGGTGGCTTCGGATGTTTCGGCCCCGGAGGTTGCCCTTCCGTCGAAGTCAGGATTTTGCCCTGTGACTCCGGTTGGTCCATCGGCTCCAAGACCTCGTCCTCCGGCTCCTGCCTCGGCGCCGAAGCTGCCTGTGGCGCCGGACGCGGCGTCAGATGCTTCTGGAGATCGGCGCCGTTCTTCGACGTCGGCGGAGGCCATGTCGACTCCGCGTATCGAGGAGAGACTTCATTCGAGGAGGCGTGCTCTCCGTCTTTTAGAAGAGCAGGAGTACCAGCGAGTCTTAGAGGAGGGAGAGATTGAGGACTCTGGAGACGGACTACATGGTCTGGATACAGCCAGTGGGCTGGACACTTCCCCTGAGTGGGACCTTTCATCTCCAGGGGAATATACGGAGGAGGCTGCTTCCTTTCATGCTGTGGTGAGGAAGGCAGCGAGCTTTTTGGACCTGCCTTTGCCGGTGGCAGAGGCGAAGCAAAATTTGCTGACAGAGGTATTGCATCCGGCCTCTGCTGCAGCTGAGCCTCTCTTGCCATTTAATGAGGCTTTGCTGGATCCGGTGTTGGAGGTGTGGAAGAAGCCGGTGCCGTTCATAGGGCTGTGGCCAGGAGGTATCGAGCTGCACCATCTGACCCTGGCTTTCTCTCTAGACACCCTACGCGGGAGAACTTGGTGGTGCAAGCCTCCTGTTCCTCAAAGTCAGCGCCTGGTTCCTTCCCGACGGTGCCTGGAGACAGAGACTCCAAGAAACTGGATGCGCAGTCCAAGAAAATATTTTCGTCATGCAGTTTGGCGTTGAAGGCCACCAACGCAACGTGCATTCTGGGGAGGTACATCCATGCTCTGATGGATGATATTTCGTCTTCATTTACGGAGCTCCCCCAGGGTCTCTTGGATGTGGTCTCGGACGCCCAGGCTGCCGCGACCCAGATTATCCAGTCTGGGCTGGACACGACCGACTCAGTGGCCAGGGCGATGGGCACGGCTGTGGTGGCAAGAAGACAGGCCTGGCTCCGAAACTCAGGGTTTTCTGCGGATGTGCAGTCGACCCTGCTGGACCTCCCGTTTGATGGGGACAGACTGTTTGGAGCCAAGGCAGATTCGGCCTTGGAACGATTTAAGGAGAGCAGAGCCACAGCCAAATCGTTAGGACTGCAAGCTCCTTCTTCCTCTGCCTCTTCTAGATTTTTCAGGAGGTTTCGGGGATTTGGGCGTGGCTCTTCTTCCTCTTCCTTTCGGGGGAGGTTCCAGCAACCCGCCTCTTCCCTTCCCTATAGGTCATTTAGAGGGAGGGGGAGGGGTGGGGCCCGTACCAGAGGAGCCTCTCAACAGCACTCTGCCTCTTCCTCGTCCTCTGGAGGGGTGCAGCAGGGGAAGCAGCCTTAGGCTTCCACCGTTTCCCACTCACTCCTCTCCTGTAGGGGGAAGATTACAGCATTTTCTCCACAAGTGGAAGTCTATCACAACGGACACTTGGGTTCTCGGCATTGTGGGGAAAGGCTACGCCCTTCCCTTTCGGGAGTTCCCGCCCCTCATCCCGCCCCGCCCATCTTATTGTTCAGAAGAACACCTCCTGTTGCTAGAACAGGAGGTTCAAGTCCTCCTTTCAAAGGGCGCGGTAGAGTTGGTCCCAGAGCAGGAAAAGGGTCGAGGTTGTTACTCAAGATACTTCCTGATTCCCAAAAAGGATGGTCAGTTGAGACCAATCCTGGATCTGAGGATCTTGAATTGGTTCCTCAAGCAGGAAAAGTTCAAGATGCTGACCCTAGCACAGGTGCTTTTGGCGTTGAACAAGGAAGATTGGATGGTGTCTGTCGACTTGCAGGATGCTTACTTTCATATCCCGATACTCAAGTCGCACAGGAAGTATCTCCGGTTTGTGGTAGGGTCGCAGCACTATCAGTTTGCGGTCCTCCCGTTTGGTCTTACTTCAGCACCTCGAGTCTTCACAAAGGTGATGTCAGTGGTTGCGGCGGAGCTCAGAAGGAAGGGGATAGCAGTATTCCCTTACTTGGACGACTGGTTGATCAAAGCCAAGTCCCCGGAGCTTGTGTCGCATCATCTGCAGTCAACAACCCAGTTGTTGTTCGACCTGGGCTTTTCGGTGAACGTGCCCAAATCTCACCTGGAGCCCTCTCAGCGCCTCCTGTTCATAGGGGCAGTACTGGATACAACATTGAGTCGAGCCTTTCCTCCGTCTCAGCGGATTCAAGATATTTAGGAATTGGTTCCAATGTTTCGAAATGGAGCGGTAGTTCCAGTCCTCAAGGTCCTTCGTCTGCTCGGTCTGTTCGCCTCCTGCATTCTGTTGGTCACGCATGCTCGCTGGCACATGAGGGCTCTTCAGTGGTGCCTCCGAAGGCAGTGGTCTCAACACAAGGGAGATTTAGAAGGTACTGTCAAGATCTCCAGAGATGCTGCTGTGGAATTGAAGTGGTGGATTGCGGGCAACAATCTTTCACAGGGAAAGCCGTTCGCGCAGTCGCCACCAGTGGCCACGGTCATAACGGATGCTTCCACCCTAGGATGGGGAGCTCACCTGGGGGATCTGGAGATCAAAGGGCTTTGGTCTCCAGAGGAACAGGTGTTTCATATCAATCTGTTGGAGTTACGGGCTGTACGTCTGGCTCTCAAGGCCTTCCTCCCATCCCTTCGTGGTCAGTCGGTACAGGTCCTGACGGACAATACTACCACGATGTGGTACATAAACAAACAGGGAGGAGTAGGGTCGTACCTTCTCTGCAGAGAAGCTCTTCAGCTATGGTCCTGGGCAAAGGACCATCAGATTTGCTTGGTGGCAAATCATCTGGCCGGGGTCTTGAATGTACGTGCGGACAGTCTCAGTCGCCAATTCTCGGCAGACCACGAGTGGCGTCTCCATCCAGATCAAGTCTGTTTAATCTTCCAGATGTGGGGGTTTCCTCGGATAGATCTGTTTGCCACTCGGGAGAACGCGCATTGCCCGTTATTCTGCAGCCTCCAGTATCCGATGCAGGGAGCGTTGGGGGACGCGTTTCAGATAACCTGGTGCGACCAGTTGCTTTACGCGTTTCCCCCCATACCCTTGATTCCTCGAGTGTTGAGGAAAATTCGCCAAGACCGGGCCCAAGTCATCTTAATAGCTCCGGATTGGCCAAGGAGGGTATGGTACTCCGACCTTCTCCAACTCTCACTGTGCCCTCCGCTCCGTCTCCCTCTCAGGGCAGACCTCCTCTCGCAGTCGCAGGGGCAGGTTTTACACCCCAACCTCCAGAGTCTGCTCCTACATGCTTGGAGATTGAACGGGGCAACCTGAGTTCCTTCTCTCTCCCGCCTGATGTAGTGGATGTTATCTTAGCGGCCAGGCGACACTCCACTAAATCTATCTACGCTAATAGGTGGTCTAAATTTGTTATGTGGTGTGGAGAGAGACAGATTGATCCCTTACATGCTCATCTGTCACATGTTTTGTCTTTTGCACTGTCTCTAGCGCAGAAAGGTTGTGCAGTGGCTACCATTAAGGGTTATTTGTCGGCCTTGTCAGCCTTCATTTGTCTTCCAGACCAACCATCGTTATTTAAATCCCCTATTGTTCTCAGATTCTTGAAAGGTCTTCTGAATCAATATCCTCCAAAACCATTCGTTATGCCTCAATGGGATTTGTCCTTGGTCCTGACTTTCCTTATGGGGTCCCCTTTTGAGCCTATGCATTCTTGCCCCTTAAGGTATTTGGTTATTAAAACAGTATTCCTGGTAGCTATAACATCTGCAAGGAGAGTGAGTGAGTTGCAGGCCTTATCGGTTAAACCCCCTTATATAACGTTTTATGGGGATAAGGTGGTGTTGAGGACCAAGGCTGCTTTCCTTCCGAAGGTTGTTTCACCCTTCCATTTGGCTCAGACAATCACTTTGTCCACGTTTTATCCTCCGCCTCATCCTTCAAAGGAGGAAGAAAGACTACATCGCCTGGACCCAAAAAGGGCGTTGAGCTTCTATATCGACAGAATGAAGGATATCAGGCTGGAGGATCAGCTGTTTGTCGGATACGTGGGCAAGAGGAGAGGAAAGGCAGTCCACAAGAGAACACTCTCCAGGTGGGTTGTTCTTTGCATTAAAATCTGTTACTCTTTGGCAAAGAAGGATCCGCCTGAGGGCATTAGAGCTCACTCCACCAGAGCTAAGTCTGCCTCTTCGGCCTTGGCCAGGGGTGTTCCTGTGGTCGACATCTGCAAGGCCGCAACTTGGTCGTCCCTTCACACTTTTGTGAAACATTACTGTTTGGACTCTGAGGTCAGAAGGGACGGTCATTTTGCACGGTCAGTGCTGCAGGATTTCTTGGTTTGACCATTTAGGCACCCACCGCCGGGCGTGGTACTGCTTTGGGACTCTATTCATTAGGTGAGGAATCCACAGGTAGTTGTATCCATCAGAAGAACGAGTTACTTACCTTCGGTAACGACTTTTCTGGTGGATACATTAGCTACCTGTGGATTCCTCACGGTCCCACCCGCCTCCCCGTTGCCTTTTTGGTCTCTCCAAGCAATCCTTGAGTGTGCTCCTTTTGGTCTTCAAAGTTGCAATACATTTTGCATATATGATATTTGTATATATGTGTATATTTATATAAATCTATATATATTGTGTATATACATGATTCGTATGTATAAATATATTTATTTGTTTAAAAAAAAAAAAAAAAGAAGGTTATATTAAATCTACAGCTATTTTATTGCAATGTTGTGTGATTTACAATATTAAGAGATGTTGCTTTGCTCTTTCATTACATTGGGTTATTATTATTCTCATGCACGTAAAAAAATGTTGGTACTGTCATCGGCACGTCGGCGAGGACCTCTTATTGCCTGTATGACGTCAGACGGCGTCGCGTGGGCTAGAGTGACGTCCTCGTCGACGTGCAGAGACTAGTAAGAAGATTTCCGTCGAATGCTGGCGCCATGGGAGTATTCATTAGGTGAGGAATCCACAGGTAGCTAATGTATCCACCAGAAAAGTCGTTACCGAAGGTAAGTAACTCGTTCTACTGGACAGTAGAAGCTGAGGATTCTGCAGGAACGACAAGGGCTAGAGACTTCCCCTTTGTAGGATGGATCCCCCATGCCGTGGAGAGTCGTGCAGAAGTGTTTTCCCGCCAAAAGACCGCCAACAAGCCTTGCTAGATGCAAATCGTGCGGTTAGGGTTTTTGGATGCTGCTGTGGCCCAGGAGGGACCAGGATGTCGCCAATTGCATCTGGGGACAGAGGGGGCATCGCACAAAAGACAAGGAGCCCTCTCAGAAGCAGGCAGCACCCACAGAAGTGCCGGAACAGGCACTACAATGAAGAGTGAAATGGTGCTCACCCAAAGTTTCACAAAGGAGTCCCACGTCGCCGGAGACCAACTTAGAAAGTCGTGCAATGCAGGTTAGAGTGCCGTGGACCCAGGCTTGGCTGTGCACAAAGGATTTCCACAGGAAGTGCACAGAGGCCGGAGTAGCTGCAAAAGTCGCAGTTCCCAGCAATGCAGTCTGGCGTGGGGAGGCAAGGACTTACCTCCACCAAACTTGGACTGAAGAGTCACTGGACTGTGGGAGTCACTTGGACAGAGTTGCTGGAATCAAGGGACCTCGCTCGTCGTGCTGAGAGGAGACCCAGAGTACCGGTAATGCAGTTCTTTGGTGCCTGCGGTTGCAGGGGGAAGATTCTGTCGACCCACGGGAGATTTCTTCGGAGTTTCTAGTGCAGAGAGGAGGCAGACTACCCCCACAGCATACACCACCAGGAAAACAGTCGAGAAGGCGGCAGGATCAGCGTTACAGAGTTGCAGTAGTCGTCTTAGCTACTTTGTTGCAGTTTTGCAGGCTTCCAGCATGGTCAGCAGTCGATTCCTTGGCAGAAGGTGAAGAGAGAGATGCAGAGGAACTCTGATGAGTTCTTGCATTCGTTATCTAAGGAATTCCCCAAAGCAGAGACCCTAAATAGCCAGAAAAGAGGGTTTGGCTACCTAGGAGAGAGGATAGGCTAGCAACACCTGAAGGAGCCTATCAGAAGGAGTCTCTGACGTCACCTGCTGGCCCTGGCCACTCAGAGCAGTCCAGTGTGCCAGCAGCACCTCTGTTTCCAAGATGGCAGAGGTCTGGAGCACACTGGAGGAGCTCTGGGCACCTCCCAGGGGAGGTGCAGGTCAGGGGAGTGGTCACTCCCCTTTCCTTTGTCCAGTTTCGCGCCAGAGCAGGGCTGAGGGGTCCCTGAACCGGTGTAGACTGGCGTATGCAGAAATGGGCACCAAATGTGCCCATGAAAGCATTTCCAGAGGCTGGGGGAGGCTACTCCTCCCCTGCCTTCACACCATTTTCCAAAGGGAGAGGGTGTAACACCCTCTCTCAGAGGAAGTCCTTTGTTCTGCCATCCTGGGACAAGCCTGGCTGGACCCCAGGAGGGCAGAAACCTGTCTGAGGGGTTGGCAGCAGCAGCAGCTGCAGTGAAACCCCTGAAAAGGCAGTTTGGCAGTACCAGGGTCTGTGCTACAGACCACTGGGATCATGGGATTGTGCCAACTATGCCAGGATGGCATAGAGGGGGCAATTCCATGATCATAGACATGTTACATGGGCATATTCGGAGTTACCATTGTGAAACTACACATAGGTAGTGACCTATGTGTAGTGCACGCGTGTAATGGTGTCCCCGCACTCACAAAGTCCGTGGAATTTGCCCTGAACAATGTGGGGGCACCTTGGCTAGTGCCAGGGTGCCCTCACACTAAGTAACTTTGCACCTAACCTTTACCAGGTAAAGGTTAGATCTATAGGTGACTTATAAGTTACTTAAGTGCAGTGGTAAATGGCTGTGAAATAACGTGGACGTTATTTCACTCAGGCTGCAGTGGCAGGCCTGTGTAAGAATTGTCAGAGCTCCCTATGGGTGGCAAAAGAAATGCTGCAGCCCATAGGGATCTCCTGGAACCCCAATACCCTGGGTACCTCAGTACCATATACTAGGGATTTATAAGGGTGTTCCAGTAAGCCAATGTAAATTGGTAAAATTGGTCACTAGCCTGTTAGTGACAATTTGAAAGAAATGAGAGAGCATAACCACTGAGGTTCTGGATAGCAGAGCCTCAGTGAGACAGTTAGTCATGACACAGGTAACACTTTCAGGCACACTTATGAGCACTGGGGCCCTGGCTGGCAGGGTCCCAGTGACACATACAACTAAAACAACATATATACAGTGAAAAATGGGGGTAACATGCCAGGCAAGATGGTACTTTCCTACACCCACATGCCACATCAGTACTCTCCTGTTCATCCCACTGCATATATCCCACTGCTTCTGTTCTCACCCACATGTCCACATCTGTACTCCACTTCAACCCACTGCATGTATACCACTGCTTCTGTCCTCACCCACAAGCCCCATCTGTACTCTCCTCTGCATCACACTGCATGTATAATACCTCTTCTGCCCTCACCCACATGCCCACATCTGTACTCTGCCCTTCTCACACTGCATATATCCTCTGCTTCTGTTATCACCCACATGCCCCATCTGTACTCTCCCCTTCACCCCACTGCATGCATCCCACTGCTTCTGTTCTTACCCACATGCACACATCTGTATTCTCCTCAATTATCCTACTGCTTGTATCCTATGGCATCTTTTCTCACCCACATGTCCCATCTGTACTCTCCTCTTCAACCCTCTGCTTTTGTTTTCACCCACATACACCATCTGTACTCCTCTTCATCCCACTGAATGTATTGCAAAGCTTCTGTGCTCACCCACATGCCCCATCATCTTCATCACACTGTATGTATCACACTGCTTCTGTTCTAACCCACATGCCCCATCTGTCCTCTCCTCTCCAACCCACTGCATGTATCCCACTGCTTTTGTTCTCAACCACATGCCCCATATGTACTCTCCTCTTCATCCCAGTTCATATATCACACTGTTTCTGCTCTCACCCATATGCCCACATCTGTTCTCTCCTGTTCATCCCACTGCTTGTATCCCATTGCTTCTGTTCTCACCCACATGCCCACATCTGTACTCTCCTCTTCATCTTACTGCATGTATCCCACTGCTTCTGTTCTCACCCACATGCCACATCTGTACTCTCCTCTTCACCCACTGCATGTTTCCCACTGCTTCTATTCTAACCCACATGCCCCATCCGTTCTCCTCCTCATCCACCGCATGTATCTCACTGCTTCAGTTCTCACCCAAATGCCCACATCTGTACTAATCTTTATCCCACTGCATATATCCATCTGCTTCTGGCCCCATCCCACATCTGTACTCTCCTCTTCATCCCACTGCTTGTATCCCTCTGATTTCATTCTCACCCAGATGCCCTATCTGCCCTTGCCTCTTAATCCCACTGCATGTATGCCACTGATTCTATTCTCACCCACATACCCCATCTGCAATCTCCTCTTCATCCCACTGCATGTATCCCACTGCATATATCCCACTGCTTCTGCTCTCACCCACATGTACCATCAGCCCTCTATTGTTCATCCCACTGCATGTATTCGCTGCTTCTGTTCTTAACCACATGCCCACATCTGTACACTTCTCTTCATCCGACTGCATGTATCCCACTGCTTCTGTTATCACCACATGTCCCATCTGTACTCTCCCCTTCATCACACTGCATGTATCCTCTGCTTCCGTTTTCACCCTCATGCCCAATCTGTACTCTCTTATCCATCCCACGGCATGTATCCCACTGCTTCTGTTCTCACCACATGCCCCATCTGTACTCTCCCCTTCATCACACTGCATGTATCCTCTCTGTCTGTTCTCACCCACATGCCCCATCTGTACTCTCCCCTTCATCACACTGCATGTTGTTGGAAAGTACCATTTTGCCTGGCATGTTACCCCCATATTTCACTGTATATATGTTGTTTTAGTGTATGTGCCACTGGGACCCTGCCAGCCAGGGCCCCAGTGCTCATAAGTGTGCCCTGAATGTGTTCCCTGTGTGATGACTAACTGTCTCACTGAGGCTCTGCTAACCAGAACCTCAGTGGTTATGCTCTCTCTCTTTACTTTCTAAATTGTCACTAACAGGCTAGTGACCAATTTCACCAATTCACATTGGCATACTGGAACACCCTTATAATTCCCTAGTATATGGTACTGAGGTACCCAGGGTATTGGGGTTCCAGGAGATCCCTATGGGCTGCAGCATTTATTTTGCCACCCATAGGGAGCTCTGACAATTCTTACACAGGCCTGCCACTGCAGCCTGAGTGAAATAACGTGCACTTTATTTCACAGCCATTTACCACTGCACTTAAGTAACTTATCAGTCACCTATATGTCTAACCTTTACCTGGTAAAGGTTGGGTGCTAAGTTACTTAGTGTGTGGGCACCCTGGCACTAGCCAAGGTGCCCCCACATCGTTCAGGGCAAATTCCCCGGACTTTGTGAGTGCGGGGACACCATTACCCGTGTGCACTATACATAGGTCACTACCTATGTATAGCGTCACAATGGTAACCCCGAACATGGCCATGTAACATGTCTAAGATCATGGAATTGTCACCCCAATGCCATTCTGGCATTGGGGAGACAATTTCATGATCCCCCAAGTCTCTAGCACAGACCCGGGTACTGCCAAACTACCTTTCCCGGGGTTTCACTGCAGCTGCTGCTGCTGCCAACCCCTCAGACAGGTTTCTGCCCTCCTGGGGTCCAGCCAAGCCTGGCCCAGGAAGGCAGAACAAAGGACTTCCTCAGAGAGAGGGTGTTACACCCTCTCTCTTTGGAAATAGGTGTCAGGGCTGGGGAGGAGTAGCCTCCCCCAGCCTCTGGAAATGCTTTGATGGGCACAGATGGTGCCCATCTCTGCATAAGCCAGTCTACACCGGTTCAGGGATCCCCCAGCCCTGCTCTGGCGCGAAACTGGACAAAGGAAAGGGGAGTGACCACTCCCCTGACCTGCACCTCCCAGGGGAGGTCCCCAGAGCTCCTCCAGTGTGCTCCAGACCTCTGCCATCTTGGAAACAGAGGTGCTGCTGGCACACTGGACTGCTCTGAGTGGCCAGTGCCAGCAGGTGACGTCAGAGACTCCTTCTGATAGGCTCTTACCTGTGTTGCTAGCCTATCCTCCTTCCTAATTAGCCAAACCTCCTTTTCTGGCTATTTAGGGTCTCTGCTTTGGGGAATTCTTTAGATAACGAATGCAAGAGCTCATCAGAGTTCCTCTGCATCTCTCTCTTCACCCTCTGCCAAGGAATCGACCGCTGACTGCTCAGGACGCCTGCAAAACCGCAACAAAGTAGCAAAGACGACTACTGAAACCTTGTGTCGCTGATCCTGCCACCTTCTCGACTGTTTTCCTGGTGGTGCATGCTGTGGGGGTAGTCTGCCTTCTCTCTGCACTAGAAGCTCCGAAGAAATCTCCTGCTGGTCGACGGAATATTCCCCCTGCAACCGCAGGCAACAAAAGACTGCATCACCGGTCCTCTGGGTCCCCTCTCAGCACGACGAGCGTGGTCCCTGGAACTCAGCAACTCTGTCCAAGAGACTCCCACAGTCCAGTGACTATTCAGTCCAAGTTTGGTGGAGGTATGTCCTTGCCTCCCTACGCTAGACTGCATTGCTGGGTACCCAATGATTTGCAGCTGCTCCGGCTCCTGTGCACTCATCCAGGATTTCCTTTGTGCACAGCCAAGCCTGGGTCCCCGACACTCTAACCTGCAGTGCACAACCTCCTAAGTTGTCCTCCGGCGTCGTGGGATCTCCTTTTGTGACTTCAGGTGAGCTCCGGTTCACTCCTCTTCCGAGTGCCTGTTCCGGCACTCCTGTGGGTGCTGCCTGCTTCTGTGATGGCTCCCTGTCTTGCTGGGTGCCCCCTCTGGCGACATCCTGGTCCCTCCTGGGCCACAGCAGCATCTAAAAACCCTAACCGCGACCCTTGCAGCTAGCAAGGCTTGTTTGGAGTCTTTCTGCATGGGAACACCTCTGCAAGCTTCTTCACGACGTGGGACATCCATCCTCCAAAGGGGAAGTTTCTAGCCATCTTCGTTCTTGCAGAACACAAAGCTTCTTCCATCCGGTGGCAGCTTCCTTGCACCCTCAGCTGGCATTTCCTGGGCTCCTGCCCACTCTCGACACTTTCGCGACTCTTGGACTTGGTCCCCTTGTTCCACAGGTACTCTCGTCCAGAAATCCACCTTTGTTGCATTACTGGTGTTGGTCTTCCTTGCAGAATTCCCCTATCACGACTTCTGTGCTCTCTGGGGAATATAGGTGCACTTTACACCTACTTTTCAGGGTCTTGGGGTGGGCTATTTTTCTAACCCTCACAGTTTTCTTACAGTCCCAGCGACCCTCTACAAGCTCACATAGGTTTAGGGTCCATTCGTTGTTCACATTCCACTTTTGGAGTATATGGTTTGTGTTGCCCCTATTCCTATGTGCTCCTATCGCAATCTACTGTAACTTTACACTGCTTGCATTACTTCCTTTTGCTATTACTGCATAGTTTTGGTATTGTGTACATATATCTTGTGTATATTTGGCATCCTCATACTGAGGGTACTCACTGAGATACTTTTTGCATACTGTCATAAAAATAAAGTACCTTTATTTTTAGTATATCTGTGTATTGTGTTTTCTTATGATATTGTGCATGTGACACCAGTGGTATAGTAGGAACTTTTCATGTCTCCTAGTTCAGCCTAAGCTGCTCTGCTATAGCTACCTTCTATCAGCCTAAGCTGTTAGAAACACCTCTTCTACACTAATAAGGGATAACTGGACCTGGCACAGAGTGTAAGTACCCCTTGGTACCTACTACAAGCCAGGCCAGCCTCCTACAGTTCTATTACTTACCTTCGGTGTTTTCAAATACTCCCAGTACCCCTCTACACACTACAATTGCCTAGGTGGGAAACCGACTTTCTCATTCCACTATTTTAGTATATGGTTTATGTTCCCCCGAGGCCCATTGCTAACTATTGTGATTTTCACAATTTGCACTGTTTTCTAAATGTATTTACAGTTATTTTGCATTCTAGTTTATATAAGGTATATATTACTTACCTCCTAAGGGAGTATAGTCTCTAAGGTATTTTTGGCATTTGTGTCACCAAAATAAAGTACATTTTCTTTCATGTGTGTGAGTACTGTGTGACTACAGTGGTATTACATGAGCTTTGCATGTCTCCTAGTTAGGCCTTGGATGCACATCCACACTACCCCTAGAGAGCATGGCTTCTAGACACTGACTACATTTCACTAATAAGGGATAACTGGACCTGGTATAAGGTGTAAGTACCTTAGGTACCCACTACGAATTAGGCCAGCCTCCTACAAGTAGGTATTGTTGTTAGCATGGTTTGGTATGGTGTTGTCATCAATATTATGGATGGTGTTGGTGGTGGTGTTGTTACTGATTTTGGTTGCTATTGTTAGTGCTTATTTTTTTTGTCCAGGTGTTTGTTTTGGTGTTGTGGACACATTGGTGTTGGAGCGGATGCTGGTGTTTGTATTATTTTTGGTGCTGGAGTTTGTACTGCTTTTGATGCTGGTGTTGGTGCTAGTTTTTGTGCAGGTCTTGGTTCTGGTGGAGGTCTTGGTGCGGTGATGTAGTTTGTGTTGTAGATGGTGTTGTTTGTGCTGTTGTTATTGATTTTGGTGCTGGTATTGGTGTTAAATGTTGTGCAGATGTTGGTTTTTGGTGTTGTTGCTGGTATTGGTGTTAGGTTGACGCAGGTGGTGGCTTTGTTGTGGGTGTTAATGTTGTTGCTGGTGTTAGTGTTAGTTTGATACCTTTGTTTATTTTGTTGCAGGTATGGATGTTGTTGCTGGTGTTGGTGTTAGTTTTGGTGCAGGTGTGGGTACTGATGTTGGTACTGGTGATGGTATTGACACTGGGACTAGATATTGTAGTAGGCTGGACTGGCTTGTAGTGAGTACCAAGGGGTAATTACACCTTGCACCAGGCCCAGGTATCCCTTATTAGTGTATAGGGGTGTCTAGCAGCTTAGGCTGATAGAAAATGGTAGCTTAGCAGAGCAGCTTGGCTGAATTAGGAGACATGCAAAGCTCCTACAGTACCACTAGTGTCACTTGCACAATATCATAAGAAAACACAATACACAGATATACTAAACATAAAGGTACTTTATTTTTATGACAATATGCCAAAGTATCTCAGTGAGTACCCTCAGTATGAGGATAGCAAATATACACAAGATATATGTACACAATACCAAAAATATGCAGTATAGCAATAGAAAACAGTGCAAACAATGTATAGTTACAATAGGATGCAATGGGTACAAATAGGGATAGGGGCAATGTAGGAGGCTGGACTGGCTTGTAGTGAGTACCAAGGGGTACTTGCACCAGGCCCAGTTATCCCTTATTAGTGTATAGGGTGTCTAGCAGCATAGGCTGATAGATAATGGTAGCTTAGCAGAGCAGCTTAGGCTGAACTAGGAGACGAGTGAAGCTCCTACAGTACCACTTAGTGTCATATGCACAATATCATAAGAAAACACAATACACAGTTATACTAAAAATAAAGGTACTTTATTTTTATGACAATATGCCAAAGTATCTCAGAGTGTACCCTCAGTGAGAGGATAGGAAATATACACAAGATATATATACACAATACCAAAATATGCAGTAATAGTCTTAGAAAACAGTGCAAACAATGTATAGTTACAATAGGATGCAATGGGGACACATAGGGATAGGGGCAACACAAACCATATACTCCAAAAGTGGAATGCGAACCACAAATGGACCCCAAACCTATGTGACCTTGTAGAGGGTCGCTGGGACTATTAGAAAATAGTAAGGGTTAGAAAAATAGCCCACCCCAAGACCCTGAAAAGTGAGTGCAGTGTGCACTAAAGTTCCCCAAAGGACAAAGAAGTCGTAATAGGGGAATAATGCAGGAAAGACACAAACCAGCAATGCAACAACGATGGATTTCCAATCTAGGGTACCTGTGGAACAAGGGACCAAGTCCAAAAGTCACAAGCAAGTCGGAGATGGGCAGATGCCCAGGAAATGCCAGCTGTGGGTGCAAAGAAGCTTCTACTGGACAGAAGAAGCTGAGGTTTCTGCAGGAACTAAAAGGGCTAGAGACTTCCCCTTTGGTGGACGGATCCCACTCGCCATGGAGAGTCGTGCAGAAGTGTTTTCCCGCCGAAAGACCGCGAACAAGCCTTGCTAGCTGCAAATCGTGCGGTAAGCGTTTTTGGATGCTGCTGTGGCCCAGGAAGGACCAGGATGTCACAAATTGCGTCAGGAGAGAGAAGGGACGTCGAGCAAGACAAGGAGCCCTCTCAGCAGCAGGTAGCACCCAGAGAAGTGCCAGAAACAGGCACTATGAGGATGCGTGAAACGGTGCTCACCCGAAGTTGCACAAAGAAGTCCCACGTCGCCGGAGAAAAACTTAGGAGGTCGTGCAATGCAGGTTAGAGTGTCGTGGACCCAGGCTGGACTGTGCACAAAGGATTTCCGCCGGAAGTGCACGGAGGCCGGAGTAGCTATACAAAAGTCGCAGTTCCCAGCAATGCAGTCTGGCGTGGGGAGGCAAGGACTTACCTCCACCAAACTTGGACTGAAGAGTCACTGGACTGTGGGAGTCACTTGGACAGAGTTGCTGGATTCGAGGGACCTCGCTCTTCATGCTGAGAGGAGACCCAAGGGACCGGTAATGCAGCTTTTTGGTGCCTGCGGTTGCAGGGGGAAGATTCCGTCGACCCACTGGAGATTTCTTCGGAGCTTCTAGTGCAGAGAGGAGGCAGACTACCCCCACAGCATGCACCACCAGGAAAACAGTCGAGAAGGCGGCAGGATCAGCGTTACAGAGTTGCAGTAGTAGTCTTTGCTACTATGTTGCAGTTTTGCAGGCTTCCAGCGCGGTCAGCAGTCGATTCCTTGGCAGAAGGTGAAGAGAGAGATGCAGAGGAACTTGGATGAGCTCTTGCATTTGTTATCTAAAGTTTCCCCAGAGACAGAGACCCTAAATAGCCAGAAAAGAGGGTTTGGCTACCTAGGAGGGAGGATAGGCTAGCAACACCTGAAGGAGCCTATCAGAAGGAGTCTCTGACGTCACCTGGTGGCACTGGCCACTCAGAGCAGTCCAGTGTGCCAGCAGCACCTCTGTTTCCAAGATGGCAGAGGTCTGGAGCACACTGGAGGAGCTCTGGACACCTCCCAGGGGAGGTGCAGGTCAGGGGAGTGGTCACTCCCCTTTCCTTTGTCCAGTTGCGCGCCAGAGCAGGGCTAAGGGGTCCCCTGAACCGGTGTAGACTGGCTTATGCAGAATTGGGCACATCTGTGCCCAAAAAAGCATTTCCAGAGGCTGGGGGAGGCTACTCCTCCCCTGCCTTCACACCATTTTCCAAAGGGAGAGGGTGTAACACCCTCTCTCAGAGGAAGTTCTTTGTTCTGCCATCCTGGGCCAGGCCTGGCTGGACCCCAGTAGTGCAGATGCCTGTCTGAGGGGTTGGCAGCAGCAGCAGCTGCAGTGAAACCCCAGGAAGGGCAGTTTGGCAGTACCAGGGTCTGTGCTACAGACCACTGGGATCATGGGATTGTGCCAACTATGCCAGGATGGTATAGAGGGGGCATTTCCATGATCATAGACATGTTACATGGCCATATTCGGAGTTACCATTGTGAAGCTACATATAGGTAATGACCTATATGTAGTGCACGCGTGTAATGGTGTCCCCGCACTCACAAAGTCCGGGGAATTGGCCCTGAACAATGTGGGGGCACCTTGGCTAGTGCCAGGGTGCCCTCACACTAACTAACTTTGCACCTAACCTTTACCAGGTAAAGGTTAGACATATAGGTGACTTATAAGTTACTTAAGTGCAGTGTAAAATGGCTGTGAAATAACGTGGACGTTATTTCACTCAGGCTGCAGTGGCAGGCCTGTTTAAGAATTGTCAGAGCTCCCTATGGGTGGCAAAAGAAATGCTGCAGCCCATAGGGATCTCCTGGAACCCCAAAACCCTGGGTACCTCAGTACCATATACTAGGGAATTATAAGGGTGTTCCAGTAAGCCAATGTAAATTGGTAAAATTGGTCACTAGCCTGTTAGTGACAATTTGAAAGAAATGAGAGAGCATAACCACTGAGGTTCTGATTAGCAGAGCCTCAGTGAGACAGTTAGTCACTACACAGGTAACACATTCAGGCACACTTATAAGCACTGGGGCCCTGGGTGACAGGGTCCCAGTGACACATACAACTAAAGCAACATATATACAGTGAAAAATGGGGGTAACATGCCAGGCAAGATGGTACTTTCCTACAGGCAACACAAACCATATACTCCAAAAGTGGAATGCGAACCACGAATAGACCCCAAACCTATGTGACCTTGTAGAGGGTTGCTGGGACTGTAAGGAAACAGTGAGGGTTAGAAAAATAGCCCACCCCAAGACCCTGAAAAGTGAGTGCAAAGTGTACTGAAGTTCCCCAAAGAGCACAGAAGTCGTGATAGGGGAATTCTGCAGGAAAGACCAACACCAGCAATGCAACAACGATGGATTTCCAGACGAGAGTACCTGTGGAACAAGGGGACCAAGTCCAAAAGTCACGATAAATTCGAGACCTGGCCACTCAGAGCAGTCCAGTGTGCCATCAGCATCTCTGTTTCCAAGATGGCAGAGGTCAGGAGCACACTGGAGGAGCTCTGGGCACCTCCCAGGGGAGGTGCAGGTCAGGGGAGTGGTCACTCCCCTTTCCTTGGTCCAGTTTCGCGCCAGAGCAGGGCTGAGGGGTCCCTGAACTGGTGTAGACTGTCTTATGCAGAAATGGGCACCATCTGTGCCCATGAAAGCATTTCCAGAGGCTGGGGGAGGCTACTCCTCCCCTGCCTTAACACCTTTTTTCCAAAGGGAGAGGGTGTAACACCCTCTCTCTGAGGAAGTCCTTTGTTCTGCCTTCCTGGTCCAAGCGTGGCTGGACCCCAGGAGGGCAGAAACCTGTCTGAGGGGTTGGCAGCAGCAGCAGCTGCAGTGAAACCCCTGAAAAGGCAGTTTGGCAGTACCCGGGTCTGTGCTAGTGACCCGTGGGATCATGGGATTGTGCCAACAATGCCAGGATGGCATAGAGGGGGCAATTCCATGATCTTAGACATTTTACATGGCCATATTCGGAGTTACCATTGTGAAGCTATACATAGGTAGTGACCTATGTATAGTGCACGCGTGTAATGGTGTCCCCGCACTCACAAAGTCCGGGGAATTTGCCCTGAACAATGTGGGAGCACCTTGGCTAGTGCCAGGGTGCCCACACACTAAGTAACTTAGCACCCAACCTTTACCAGGTAAAGTTTAGACATATAGGTGACTTATAAGTTACTTAAGTGCAGTGAAAATGGCTGTGAAATAATGTGTGCAGTATTTCACTCAGGCTGCAGTGGCAGGCCTGTGTAAGAATTGTCAGAGCTCCCTATGGGTGGCAAAAGAAATGCTGCAGCCCATAGGGATCTCCTGGAACCCCAATACCCTGGGTACCTCAGTACCATATACTAGGGAATTATAAGGGTGTTCCAGTATGCCAATGTAAATTGTTAAAATTGGTCACTAGCCTGTTAGTGACAATTTAGAAGGAAATGAGAGAGCATAACCACTGAGGTTCTGATTAGCAGAGCCTCAGTGAGACAGTTAGTCATTGTGAGAAAGTAGCCTCTTTCTAGCCTTGTTACCCCCACTTTTGGCCTGTTTGTGAGTGTATGTCAGGGTGTTTGTCACTGTTTTCACTGTCTCCCTGGGATCCTGATAGCCAGGCCTCAGTGCTCATAGTGAAAACACTATGTTTTCAGTATGTTTGTTATGTGTCACTGGGATCCTGCTGGTCAGGACCCCAGTGCTCATAGGTTTGTGGCCTATATGTATGTGTCACTGGGACCCTGTCACACAGGGCCCCAGTGCTCATAGGTGTGCATGTATATGTTCCCTGTGTGGTGCCTAACTGTCTCACTGAGGCTCTGCTAACCAGAACCTCAGTGGTTATGCTCTCTCATTACTTTCAAATTGTCCCTGACAGGCTAGTGACCATTTTTACCAATTCACATTGGCTTACTGGAACACCCTTATAATTCCCTAGTATATGGTACTGAGGTACCCAGGGTATTGGGGTTCCAGGAGATCCCTATGGGCTGCAGCATTTCTTTTGCCACCCATAGGGAGCTCTGACAATTCTTACACAGGCCTGCCACTGCAGCCTGAGTGAAATAACGTCCACGTTATTTCACAGCCATTTTACCCTGCACTTAAGTAACTTATAAGTCACCTATATGTCTAACCTTTACCTGGTAAAGGTTAGGTGCAAAGTTACTTAGTGTGAGGGCACCCTGGCACTAGCCAAGGTGCCCCCACATTGTTCAGAGCCAATTCCCTGAACTTTGTGAGTGCGGGGACACCATTACACGCGTGCACTACATATAGGTCACTACCTATATGTAGCTTCACCATGGTAACTCCGAATATGGCCATGTAACATGTCTATGATCATGGAATTGCCCCCTCTATACCATCCTGGCATAGTTGGCACAATCCCATGATCCCAGTGGTCTGTAGCACAGACCCTGGTACTGCCAAACTGCCCTTCCTGGGGTTTCACTGCAGCTGCTGCTGCTGCCAACCCCTCAGACAGGCAGCTGCCCTCCTGGGGTCCAGCCAGGCCTGGCCCAGGATGGCAGAACAAAGAACTTCCTCTGAGAGAGGGTGTGACACCCTCTCCCTTTGGAAAATGGTGTGAAGGCAGGGGAGGAGTAGCCTCCCCCAGCCTCTGGAAATGCTTTCTTGGGCACAGAGGTGCCCAATTCTGCAAAAGCCAGTCTACACCGGTTCAGGGGACCCCTTAGCCCCTGCTCTGGCGCGAAACTGGACAAAGGAAAGGGGAGTGACCACTCCCCTGACCTGCACCTCCCCTGGGAGGTGTCCAGAGCTCCTCCAGTGTGCTCCAGACCTCTGCCATCTTGGAAACAGAGGTGCTGCTGGCACACTGGACTGCTCTGAGTGGCCAGTGCCACCAGGTGACGTCAGAGACTCCTTGTGATAGGCTCCTTCAGGTGTTGCTAGCCTATCCTCTCTCCTAGGTAGCCAAACCCTCTTTTCTGGCTATTTAGGGTCTCTGTCTCTGGGGAAACTTTAGATAACGAATGCAAGAGCTCAGCCGAGTTCCTCTGCATCTCTCTCTTCACCTTCTGCCAAGGAATCGACTGCTGACCGCGCTGGAAGCCTGCAAACCTGCAACATAGTAGCAAAGACGACTAATGCAACTCTGTAACGTTTATCCTGCCGCCTTCTCGACTGTTTTCCTGGTGGTGCATGCTGTGGGGGTAGTCTGCCTCCTTTCTGCACTAGAAGCTCCAAAGAAATCTCCTGTGGGTCGACGGAATCTTCCGCCTGCAACCGCAGGCACCAAAAAGCTCCATTACCTATCAATTGGGTCTCCTCTCAGCACGACGAGCGAGGTCCCTCGAATCCAGCAACTCTGTCCAAGTGGCCCCACAGTTCAGTGACTCTTCAGTCCAAGTTTGGTGGAGATAAGTCCTTGCCTCACCTCGCTAGACTGCATTGCTGGGAACTGCAACTTTTGCAGCTACTCCGGCCTCCGTGCACTTCCGGCGGAAATCCTTTGTGCACAGTCCAGCCTGGGTCCACGGCACTCTAACCTGCATTGCACGACCTCCTAAGTTGTTCTCCGGCGACGTGGGACTTCTTTGTGCGACTTCGGGTGAGCACGTTTCACGCATCCTCGTAGTGCCTGTTTCTGGCACTTCTCCGGGTGGTACCTGCTGCTGAGAGGGCTCCTTGTCTTGCTCGACGTCCCCTCTCTCTCCTGGTCCAATTTGCGACCTCCTGATCCCTCCAGGGCCACAGCAGCCTCCAAAAACGCTAACCGCACGATTTGCAGCTAGCAAGGCTTGTTGGTGTTCTTTCGGCGGGAAAATACTTCTGCACGACTCTACAAGGCGAGAAGTATCCGTCCTCCAAAGGGGAAGTCTCTAGCCCTTTTCGTTCCTGCAAAAACCTCAGCTTCTTCTGTCCAGTAGAAGCTCTTTTGCACCCACAGCTGGCATTTCCTGGGCATATGCCCATCTCCGACTTGCTTGTGACTTTTGGACTTGGTCCCCTTGTTCCACAGGTACCCTAGATTGGAAATCCACAGTTGTTGCATTGTTGGTTTGTGTCTTTCCTGCATTATTCCTCTAACACGACTTCTTTGTCCTTAGGGGAACTTTAGTGCACTTTGCACTCACTTTTCAGGGTCTTGGGGAGGGTTATTTTTCTAACTCTCACTATTTTCTAATAGTCCCAGCGACCCTCTACAAGGTCACATAGGTTTGGGGTCCATTCGTGGTTCGCATTCCACTTTTGGAGTATATGGTTTGTGTTGCCCCTATCCCTATGTTTCCCCATTGCATCCTATTGTAACTATACATTGTTTGCACTGTTTTCTAAGACTATACTGCATATTTTTGCTATTGTGTATATATATCTTGTGTATATTTCCTATCCTCTCACTGAGGGTACACTCTAAGATACTTTGGCATATTGTCATAAAAATAAAGTACCTTTATTTTTAGTATAACTGTGTATTGTGTTTTCTTATGATATTGTGCATATGACACTAAGTGGTACTGTAGTAGCTTCACACGTCTCCTAGTTCAGCCTAAGCTGCTCTGCTAAGCTACCATTATCTATCAGCCTAAGCTTCTAGACACCCTATACACTAATAAGGGATAACTGGGCCTGGTGCAAGGTGCAAGTACCCCTTGGTACTCACTACAAGCCAGTCCAGCCTCCTACAGTCATAACACAGGTAACACACACAGGGCACACTTATGAGCACTGGGGCCCTGGCTGGCAGGGTCCCAGTGACACATACAACTAAAACAACATATATACAGTGAAAAATGGGGGTAACATGCCAGGCAAGATGGTACTTTCCTACAGATATGCTCCAATACAGCACCATACAAAGTAGTGAAGTTGAGTGGCTTCTTTCATAACGTACAAACGTGTGGGTGTTTGAGAGGGACAGGCTGCTGCAATGTGCAGTGGTCCAGTATAACTGGCTGGTTCCTTTCCCATGGCCATAGTTTCAAGTCTGGTGATCTTGTAGCTCTTTGACAAGCAAGATGCAGAGATGCTTCATGTTTTCATGGGGCGGGGTGGTGGGATGTGGGGTGGTGAACTGTTGGACCACAGCACATTTCTCCCAGAATCTCTGATATGGATGGAGAACTTTGAGGTGATCTGCTGCCACATACAGCAGGTGGAAGCAGCACATTAGGTCATCAGAACCTAGGATGAAGCAGAGAGAGCAAGGGACGCTGCAGCACTGCTCTTGAAATGATCAGCTTCTGACACGACTAAAACAAATACCTCCTGTACAGTTCATTTCTCCTTATTCCTGCTTTACTGTCAATATTGAAAGCAGTGACAAAGCTGTAATTTTCTTATGTGCTTCCTGCTCTTTCAGGGGTTCATTTGAGCAGGTTCTGCAGGTCCTGGTCTTCATCTACGCCGTGGAGAATATTAACCGAAACCCCGCTCTTTTACCAAACCTCACCCTGGGGTACCATATATTTGACTCCTGTGCTAGTGAGATGAAGGCTCTTCAGAGCACCCTGAGCATCATGTCACAGCAAAATGAGGCAGTTCCAAACTACAGGTGTCAGAGCGAAGGTGCCCTTGTGGGCTTCATCGGCGACCTGTCCTCTTCGACCACCTACTCCATGGCCCAGCTCCTGACGGTGTACAAGTATCCGCAGGTAGGCGCCCGCCTCACTTCTGTTCTTTTAATGCTTTTCTTAGGACACTGCCAGTCATTCAGTACCAGGGGGCTCAGCTCAAGGCATCAGAGAGATGTCCTGTAATATGTTGCATCTAAATGATGCTCAGGACCTAAAACATTCCAAGAGATGTCAATTTATCATTTGGACAAAAGTGATATCATGTAACTTTGGACCAGGTTAGACAAAGTGTCCACTTTCTGCTGCTTGTCTTGTACGTCCTTTGGAATACAACCATATCACAGTCCCAATCATGTCCTGTGACTGTGCATCGGAGCAGAAAGGATCTGTGAACCTGATTCCAACTAAATTGTGTGCACTAACTACAGCATGTGCACTAACTACAGCATGCACAGTAACTACAGTGTAGGAGGCTGGCCTGGCTTGTAGTGGGTACCAGAGGTACTTACACCTTGTGCCAGGTCCAGTTATCCCTTATTAGTGTAGAAGAGGTGTTTCTAGCAGCTTAGGCTGATAGAAGGTAGCTATAGCAGAGCAGCTTAGGCTGAACTAGGAGACATGCAAAGCTCCTACTATACCACTGGTGTCATATGCACAATATCATAAGAAAACACAATACACAGATATACTAAAAATAAAGGTACTTTATTTTTATGACAATATGCCAAAAGTATCTCAGTGAGTACCCTCAGTATGAGGATTTGATTGCAATAGGAGCACATAGGTATAGGGGCAACACAAACCATACACTCCAAATGCGAACCACGGATGGACCCCAAACCTATGTGAGCTTGTAGAGGGTCGCTGGGACTGTAAGAAAACAGTGAGGGTTAGAAAAATAGCCCACCCCAAGACCCTGAAAGATAGGTGTAAAGTGCACCTACTACCCCAAGAGATCACAGAAGTCGTGATAGGGGGATTCTGCAAGAAGAACAAACACCAGCAATGCAACAACAGTGGATTTCCGGACCTGAGTACCTGTAAGACAAGGGGACCAAGACCAATAGTCTCAACAGTGTCGAGAGTGGGCAGTAGCCCAGGAAATGCCAGCTGGGGTGCAAGGAAGCTGGCACCTGTTGGGAGAAGCTTGGAGTTTTGCAAGAAAGAAGAGGACTAGGAACTTCCCCTTTGGAAGATGGATGTCCCACGTTGCGATGAAGCTTACAGAGCTATTCCCACACAGAAAGACTGCAAACAAGCCTTGCTAGCTGCAAGGGTTGCGGTTAGGGTTTTTGGGTGCTGCAGTGGCCCAGGAGGGACCATGATGTCGCCACTTGGAGGAGGAGACAGAGGGGGCGCCCAGCACCTCGGGGAGCACTCACAGAAGCAGGCAGCACCCGCAGAAGTACCTGAACAGGCACTTGGAAGAAAAGTGAACCGGAGTCCACCCAAAGTCACAAAAGGGAGTCCCATGACGCTGGAGGACAACTCAGAAGGTTGTGCACTGCAGGAAGGAGTGTCGAGGACCCAGGAGCACAGGAGCCGGAGCAGCTGCAAATCATGTGGTACCCAGCAATGCAGTCTAGCGTGGGGAGGTAAGGACTTACCTCCACCAAACTTGGACTGAAGAGTCACTGGACTGTGGGAGTCACTTGGACAGAGTTGCTGAGTTCCAGGGACCACACTCGTCATGCTGAGAGGGGACCCAGAGGATCGGTGATGCAGTCTTTTGGTGCCTGCAGTTGCAGGGTGAAGATTCCGTCGACCCATAGGAGATTTCTTCAGAGCTCCTGGTGCAGAGAGGAGGCAGGCTACCCACAGAGCATGCACCACCTGGAAACAGTTGAGAAAGCCGGCAGGATGAAGCGATACAAGGTTGCTAGTAGTCGTCTTGCTACTTTGTTGCGGTTTTGCAGGCATCCTGAGCAGTCAGCAGTCGATCCTTTGGCAGAAGGTGAAGAGGGAGATGCAGAGGAACTCTGGTGAGCTCTTGCATTCATTATCTGGTGAGATCCCCAAAGCAGAGACCCTAAATAGCCAGAAAAGGAGGTTTGGCTACCTAGGAAGGAGGATTGGGTACCAAGAGAGGTAAGAGCCTATCAGAAGGAGCCTCTGACGTCACCTGCTGGCACTGGCCACTCAGAGCAGTCCAGTGTGCCACAGACACCTCTGTTTCCAAGATGGCAGAGGTCTGGGACACACTGGTGGAGCTCTGGGCACCTCCCCTGGGAGATGCAGGTCAGGGGAGTAGCCACTCCCCTTTCCTTTGTCCAGTTTCGCGCCAGAGCAAGGCTGGGGGATCCCTGAACCGGTGTAGACTGGCTTATGCAGAGATGGCCACCATGTGTGCCCATCAAAGCATTTCCAGAGGCTGGGGGAGGCTACTCCTCCCCAGCCTTCACACCTATTTCCAAAGGGAGAGGGTGTTACACCCTCTCTCAGAGGAAGTCCTTTGTTCTGCCTTCATGGGCCAGGGCTGCCTGGACCCCAGGAGGGCAGAAACCTGTCTGAGGGTTTGGCAGCAGCAGCAGCAGCTGCATTGGAGACCCCGGAAAGGCAGTTTGGCAGTACCCGGGTTCTGTGCTAGAGACCCGGGGGATCATGGAATTGCCCCCCTAATGCCAGAATGGCATTGGGGTGACAATTCCATGATCTTAGGCATGTTACATTGCCATGTTCGGAGTTACCATTGTGACGCTGTACATAGGTAGTGACCTTTGTACAGTGTAAGCGTGTAATGGTGTCCCCGCACTCACAAAGTCCTGGGAATTTGCCCTGAACGATGTGGGGGCACCTTGGCTAGTGCCAGGGTGCCCATACACTAAGTAACTTTGCACCCAACCTTCACCACGTGAAGGTTAGACATATAGGTGACTTATAAGTTACTTAAGTGCAGTGGTAAATGGCTGTGAAATAACGTGGACGTTATTTCACTCAGGATGCAGTGGCAGGCCTGTGTAAGAATTTTCAGAGCTCCCTATGGGTGGCAAAAGAAATGCTGCAGCCCATAGGGATCTCCTGGAACCCCAATACCCTGGGTACCTCAGTACCATATACTAGGGAATTATAAGGGCGTTCCAGTATGCCAATGTGAATTGGTAAATTTAGTCACTAGCCTGTTAGTGACAATTTAGAAAGCAGAGAGAGCATAACCAATGAGGTTCTGGTTAGCAGAGCCTCAGTGAGACAGTTAGTCATCACACAGGGAACACATACAGCACACACTTATGAGCACTGGGTCCCTGCCTGGCAGGGTCCCAGTGACACATACACTAAAACAACATATATACAGTGAAATATGGGGGTAACATGCCAGGCAAGATGGTACTTTCCTACAGCAGACACACTAAATACAGCATGAGCACAAACTACAGTGCATGCATTAACTGCAGCATGCACACTGTTAGAAATGGAGTCTTTGTTTGGCAGTCGGGTTACCCCTGTCCAAGCAAGGACTCTTACTCTAGTCAGGGTAAAGGAGAATCACCTTAAGTTAACCCCCGCTCACCCTCTTGGCAGCTTGGCACAAGCAGACAGGCTTAACTTCAGAAGCAATGTATAGAATGTTTATACCAAAACACTCAGTAATTCAGTGGAAACACTACAAAATGGACATCACACCAGGTCAGAAAAATAGGCAATAATTACCAAAAGCGACAAAAATCCAACATACACAAGTCAAGATATGAATTTTTAAAAGAATAAGGCCCTGATTTATACTTTTTTCCTGCAGCATTACCAAAATTTATTGACGCAAAAGCGGCACAAACTTACAAAATACAATTTTGCGTCAGAAAATGACGGTAATGCAGAGCAAAAAAAGTATAAATCAGGGCCAAGAATCTTAGGCCCTCATTACAACCCTGGTGGTAAATGCCGCCGACCGCCGTGCTGACGGCCGCCAAGATACAGTGACGCTGCAGTATACCGTTACGGGTATTATGACCCACACAGAGAAATCCGACACTATATAGACACACACACAATTCCGCCAGACCAAAGGTCAGTAATAAACTGGCGGTACCAAAACCCACATCGTTATGCCAACAGAAATACGCCCACAGCATCAGGATCCACGAATCACCACTGCGGTCTTTCAACCACAATAAACCATTGGCGGTACACACCTCTGCGCTCAAAATACACACACACTAACAAAACTACACCACATTGGACAATTCAAAATACACACACCTGACAAACACAAACGCACCAGACCCACACACCCAATCCAATATAAAACACCCACCCACACTACCCATAATCCCTGACAACAACTAAAAATATTGCTAACTGACAGAGACAAGCCAGGAACACCCACTCAATCTGAGCCACATAACACCATCACCCATACACCATCCACACACCTCATAGCACACACCCCAACACATCACCCCACAAACCCTCACAATTACCACTCACACTACACCCATGTCACTCCAAAGACACCACAGGTTTTAAGAGGAGGAGCTAAGGGTCAAGATGGAGGACATCATCAGGTTAGAGCCACTGCTATTCGGATCAAAGGTGCAGCAGACGTCCATTGCAAGGAAGATGGAGCTATAGCGGAGAGTCGTGGACAGGGTCAATGCCGTGGGACAGCACCCCAGAACAAGGGATGACATCAGTAAAAGGTGGAATGACCTATGGGGAAGGTTCTTTCCATGGTTGCAAGACACCAGGTAGTCATACAGAGGACTGGTGTTGGACCCCCACCTCCTCCCCCACAACTAACAACATGGGAGGAGCAAGTCTAGGTGATCATGCATCCTGAGGGCCTCTCAGGAGTAGCAGGAGGACTGGACTCTGGTAAGTCAAATCTTTACTACTATATCCCCCAACCTTCCTGCATGCCATCACAAACTCCTACACCTATCCACACCCCCATCACTCCACCACCTCACATATACCACACCATCACAACCCACCCATCCCAATACCAAGCCTTGCATGCTACACCAATGCATGGACCCCCATCACAGACCTGCATGCACACCCATCACCACAGCATGCACACTAGTGAACATCACTTAGCCAATCGAATCACAACTCACACAGGCCAAAGCTGCCTTGCCAATAACAACCATAAAGGGAAACATACCCATGCACCAGATGGCACATGCAGAAACAATAACACTGCATTTACATCCCCACAGGACCCCCACTCAACGTCACTGGAGAGGAGGTGCCACCAACATCCAGTCCCCACCAGAAGAGGCCCAAAGTGATGAGAGCAGCTCTGCACGTCTGGATCACAATGATCAACCTGGCCCATCAGGGACCTCTGGACAGTCGATTACCCTGCCACAGTCCCAACCCTCCACAGAGCCTCCACCCTCAGGAAACCCCAGCACAGCACCCACCCAGCGGGCCCATCCCTCTGTCTCAGGACACGTCAATCAGCAGTGTGTCCACCACTACAGGGACCCCAGGCAACCCCACAAACCCAAGACAATCAGAGACCTGGGGTCAGTGGCAGTGGGCACACATTTCAGGGGACAGAGGCACAGGACAACAGGGAAGATTGGAGGACTGCTGTGCAACAGGGGGAGGACAGGCCCAGGGAACCCACTCTCCACGAGGCACTTGCAGGGAACCTGGGAGCATGCAACCATTCCCAGGAGACCATGGGTGTGAGAAAGTAGCCTCTTTCTAGCCTTGTTACCCCCACTTTTGGCCTGTTTGTGAGTGTATGTCAGGGTGTTTTCACTGTCTCACTGGGATCCTGCCAGCCAGGGCCCAGTGCTCATAGTGAAAACCCTATGTTTTCAGTATGTTTGTTATGTGTCACTGGGACCTTGCTAGTCAGGACCCCAGTGCTCATAAGTTTGTGGCCTATATGTGTGTGTTCCCTGTGTAGTGCCTAACTGTCTCACTGAGGCTCTGCTAATCAGAACCTCAGTGGTTATGCTCTCTCATTTCTTTCAAAATTGTCACTAACAGGCTAGTGACCCTTTTTACCAATTTACATTGGCTTACTGGAACACCCTTATAATTCCCTAGTATATGGTACTGAGGTACCCCGGGTATTGGGGTTCCAGGAGATCCCTATGGGCTGCAGCATTTCTTTTGCCACCCATAGGGAGCTCTGACAATTCTTACACAGGCCTGCCACTGCAGCCTGAGTGAAATAACGTCCACGTTATTTCACAGCCATTTTACACTGCACTTAAGTAACTTATAAGTCACCTATATGTCTAACCTTTACCTGGTAAAGGTTAGGTGCAAAGTTAGTTAGTGTGAGGGCACCCTGGCACTAGCCAAGGTGCCCCCACATTGTTCAGGGCCAATTCCCCGGACTTTGTGAGTGCGGGGACACCATTACACGCGTGCACTACATATAGGTCACTACCTATATGTAGCTTCACAATGGTAACTCCGAATATGGCCATGTAACATGTCTATGATCATGGAAATGCCCCCTCTATACCATCCTGGCATAGTTGGCACAATCCCATGATCCCAGTGGTCTGTAGCACAGACCCTGGTACTGCCAAACTGCCCTTCCTGGGGTTTCACTGCAGCTGCTGCTGCTGCCAACCCCTCAGACAGGCATCTGCACTACTGGGGTCCAGCCAGGCCTGGCCCAGGATGGCAGAACAAAGAACTTCCTCTGAGAGAGGGTGTTACACCCTCTCCCTTTGGAAAATGGTGTGAAGGCAGGGGAGGAGTAGCCTCCCCCAGCCTCTGGAAATGCTTTGTTGGGCACAGATGTGCCCAATTCTGCATAAGCCAGTCTACACCGGTTCAGGGACCCCTTAGCCCCTGCTCTGGTGCGAAACTGGACAAAGGAAAGGGGAGTGACCACTCCCCTGACCTGCACCTCCCCTGGGAGGTGTCCAGAGCTCCTCCAGTGTGCTCTAGACCTCTGCCATCTTGGAAACAGAGGTGCTGCTGGCACACTGGACTGCTCTGAGTGGCCAGTGCCACCAGGTGACGTCAGAGACTCCTTCTGATATGCTCCTTCAGGTGTTAGTAGCCTATCCTCTCTCCTAGGTAGCCAAACCCTCTTTTCTGGCTATTTAGGGTCTCTGTCTCTGGGGAAACTTCAGATAACGAATGCATGAGCTCAGCCGAGTTCCTCTGCATCCCTCTCTTCACCTTCTGATAAGGAATCGAATGCTGACCGCGCTGGAAGCCTGCAAACCTGCAACATAGTAGCAAAGACGACTACTGCAACTCTGTAACGCTGATCCTGCGGCCTTCTCGACTGTTTTCCTGCTTGTGCATGCTGTGGGGGTAGTCTGCCTCCTCTCTGCACCAGAAGCTCCGAAGAAATATCCCGTGGGTCGACGGAATCTTCCCCCTGCAACCGCAGGCACAAAAAGCTGCATTACCGGTCCCTTGGGTCTCCTCTCAGCACGACGAGCGAGGTCCCTCGAATCCAGCAACTCTGTCCAAGTGACCCCCACAGTCCAGTGACTCTTCAGTCCAAGTTTGGTGGAGGTAAGTCCTTGCCTCACCTCGCTGGGCTGCATTGCTGGGAACCGCGACTTTGCAGCTACTCCGGCCCCTGTGCACTTCCGGCGGAAATCCTTTGTGCACAGCGAAGCCTGGGTCCACGGCACACTAACCTGCATTGCACGACTTTTTAAGTTGGTCTCCGGCGACGTGGGACTCCTTTGTGCAACTTCGGTGAGCACCGTTTCATGCATCCTTGTAGTGCCTATTTCTGGCACTTCTCTGGGCGCTACCGGCTTCAGAGAGGTCTCCTTGTCTTGCTCGACGTCACTTCTCTCTGCTGGTCCAATTTGCGACCTCTTGGTCCCTCCTGGGCCTCAGCAGCGTCCAAAAACTCTAACCGCACGATTTGCAGCTAGCAAGGCTTGTTGGCGTTCTTTCGGTGGCTAAACACTTCTGCACGACTCTCCACGGCAAGAGAGATCCGTCCACCAAAGGGGAAGTCTCTAGCCCTTTTCGTTCCTGCAGAAACCTCAGCTTCTTCTGTCCAGTAGAAGCTTCTTTGCACCCGCAGCTGGCATTTCCTGGACATTTGCCAATCTCCGACTTGCTTGTGACTTTTGGACTTGGTCCCCTTGTTCCACAGGTACCCTAGATTGGAAATCCACAGTTGTTGCATTGCTGGTTTGTGTCTTTCCTGCATTATTCCTCTAACACGACTACTTTGTCCTTAGGGGAACTTTAGTGCACTTTGCACTCACTTTTCAGGGTCTTGGGGAGGGTTATTTTTCTAACTCTCACTATTTTCTAATAGTCCCAGCGACCCTCTACAAGGTCACATAGGTTTGGGGTCCATTCGTGGTTCGCATTCCACTTTTGGAGTATATGGTTTGTGTTGCCCCTATTCCCATTTTTCCCCATTGCATCCTATTGTAACTATACATTGTTTGCACTGTTTTCTAAGACTATACTGCATATTTTTGCTATTGTGTATATATATCTTGTGTATATTTCCTATCCTCTCACTGAGGGTACACTCTAAGATACTTTGGCATATTGTCATAAAAATAAAGTACCTTTATTTTTAGTATAACTGTGTATTGTGTTTTCTTATGATATTGTGCATATGACACTAAGTGGTACTGTAGTAGCTTCACACGTCTCCTAGTTCAGCCTAAGCTGCTCTGCTAAGCTACCATTATCTATCAGCCTAAGCTGCTAGACACCCTATACACTAATAAGGGATAACTGGGCCTGGTGCAAGGTGCAAGTACCCCTTGGTACTCACTACAAGCCAGTCCAGCCTCCTACAATGGGCTAGATAATGTACAAGTTGCAGGAGAACCAGCGGCTGCGGGAGGGACAGTGCCCAGGGATCAGGGAGGACCTAAAAGACAGTCTCACCACCCTGGTCACCATTGCAGGGGTGCTGGAAGACATGGCCAACACCATGAGGGAGGCTATGGCACACCAGCAGGCCCCTGACAATAGCCAAACCGAAGCCCAGCCCTCCACCTCCGCTGGCGCTAGTGGACAGGAGGCCCCACCACAGGAACAACAAGCCATCAGCACCCCACACCCTGCAGAAGGAGAGCCACCACGCAAAAGGTCCCTACGATCCAGGCAGAAGCCAGAGACACTTGCCAAGACGCCACCAGGAAATAAGACTCTCCTGATTGTCACCCTTCTGTCCCACTCTGTTACCCTGTCCACCTTGAACTGCTATGGATCCCCTTCCTATGGTCCATTGGACAATGCACCTGTGATACCAATAGACTGGACTCTTCCCTGCACTTTCCTCCATCTTCAACCCAGCCCATTGCAATCCCCCTCCACTTATCAGCACATAAATAAACTCCCTTGGAACTAATACAAGTATGGAGTCTGTCAATTGATTCAAATATGTATTCGTTTAACAAGCTGTAAACATTGCAATTCAACTATACAGTTATGTATACATAGGTATGACCTGTAGTGGGCAGCAGGGAACACACCAGGAGCCAGAGTGGGGCACAGAGATCTGAAAATAGAGATGCCAAAGGGTACAATAAGTCGCCATACAATATGGGAAATCAGGCTGCCATGTACAATGTCCAACACAAAACTGCAATGGAAAGTGAAGTTACAGTGTTACCTGTGTGTCACTGGAAGTACTGATGAATTAGTGAACTTCTGTTGTCCACATCTTCTTCCTCTGCCTCCTCTTCCTCATTGTCCACGGGCTCCACCGCTGCCACAAGACCTCCCCCAGCCTCATCTTCCTGCTGAAAAGGCACCTGGCTTCTCAAGGCCAGGTTGTGCAACATGCAACAATGATCTGGCACACCTTCTTGGATGAGTAGTATAGGGATCCACCTGTCAGATGGAGGCACCGGAACCTGGCCTTCATGAGGTCGAAGGATCTTTCAATCATCCTCCTTGTTCGCCCATGTGCCTCATTGTAACGTTCCCCTTGCCCTTGTTCTGGCATTCCTCACCAGGGTCAGTAGCCAGGAGTAGGAAAGTACCATCTTGCCTGGCATGTTACCCCCATTTTTACTGTATGTATGTTTGTTTTTGCAGGTGTCACTGGGATCCTGCTAGCCAGGACCCAGTGCTCATAAGTTTGTGGCTTATATGTGTTCCCTGTGTGGTGCCTAACTGTCTCACTGAGGCTCTGCTAACCAGAACCTCAGTGGTTATGCTCTCTCTGCTTTCCAAATTTGTCACTACAGGCTAGTGACTAAATTTACCAATTCACATTGGCATACTAGTACACCCATATAATTCCCTTATATATGGTACTGTGGTACCCAGGGTATTGGGTTCCAGGAGATACATATGGGCTGAAGCATTTCTTTTGCCACCCAGAGGGAGCTCTGACAATTCTTACACAGGCCTGCCACTGCAGCCTGAGTGAAATAACATCCACGTTATTTCACAGCCATTTACCACTGCACATAAGTAACTTATAAGTCACCTATATGTCTAACCTTCACCTGGTGAAGGTTGGGTGCAAAGTTACTTAGTGTGTGGGCACCCTCGCACTAGCCAAGGTGCACCCACATTGGTCAGGGCAAATTCCCCGGACTTTGTGACTATACACGTGCACTATACATAGGTCACTGCCTATGTATAGCGTCCCAATGGTAACTCTGAACATGGCCATGTAACTTTTCTAAGATCATGGAATTGTCACCCCAATACCATTTTGGTATTGGGGGGACAATTCCATGATCCCCCGGGTCTTTAGCACAGTACCCGGGTACTGCCAAACTGCCTTTCCGGGGTCTCCAATGCAGCTGCTGCTGCTGCCAACCCCTCAGACAGGTTTCTGAGCCCTGGCCCAGGAAGGCAGAACAAAGGATTTCCTCTGAGAGAGGGTGTTACACCCTCTCCCTTTGGAAATAGGTGTGAAGGGCTGGAGAGGAGTAGCCTCCCCCAGCCTCTGGAAATGATTTGATGGGCACAGATGGTGCCCATCTCTGCATAAACCAGTCTACACCGGTTCAGGGATCCCCCAGCCCTGCTCTGGCACGAAACTGGACAAAGGAAGGGGAGTGACCACTCCCCTGACCAGTACCTCCCTGGGCAGGTGCCCAGACCTCTGCCATCTTGGAAACAGAGGTGTTGGGGGCACACTGGACTGCTCTGAGTGGCCAGTGCCAGCAGGTGACGTCAGAGGCTCCTTCTGATAGGCTCTTACCTCTCTTGGTAGCAACTCCTCCTTCCTTGGTAGCCAAACCTCCTTTTCTGGCTATTTAGGGTCTCTGCTTTGGGGAATTCTTCAGATAATGAATGCAAGAGCTCACCAGAGTTTCTGTGCATCTCCCTTTTCACCTTCTACCAAAGGATCGGCTGCTGACTGCTCAGGACGCCTGCAAAACCACAACAAAGTAGCAAGACGACCACCAGCAACATTGTAGCGCCTAATCCTGCCGGCTTTCTTGACTGTTTCCAGGTGGTGCATGCTCTGGGGGTAGCCTGCCTTCACCCTGCACCAGGAGCTCTGAATAAATCTCCCGTGGGTCGAAGAAATCTTCCCCCTGCTAACGCAGGCACCAAAAGACTGCAACACTGGTTCTCTGGGTCCCCCCAAACCTGATGAGCGAGGTCCCTGGAACACAGCAACTCTGTCCAAGTGACTCCCACAGTCCAGTGACTCTTCAGTCCAAGTTTGGTGGAGGTAAGTCCTTGCCTCCCCATGCTAGACTGCATTGCTGTGTACCGCGTGGTTTGCAGCTGCTCCGGCTCCTGTGCACTCTTCCAGGATTTCCTTCATGCACAGCCAAGCCTGGGTCCCGGCACTTCTTCGTGCAGTGCACAACCTTCTGAGTTGTCCTCCGGCATCGTAGGACTCCCCTTTGTGGCTTTGCATGGACTCCGGTTCACTTTGCTTCTAAGTGCCTGCTGGGGTACTTCTGCGGGTGCTGCCTGCTTCTGTGAGGGCTCCCTGAATTGCTGTGTGCCCCCTCTGTCTCGTCCTCCAAGTGGCGACATCCTGATCCCTCCTGGGCCACAGCAGCACCCAAAAACCTCTACCGCAACCCTTGCAGCTAGCAAGGCTTGTTTGCAGTCTTTCTGCGTGGGAACACCTCTGCAAGCTTCATCACAACGTGAGACATCAGTCTTCCAAAGGAGAAGTCCCTAGTCCTCTTCTTTCTTGCAGAACTCTAAGCTTCTTCCAACAGGTGGCAGCTTCCTTGCTCCTTCAGCTGGCATTTCCTGGGCTCCTGCCCACTCTCGAAACTGTCGCCACTATTGGGCTTTGTCCCCTTGTCTTACAGGTACTCAGGTCCAGAAATCCACTGTTGTTGCATTGCTGGTGTTTGTTATTCCTGCAGAATCCCCCTATCACAACGTCTGTGCACTCTGGGGTAGTAGGTGCACTTTACACCTACTTTTCAGGGTCTTGGGGTGGGCTATTTTTCTAACCCTCACTGTTTTCTTACAGTCTCAGCGACCCTCTACAAGCTCACATAGGTGTGGGGTCCATTCGTGGTTCGCATTCCATTTTTGGAGAATATTGTTTGTGTTGCCCCTATACCTATGTGCTCCTATTGCAATCTATTGTAATTCTACAGTGTTTGCACTATTTTTCTTGCTATTACTTACCTAATTTTGGTTGGTGTACATATATCTTGTGTATATAACTTATCCTCATACTGAGGGTACTCACTGAGATACTTTTGGCATATTGTCATAAATATAAAGTACCTTTATTTTTAGTAACTCTGTGTATTGTGTTTTCTTATAATATTGTGCATTTGACACCAGTGGTATAGTAGGAGCTTTACATGTCTCCTAGTTCAGCCTGAGCTGCTTTGCCATAGCTACCTTCTATCAGGGATAACTGGACCTGGCACAAGGTGTTAGTACCTCTGGTACCCCCTACAAGCCAGGCCAGCCTCCTACATTGGTTGCAGCGGTGGGATAAGTACTTGTAACTACTTACCACTTTGTCATTGTGTACTTTTCATGAGAGAATCATATACAAAACAGTTCAGTGTATGTACACTTAACCAAAAAGTTTTGCTTTTCTCCTCTAAAACGTTTTACAAAGTTCTGAAAAGTTTCCTAAAACTAAACTAAAAGTTTTCTAAAAGTTAGAAAAAGGTTTTTTTCTTTGTTCTCAAACTTTTTCTTCCTTCTCACTATCTCTAAACCTCCTGCTATCATGTCTGTGGTAGATTTTACTCTTAAAATGGTCAATACAACTTATGACAATTTGAATTACAAGAGCCTAAGGAGTCTCTGCTTAGATAGAGGTTTAGTGATAGGAAAGAACCCTACAAAAGAGTTTCTATTTAACATGCTTATTGTGAATGATGAGTCCCAAGCAGGCACTTCAAATGAGAGGTTAATAGAAGGCTCCCATTCTGACTCAGGGGATCTCCTTGAGGGAGGTGGGGAAGGTTCTGTTCCAAATCTGCTCCCTTACGGGCCACCTAGTAATGCTGGTAGTAATGGAGGCTCCCATCATAGTAGGGGTGTCTTTATTCCTGGAGGCCAGGTTATTAGAGTCCAGTCAGTTAGGGACAGACCTCCCTCTGTTGTTTCCAATTTATCTTCTGTGTAATTCAAAATATTTCCCTAGTTTAATGGAATATGATGTTGAAATAAAATTATTTTCTGAGTTTTAAATGAAAATATCTCACCTTAAAAATATTTGAATGTATATTAATCATTATTAAGAGTGGTGTAAAGCCAATGGAAAATATTTAACTACTATTAATTAAATGTAATATTACATTATTGAATTTATTATTAAAATATTTTATAAACAAAGTAATAATTATGTTTAATATTTATATATCTATATTTACTACAATAATGGATGTTTATTTATATTTTTAACTATTTTAAATAATTTAATTTCATTCAACATTATTTCCTATGGGGTTTTATTTTAAGTCCCTCCCTTTCTTATTTGCTGGTGGAGGGTGTTGTACGACCAGTTCTTTTCCATGTACTGTGGTGGACTCACTACTGTTGTTTGTTTTTACAAGGTACATGCACTTGGAGTTTGTGAATACTCAAAAAATTGTAAACTTACTCAGAAGTGTAAAGTTACCATTATTAATCTGGGCCTAAATAAGGCCCTAATTTATCCAACATACCATGATATTATATTCATGGTTTTAGCCCAGTTTATTCAGATTTTCTTTTTTGACAACTACACCTTTCTTTCTCAGTGTTGCCAGATTTCATCTCACTGTTCTTGCCTCATTTCTTTCTTCTTTGCAGATCAGTTATGGGGCTCAGGACCCTGTACTCAGTGACAGATTGAGATTTCCATCTTTTTACCGGACCGTCCCAAGCGAGCTCTCCTTCTTCATTGGAGTTGCTCAGCTGTTGAGACATTTCGGGTGGACCTGGGTGGGGATCCTGACAACGGATGATGACAGCGGGGAGCTAGCGCTGCAAGAACTGAGAGAGGTGATTGGCCAGGTCGGAGGCTGCATCGACTTTTTCCATATGATTCCCCCTTACCTCTCTAGCGCTGACCCCCTGACCCTGGAGAGAGTCATAGAGACTGTGAGGGCATCAACGGCGCAGGTCATCATTCTCTACTGCAGTTCACTAAACGCTATCCATTATTTCTCCCACACTGAATGGAAAACACTGCCCCCTAAAACTTGGATTTTGTCAGTGGCTATATCTAATTTTTTCGAGTATAAATTTATGACACATTTATTTCATGGAAGTCTGGCATTTTTAATCCAAAAAGTAGAAATTAAGGGATTTAAAGATTTTCTCCATGATGTTACCCCATCAAAGTTTCCAAGTGATACAGGCCTGGAAAATCTATGGGAGATGAATTTTCGGTGTCTTCTAATGGATAAAAAAAATATCAATGAGACAGATGCTCCATCTGATCTTTATTGTTCAGGAAAAGAGACATTTGAAATGTTGCAAGGATATCAGAACATCAACTATAGTCTGATAAATTCGATTCATACTGCTGCCTACTTATTGACACACGCGTTACATAACATGTATTCATCTGAACCCAGACCAGGATCAGGAGGTGCTGCTTGGAGCTTAATGAAGGAACAAAAGCCTTGGAAGGTAAAAATGTGTCACATGCAAAATGGAGACAGAGATGCGACTCCTACCCTTTTAGTCTCACGTTAGCCAAGACCTTTTGAATATATTACAATTACATATGTAATATAGTCGTTTCCAAATAGTTCTCTTCATCTATTGGTATGATGTTGTGTCTTTCACATTTGTATTCTGACCACTACAGCATGGGGAAGTGGGCCAGCCCAGTTTACCCATTGGTTAACCTCACTGTGAGTGGCGGCATCTTGCCCTCTCAAGAGGAGCACATCTGCACACAAAATAGCTCTCGCTATGCTAGTGGTCACAATAGCAGTGCGTGCTTTTTGAGCAGCAGATTAGTGAATTTACTGAAGCATAGCTGCCAAGTTTTCAGATAGCTTATGTGTGTCATTTGCATGGTTTCAAGGCACTTGTAAGTGACATTCAAATGCTGAATGTGTCACACAAAGGGCCAGATGTCCATAGATTTGGCTTTGCAATTTCCTAATTGCAAAATTTTGTGACTCGCAATTAGGAAATCACAAACATTTATGTGCCAATGTGTCTTTGACAAATTGTGCAAGTCGCAGTGGGTTGCAAATGTGCCTACCTCCTTAATATTCATGAGGTAAGTGTAGCTTTGCAACCCATTGTGAATCGCAAGAATCATAGGGATGGTGGCTGGCTGGGGTCAGCAGCCCAGCATGTGTGTGATTGCTTTTTCAATAAAGCATGTTTTTTAAATGCAGCCCATTTTCCTTAGGATCACTGCCTGCTCTTAAAAATGTTTACACCCACATTCATAAAGGGGAAGGAGTTCCTTGGGACCCCTTCCCAATTGTGAACGGATTACTACCTCCTTTAAGACGTCATTAAAATGTGAATATTTTGCAACCTCATTTAAGTTACAAAACATTCACACATACCAATGCAATTCAGTGTTAGGAACGGACGCCCCAAACACTTCCCTTCCTAATATCGAATTGCAAAAGCAATTCAGTAACAAGTTATTGTGTCACATTTTCCTTCTGTACATTGCAAACATCATTTTTCCTTGTGAGAACAATGCTTTGTACATCTGGCCCCTAGAGTGACACATTCTCATGAGTAAAACCAAGCAATGAAGTTCATAGAAAAAGATAAGTATGAGATATTACACCCTTTTAGGTAATTAGGTCTAAAACTTGAAACTGCTGGAAAATCCTAACCTAACCTACTGCTGTATTTTAATATAATGAGTTGCATGTTCATAGTGCAGTATTCAGTTATTCAGTTGCAAGCTGGTATCTCATAGCTCTATAAATACACAAATCTCATTTCCCACTCCACCAACCAGGTTGGAATTCTGTTTCTCTCTGATTGCACACACATCCACCCCAGCAGAGATTGCAGGTTTCTAACGTAAAAGAGTCCATCAATCTAACTCAAGGTGACAGCGAGCTGGTAAATTCTAATGCCTGCATGTCTGAAGGTTCACTCCCCCAGTGGTGGGTCAAGCTAGATCCCTCATGTTTTCCACCGTTGGAGGTGTAATAGAGTAGTGTGTAATACATATAGATTCACAAGGGGTGTAATGATGCACGGTGTGAGCCCGCCCCCATCCAGGCCAATTGTTGCTCTGTAGTAGGTCTCCTCCTCTAAGCGCTACACATTAGATATTAGAGATCCTCACCAGTGAAATGCTGCTCTTTGTAATTCCTGATTGATGTACCAAAAAGGTTAATTGAAAGCCAGCAGGCGCTGAATCATTTAACCCTCTGCAGCATTCCTAATGATGAAATAGAATTCAATATATTAAGAAAAATAGGTAACAAACTATCATATTAATGTTCTTCTAATTCTTTTATGTATCACAGTGGATGGGATTGAAACAGACGTTTGTGCTTCAAAACGTTGAGACTAAGTGAAGAGAGCATCTCCCTCTGAGTACTTCTCTATCAGTGTAAAGTGTGTGCAGGGGTATTATATGCAGCAGTTCCACTGGTGGTCACATCTGTAAAGGGACCCTTCCGGCACCTCACACTACCCTCCGTACCCTCAGAGAGTGGCTTGTGCCCGACTCACTGCCGGCTGAGGAGGTTACTTTTGGTGGCCTTGGATGGTCAATGACCACCTGCAGGCCTGTGCCATACAAACCACATGTGACCACCTGCAGGCCTGTGCCATACAAACCACATGTCACCGCCTGCAAACCACATGTGACCACCTGCAAACCACATGTGACCACCTGCAGGCCTGTGCCATACATACCACATGTGACCGCCTGCAAACCACATGTGACAACTTGCAGGCCTGTGCCACACAAACCACATGTGACCACCTGCAAACCACATGTGACCACCTGAAACCACATGTGACCACCTGCAGGCCTGTGCCATACATACCACATGTGACTGCCTGCAAACCACATGTGACCACCTGCAGGCCTGTGCCATACAAACCACATGTGACCACCTGCAGGCCTGTGCCATACCATCCACATGTGAGCACCTGCAGGCCTGTGCCATACAAACCACATGTGACCGCCTGCAGGCCTGTGCCATACAAACCACATGTGACCGCCTGCAGACCTGTGCCATACAAACCACATGTGACCACCTGCAGGCCAGTGCCATACATACCACATGTGACCACCTGCAGGCCTGTGCCATACAAACCACATGTGACCGCCTGCAGGCCTGTGCCATTCAAACCACATGTGACCACCTGCAGGCCTGTGCCATACAAACCACATGTGACCACCTGTGCCATACAAACCACATGCGACCACCTTCAGGCCTGTGCCATACAAACCACATGTGACCACCTGCAGGCCTGTGGCATACAAACCACATGTGACCACCTGTGCCATACAAACCACATGCGACCACCTGCAGGCCTGTGCCATACAAACCACATGTGACCACCTGCAGGCCTGTGCCATACAAACCACATGTGACCATCTGCAGGCCTGAGCCAAACAAACCACATGTGACCGCCTGCAGGCCTGTGCCATACAAACCACATGTGACCACCTGCAGGCCAGTGCCATACATACCACATGTGACCACCTGTAGGCCTGTGCCATACAAACCACATGTGACCATCTGCAGGCCTGTGCCATACAAACCACATGGCCACCTTGTCTATTCACTCAGTATCAGCAAGTGTTGCTCTCCCCCCCTGACTTAGAAAGATGTTTTGGTGCAATCCGGTGCGCATTGTTTACAGGAATACTGCAGCGCCTCATTGGCACCAGGAGCTCTCATATCCCTGGCTAATGCATTTTAGCGTGGTGATGCCGACACTAGCATTAAAATGTGTTAGTCTCACCCCTGATGCTTGGAACTTGGCAGGGCTGTCCGAATTTGTAAACCTCATCAAACACTGATTTGCAATGTGTGATTTCTTAGTTGGAATCTACTCTAATGAATTTGGTAGAAATAGGTTCGATTTGCACAGTGTCTTCTATCAAATTGTTTTGGTATTTTGTGACCCTTCCTATGTATTAGTACAATTCATGGTGGGTCAGGATTCAACCTACCTCATTAATATGCATGAGGTAAGTCATATATTGTGACCCACTGCGATTGGTTAGAATCACTAGCATGGTGTCCTCCTGGAGTCAGCAGACCATAATGTCTAGGATTACTTATAAATAAAGCAATCTTTTTTTCAAATGCAGCTAGTTTTCTAATATGAAAACAAGATACATTTTTTGAAAAAATGAATACTTTTATGTACATTTCTTACAAGCAAGCTGTGATCCCAGGGACCAGTGCCTGTGGGACAAAATGTTTTTGTTGACATTCGAAGAAGAAGATGTTCATGGGTTTCTCCTTCCTGTTTGAGAATGCATCCCAACACCTTTTGAATCGCTGGTACAATATGAATGTTTTGACAAGGGATTTCAGTTGCACAACATTCACACAGAAGCTAAAGCAGGGGTTCCCAACCTGTGTCCGGGGACCCCTGAGGGTCTGCAAAGCCTCCTCAGGGGGTCCGCTTAGAAAAGTAAATAATATTAACAGATTAGGTCCCCAGCTTTCAGTATGACTCTGAGGGGGGTCACCAGATTCAAATAATGATTCAGTGGTCACTACCTATGTATAGCGTCACAATGGTAACTCCAAACATGGCCATGTAACATGTCTAAGATTATGGAATTGTCACCCCAATGACATTCTGGCATTGGGGAGACAATTCCATGATCCCCCGAGTCTCTAGCACAGACCTGGGTACTGCCAAACTACCTTTCCCGGGGTTTCACTACAGCTGCTGCTGCTGCCAACCCCTCAGACAGGTTTCTGCCCTCCTGGGATCCAGCCAGGCCTGGCCCAGGAAGGCAGAACAAAGGACTTCCTCAGAGAGAGGGTGTTACGCCCTCTCCCTTTGGAAAAGGTGTCAGGGCTGGGGAGGAGTAGCCTCCCCCAGCCTCTGGAAATGCTTTGATGGGCACAGATGGTGCCCATCTCTGCATAAGCCAGTCTACACTGGTTCAGGGATCCCCCAGCCCTGCTATGGCGCGAAACTGGACAAAGGAAAGGCGAGTGACCACTCCCCTGACCTGCACCTCCCAGGGGAGGTGCCCAGAGCTCCTCCAGTGTTCCCCAGACCTCTGCCATCTTGGAAACAGAGGTGTTGCTGGCACACTGGACTGCTCTGAGTGGCCACTGCCAGCAGGTGACGTCAGAGACTCCTTCTGATAGGCTCCTCCAGGTGTTGCTAGCCTATCCTCTCTCCTAAGTAGCAACATAATGTGGCGGATGAATGTCCGCCTCCACGGCGGTATGCTGGCAGCAGTCAGCACAGCAGTATTCAGTAATTACTGCCAAGGTCATAATGAGGGCCATAATCTTCCTCAGACTTGACGTCCTGTGGACACTCCGTAGTGGTGGCGGAACACAGAGGACCTTTACCTGCTTCATCTTTGTCGCGCTACCACCACTACCATCTCCACTCTCCCTCTTGCTCCGCACCCAGTTGTTCGGGCCCGCTTACATAAAAGAGGGGCTGTCTTCTGTGCTTCAGACACATCACCCCCTGCCCATGTCACCCCTGCTGCGCTGAGTGTGGGGGGTATTGACCTCCCGAGGAACATCTCTGAGGGTCAGATTGTACTACTGAACGCCATCTAGGTTGAAGGCAGCCATATACAACTGATGGTGGCCTACCTGGGAGGCATCCACAGGGCTATGTCTGGCCTACAGAGATCTTTTCAGGCTTTGGCATCCTCCCCATAGCAGTCTTCCACTCATCCCAAACTTCCACTCACCTCTTGCCTCTTGCCCATTAAGATTCACTATTCCCTTACCTGTCCAAATCACACTCACACATAACTGTGAACACACTTCAACTGTACCAAGCAGCCCATGCAAACATAAATATCACAAAACACACAAAACACAACCACTCAATGTAGGAGGCTGGCCTGGCTTGTAGTGGGTACCAATGGTACTTACACCTTGTTGCAGGTCCAGGTTATCTGTTATTAGTAGAATAGAGGTGTTTCTAGCAGCTTAGGCTGATAGAAGGTAGCTATGGCAAAGCAGCTTAAGCTGAACTAGGAGACCTGCAAAGCTCCTACTATACCACTTATATGATATGCACAATATCATAAGAAAACACAATACACAGAGGGGGTCATTCTAACCCTGGCGGTCGTCGACCGCCAGGGCTAAAATGACGGGGGCACCGCCAACAGGCTGGCGGTGCCCCGCAGGGCATTCTGACCGCGGCGGTTCGGCCGCGGTCAGAAGTGGAAAACCGGCAGTCTCCCGCCAGTTTTCCGCTGCCCTTCTGAATCCTCCATGGCGGCGCAGCTCGCTGCGCCGCCATGGGGATTCAGACACCCCATACCGCCATCCTGTTCCTGGCGGTTCGCCCGCCAGGAACAGGATGGTGGTATGGGGTGTCGTGGGGCCCCTGGGGGCCCCTGCAGTGCCCATGCCAATGGCATGGGCACTGCAGGGGCCCCCGTAAGAGGGCCCACAATGAATTTCACTGTCTGCATTGCAGACAGTGAAATTCGCGACTGGTGCCACTGCACCCGTCGCACCTTCCCACTCCGCCGGCTCCATTCGGAGCCGGCGTCCTCGTGGGAAGGTTGTTTTACACTGGGCTGGCGGGCGGCCTTTTGGCGGTCGCCCGCCAGCCCAGTGTAAAACCCAGAATACCCGCAGCAGTCTAATGACCGCGGTGCGGTATTCTGGAGGGGGGAACTCTGGCGGGCGGCCTCCGCCGCCCGCCAGGGTGAGAATCACCCCCAGAGTTACTAAAAATAAAGGTACTTTATTTTTATGACAATATGCCACAAGTATCTCAGTAAATACCCTCAGTAAGAAGGTAAGTAATATACACAAGTTATAGGTACACAAACCAAAATCAGGTAAGTAAGAGTCAGAAAAGTAATGCAAACAGTGTAGAATTACAATAGGTTGCAATAAGCAAGCATAGGAATAGGGGCAACACAAACCATATACTCCAAAAGTTGAATGCAAATCACGAATGGACCACAGACCTATGGGAGCTTGTAGAGGGTCATTTGGGACTGTAAGAAAACAGTCGGGGTGTCCAAGATACCCCACCCCAAGACCCTGAAAAGTAGGAGTAAAGTACACCTACTACCCCAAAAGAGCAGAATAGTTGTGATAGGGGGATTCTGCAAGAACAACAAACACCAGCAGTGCACTGAAAACGTATTCCTGGACCTGAGGACCTGTAAAGCAAGGGGACCAAGTCAAATAGTCGCTATAGTGTCCGGGGGAGCAGGAGCCCAGAAAAGCCCGGATGAAGGTGCAAGGAAGCTGCTTCCGGATGGAAGAAGCTTGGAGTTCTGCAAGAAAGAAGAGGACTAGGAACTTCTCCTTTGGATGGAAGATGTCCCACGTCGCGGTGAAGCTTGCAGAGGTGTTCCCACACAGAAAGACCGCAAACTAGCCTTGCTAGCTGCAAGGGTCGCTGTAGAGGTTTTTGGGTGATGCTGAGGACCAGGAAGGACCAGGATGTCGCCTTTTGGAGGAGGAGACAGAGGTGGTGCTCAGCAACTCAGATCACCCTCATAGAAGCAGGCAGCACCCGCAGAAGTACCCCAAAAGGCACTTAGAAGATTAGTGAACTGGAGTCCACAGGAAGTTACAAAGGAGTGTCCCACGATGTCAGAGGCCAACTCAGCGGGTTGTGCACTGCAGGACTGAGTGCTGGGGACCCAGGCTAGGCTGTGCACAAAGGAAATCCTGGAAGAGTGCACAGGAGCTGGAGCAGCTGCAAATCACACAGTACACAGGTTTGCAGCCCAGCGTGGGGAGGCAAGGACTTACCTCCACCAAACTTGGACTGAAGAGTCACTGGACTGTGGGAGTCGCTTGGAAAGAGTTGATGTGTTCCAGGGACCACGCTCGTCAGGATGAGAGGGGACCCAGAGGACCAGTGATGCAGTCTTTTAGTCCCTGCGTTAGCAGGGGGAAGATTCTGTCAAGTCACGGGAGATTTCTTCGGAGCTTCTGGTGCAGGGTGAAGGCAGGCTACCCCCAGAGCATGCACCACCAGGAAACAGTCGAGAAAGCCGGCAGGATGAGGCACTACAATGTTGCTGGTAGTCACCTTGCTACTTTGTTGCGGTTTTGCAGGTGTCCTGGAGCAGTCAGCAGTCGATCCTTGGTAGAAGTCGAAGAGGGAGATGCAGAGGAACTCTTGTGAGCTCTTGCATTCGTTATCTGAAGAATTCCCCAAAGCAGAGACCCTAAATAGCCAAAAAAGGAGGGTTGGCTACCAAGAAAGGAGGATTGGCTACCTAAAAAGGTAAGAGCCTATCAGAGGGGGTCTATGACGTCACCTGCTGGCACTGACCACTCAGAGCAGCCCAGTGTTCCCCCAACACCTCCGTTTCCAAGATATAAGAGGTCTGGGACACACTGGAGGACCTCTGAGCACCTCCCCTGGGAGGTACTGGTCAGGGGAGTGGTCACTCCCCTTTCCTTTGTCCAGTTTTGCGCCAGAGCAGGGCTGGGGGATCCCTGAACTGGTGAAGACTGGCTTATGCAGAGATGGGCACCATCTGTGCCCATCAAAGCATTTCCAGAGGCTGGTGGAGGCTACTCCTCCCCAGCCCTTCACACCTATTTCCAAAGGGAAAGGGTGTAAGACCCTCTCTCAGAGGAAATCCTTTGTTATGCCTTCCTGGGCCAGGGCTGCCTGGACCCCAGGAGGGCAGAAACCTGTCTGAGGGGTTGGCAGCAGCTGCAGTTGAAACCACGGAAAGGCAGTTTGGCAGTACCCGGGTTCTGTGCTAGATACCCGGGGATCATGGAATTGTCACCCCAATACCAGAATGTTATTGGGGTGACAATTCCATGATCTTAGACATGTTACATGCCCATGCTCTGAGTTACCATTGTGACGCTATACATATGTAGTGACCTACGTATAGTGCACGTGTGTCATGGTGTCCCCGCACTCACAAAGTCTGGGGAATTTGCCGTGAACGATGTGGGGGCACCTTGGCTAGTGCCAGGGTGCCCACGCACTAAGTAACTTGGCACCCAACCTTCACTAAGTGAAGGTTAGACACATAGGTGTCTTATAAGTTACTTATGTGCAGTGGTAAATTGCTGTGAAATAACGTGGACGTTATTTCACTCAGGCTGAAGTGGCAGGCCTGTGTAAGAATGGTCAAAGCTCCCTATTAGTGGCAAAAGAAATGCTGCAGCCCTTATGGATCTCCTGGAACCCCAATACCCTGGGTACTTCTGTACCATATACAAGGGAATTATATGGGTGTACCAGTGTGCCAATGAGAATTGGTAAATTTAGTCACTAGCCTGCAGTGACAGATTTAGAAAGCAGAGAGAGCATAAAAACTGAGGTTCTGGTCACCAGACACTCACCCCCTCACAATCACCACCCCCCAGCATTCCCCCAGGCACCACACCCACAGACCCATCAACCACCTCAGCATTCCACCAGACACCATAACTGCACCCACATGTCTATCCAATACCCTGTTACACCCCCAGACACCACACCCACTTCCACAGACACATCCACCAACCACAGAATTCCCCCAGGCACCACACTCACAGCACCAGATCCATCCACAACACCCAGCATACCCAGCATGTCAACATCACACACCACCAAAAAATATAAATGCCCACACTCACCCTCACAACAGATACCTGCAAAACACAAACACGATAGATCAGACACAAAGACACCTGTGCCAACAACAACAACCCACCCACTCCTGAACCTTCCAGTCCCTCAACCTCCCAACCCCTACTCCCTCCAGCTCTCCCTACCCCTTTTCCCAAAGAAATCTTTTTATTTACCCTTGCTCTTAACCCTGTCACACCTAAGCCTCCCCCTCCAAAGGCAAAAAGGACCCCTTCTACACCCCAACCCATCCCTTCTGCATAGAAATCTGTCCTTGGAAAACCTGACCCCCCTACCACGAAACCCACCCATAACCCTCAGAAAACCAAAACCCCCAGAAAACCAAACCCACCCATCCTAAAACTGACACCCCCCTCTCAAGTGATATCATTGAGGTGCCTGGACTTTCCACTTGATGCCCCTTCCTGTGAGGTTCCCATGGCAGTGTCATGAGAGACAGGTTTAGTTGCAGAGGAGTGTGCTAGACCACGCAATTCCACATGGACTAGCCATTGGCCTTTAGTTTATTCAGAAAAAAAATTGTTTAGGCACATTAAACACGTGATTTGTTTTGGACACATTAGTCACCCGTCGTGAATACTCGGGTTTTATTATGGCGTCAGCTCTGTTGTTATTTGCCCGCCGTAACTGCTGAACTGAAGTGTTTTCTCGTGCCTTGCTTTTCTGCCCGTTCCCCTTTTTCTTCCCCCTCAATTCCTTCCCTCCCCCCCCTCCGTCCTCTGCCCTCCTCCACTTCCCTGTCCAGATTTAAGTGAAAATGTGTCTGTCCCTCAGAAGGGACCGTACCTTAGAGAGCCACGCCCCTCCTGGGACGTGGCGGCGTTTTGGCGTGTCTACACTCGCTTCTTAGCTTCTCCGTTCTCCCGTGTCCCTGGCGGGATAGGGGTCCTCTGGGCTTCCTTTTGACGACTCCGGTAAGTTTTCCTCTTGGTCTCACCCCGACGGCAATCTCCTCGCTCACCACCGACATCCGTCCCGCGTCGTCCGTCCTCTCTTTTTGTCCCTTCTAAAAACCGGAAATCCGGGTTTGCGTTGCTGACGCCGGCTCCCCGGTCGTCAAGGCAACTAGAGACGCTGTTCGCGCGGCCGCGTCGTCATCTACCCGGTTACAGTGACCTTTGGATGTTTCTCACACTGGTTATTTCGAATCCCATTTCTCTAACATAACATGTAAATGTGGTTGATATGTGAGAGTCCATTACAGAGATTGGGCAAAGAAGGTGTGTGTCAGCTTCATGAAACATCCATATAGATGTATATTTGATATCACAACAGGACCTAGCATATGAGCAATGTGAGGGTGTTACAGAGATCAATAGGTGTGTATTTGATGAGGATGTGCTGTTGTGTAACACAATTTGATGCACACATCTCTATCTATGATTCTGAGATATGCACACATGTTGAATTTTGTAGAATGTGGCTGCACAGTGTGAGTGACCTGACCAAAGAGGGCATCATGGAGCTATCATCGGATCTTACATTGGGTACAATTCCGGACAGGGGCCCACAATATATGTTTGGTCCAGGGACCACAAACCCCTTGCCAGGTTACTGGCAGGTCCTTAGTTTGTAGAGGAGTCGATGGGAATGAGTATGAGTTTAACTTACCGCTGGTTGCGTACATGATGGTGTCCATTTAGGAAGGAACATCAGTGGCATGAGGTGTATGATTGGCTCCATTGTGGGTCAGGATGTATGTACCTGACTACAGGTAAGTTTCAGGCTTATGTCCCTCCCTTTACACCAGTTCAGATGTGGTGGTTGGACCCTGACAATTACATCGGCGGAAAGGCATTTCGTGATTGGGCCGGTGGTAACACTGGTGCTCTGCCCTTTGAAAGATGCATTGGCCTATCCTGTAGCCACGGTGGACAAGTTTTCCTGGCGGTGGCGGCGGGACTGCGGGGGTCTTTCATCTATGTAACCGCACGCATCGTAATAGGGTGGGCAGACCACCAACGGTGAAACGATGATTCCAACGCCACCTCGTAGGCGGTACCAAGACTTCCAAACTCATAATCAGACCCTAAATCTTTGCTTCATATGTTAACCAATAATTTCTCCCAAACTTCTCGGTAGCGAACTGGACCTTAAATTATTTCATTTGAGTTGGAGAAAATGTGCTCTGCAACCAAAAGGCTCGATTACAAGTTGCACAAAACTGGGGTAATGGTGAAATCCCGTGCGCGTGAAGAAAGGGGAATCATCGCACCAGACCATTTTTTCTTGTTATAAATACATTCAGAATTCACAATTCAGTGGGGGTTTAATGCATATGTTTGCCATCTTTTCAGAGCAGGCGATAAACATATTCGGTGACCTGTGGGTGGGACTGGAAGTTGAGTTGGGGGCTGAAAGGGAGGAAGAAAGATGTTTCCTGGTGGGTGTAGGAAAGTACCATCTTGCCTGGCATGTTACCCCCATTTTTCACTGTATATATGTTGTTTTAGTTGTATGTGTCACTGGGACCCTGGTAACCCAGGGCCCCAGTGCTCATAAGTGTGCCTGAATGTGTTACCTGTGTAGTGACTAACTGTCTCACTGAGGCTCTGCTAATCAGAACCTCAGTGGTTATGCTCTCTCATTTCTTTCCAAATTGTCACTAACAGGCTAGTGACCATTTTTACCAATTTACATTGGCTTACTGGAACACCCTTATAATTCCCTAGTATATGGTACTGAGGTACCCAGGGTATTGGGGTTCCAGGAGATCCCTATGGGCTGCAGCATTTCTTTTGCCACCCATAGGGAGCTCCGACAATTCTTACACAGGCCTGCCACTGCAGCCTGAGTGAAATAACGTCCACGTTATTTCACAGCCATTTTACACTGCACTTAAGTAACTTATAAGTCACCTATATGTCTAACCTTTACCTGGTAAAGGTTAGGTGCAAAGTTACTTAGTGTGAGGGCACCCTGGCACTAGCCAAGGTGCCCCCACATTGTTCAGAGCCAATTCCCTGAACTTTGTGAGTGCGGGGACACCATTACACGCGTGCACTACATATAGGTCACTACCTATATGTAGCTTCACAATGGTAACTCCGAATATGGCCATGTAACATGTCTATGATCATGGAATTGCCCCCTCTATGCCATCCTGGCATAGTTGGCACAATCCCATGATCCCAGTGGTCTGTAGCACAGACCCTGGTACTGCCAAACTGCCCTTCCTGGGGTTTCACTGCAGCTGCTACTGCTGCCAACCCCTCAGACAGGCAGCTGCCCTCCTGGGGTCCAGCCAGGCCTGGCCCAGGATGGCAGAACAAAGAACTTCCTCTGAGAGAGGGTGTGACACCCTCTCCCTTTGGAAAATGGTGTGAAGGCAGGGGAGGAGTAGCCTCCCCCAGCCTCTGGAAATGCTTTGTTGGGCACAGAGGTGCCCAATTCTGCATAAGCCAGTCTACACCAGTTCAGGGACCCCTTAGCCCCTGCTCTGGCGTGAAACTGGACAAAGGAAAGGGGAGTGACCACTCCCCTGACCTGCACCTCCCCTGGGAGGTGTCCAGAGCTCCTCCAGTGTGCTCCAGACCTCTGCCATCTTGGAAACAGAGGTGCTGCTGGCACACTGGACTGCTCTGAGTGGCCAGTGCCACCAGGTGACGTCAGAGACTCCTGCTGATAGGCTCCTTCAGGTGTTAGTAGCCTATCCTCTCTCCTAGGTAGCCAAACCCTCTTTTCTGGCTATTTAGGGTCTCTGTCTCTGGGGAAACTGCAGATAACGAATGCATGCGCTCAGCCGAGTTCCTCTGCATCTCTCTCTTCACCTTCTGATAAGGAATCGACCGCTGACCGCGCTGGAAGCCTGCAACCCTGCAACATAGAAGCAAAGACGACTACTGCAACTCTGTAACGCTGATCCTGCCGCCTTCTCGACTGTTTTCCTGCTTGTGCATGCTGTGGGGGTAGTCTGCCTCCTCTCTGCACCAGAAGCTCCGAAGAAATCTCCCGTGGGTCGACGGAATCTTCCCCCTGCAACCGCAGGCACCAAAAAGCTGCATTACCGGTCCCTTGGGTCTCCTCTCAGCACGACGAGCGAGGTCCCTCGAATCCAGTGATGCTGTCCAAGTGACCCCCACAGTCCAGTGACTCTTCAGCCCAAGTTTGGTGGACGTAAGTCCTTGCCTCACCTCGCTGGGCTGCATTGCTGGGAACCGCGACTTTGCAGCTACTCCGGCCCCTGTGCACTTCCGGCGGAAATCCTTTGTGCACAGCCAAGCCTGAGTCCACAGCACTCTAACCTGCATTGCACGACTTTCTAAGTTGGTCTCCGGCGACGTGGGACTCCTTTGTGCAACTTCAGCGAGCACCGTTTCATGCATCCTCGTAGTGCCTGTTTCTGGCACTTCTCCGGGTGCTACCTGCTTTAGTGAGGGCTCTTTGTCTTGCTCGACGTCCCCTCTCTCTTCAGGTCTAATTTGCGACCTCCTGGTCCCTCCTGGGCCCTGGCAGCGTCCAAAAACGCCAAATGCACGATTTGCGACTAGCAAGGCTTGTTGGCGTTCTTCCGGCGGGAAAACACATCTGCAGGACTCTCCAAGGCGAGAGGGATCTGTCCACCAAAGGGGAAGTCTCTAGCCCTTTTCGTTTCTGCAGAAACCTCAGCTTCTTCTGTCCAGTAGAAGCTTCTTTGCACCCGCAGCTGGCATTTCCTGGGCATCTGCCCATCTCCGACTTGCTTGTGACTTTTGGACTTGGTCCCCTTGTTCCACAGGTACCCTAGATTGGAAATCCGCAGTTGTTGCATTGCTGGTTTGTGTCTTTCCTGCATTATTCCTCTAACACAACTACTTTGTCCTTAGGGGAACTTTAGTGCACTTTGCACTCACTTTTCAGGGTCTTGGTGAGGGTTATTTTTCTAACTCTCACTATTTTCTAATAGTCCCAGCGACCCTCTACAAGGTCACATAGGTTTGGGGTCCATTCGTGGTTCGCATTCCACTTTTGGAGTATATGGTTTGTGTTGCCCCTATCCCTATGTTTCCCCATTGCATCCTATTGTAACTATACATTGTTTGCACTGTTTTCTAAGACTATACTGCATATTTTTGCTATTGTGTATATATATCTTGTGTATATTTCCTATCCTCTCACTGAGGGTACACTCTAAGATACTTTGGCATATTGTCATAAAAATAAAGTACCTTTATTTTTAGTATAACTGTGTATTGTGTTTTCAATTGATATTGTGCATATGACACTAAGTGGTACTGTAGTAGCTTCACACGTCTCCTAGTTCAGCCTAAGCTGCTCTGCTAAGCTACCATTATCTATAAGCCTAAGCTGCTAGACACCCTATACACTAATAAGGGATAACTGGGCCTGGTGCAAGGTGCAAGTACCCCTTGGTACTCACTACAAGCCAGTCCAGCCTCCTACATTGGTTGTGCAGTGGTGGGATAAGTGCTTGAGACTACTTACCACTCTTGTCATTGTACTTTTCGTAAGAGAAAAATATACAAAACAAGGTCAGTGTATATACACATAGCCAAAAAGTTTTGCATTTCCTCTTTTCACTCTTTTCTAAGTGCTGCAAAGTACTTCTAAACTTTCAAAAAGTTCTTAAAAGTTAAAAAAGTTTTTTCTGTCTTTCCAAAAAGTTCTGAAAACTTTTTTCTCTTTTTCTATCACTTTAACTCTCTCTAAAAAATGTCTGGCACAGGCCAAAGTTTTGATCTGTCCAAACTTGCATATGACAACCTTAGCTGGAAAAGAGCAAGGAGTCTCTGTATAGAGAGAGGTTTGAGTGTAGGGAAGAATCCTTCCTTGGAACTGTTACTTAACATGCTTAGAGAACAGGATAAGGCCATAGGTGCCCCATCTGTTGAAAAAGTACCTAATAGTTCCCAATCTGATTCAGGGACTCCCCCAGGAAAAGATTCAGGAAAGAAACTTCCTAGCCTGCCCATTACTAGACAATCTAGCATAGATGGTAATGATGATGAGCCACACCAAATAAATAGTGTTGTCTCACATCATAGCAAAAGCATTTATTCTCACCATACTGGTAGTAATGTTTCTGTAAACCAAGCTGTTAGGCTGGCTTCTGTAAGGGACAGGTCTCCTTCTGTTCATTCCCATCATAGCTCTGTTTCTAGAAATGTCCCTCCCACCAACCCTGATGACAGAATGTTAGAGAGGGAACTCAATAAGTTGAGGGTGGAACAAACCAGACTGAAGCTTAAAAAGCAACAGCTGGATTTGGATAGACAGTCTTTTGAATTAGAGAAGGAAAGACAGAAGTTGGGTTTAGATACCCATGGTGGCAGCAGCAGTATTCCCCATAGTCATCCTGCAAAAGAGCATGATTCCAGGAATCTGCACAAGATAGTTCCCCCTTATAAGGAGGGGGATGACATTAACAAGTGGTTTGCTGCACTTGAGAGGGCCTGTGTAGTACAGGATGTCCCTCAAAGGCAGTGGGCTGCTATCCTATGGCTATCATTTAGTGGAAAAGGTAGGGATAGGCTCCTTACTGTGAAAGAAAATGATGCCAATAATTTCCAAGTTCTTAAGAATGCACTCCTGGATGGTTATGGCTTAACCACTGAACAGTACAGGATAAAGTTCAGAGAGACCAAAAAGGAGTCTTCACAAGACTGGGTTGATTTCATTGACCAGGCAGTGAAGGCCTTGGAGGGGTGGTTACATGGCAGTAAAGCTACTGATTATGACAGCCTGTATAACTTAATCCTGAGAGAGCATATTCTTAATAATTGTGTGTCTGATTTGTTGCACCAGTACTTGGTGGACTCTGATCTGACCTCTCCCCAAGAATTGGGAAAGAAGGCAGACAAATGGGTCAGAACAAGAGTGAACAGAAAAGTTCATACAGGGGGTGACAAAGATGGCAACAAAAAGAAGGATGGTAAGTCTTCTGACAAGGGTGGGGACAAATCTAAAAATGAGTCTTCATCAGACCCACAAAAACACTCTGGTGGGGGTGGTGGGTCCAAATCCTCCTTTAATCAGAACAAGGAAAAGAAACCATGGTGCTATTTATGTAAAATAAAAGGCCATTGGACAACAGATCCCAGTTGTCCAAAGAAAGGCACCACAGCTCCTACCACTACAGCCCCTACTGCTACACCTAGTGTCCCTACTAATAGCAGTGGTGGTGGGAGCAAACCTACTAATAGCCAATCCAAGGGAGTAGCTGGGCTCACTTTTGGTAATTTAGTTGGGGTTGGTCTGATTAGGGAGACCACAGAGGCTACTTTAGTCCCTGAAGGGGCTATTGATTTAGCCACTTTGGTTGCTTGCCCCCATAACTTGGAGAAGTACAAGCAACTAACCCTAATAAATGGTGTTGAGGTCCAGGCCTACAGGGACACAGGTGCCAGTGTCACAATGGTGATTGAGAAACTGGTACACCCTGAACAACACATACTTGGACACCAGTACCAAGTAACCGATGCTCACAACATAACACAAAGCCACCCCATGGCTGTTGTAAATCTCAACTGGGGGGGGGGTAACTGGTCCAAAGAAAGTTGTGGTAGCTTCAGATTTACCTGTAGACTGTCTATTAGGGAATGATTTGGAGACATCAGCTTGGTCAGATGTGGAGTTGGAGGCCCATGCAGCAATGCTGGGCATCCCAGGGCATATTTTTGCTTTGACAAGGGCTCCGGCCAAAAAGCAAAAAGGACAGAGAAGCTTGGATCCTGGAACAATGGACCAAGTGCTCCCTAAAGCTAGGGCTAGTAGAAGCAAACCACTTCCTACTATCCCTCCCTCTACAGTGGATTCAACTTCTGAGGAAGAAGAATTCCCTCCCTGTGCAGAACCTACACCAGAGGAGCTGGAAGCAGACACTGCTGAGCATTTGGGTGAAGGGGGGCCTGCCAGAGAGGAGCTGAGTGTGGCACAGCAAACCTGCCCCACATTAGAGGGTCTCAGACAGCAAGCTGTCAAACAGGCTAATGGGGATGTCAGTGACTCTCACAGAGTTTACTGGGAGGACAACCTCTTGTACACTGAGCATAGGGATCCTAAACCTGGAGCTGCCAGGAGATTAGTGATTCCTCAGGAGTACAGAAAGTTCCTCCTAACACTGGCACATGACATTCCCTTAGCTGGGCATCTAGGACAAATGAAAACTTGGGACAGGCTTGTTCCCCTGTTTCATTGGCCTAAGATGTCTGAGGACACAAAGGAATTTTGTAAGTCCTGTGAAACCTGTCAAGCCAGTGGCAAGACAGGTGGCACCCCAAAGGCACCCCTTATCCCACTGCCTGTGGTTGGGGTTCCCTTTGAAAGGGTAGGGGTTGACATAGTTGGCCCCCTTGACCCTCCTACTGCTTCAGGCAATAGGTTTATCTTGGTGGTAGTGGACCATGCCACAAGATATCCTGAAGCTATTCCTTTAAGGACCACTACAGCACCTGCAGTGGCAAAGGCCCTCCTGGGAATATTTTCCAGGGTGGGCTTCCCAAAGGAAGTGGTATCAGACAGGGGAAGCAATTTCATGTCTGCATACTTAAAGGCCATGTGGAAGGAGTGTGGTGTAACGTACAAGTTCACAACACCCTATCATCCACAAACAAATGGACTGGTGGAGAGATTTAATAAAACTCTCAAAGGCATGATTATGGGTCTCCCTGAAAAACTCCGCAGGAGATGGGATATCCTTCTACCATGCCTCCTTTTTGCCTACAGGGAGGTACCCCAGAAAGGAGTGGGCTTCAGCCCCTTTGAACTTCTTTTTGGACACCCTGTTAGGGGTCCACTCACACTTGTAAAGGAGAGTTGGGAACAACCTTTAAAAGCTCCTAAGCAGGATATTGTGGATTATGTACTTGGCCTCAGATCAAGGATGGCTGAGTACATGAAAAAGGCCAGTAAAAACCTTCAGGCCAGCCAAGAGCTCCAGAAGCAATGGCATGATCAGAAGGCTGTTTTGGTTCAGTACCAACCAGGGCAGAAAGTGTGGGTCTTGGAGCCTGTGGCCCCAAGAGCACTCCAAGATAAATGGAGTGGACCCCACACAATTGTTGAAAAGAAGGGTGAAGTCACCTACTTGGTTGACTTAGGCACTGCCAGGAGTCCCCTTAGGGTGCTCCATGTCAACCGCCTGAACCCCTACTATGACAGGGCTGATCTGACCCTGCTCATGGCAACTGATGAGGGACAGGAAGAAGACAGTGATCCTCTACCTGATCTCTTCTCTTCCACAGAACAAGATGCTCTTGTGGAAGGTGTAGTTTTGGCTGATTGTCTTACTGCTGAGCAGAAAGACCATTGCATAAATCTCCTAGGACAATTTTCAGAACTCTTCTCTACTGTGCCAGGCACCACTTCTTGGTGTGAGCACACTATAGATACTGGAGACAGTTTACCTGTCAAAAGTAAGATCTATAGGCAGCCTGACCATGTCAGGGACTGCATAAAGCAAGAAGTTCAGAAAATGTTGGAACTAGGAGTGGTTGAGCACTCTGACAGTCCATGGGCTTCCCCTGTGGTACTGGTACCAAAACCCAATTCTAAAGATGGAAAGAAGGAAATGTGGTTTTGTGTAGACTATAGAGGTCTCAACTTGGTAACCAAAACTGATGCTCACCCTATACCCAGGGCAGATGAGCTTATAGATACACTGGCATCTGCCAAGTATCTAAGCACTTTTGATTTGACTGCAGGGTATTGGCAGATCAAATTATCAGAAGATGCTAAATCTAAGACTGCATTTTCTACCATTGGAGGACATTACCAGTTTACTGTAATGCCTTTTGGTTTGAAAAATGCACCTGCCACTTTTCAGAGGTTGGTGAACACAGTCCTGCAAGGGCTGGAAGCTTTCAGTGCAGCATATTTGGACGATATAGCTGTCTTTAGCTCCAGCTGGGATGATCACCTGGTCCACCTATGGAAAGTTTTGGAGGCCCTGCAAAAGGCAGGCCTCACTATCAAGGCTTCAAAGTGCCAGATAGGGCAGGGTAAGGTGGTTTATCTGGGACACCTTGTTGGTGGGGAACAGATTGCACCACTTCAGGGGAAAATCCAAACAATTATTGATTGGGTTCCCCCTACCACTCAGACTCAGGTGAGAGCCTTCCTAGGCCTCACTGGGTACTACAGGAGGTTCATTAAGAACTATGGCTCCATTGCAGCCCCTCTTAATGACCTCACATCCAAAAAAATGCCTAAAAAGGTATTATGGACAGCAAACTGTCAGAAAGCTTTTGAGGAGCTGAAGCAGGCCATGTGCTCTGCACCTGTCCTGAAAAGCCCTTGTTACTCTAAAAAATTCTATGTCCAAACTGATGCATCTGAATTAGGAGTAGGGGCAGTCCTATCACAACTTAATTCTGAGGGCCAGGATCAACCTGTTGCTTTTATTAGTAGAAGGTTGACCCCTAGAGAAAAGCGTTGGTCTGCCATTGAGAGGGAGGCCTTTGCTGTGGTCTGGGCTCTGAAGAAGTTGAGGCCATACCTGTTTGGCACTCACTTCATTGTTCAGACAGACCACAAACCTCTACTTTGGCTAAAACAAATGAAAGGTGAAAATCCTAAATTGTTGAGGTGGTCCATATCCCTACAGGGAATGGACTATACAGTGGAACATAGACCTGGGAGTAGCCACTCCAATGCAGATGGACTCTCCAGATATTTCCACTTAGACAATGAAGACTCATCAGGTCATGGCTAGTCTTATTGTCCTTCGTTTGGGGGGGGGTTGTGTAGGAAAGTACCATCTTGCCTGGCATGTTACCCCCATTTTTCACTGTATATATGTTGTTTTAGTTGTATGTGTCACTGGGACCCTGGTAACCCAGGGCCCCAGTGCTCATAAGTGTGCCTGAATGTGTTACCTTTGTAGTGACTAACTGTCTCACTGAGGCTCTGCTAATCAGAACCTCAGTGGTTATGCTCTCTCATTTCTTTCCAAATTGTCACTAACAGGCTAGTGACCATTTTTACCAATTTACATTGGCTTACTGGAACACCCTTATAATTCCCTAGTATATGGTACTGAGGTACCCAGGGTATTGGGGTTCCAGGAGATCCCTATGGGCTGCAGCATTTCTTTTGCCACCCATAGGGAGCTCTGACAATTCTTACACAGGCCTGCCACTGCAGCCTGAGTGAAATAACGTCCACGTTATTTCACAGCCATTTTCCACTGCACTTAAGTAACTTATAAGTCACCTATATGTCTAACCTTTACCTGGTAAAGGTTAGGTGCAAAGTTACTTAGTGTGAGGGCACCCTGGCACTAGCCAAGGTGCCCCCACATTGTTCAGAGCCAATTCCCTGAACTTTGTGAGTGCGGGGACACCATTACATGCGTGCACTACATATAGGTCACTACCTATATGTAGCTTCACAATGGTAACTCCGAATATGGCCATGTAACATGTCTATGATCATGGAATTGCCCCCTCTATGCCATCCTGGCATAGTTGGCACAATCCCATGATCCCAGTGGTCTGTAGCACAGACCCTGGTACTGCCAAACTGCCCTTCCTGGGGTTTCACTGCAGCTGCTGCCAACCCCTCAGACAGGCAGCTGCCCTCCTGGGGTCCAGCCAGGCCTGGCCCAGGATGGCAGAACAAAGAACTTCCTCTGAGAGAGGGTGTGACACCCTCTCCCTTTGGAAAATGGTGTGAAGGCATGGGAGGAGTAGCCTCCCCCAGCCTCTGGAAATGCTTTGTTGGGCACAGAGGTGCCCAATTCTGCATAAGCCAGTCTACACCGGTTCAGGGACCCCTTAGCCCCTGCTCTGGCGCGAAACTGGACAAAGGAAAGGGGAGTGACCACTCCCCTGACCTGCACCTCCCCTGGGAGGTGTCCAGAGCTCCTCCAGTGTGCTCCAGACCTCTGCCATCTTGGAAACAGAGGTGCTGCTGGCACACTGGACTGCTCTGAGTGGCCAGTGCCACCAGGTGACGTCAGAGACTCCTGCTGATAGGCTCCTTCAGGTGTTAGTAGCCTATCCTCTCTCCTAGGTAGCCAAACCCTCTTTTCTGGCTATTTACGGTCTCTGTCTCTGGGGAAACTGCAGATAACGAATGCATGAGCTCAACCGAGTTCCTCTGCATCTCTCTCTTCACCTTCTGATAAGGAATCGACCGCTGACCGCGCTGGAAGCCTGCAAACCTGCAACATAGTAGCAAAGACGACTACTGCAACTCTGTAACGCTGATCCTGCCGCCTTCTCGACTGTTTTCCTGCTTGTGCATGCTGTGGGGGTAGTCTGCCTCCTCTCTGCACCAGAAGCTCCGAAGAAATATCCCGTGGGTCGACGGAATCTTCCCCCTGCAACCGCAGGCACCTAAAAGCTGCATTACCAGTCCCTTGGGTCTCCTCTCAGCACAACGAGCGAGGTCCCTCGAATCCAGCGACGCTGTCCAAGTGACCCCCACAGTCCAGTGACTCTTCAGCCCAAGTTTGGTGGAGGTAAGTCCTTGCCTCACCTCGCTGGGCTGCATTGCTGGGAACCGCGACTTTGCAGCTACTCCGGCCCCTGTGCACTTCCGGCGGAAATCCTTTGTGCACAGCCAAGCCTGGGTCCACGGCACTCTAACCTGCATTGCACGACTTTCTAAGTTGGTCTCCGGCGACGTGGGACTCCTTTGTGCAACTTCGGCAAGCACCGTTTCACGCATCCTTGTAGTGCCTGTTTCTGGCACTTCTCCGGGTGCTACCTGCTTCAGTGAGGGCTCTTTGTCTTGCTCGACGTCCCCTCTCTCTTCAGGTCCAATTTGCGACCTCCTGGTCCCTCCTGGGCCCCGGCAGCGTCCAAAAACGCCAAACGCACGATTTGCAACTAGCAAGGCTTGTTGGCGTTCTTCCGGCGGGAAAATACTTCTGCACGACTCTGCAAGGCGATGGGGATCCGTCCACCAAAGGGGAAGTCTCTAGCCCTTTTCGTTCCTACAGAAACCTCAGCTTCTTCTGTCCAGTAGAAGCTTCTTTGCACCCGCAGCTGGCATTTCCTGGGCATCTGCCCATCTCCGACTTGCTTGTGACTTTTGGACTTGGTCCCCTTGTTCCACAGGTACCCTAGATTGGAAATCCACAGTTGTTGCATTGCTGGTTTGTGTCTTTCCTGCATTATTCCTCTAACACGACTACTTTGTCCTTAGTGGAACTTTAGTGCACTCACTTTTCAGGGTCTTGGTGAGGGTTATTTTTCTAACTCTCACTATTTTCTAATAGTCCCAGCGACCCTCTACAAGGTCACATAGGTTTGGGGTCCATTCGTGGTTCGCATTCCACTTTTGGAGTATATGGTTTGTGTTGCCCCTATCCCTATGTTTCCCCATTGCATCCTATTGTAACTATACATTGTTTGCACTGTTTTCTAAGACTATACTGCATATTTTTGCTATTGTGTATATATATCTTGTGTATATTTCCTATCCTCTCACTGAGGGTACACTCTAAGATACTTTGGCATATTGTCATAAAAATAAAGTACCTTTATTTTTAGTATAACTGTGTATTGTGTTTTCTTATGATATTGTGCATATGACACTAAGTGGTACTGTAGTAGCTTCACACGTCTCCTAGTTCAGCCTAAGCTGCTCTGCTAAGCTACCATTATCTATCAGCCTAAGCTGCTAGACACCCTATACACTAATAAGGGATAACTGGGCCTGGTGCAAGGTGCAAGTACCCCTTGGTACTCACTACAAGCCAGTCCAGCCTCCTACAGTGGGGGCATTGGATGCTCCCACAGTCACAAAAAGAGGGAATGAGATTTAGGTGCTCCTGGAGCTAAAGTCTCATGTATTTTCATCCATAATTAAGGCTGGAAAATGGGGTATGGTTCTCCCACATCGAAAAAGTCTGGTGTGGAAAAATCTAACCACTGTAATTCATGCAGTGTTTTGGGTCAGATGTATGAAGCAATTTTTATGGATGCAAAAGGCCCATCGGGCCGTTTGGGATTGGTTAAATGCTTTTAGGCATGTACCAACAAGATATTGCTAGTTCATAACCTATTACCGACTCGTAAAATGGGGTTTGTGACTCGCTATTAGGAAGGGGTGTGCCAAGTGCGTTCCTTCCTTATAGCAAGTTGGTAGTAAGCCATTTGCAAACAGGAAGGGGACCCGACGGGACCACTTCCCCTTTGCGAATGGGGGTGCAAACAATTTTTAAGAGCAGACAGTGGTCCTGTGGACCACTGTCTGCTGTCAAAAAATTAAAAGAAATATTTAAAAAATTTTTATGTACTGCATCCCATTTTCCTTTAAGGAAAATGAGCTGCATTACAAAAAAAAAGATTGCTTTATTTAAAATCAATCACTGACATGGTGGTCTGCTGACCCCAGCAGGCCACCATCCCTGTGATTGTGTCCATTCCCATATGGGTCGCATATTGTGACCTTCCTCATGAATATTAATGAGGCAGGTGTCTTGTGACCCATTTGGAAATTGCAAACAATATTAAATACTCTGTTGTACATAGCAGCTTGCGATTTACTAATAGCGAATCACAAAAATATACTGTTAAAAAAACGCAAACCTTAAGCTACATGCATCTGGCTTTTAGTTCCATGAGGAAAGCTTGATCAGAGTGACTTAGAATATGGCCTAAAGAATAAAACCATCAACATGTAGTTAGGTTTCTGCATCTATGTTTTGGAATGGGAATTATGCATTCTTAATGAACATTGTTTGATGTCTGGACATAAGTTCATTCCTTGATCTAAGGATGCTGCGATGCCGGAGTCTTGCAAAGATATGACCAAGAGTCTGTTTACAATTTTTAGGAGTGCCTTTCTTACAGTCTCAGTTAAGTGTAAATTATTAGTAACCAAAAAACTTAGGTATGTTCTAGAATTCGCACCTGAATTTCGTTGTCATCCTCTATTTTGGTTTCAATTGTTTAAATAAATTGGATGCCACACTGTTAGACCTGAATGTGACCTACTGATCTTGTGTTTTGTGTTTCAGGTGAACAGGTTTCTCCAGAAGATACATTTTAAGACTTCTTCTGGGCATGACATTTTTTTCGATGACAAAGGGCAAGTACCAGCAAAGTATGACATTCTAAACTGGGCTTTCAACGGCTTATCTGTCTTGGAAGTTGTTAAGGTTGGACATTTAGATTTCACAGCACAACCAGGGCAACAACTTATCATCAATGAAAGCGCCATTACGTGGCATGTTAGTGGTCACCAGAAGAATCAGGTTAGTCTTCAGACATTCAACTAATGGCAGTCAGGTGGGGCCAATTTCAACTATTTTAGCTTACAATCAACTGTTTCATCCTGTCAGAAGCGTTGAACCAATTTTAAAGTTTAAACTGAGCAACAAGCTGCGGAACACACACTGCTAAGTATATTCAGTCTAGGCACTCAGGGGCATATTTATGATCCTCCTTGTGTCTCACTTGTACCACACATTGTAATGCAAGTGCGACCCAACTTAAACTAGAGATTTATGAAGCCATGCATGGCCACTTTGCGTGGCCATGAGTGGCTCCATAAATCTGAAGTAGGGCAACAGAGCTCAAATCGCTGGGTTGCCTTACTCTGCCCTGAGAAGGCGTTCCATGGTGGATGAATGAGTGTTCATTCACAACTCCAATGGTTAATGACGTATTCCCTGATTTACCAGAAGTGGGAGATCAGGGAATGCACCAAAAAGATACAACTTCTCAGGGGAGACGTGACTCGTGGAAGTATTTATTTTTCTCCTCGTTAGTTCCTCTTTCTGTGTGTGCTGCATTCATCACAATGGTGACAGATATCCCGTCCACCAAAATCGAAACCCCATTTTATCTCCTAGGATTTTGATTTCAGCAGTTGGGATATCTGTCACCATTGCAACAGAGGGACCGGGCCGCCAAGTTTTAAATCAGGCCCTTAGTTGTTGCATCAGTAATAAGAGAGTCTCTGGGCAGCTTTCCTTGGCTTATGAGTAGGCAAGAACTGAGTTCACTCTTACCTTATGAATATATATACAGCATACCCTTGCAGGCCCTTTCTTGATGCAAATGTCTAAAAAAGATTCCTCACTATGTGAAAATTAACATAGTAAAGTCAGAACTCTGTTAGCACAATCGTATACAGTCCACGTTGCATGCCTTGTCTTTTTTTATAAGTGTCTTGTTCAACCTAGTTTAGTCAAAACAGAAGCACATTCAAGAATTTGTGTTTGGCTTCCTTGCAATGAGATATTAAATTAAAATTTGATTTATAACATATGTATTGCTGCATAGAACACATTTTAAATATTAGCATGTTTTACCCCACACAGCACATTTTTAATCCATACATATCCGAGGTTTCAGCCAAACAATGAATATTAAATTGATGACTCTCAATGATGTCCAAATGGGCCAAATCTTTGTAAAGCATACTAAAATCAATTAAAAAATCATATAAACTAAAATGAATATTTTACCATGTTGTGACTAAGCAAATGAGTAGAAATAGACATTAGTGCTTGTGGTGAAGGATGCATTGTGGGCTACCACTGAACAAATTAAGCACAGTTTCTCCTTGATTCTACTTCACTTCACAGGCTCCTCGCTCGGTCTGCAGTGAGAGCTGCCTCCCAGGGTCCCGCAAAGCTCCAAGAGAAGGGAAGCCTGTCTGCTGTTTTTACTGTGTGCCCTGTGCCGACGGGGAGTTTTCCAACAGGACCGGTATGTGAAAAACTGGCTTCCTAAAGCCTCACATTAGATAGATGTTAAATTCTGGGAAACTTGCTCTGGATGTCCCAAGATGAATTGTGCCTGCAACATAAAACCACCAATAAGATAGGATGAAACAACAAAACGGTTTATATGGTATGCTCAATGTAACGTCTGTTCCCTGCATTTTTTCTTTGTAAACACGCAGTTATTTTACACATAATCAAATATCACTTATAGAAATAGTATCATAATATAAGTAATATCACTTATAATATAAGTAATATCACATGTAGTACTATAAGTGGTATCACTTAAAGTAATAGTATCATAATATAAGTAATATCACATATAGTAATAGTGTCATACTATCAGAAACATCACATATAGTATTAGTATCACAATATACCTAATGTCACATATAGTAATGGTATCATTACATAAGTAATATCATGTAAAGTAATAATATCATAATATAAGTAACATCTGCTCCCTGCATTTATTCTTTGTACCCATACAGTTATTTTACACACAATCAAATATCTCTTATAGTAATAGTGTAATAATATAAGAAATGTCACAATTAGTAAAAGTACGATGATATCAGTGATAACAAATATAGTAATAGTATCATAATATAAGTGATATCACTTATAGTAATTATGTCATAATATAAGTAATATCACTTAGTAATGGTATCATAATATAAGTAATATCACTTATAATAATTGCATCATATTATAAGTGATATCACTTATAGTAATTGTATCATAATATAAGTATTATCACCTATAGTAATGGTATCATAATTTAAGTAATATCACTTATAGTAATAGTATAACAATATAAGTAATATTAATTATACTAATGGTATCATAATATAGGTAATATCACATATAGTATAATGTGTCATAATATAAGTAATATCACTTATAGTAACAGTATCATAATATAATTAATATCACATATAGTAATTGTATCATAAAATAAATAAGTAATATCGCTTATAGTATTGGTATCAGGATGTAAGTAATATCACATATAGTAATAGTGTCATAATATAAGTAATATCACTTGTAGTAACAATATCAAAATATAATTAATATCACATATAGTAATTGCATCATAAAATAAGTAATATCACTGATAGTAACGGAATCATATTATAAGTAATATCACTTATAGTAATGTTATCATAATATAAGTAATGTCACTTCTAGTAACAGTATCATAATATAATTAATATCACATATAGTAATTATATCATAATGTAGGTAATATCACTTATAGTAACAGTACCATAGTATAATGAATATCACATATAGTAATTGTGTCATAATATAGGTAATATCACCTATAGTAATAGTTCCATAATTTAAGTACTATCACTTATAATAAGGGTATCATACTATAAGTAATATCACATATATCACATAATAATGGTGGAAATAATATAAGCAATATCACTTATAGTAACAGTATCATTTTATAAGTAATCTTTACAAATTATAGAGTGATAAAAAAAAAAACAATACAACATGAAGCATGTGTGAGAAAGTAGCCTCTTTCTTGCATGGTTAACCCAATTCTTGGCCTGTTTTTGACTGTATCTACTGAGATCCTGCTAATCAGGACCCCAGTAGTTATGCTCTCTCAATTTAAATTTGGTTGTTGGATACTGCTAACACAGTATTCCACTCATAACTGGCATACTGGTGCTCCCTTATAAATACACAGTATATGCTACTTAGGTACCCAGGTCATTAGGGTTCCAGGAGATCATTGTGGGCTGAAGAATTTATTTTGCCACCCATCGGGAGCCCATACAAAGGCTTCTACAGGACTGCCTTTGCAGCTTGTGTGAAATGGTGCATGCACCCTTTCACTGCCATTTACACTGCACCAGGTCACTTATAAGTCACCTATATGTCAGGGCTTCCAACCTTGAAGTGTGTGTGTGAGGGCCCCACGTTGTCCAGGACCATTTTCCTAGACTTCGTGAGTGCGGGAACGCAATTTTACGTGTGCACTGGACATAGGTACCTATGTACAGCTTCACAATGGTAACTCTGAATATGGCCATGTTTGGTGTCAAACATGTTGGAATCATGCCCCAAGGCTTTTGTAAGCATTGGTTTTATGATTCCATGCACTCTGGGGGCTCCTTAGATGTAGGAAAGTACCATCTTGCCTGGCATGTTACCCCTATATTTCACTGTATGTATGTTGTTTTAGCCTTGTGTCACTATAAGTTCATAGTAAGTGCCCTGTATGTGTTCCCTGTATGGTGCCTAACTGCATCACTGAGTCTCTGCTAACCAGAACCTCAGTGTTTATGCTCTCTCTGCTTTTTAAATTTGTCACTGTAGGCTAGTGACTAAATTTACCAATTCTCTTTGGCACACTGTGTAGGAGGCTGGCCTGGCTTGTAGTGGGTACCAAGGGGTACTTACACTCTGTAACAGGTCCAGTTATCCCTTATTAATGTAGAAGAGGTGTTTCTAGCAACTTAGGCTGATAGAAGGTAGCTATAGCAGAGCAGCTTAGGCTGAACTAGGAGACATGCAAAGCTCCTACTATACCACTGGTGTCATACGCACAATATCATAAGAAAATACAATACACAGATATACTAAAAATAAAGGTATTGTATTTTTATGACAATATGCCAAAAGTATCTCAGTGAGTACCCTCAGTATGAGGATGCCAAATATACACAAGATATATGTACACAATACCAAAAATATGCAGTAATAGCAAAAGGAAGTAATGCAAGCAATGTAAAGTTACAGTAGATTGCAATAGGAGCACATAGGGGCAACACAAACCATATACTCCAAAAGTGGAATGCGAACCACAAATGGACCCCAAACCTATGTGAACTTGTAGAGGGTCGCTGGGACTATAATAAAACAGTGAGGGTTAGAAAAATAGCCCACCCCAAGACCCTGAAAAGTAGGTGTAAAGTGCACCTATATCCCCCAGAGAGCACAGAAGTCGTGATAGGGGAATTCTGCAAGGAAGACCAACACCAGCAAGGCAACCAAAGTGGATTTCCGGACCTGAGTACCTGTGGAACAAGGGGACCAAGTCCAAGAGTTGCGACAATTTTGAGAGTGGGCAGATGCCCAGGAAATGCCAGCTGAGGGTGCAAAGAAGCTGCAACTTGATGGTAGAAGCTGTGGATTCTGCAAGAACGAAGAGGGCTAGAAACTTCCCCTTTGGAGGATGGATGTCCCACGTCGTGAAGAAGCTTGCAGAGGTATTTCCGTGCATAAAGACTGCAAACAAACCTTGCTAGCTGCAAGGGTCGCGGTTAGGGTTTTTGGATGCTGCTGTGGCCCAGGAGGGACCAGGATGTCGCCACTTGGATGAGGAGACAGAGAGGACACCCAGCAAGTCAGGGAGCCCTCAGAGAAGCAGGCAGCACCCCCAGAAGTACCGGAACAGGCACTTGGAAGAGGAGTGAACCGGAGTCCACCCGAAGACACAAAAGGGAGTCCCACGACGCCGGAGGACAACTCAGAAGGTTGTGCACTGCAGGTTCGAGTGTCGGGACCCAGGCTTTGCTATGCACAAAGGAAATCCTGGACGAGTGCACAGGAGCCGGAGCAGCTGCAAATCACTGGGTACCCAGCAATGCAGTCTAGCGTGGGGAGGCAAGGACTTACCTCCACCAAACTTGGACTGAAGAGTCACTGAACTGTGGGAGTCACTTGGACAGAGTTGCTGAGTTCCAGGGACCATGCTCGTCATGCTGAGAGGGGACCCAGAGGACCGGTGATGCAGTCTTTTGTTGCCTGCGGTTGCAGGGGGAGGATTCTGTCGTCCCACGGGAGGTTTCTTCAGAGCTCCTGGTGCAGAGAGGAGGCAGGCTACCCCCAGAGCATGCACCACCAGGAAACAGTCGAGAAGGCAGCAGGATCAGCGATACAAGGTTGCAGTAGTCGTCTTTGCTACTTTGTTGCGGTTTTGCAGGCGTCCTGAGCAGTCAGCGGTCGATCCTTTCGCAGAAGGTGAAGAGAGAGATGCAGAGGAACTCGGATGAGCACTTGCATTCGTTATCTAAAGAATTCCCCAAAGCAGAGACCCTAAATAGCCAGAAAAGGAGGTTTGGCTACCTAGGAAGGAGGATAGGCTAGCAACACAGGTAAGAGCCTATCAGAAAGAGTATCTGACGTCACCTGCTGGCATGGCCACTCAGAGCAGTCCAGTGTGCCAGCAACACCTCTGTTTCCAAGATGGCAGAGGTCTGGAGCACACTGGAGGAGCTCTGGGCACCTCCCAGGGGAGGTGCAGGTCAGGGGAGTGGTCACTCCCCTTTCCTTTGTCCAGTTTCGCGCCAGAGCAGGGCTGGGGGATCCCTGAACCGGTGTAAACTGGCTTATGCAGAGATGGGCACCATCTGTGCCCATCAAAGCATTTCCAGAGGCTGGGGGAGGCTACTCCTCCCCAGCTCTGACAACTTTTTCCAAAGGGAGAGGGTGTAACACCCTCTCTCTGAGGAAGTCCTTTGTTCTGCCTTCCTGGGCCAGGTCTGGCTGGACCCCAGGAGGGCAGAAACCTGTCTGAGGGGTTGGCAGCAGCAGCAGCTGCAGTGAAACCCCGGGAAAGGTAGTTTGGCAGTACCCGGGTCTGTGCTAGAGACTCGGGGGATCATGGAATTGTCTCACAATTCCATGATCTTAGACATGTTACATGGCCATGTTCGGAGTTACCATTGTGACGCTATACATAGTTAGTGACCTATGTACAGTGCACGCGTGTAATGGTGTTCCCCCACTCACAAAGTCTGGGGAATTTGCCCTGAACAATGTGGGGGCACCTTGGCTAGTGCCAGGGTGCCCACACACTAAGTAACTTAGCACCCAACCTTTACCAGGTAAAGGTTAGACATATAGGTGACTTATAAGTTACTTAAGTGCAGTGGTAAATGGCTGTAAAATAACGTGGACGTTATTTCACTCAGGCTGCAGTGGCAGGCCTGTGTAAGAATTGTCAGAGCTCCCTATGAGTGGCAAAAGAAATGCTGCAGCCCATAGGGATCTCCTGGAACCCCAATACCGTGGGTACCTCAGTACCATATACTTGGGAATATGGTCCTTCCTGGCCCTCAGCAGCACAAAAAAACCTCCATGGCAACCCTTGCAGCTAGAAAGGCTTGTTTGCGGTATTTCTGTGTGGGAACACTTCTGCAACCTTCATCGCGACGTGGGACATCTTCCATTCATAGGAGAAGTTCCTAGTCCTCTTTGTTCTTGCAGAATTCCAAGCTTCTTCCATCCGGAAGCAGCTTCCTTTCCTTTCACCTTCATCCGGGGTTTTCTGGGCTCCTGCCCCCCCTCGGACACTGTCATGACTATTGGACTTGGTCCCTTTGCTTTGCAGGTCCTCAGGTCCAGGAATCCGTTTTCAGTGCACTGCTGGTGTTTGTTGTTCTTGCAGAATCCCCCTATCACGACTATTGTGCTCTTTTGGGGTAGTAGGTGTACTTTACTCCTACTTTTCAGGGTCTTGGGGTGGGGTATCTTGGACACCCTGACTGTTTTCTTACAGTCTCAGTGACCCTCTACAAGCTCCCATAGGTCTGGGGTCCGTTCGTGATTCGCATTCCAATTTTGGAGTATATGGTTTGTGTTGCTCCTAGACCTATGTTCACCTTTTGCAACCTATTGTAATTCTACACTGTTTGCATTAGTTTTCTGACTCTTACTTACCTGTTTTTGGTTTGTGTACATATAACTTGTGTATATTACTTACCTTCTTACTGAGGGTACTCACTGAGATACTTGTAGCATATTGTCATAAAAATAAAGTACCTTTATTTTTAGTAACTCTGTGTATTGTGTTTTCTTATGATATTGTGCTTATGATATAAGTGGTATAGTACGAGCTTTGCATGTCTCCTAGTTCAGCCTAAGCTGCTTTGCCGTAGCTACCTTCTATCAGCCTAAGCTGCTAGAAACACCTCTATTCTACTAATAAGGGATAACTGGACTTGGCACAAGGTGTAAGTACCTTTGGGACCCACTACAAGCCAGGCCAGCCTCCTACATTAGATGACCCCCAGTACTGCCATTATAGCCTGTTGAGGTTTTCCAGGCAGCCCCAGTTGCCCCAGTTGCTGCCACCTCACAGACAGGCAGCCCAAGCCCAGGAAGCCAGAACAAAAGCATTTCCTCTCCCTTTGGAAATAGGTGTTGCAGGCATGGGAGGGGTGGCTTCCCATAGCCTGTAGAAAAGCTTTGAAGGTCCAGATGGTGCCCTCCTTGCATAATCCAGTCTACACTGGTTCAGGGACCCCTAGTCCCTCCTCTGGCATGAAACTGGACAAAGGAAAGGGGAGTGACCAATCCCCTGTCCATCACCACCCTAGGGGTGGGACTCATAGTTCCTTCAGAGTGTCTCTGGATTTTGCCATCTTGATTCCAAGTTGGCGGGCACCCTGGGAGCATCTGAATGGCCATTGCCAGCAGGTGAAGTCACAGCCCTCACCTGATGGGTGCTTACCTGTGGAGCTAACCAATCCCCCTTTCATGGCTATTTAGGGTCTCTCTCTTGGGTTGTTCTTTAGATTCGGATGGCAGGATTCCAGCAGGAATCCTCTGCATCCTTTACTTCACCTTCATACCGACAGAACTGCATCTGGACCCTCAGGGAACTCTAAAAACTGCAACAATGAAGCAAAGATGACTTCGACAACATTGTAACTTCAGCTCTTGCCAGCAACTGCAACTGTTTCCAGGTTGTGCTTCCTCAGAGGACTGCTTGTCTTCAGCCTGCACCAGAAGAACGAAGGAATCTCCCCTTAAGTAAAGGAGTCACTTACCTGCTTCAGCAGGCCTCCCTCTGCAGCGATGACTGGGGGCTTGGGTCCCCTCTCCTGAAGAATTGCATGGATCCATCAACACGGGTGGTGAACTGAAGTGGTCCTGACGGTTCAGAAATCCAACTGTCGAACTTTGGTGGAGGTAAGTGCTTGCCTCCACACAAAAGAGAGTACCCTCATGCTCTGTGTGTTTTGCAGTTTCCAAGGCTTGTTGGCATCCTTCCATGAAGTTCTTCATGCACCATGCAGCTCTGGCCCCCCGCATTCTATCCTGCGACGCACAGTTTCTTGTGTGGTTCTCCGGTGGCATGGGATCCTTTTGTGCAGTGCTGCATGGGCCTCCTTTTGCACCTTTTTTGTCCCCATGCTGTGGGACTCCTGTGTGCGCTGCCTGGTCTTCTGAGGGCTCTCTGAGTTGCTGAGAGCCCTCTATGTCTCCCATTCCTGGGTAGAGGCCACCAGGTCCCTCCTGGTCCCGGGCAGTGCCATTTTCCACTAATCCCAAGCTTTGTGTGTACCAAGGCTTGTTGGTGTAATCCAGTGATCCAAACCAGGCTCCAGTCATCCGTCTGGTGTGGGACATCATCTGCACCAACTAAATGGGTGTTGTGTCAATTTTGTAGTGTTTTCACTGTGTTACTGTGTGTGTTGGTACAAATACTTTAAACATTGTCTTTGAGATAAGCCTGACTGCTTGTGCCAAGCTACCAACAGGGTGAGCAGGGGTTGTCTTAGAAGTGCAACTCCCTTACCCTGACTAGAGCCAGTGTCCCTGCTTGGACAGAGTGCAAAGTGACTGCCAACCAGAGACCCCATTTCTAACAGCGCATACAAATATTTACACCAACCCTGCACAGTACACAGGGGCCCATTGTAACCAGTGGCGTGCCCCCTTGTAATGCCTGCTCTGAGCAGATGTTAAAAGGAAAAAAAATAACTGACGCTGTGAAATCTCTTAGAATCCCCAAAGCCATTTTTCCAGGCATTATGTAACGCAAGAGTTGAAAAGTGGTGCAAGGCATCCATTGAGCCACTATGTTACAGTGGCACAGGGATTGTGGCCTTGTTCAGTCACATCAGCCTCACGGTAATGAGTAGCACAGATACATATGTTACACATTTTTGGGGGACAGGACGCTGTCCATTAGCAGAAGCTTTGAATTTTGTAGTGCATCCATGTGAGAAAAACAGCAAGCTTTCAGATGGCTGACTCTTTTAAATCCATACCACCACCAGATAACTCCATCATGTGTGTGCCGGATGTAACACATTGCACACCATGGCAGATGTCAGGACACCGACAGTGGTAACTATGACATTATGGTTGCTCTTTGCATGTTCTGCACCATACATGCAGGTGCTAGACCTGCAAAGCGGAAGCGGGCATTTGATAACAATGGAATTGTTTTGTAACCAACCTGCCTTGGGCACAAATACAAGCCAACTCCAAAAGGGCACAGTGTAACCAAGTTCATTTAAAGGCTCTTTTTCGTGTGCCACCTATGGCAGGAATACACAACTTGCATTCTTCAGGCCTGGCACTGCCATCATGTGGCACCGGGCTTTCAAACTGCCACAATGCTTGCACTGGCCAAATTGTGATATATGGTTAGGTAATTTATTTGCTGCAGACTATGCCTACATTCCACCCACACATTCATGTGGTAGTAAATTATTTTCAATTGTTTTTTGTTCCTGACTATGGGGCAGTTTCAAGAAAAGTGGTTCTGCAACCATTGCAGGGCCAATAATCTTTCATTCCTTGCACCCCCACCGCCTTCATGTGCACGCTGTATTTTAAAGGCTGTGCACCATGGGACAGGTTAGGAGGGCAAAGTATTTAATGCAATTGATGTACTGTTCAGGGTTAGAGCTAACATTTTGGCCCTAACCCTGAACAGTACTTAGGGGCCCCTTGATACCAATGGTGTGCCCCCTTTAAACAACCGCTCAGAGCAGCAAAATATGACACAGTTGATTTTCTTATATTCCACTGCACTATTTTGGCAACCCACCTACTGCTCTAAGCCCCCTTGCATACGTAATGCCTGTTGCAGGCCTATCGTGGCACAAGGTGTTACAAAGTGGCGCAATGCATGCATGGCACTATGAGTGTCTGGTGCCTAGATTTTGGCATCTAGGGACACACTGGCGTAAGATGTATGGCACTAATATTGCACAAGGATGCACTAAGCCCTCTTAAATCTGAGCCTATGTTTTAAAGTTGTTTACAACTGTGGAGGTGTAAATGAGCACGCCATGAGCATTCTGAGCTTACATCATTTTATTGAATTATTTACATGGTTATTCTTGGAGTACAGGTCTATGTGAAAACGTTTTGCACAATTAGTTCTCTTCTGCATACTCCAGTAGCAGTGTTTTGTTGTTCCCCCTCCTCCAGTTGTACACCATTGTTGTCATTCTCCCAATTGGGGACATCTACTTGTCCATCCCAGGGGATATTGGTGCATAGACAAACGTTATGTAATATGGCACACACAAGGATCATTTTGCAGACCAGGGGTGGTGCATATAACTGTCCTCCTCTTGTAAGATGTCGGCACCTGGACCTTGATATAAGGAGGCCAAATGTCCTCTCAACCACATTTCTGGCCCTTCCTTGGCCTTCATTGTAGTCCCGCTCTTTATCCGTTGTAGGATTTCCAAAAGTTGTAACATTGTTCACCGCAAATTAATGTGTGAACATGTGTCAACCATGCAAATTAGTTATTTGTTATGTGCCATGACATGTATTCGTTTATAATGGAGTGGTGAATCAAAATTGCATCTGGTATTATGTGTGTTCCTGTTTGGATGGATGGTTGTATAGGTGTGTGGTGGTGCACTTTTCTATCATGGGTTGTGTGAGAAAGTAGCCTCTTTCTAGCCTTGTTACCCCCACTTTTGGCCTGTTTGTGAGTGTATGTCAGGGTGTTTTCACTGTCTCACTGGGATCCTGCTAGCCAGGGCCCAGTGCTCATAGTGAAAACCCTATGTTTTCAGTATGTTTGTTATGTGTCACTGGGACCCTGCTAGTCAGAACCCCAGTGCTCATAAGTTTGTGGCCTATAGGTATGTGTTCCCTGTGTGATGCCTAATTGTCTCACTGAGGCTATGCTAACCAGAACCTCAGTGGTTATGCTCTCTCTTTACAAATTGTCACTAACAGGCTAGTGACCAATTTTACCAATTCATATTGGCATACTGGAACACCCTTATAATTCCCTAGTATATGGTACTGAGGTACCCAGGGTATTGGGGATCCAGGAGATCCCTATGGGTTGCAGCATTTCTTTTGCCACCCATAGGGAGCTCTGACAATTCTTACACAGGCCTGCCACTGCAGCCTGAGTGAAATAACGTCCATGTTATTTCACAGCCATTTTACCACTGCACTTAAGTAACTTATAAGTCACCTATATGTCTAACCTTTGCCTGGTAAAGGTTGGGTGCTAAGTTACTTAGTGTGTGGGCACCCTGCCACTAGCCAAGGTGCCCCCACATTGTTCAGGGCAAATTCCCCGGACTTTGTGAGTGCGCGGACACCATTACACGCGTGCACTATACATAGGTCACTACCTATGTATAGCTTCACAATGGTAACTCCGAACATGGCCATGTAACATGTCTAAGATCATGGAATTCTCACCCCAAAGCCATCCTGGCATTGGGGAGACAACCCCATGATCCCCCGGGTCTCTAGCACAGACCCGGGTACTGCCAAACTGCCTTTCCCGGGGTTTCACTGCAGCTGCTGCCAACCCCTCAGACAGGTTTCTGCCCTCCTGGGGTCCAGCCAGGCTTGGCCCAGAAAGGCAGAACAAAGGACTTCCTCTGAGAGAGGGTGTCACACCCTCTCCCTTTGGAAAAAGGTGTCAGGGCTGGGGAGGAGTAGCCTCCCCCAGCATCTGGAAATGCTTTAATGGGCACAGATGGTGCCCATCTCTGCATAAGCCAGTCTACACCGGTTCAGGGATCCCCCAGCCCTGCTCTGGCGCGAAACTGGACAAAGGAAAGGGGAGTGACCACTCCCCTGACCTGCACCTCCCAGGGGAGGTGCCCAGAGCTCCTCCAGTGTGCTCCAGACCTCTGCCATCTTGGAAACAGAGGTGCTGCTGGCACACTGGACTGCTCTGAGTGGCCAGAGCCAGCAGGTGACGTCAGAGACTCCTTCTGATAGGCTCTTACCTGTGTTGCTAGCCTATCCTCCTTCCTAAGTAGCCAAACCTCCTTTTCTGGCTACTTACGGTCTCTGCTTTGGGGAATTCTTTAGATAACGAATTCAAGAGCTCATCAGCGTTCCTCTGCATCTCTCTCTTCACCTTCTGCCAAGGAATTGACTGCTGACCGCGCTGGAAGCCTGCAAAACCGCCACAAATTAGCAAAGACGACTACTGCAACCTTGTAATGCTGATCCTGCCGCCTTCTCGACTGTTTTCCTGGTGGTGCATACTGTGGGGGGAGTCTGCCTCCTCTCTGCACTAGAAGCTCCAAAGAAATCTCCCATGGGTCGACGGAATCTTCCCCCTGCAACCGCAGGCACCAAAAGACTGCATCACCGGTCCTCTGGGTCCCCTCTCAGCACGACGAGCGTGGTCCCTGGAACTCAGCAACTCTGTCCAAGTGACTCCCACAGTCCAGTGACTCTTCAGTCCAAGTTTGGTGGAGGTAAATCCTTGGCTCCCCACGCTAGACTGCATTGCTGGGAACCGAGTGTTTTGCAGCTACTCCGGCTCCTGTGCACTCTTCCAGGATTTCCTTTGTGCACAGCCAAGCCTGGGTCCCGACATTCTAACCTGCAGTGCACGACCTCCTGAGTTGTCCTCCAGCGTCGCGGGACCTTCTTTTGTGACTTCGGGTGAGCTCTGGTTCACTCTTCTTTGTAGTGCCTATTCTGGCACTTCTGCGGGTGATGCCTGTTTCTGAGTGGGCTCCTTGTCTTGCTGGGCGCCCCCTCTGTCACCTCACGCAATTGGCGACATCCTGGTCCCTCCTGGGCCACAGCAGTATCCAAAAACCCTAACCGCGACCCTTGCAGCTAGCAAGGTTTGTTTGCAGTCTTTATGCACGGAAACACCCCTGCAAGCTTCTTCACAACGTGGGACATCCATCCTCCAAAGGGGAAGTTCCTAGTCCTCTTCGTTCTTGCAGAATCCACAGCTTCTACCATCCGGTGGCAGCTTCTTTGCACCCTCAGCTGGCATTTCTTGGGCATCTGCCCACTCACGACTTGAGTGTGACTCTTGGACTTGGTCCCCTTGTTCCACAGGTTCTCTCGTCTGGAAATCCATCATTGTTGCATTGCTGGTGTTGGTCTTCCTTGCAGAATTCCCCTATCATGACTTCTGTGCTCTCTGGGGAACTTAGGTGCACTTTACACCTACTTTTCAGGGTCTTGGGGTGGGCTATTTTTCTAACCCTCACTGTTTTCTTACAGTCCCAGCGACCCTCTACAAGCTCACATAGGTTTGGGGTCCATACGTTATTCGCATTCCACTTTTGGAGTATATGGTTTGTGTTGCCCCTATACCTATGTGCTACCATTGCAATCTTTTGTGACTATACATTGCTTGCACTGTTTTCTATTGCTATTACTGCATCATTTTGGTATTGTGTACATATATCTTGTGTATATTTGCTATCCTCATACTGAGGGTACTCACTGAGATACTTTTGGCATATTGTCATAAAAATAAAGTACCTTTTTTATTAGTATATCTGTGTATTGTGTTTTCTTATGATATTGTGCATATGACATCAGTGGTATAGTATGAGCTTTGCATGTCTCCTAGTTCAGCCTAAGCTGCTCTGCTATAGCTACCTTCTATCAGCCTAAGCTGCTAGAAACACCTCTTCCACACTAATAAGGGATAACTGGACCTGGTACAAAGTGTAAGTATCCCTTGGTACCCACTACAAACCAGGCCAGCCTCCTACAACATCCCTAGACCAGGAACCCAGATTCAAATGACACAAAGCAGACCAGCACAAAGAAGAACCAAGGCACGAGAACTGTGGACCTGCTGCATCAAGAAAAGGCACCAAACTCTGCCTGCTGTACCCAGGACCGGACAATCGCTGCTGCAGAAAAACTGGACGTTGGACTGATCTTAAGAAACCCAGAGGACCTCCAGGCATCACTAATCACCCAAGAACTCCCTCCTGAGTGGAAGTACCACTCTGCAACAACCAAGGAACTAGCAACCCAGTCATGGTCACTTCACTGACTGGCAGATAGCTTCTGAACCGAAAGTTGAAGCTGGGCCTGACAGCACATCTACAACCATGAGGACAAACCCTGCAAGTGTGCCAAGTTTGGTGGCACTGTGCTCTCCAGTGGACAGACGATACTAATACCCTGTGTACTGGTCATCTGACTTTGGACACCAGGAAAATAAGGTCACCCAGAGCTGAAAAAGTACCAGAAGGAAGCCATTTTTGTGAAACTTCAGAAACACCCCAGACCTCCAGCCAGAGTGCCCCTGCTTTCCTGTAAGCGACCTCCAAAGAGACTTACCTCTAGATCGAAAGGGCTCATTTGCGCACAGCCTCTGGCTCACCGATTCGCTCTGCACGCGGCCACCCTGTACCCTGTAACAAAGAACCAGCTGTGCTCCAAGAGTCCCTCACCTCTTGTGACCTCAACAATCTAAGGGGACCCCAAGGCACTACCTTGGCTGCAAGAACAGACTTTTTCCAAGAGGTCCTCCTCAGTGCCCTGCACCAGCTCCAAGAGACTTTTCAACGCTGCTCCCGCTGGAACTGGGAGCCGGCCAAACTTTTCCAGCTGGCACACCGTGCCCACCAATGACCTTGACCAACCTGCAAAAGCAGAACATGGTAAAGCAACTCTTTGATTTATTTTAAATGTGTCTTCCATTGATTCCTATGGTGTGTAATTACACACAGAAATACTACATTTGTTAAAAATTCAAAAATCCATATCTTCAAAAGTACTAAACCAATTTGAATAATCTTAGTCTTATAATTCATAAACAAATCTGAAGTATTTTTATAAATTCATCTCAAGCTATTCCTTTGAATGTGTGAGTTGCATGATTGATTCTGTGAGTAAAACAAATGCTTTGCACTTCTCCAAGATTAGCCGAACTGCTTTACCAAGCTACCATAAAAATTAGAGCATCGGGTAATGTAGTTTTTACCTCTGGAAACCAACTTGTGGTTGCCTGGCCCCCTGCACAGTGTGCCTAGTTTTGCATACTACATAGAGGGCCAGCCTGCTACATTCCTTGAGGGCCAGGACGGTTGCACGCTGGCGAAAGATCCTCTCTGGCCCTTTATGCTGCCTTTGTGGCTGCTGTGGTGGTGTTTGCGGTGGCTGCGGTGGTGTTGGTGGCACTTGGTGTCATCGCTGTCATCTTCTACGGGTGCGGAGCTGTAGTAATAACAGGTCCATGTTGTTCAGTTGCTTGGAAAAGTTTCATCAGTGTGTTTCCCTCATGTGTGGGCCTCATTTTAAAGCCTGGTCTGCCTTGGCGTTAAAATTTTGACACTAATCGGACTTAGTGTCATTTTTTGGACCCGGTCCTTTGCGAGTGTAGTTTTTCTGCTGGGTTCTAAATATTTCACTAGCGGCATAGCATCATTTTTTGGGAATGAACGCCTACCTTGCAAATCATTGTCGTTAATCGACGTAAGGTGAGGTGGCGCTCCCAAAAAATTACACATTTCATTGTATATGACATACAGGAATCTTTTAGAGTGTGGCTTTCTTGGATCTAGCAAGAAATCTTGCAAGTCTGAATCCTCTGATAGGAGACTAGGATGATCTTTGACTGCTGCTAAGGTGTTAGTGCATAGCCATTGTTGGCACAGTTTACCCACACAGTATGTGGTAACTGCACCCGAGTGTTAACCCGAGACAAAGCGAGGGTCCAGCTGGCTAATCTTGAAACCCCCTGAGGAATTAAAAAAACGCACCTGACACCCATTGGTGTCTATTGCCCACAATAGCCACCCACCGGGACTTGAAAGTCTGGAATTATAGATACCATTCTCAACCAGCAAACTCAACTCCATATTTATATTTTGATGTTAGACCCGTCTAGCGCCAAAATATTGGAGTTAAAGTAATTTTTTACGTGCGGAAAATTACCTTGCATCAATGAGATGCAAGGTAGGCATTCCCAGGCAAAAAATGACTCTAAGGCCCGGGCATCTTATTTATCCTCCCACGCAAAAATGGTGCACGGGAGGGAGGCAGGCCTAATTAATAGCGCTAAGTTTGCTTAGCGCCATTATTTAACGTCTAGGTCAGGGCAGGCGTTGGGGCACCTGTGGGCCTTTTTCCATGGGTAGAGACCATGGAAAGAGCCCACAGGTGCCCTTCCCTATCCCCAGAGACACCCCCATACACACCAGAGGGACAGAGGATGTGGAACCCCATCCCACGTAAGTATAGGTAAGTATAGGTAAGTAATTTTTTTTTATTTCTGTAGTGCCATAGGGGGGCCTATCTTGGGCCCCCCTACATGGCACTGGGCCCAATGGCCATGCCCAGGAGACATATGTCCCTTGGGCATGGACATTAGAGTGGTGGGCATTACTCCTGTCTTAACTTAGACAGGAGTCATGTCCTCTGGGTTTTAATGTCAGAAAATGACAATCGTCTGCTTAGAGGCATTATTTATGCCTCTTTCCATACTAGCGTCATCCCTTGACGCTAAACTCCCTGTTCACCCTACGCCTCCCCTACCTGGCTAGTGTTCTTTTTTATGACGCTACCCGGGCCGTTCCGACGGCTACGCCATCCCATTAATATAATGCACGGCCAGCATCTTGCAATGGCGCTAGCCGGTTGTAGGAAAGTACCATCTTGCCTGGCATGTTACCCCCATTTTTCACTGTATATATGTAGTTTTAGTTGTATGTGTCACTGGGACCCTGCCAGCCAGGGCCCCAGTGCTCATAAGTGTGCCTGAATGTGTTACCTGTGTAGTGACTAATTGTCTCACTGAGGCTCTGCTATCCAGAACCTCAGTGGTTATGCTCTCTCATTTCTTTCAAATTGTCACTAACAGGCTAGTGACCAATTTTACCAATTTACATTGGCTTACTGGAACACCCTTATAATTCCCTAGTATATGGTACTGAGGTACCAAGGGTATTGGGGTTCCAGGAGATCCCTATGGGCTGCAGCATTTCTTTTGCCACCCCTAGGGAGCTCTGACAATTCTTACACAGGCCTGCCACTGCAGCCTGAGTGAAATAACGTCCACGTTATTTCACAGCCAATTACCACTGCACTTAAGTAACTTATAAGTCACCTATATGTCTAACCTTTACCTGGTAAAGGTTAGGTGCAAAGTAACTTAGTGTGAGGGCACCCTGGCACTAGCCAAGGTGCCCCCACATTGTTCAGGGCAAATTCCCCGGACTTTGTGAGTGCGGGGACACCATTACACGCGTGTACTACACATAGGTCACTACCTATGTGTAGCTTCACAATGGTAACTCCGAATATGGCCATGTAACATGTCTATGATCATGAAATTGCCCCCTCTATGCCATCCTGGCATAGTTTGCACAATCCTATGATCCCAGTGGTCTGTAGCACAGACCCTGGTACTGCCAAACTGCCTTTTCAGGGGTTTCACTGCAGCTGCTGCTGCTGCCAACCCCTCAGACAGGTTTCTGCCCTCCTGGGGTCCAGCCAGGCCTGGCCCAGGATGGCAGAACAAAGGACTTCCTCTGAGAGAGGGTGTTACAACCTCTCCCTTTGGAAAATGTTGTGAAGGCAGGGGAGGAGTAGCCTCCCCCAGCCTCTGGAAATTCTTTCATGGGCACAGATGGTGCCCATTTCTGCATAAGCCAGTCTACACCGGTTCAGGGACCCCTTAGCACTGCTCTGGCGCGAAACTGGACAAAGGAAAGGGGAGTGACCACTCCCCTGCACCTCCCCTGGGAGGTGTCCAGAGCTCCTCCAGTGTGCTCCAGACCTCTGCCATCTTGGAAACAGAGGTGCTGCTGGCACACTGGACTGCTCTGAGTGGCCAGTGCCACCAGGTGACGTCAGAGACTCCTTCTGATAGGCTCCTTCAGGTGTTGCTAGCCTATCCTCTCTCCTAAGTAGCCAAACCCTCTTTTCTGGCTATTTAGGGTCTCTGTCTCTGGGGATTCCTTAGATAACGAATGCAAGAGCTCATTGTAGGAGGCTGGACTGGCTTGTAGTGAGTACCAAGGGGTACTTGCACCTTGCACCAGGCCCAGTTATCCCTTATTAGTGTATAGGGTGTCTAGCAGCTTAGGCTGATAGATAATGGTAGCTTAGTAGAGCAGCTTAGGCTGAACTAGGAGACGTGTGAAGCTACTACAGTACCACTTAGTGTCATATGCACAATATCATAAGAAAACACAATACACAGTTATACTAAAAATAAAGGTACTTTATTTTTATGACAATATGCCAAAGTATCTTAGAGTGTACCCTCAGTGAGAGGATAGGAAATATACACAAGATATATATACACAATAGCAAAAATATGCAGTATAGTCTTAGAAAACAGTGCAAACAATGTATAGTTACAATAGGATGCAATGGGGAAACATAGGGATAGGGGCAACACAAACCATATACTCCAAAAGTGGAATGCGAACCACGAATGGACCCCAAACCTATGTGACCTTGTAGAGGGTCGCTGGGACTATTAGAAAATAGTGAGAGTTAGAAAAATAACCCTCCCCAAGACCCTGAAAAGTGAGTGCAAAGTGCACTAAAGTTCCCCTAAGGACAAAAGAGTCGTGTTAGAGGAATAATGCAGGAAAGACACAAACCAGCAATGCAACAACTGTGGATTTCCAATCTAGGGTACCTGTGGAACAAGGGGACCAAGTCCAACAGTCACAAGCAAGTCGGAGATGGGCAGATGCCCAGGAAATGCCAGCTGCGGGTGCAAAGAAGCTTTGACTGGACAGAAGAAGCTGAGGTTTCTGCAGGAACGAAAAGGGCTAGAGACTTCCCCTTTGGTGGACGTATCCGTCTTGCCTAGTAGAGTCGTGCAGAAGTGTTTTCCCGCCGAAAGAACGCCAACAAGCCTTGATAGCTGCAAATCGTGCGTTTAGCGTTTTTGGACGCTGCTGGGGCCCAGGAGAGACCAGGAGGTCGCAAATTGGACCTGAAGAGAGAGGGGACGTCGAGCAAGACAAAGAGCCCTCACTGAAGCAGGAGCCCCCAGAGAAGTGCCAGAAACAGGCACTACGAGGGTGCGTGAAACGGTGCTCGCCGAAGTTGCACAAAGGAGTCCCACGTCGCCGGAGACCAACTTAGAAAGTCGTGCAATGCAGGTTAGAGTGCCGTGGACCCAGGCTTGGCTGTGCATGAAGGATTTCCGCCGGAAGTGCACAGAGGCCGGAGTAGCTGCAAAGACGCGGTTTCCAGCAATGCAGCCCAGCGAGGTGAGGCAAGGACTTACCTCCACCAAACTTGGGCTGAAGAGTCACTGGACTGTGGGGGTCACTTGGACAGCATCGCTGGATTCGAGGGACCTCGCTCGTCGTGCTGAGAGGACACCCAAGGGACCAATAATGCAGCTTTTTGGTGCCTGTGGTTGCAGGGGGAAGATTCCGTCGACCCACGGGAGATTTCTTCGGAGCTTCTGGTGCAGAGAGGAGGCAGACTACCCCCACAGCATGCACAAGCAGGAAAACAGTCGAGAAGGTGGCAGGATCAGCGTTACAGAGTTGCAGTAGTCGTCTTTGCTACTATGTTGCAGGTTTGCAGGCTTCCAGCGCGGTCAGCGGTCGATTCCTTATCAGAAGGTGAAGAGAGAGATGCAGAGGAACTCGGCTGAGCTCATGCATTCGTTATCTGAAGTTTCCCCAGAGACAGAGACCCTAAATAGCCAGAAAAGAGGGTTTGGCTACCTAGGAGAGAGGATAGGCTACTAACACCTGAAGGAGGCTATCAGCAGGAGTCTCTGACGTCACCTGGTGGCACTGGCCACTCAGAGCAGTCCAGTGTGCCAGCAGCACCTCTGTTTCCAAGATGGCAGAGGTCTGGAGCACACTGGAGGAGCTCTGGACACCTCCCAGGGGAGGTGCAGGTCAGGGGAGTGCTCACTCCCCTTTCCTTTGTCCAGTTTCGCGCCAGAGCAGGGGCTAAGGGGTCCCTGAACCGGTGTAGACTGGCTTATGCAGAATTGGGCACCTCTGTGCCCAACAAAGCATTTCCAGAGGCTGGGGGAGGCTACTCCTCCCCTGCCTTCACACCATTTTCCAAAGGGAGAGGGTGTCACACCCTCTCTCAGAGGAAGTTCTTTGTTCTGCCATCCTGGGCCAGGCCTGGCTGGACCCCAGGAGGGCAGCTGCCTGTCTGAGGGGTTGGCAGCAGCAGCTGCAGTGAAACCCCAGGAAGGGCAGTTTGGCAGTACCAGGGTCTGTGCTACAGACCACTGGGATCATGGAATTGTACCAACAATACCAGGATGGCATAGAGGGGGCAATTCCATGATCATAGACATGTTACATGGCCATATTCGGATATACCATTGTGAAGCTACATATAGGTAGTGACCTATATGTAGTGCACGCGTGTAATGGTGTCCCCGCACTCACAAAGTTCAGGGAATTGGCTCTGAACAATGTGGGGGCACCTTGGCTAGTGCCAGGGTGCCCTCACACTAAGTAACTTTGCACCCAACCTTTACCAGGTAAAGGTTAGACATATAGGTGACTTATAAGTTACTTAAGTGCAGTGTAAAATGGCTGTGAAATAACGTGGACGTTATTTCACTCAGGCTGCAGTGGCAGGCCTGTGTAAGAATTGTCAGAGCTCCCTATGGGTGGCAAAAGAAATGCTGCAGCCCATAGGGATCTCCTGGAACCCCAATACCCTGGGTACCTCAGTACCATATACTAGGGAATTATAAGGGTGTTCCAGTAAGCCAATGTGAATTGGTAAAATTGGTCACTAGCCTGTTAGTGACAATTTAAAAGTAATGAGAGAGCATAACCACTGAGGTTCTGGTTAGCAGAGCCTCAGTGAGACAGTTAGGCACCACACAGGGAACATACACATGCACACCTATGAGAACTGGGGCCCTGTGTGACAGGGTCCCAGTGACACATACATATAGGCCACAAACCTATGAGCACTGGGGTCCTGACCAGCAGGATCCCAGTGACACATAACAACCATACTGAAACCATGGTGTTTTCACTATGAGCACTGAGGCCTGGCTATCAGGATCCCAGTGAGACAGTGAAAACAGTGACAAACACCCTGACATACACTCACAAACAGGCCAAAAGTGGGGGTAACAAGGCTAGAAAGAGGCTACCTTCTCACACTCATCAGAGTTCCTCTGCATCTCTCTCTTTACCTTCTGCCAAGGAATCGACTGCGGACCGCGCTGGAAGCCTGCAAAACTGCAACAAAGTAGCAAAGACGACTACTGCAACTCTGTAACGCTGATCCTGTTGCCTTCTCGACTGTTTTCCTGGTGGTGCATGCTGTGGGGGTAGTCTGCCTCCTCTCTGCACTAGAAGCTCCGAAGAAATCTCCCGTGGGTCGACGGAATCTTCCCCCTGCAACCGCAGGCACCAAAGAACTGCATTACCGTACTCTGGGTCTCCTCTCAGCACAACGAGCGAGGTCCCTTGATTCCAGCAACTCTGTCCAAGTGACTCACACAGTCCAGTGACTCTTCAGTCCAAGTTTGGTGGAGGTAAGTCCTTGCCTCCCCACGCCAGACTGCATTGCTGGGAACCGCGACTTTTGCAGCTACTCCGACTTCTCTGAACTTCCGATGGAAATCCATTGTGCACAGCCAAGCCTGGGTCCACGGCACTCTAACCTGCATTGCACGACTTTCTAAGTTGGTCACCGGCGACGTGGGACCCCTTTGTGCAACTTCGGGTGAGCACCATTTCACTCCTCTTTGTAGTGCCTGTTCCGGCACTTCTGCGGGTGCTGCCTGCTTCTGAGAGGGCTCCTTGTCTTGCACCACACCCCCTCTGTCCCCAGACGCAATTGGCGACATCCTGGTCCATCCTGGGCCACAGCAGCACCCAAAAACGCTAACCGCACGACTTGCAGCTAGGAAGGCTTGTTGGCGGACTTTCGGCGGGAAAATACTTCTGCACGACTTTCCACGGCGTGGGGGATCCATCCCCCAAAGGGGAAGTCTCGAGCCCTTGTCGTTCCTGCAGAATCCTCAGCTTCTACTGTCCAGTAGCAGCTTCTTTGCACCCACAGCTGGCATTTCCTGGGCATCTGCCCATCTCCGACTTGCTTGTGACTTTTGGACTTGGTCCCCTTGTTCCACAGGTATCCTCAACTGGAAATCCATTGTTGTTGCATTGCTGGTTTGTGTCTTTCCTGCAGAATTCCCCTATCACGACTTCTTTGTCCTCTGGGGAACTTTAGTGCACTTTGCACTCACTTTTCAGGGTCTTGGGGTGGGCTATTTTTCTAACCCTTATTATTTTCTAATAGTCCCAGCGACCCTCTACAAGGTCACATAGGTTTGGGGTCCATTCGTGGTTCGCATTCCACTTTTGGAGTATATGGTTTGTGTTGCCCCTCTCCCTATGTGTCCCCATTGCATCCTATTGTAACTATACATTGTTTGCACTGTTTTCTAAGAATATACTGCATATTTTTGGTATTGTGTACATATATCTTGTGTATATTTGCTATCCTCATACTGAGGGTACACTCTGAGATACTTTGGCATATTGTCATAAAAATAAAGTACCTTTATTTTTAGTATATCTGTGTATTGTGTTTTCTTATGATATTGTGCAAGTGACACTAGTGGTACTGTAGGAGCGTCACTCGTCTCCTAGTTCAGCCTAAGCTGCTCTGCTAAGCTACCATTATCTATCAGCCTATGCTGCTAGACACCCTATACACTAATAAGGGATAACTGGGCCTGGTGCAAGGTGTAAGTACCCCTTGGTACTCACTACAAGCCAGTCCAGCCTCCTACATTGGTTGTGCAGTGGTGGGATAAGTGCTTTGAGACTACTTACCACTCTTGTCATTGTACTTTTCATAAGAGAAAAATATACAAAACAAGTTCAGTGTGTGTACACATAACTAAAACGTTTTTGCATTTCCTCTTTTCACTCTTTTCTAAGCGCTGAAAAGTACTTCTAAACGTTCTAAAAGTTCTTAAAAAGTTTTAAAAGTTTTTTTCTGTCTTTTCAAAAGTTCTGAAAAACTTTTTCTTCACTTTTTCTATCACTTAAACTCTTTCTAAGATGTCTGTCACAGGCCAAAATGTTGATCTGTCCAAACTTGCATATGATCACCTTAGCTGGAAAGGAGCAAGGAGTCTCTGTATCGAAAGAGGTTTGAGTGTAGGGAAGAATCCTTCTTTGGAATTGTTGCTTAACATGCTTAGAGAACAAGATAAGGCTAAAAGTGCCCCATCTGTTGAAAAAGTAGCTAATGGTTCCCAATCTGATCCTGGGACTCCCCAAGGAAAAGATTCAGGAAAGAAACTTCCTAGCCTGCTCATTACTAGACAGTCTAGCATAGTTGGTACTGATGTGGAGTCACACCATACAGATGGTGGTGTCTCACATCATAGCAAGAGTATTCCTTCTCACCACAGTAGAAGTGATGTTTCTGTTAACCAAGCTGTTAGGGTGCCTTCTGTAAGGGACAAGTCTCCTTCTGTCCATTCTCACCATACTTCTGTTTCAAGGCATGTCCCTCCCACCCACCCTGATGACAGAATGTTAGAAATGAGCTCAATAGATTGAGAGTGGAACAAACCAGACTGAAGCTCAAGACGCAACAGCTGGATTTGGATAGACAGACCTTAGAAGTAGAGAAGGAAAGACAGAAGTTGGGTTTAGAAACCCATGGTGGCAGCAGAAGTATTCCCCATAGTCATCCTGCGAAAGAGCATGATTCCAGGAATCTGCACAAGATAGTTCCCCCTTATAAGGAGGGGGGTGACATTAACAAGTGGTTTGCTGCACTTGAGAGGGCCTGTGCTGTACAGGATGTCCCTCAAAGGCAGGCAGTGGGCTGCTATCCTATGGCTATCATTTAGTGGAAAAGGTAGGGATAGGCTCCTTACTGTGAAAGAAAATGAAGCCAATGATTACAAAGTTCTTCAGAATGCACTCCTGGATGGTTATGGCTTAACCACTGAACAATACAGGATAAAGTTCAGAGAGACCAAAAAGGAGTCTTCACAAGACTGGGTTGATTTCATTGACCATTCAGTGAAGGCCTTGGAGGGGTGGTTACATGGCAGTAAAGTTACTGATTATGACAGCCTGTATAACTTAATCCTGAGAGAGCATCTTCTTAATAATTGTGTGTCTGATTTGTTGCACCAGTACTTGGTGGACTCTGATCTGACCTCTCCCCAAGAATTGGGAAAGAAGGCAGACAAATGGGTCAGAACAAGGGTGAACAGAAAAGTTCATACAGGGGGTGACAAAGATGGCAATAAGAAGAAGGATGGTAAGTCTTCTGACAAGGGTGGGGACAAATCTAAAAATGAGTCTTCATCAGGTCCACAAAAACACTCTGGTGGGGGTGGTGGGTCCAAATCCTCTTCAAATCAAAACAAGGAAAAGAAACCATGGTGCTATTTATGTAAAATAAAAGGCCATTGGACAACAGATCTCAGTTGTCCAAAGAAAGGCACCAAGCCTCCTACCACTACAACCCCTACTGCTACACCTAGTGTCCCTACTAATAGCAGTGGTGGTGGGAGCAAACCTACTAATAGCCAATCTAAGGGAGTAGCTGTGCTCACCTTTGGTAACTTAGTTGGGGTTGGTCTGATAAGGGAGACCACAGAGGCTGTGTTAGTCTCTGAGGGGGCTATTGATTTAGCCACCTTGGTTGCTTGTCCCCTTAACATGGATAAGTACAAGCAGCTACCCCTAATAAATGGTGTTGAGGTTCAGGCCTACAGGGACACAGGTGCCAGTGTCACAATGGTGATAGAGAAACTGGTCCACCCTGAACAACACCTACTTGGTCACCAGTACCAAGTAACCGATGCTCACAACAACACACTTAGCCACCCCATGGCTGTTGTAAATCTCAACTGGGGGGGGTTACTGGTCCAAAGAAAGTTGTGGTAGCCTCAAATTTACCTGTAGACTGTCTACTAGGAAATTATTTGGAGACATCAGCTTGGTCAGATGTGGAGTTGGAGGCCCATGCAGCAATGCTGGGCATCCCAGGGCATATTTTTGCTTTAACCAGGGCTCAGGCCAAGAAGCAAAAAGGACAGGGAAACTTGGATCCTGGAACAATGGACCAAGTGCTCCCTAAAGCTAGGGCTAGTAGAAGTAAATCACTACCTACTATCCCTCCCTCTACAGTGGATTCTACTTCTGAGGAAGAATAATTTCCACCCTGTGCAGAACCTACACCAGAGGAGCTGGAAGCAGACACTGCTGAGCTTTTGGGTGAAGGGGGGCCTGCCAGGGAGGAGCTGAGTGTGGCACAGCAAACCTGTCCCACACTAGAGGGTCTAAGACAGCAAGCTGTCAAACAAGCTAATGGGGATGTCAGTGACTCTCACAGAGTTTACTGGGAGGACAACCTCTTGTACACTGAGGCAAGGGATCCTAAACCTGGAGCTGCCAGGAGATTAGTGATCCCTCAGGAGTACAGAAAGTTCCTCCTAACTCTTGCCCACAACATTCCCCTGGCTGAACATTTGGGGAAATGAAAACTTGGGACAGGCTTGTTCCCTTGTTTCATTGGCCTAGAATGTCTGAGGACACAAAATATTTTTGTAAGTCCTGTGAAACCTGTCAAGCCAGTGGCAAGACAGGTGGCACCCCAAAGGCACCCCTTATTCCACTGCCTGTGGTTGGGGTTCCCTTTGAAAGGGTAGGGGTTGACATAGTTGGCCCCCTTGACCCTCCTACTGATTCAGGCAATAGGTTTATCTTGGTGGTGGTGGACCATGCCACCAGATATCCTGAAGCAATTCCTCTATGGACCACTACAGCTCCTGCAGTGGCAAAGGCCCTCCTGGGAATATTTTCCATGGTGGGCTTCCCAAAAGAGGTAGTTTCAGACAGAGGAAGCAATTTCATGTCTGCTTACTTGAAGGCCATGTGGAAGGAGTGTGGGGTGACATACAAGTTCACCACACCCTATCATCCACAAACAAATAGACTGGTGGAGAGATTTAACAAAACTCTCAAAGGCATGATTATGGGTCTCCCTTAAAAACTCTGCAGGAGATGGGATATCCTTTTACCATGCCTCCTTTTTGCCTACAGGGAGGTACCCCAGAAAGGAGTGGGCTTCAGCCCCTTTGAACTCCTCTTTAAACACCCTGTTAGGGGTCCACTAACACTTGTCAAGGAGGGTTGGGAACAACCTTTAAAAGCTCCAAAGCAAGATATTGTGGATTATGTACTTGGCCTCAGATCAAGGATGGCTGAGTACATGAAAAAGGCCAGTAAAAACCTTCAGGCCAGCCAAGAACTCCATAAGCAATGGCATGACCAGAAGGCTGTTTTGGTTCAGTACCAACCAGGGCAGAAAGTGTGGGTCTTGGAGCCTGTGGCCCCAAGAGCACTCCAAGATAAATTGAGTGGACCCCACACAATTGTTGAGAAAAAGGGTGAAGTCACCTATTTAGTTGACTTAGGCACTGCCAGGAGTCCCCTTAGGGTGCTCCATGTCAATCTACTGAAACCCTACTATGACAGGGCTGATCTCACCCTGCTCATGGCAACTGATGAGGGACAGGAAGAAGACAGTGATCCTCTACCTGATCTCTTCTCTTCCACAGAACAAGATGCTCTGGTGGAAGGTGTAGTTTTGGCTGATTGTCTTACTGCTGAGCAGAAAGACCATTGCATAAATCTCCTGGGTCAGTTTTCTGAACTCTTCTCTACTGTGCCAGGTACCACTTCTTGGTGTGAGCACACTATAGATACTGGAGACAGCTTGCCTGTCAAAAGTAAGATCTATAGGCAGCCTGACCATGTCAGAGACTGCATAAAGCAAGAGGTGCAGAAAATGTTAGAACTGGGAGTGGTTGAGCACTCTGAAAGTCGATGGGCTTCTCCTGTGGTACTTGTACCAAAACCTCATTCCAAAGAAGGAAATGCGGTTTTGTGTAGACTACAGAGGTCTCAACCAGGTAAGCAAAACTGATGCTCACCCTATACCCAGGGCAGATGAGCTCATAGATACCCTGACATCAGCCAAGTATCTAAGCACTTTTGATTTGACTGCAGGGTATTGGCAGATCAAATTATCAGAAGATGGTAAACCTAAAACTGCATTTTCAACCATTGGAGGCCATTACCAGTTCACAGTAATGCCTTTTGGATAGAAAAATGCACCTGCCACTTTTCAGAGGTTGGTGAACACAGTCCTGCAAGGGCTGGAAGCTTTCAGTGCAGCATATTTGGATGATATAGCTGTCTTTAGCTGCATCTGGGATGATCACCTGGTCCACCTATGGAAAGTTTTGGAGGCCCTGCAAAAGGCAGGCCTCACTATCAAGGCTTCAAAGTGCCAGATAGGGCAGGGTAAGGTGGTTTATCTGGGAAACCTTGTTGGTGGGGAACAGATTGCACCACTACAGGGGATAATCCAAACAATTATTGATTGGGTTCCCCCTACTACTCAGACTCAGGTGAGAGCCTTCCTAGGCCTCACTGGGTATTACAGGAGGTTCATTAAGAACTATGGCTCCATTGCAGCCCCTCTTAATGACCTCACATCCAAGAAAATGCCTAAAAAGGTATTATGGACAGCAAACTGTCAGAAAGCTTTTGAGGTGCTGAAGCAGGCCATGTGCTCTGCACCTGTCCTGAAAAGCCCTTGTTACTCTAAAAAATTCTATGTCCAAACTGATGCATCTGAATTAGGAGTAGGGGCAGTCCTATTCCAACTTAATTCTGAGTGCCAGGATCAACCTGTTGCTTTTATTAGTAGGAGGTTGACCCCTAGAGAAAAGCGTTGGTCTGCCATTGAGAGCGAGGCCTTTGCTGTGGTCTGGGCACTGAAGAAGTTGAGACCATACCTGTTTGGCACTCACTTCATTGTTCAGACAGACCACAAACCTCTACTTTGGCTAAAACAAATGAAAGGTGAAAATCCTAAATTGTTGAGGTGGTCCATATCCCTACAGGGGATGGACTATACAGTGGAACATAGACCTGGGAGGAGCCACTCCAATGCAGATGGAATCTCCAGATATTTCCACTTAGACTAAGAAGACCCATCAGGGAATGACTAGTCTTATTGTCCTTCGTTTGGGGGGGGGGGGTTATGTAGGAAAGTACCATCTTGCCTTGCATGTTACCACCATTTTTCACTGTATATATGTTGTTTTAGTTGTATGTGTCACTGGGACCCTGCCAGCCAGGGCCCCAGTGCTCATAAGTGTGCCTGAATGTATGTGTTACCTGTGTAGTGACTAACTGTCTCACTGAGGCTCTGCTATCCAGAACCTCAGTGGTTATGCTCTCTCATTTCTTTCAAATTGTCACTAACAGGCTAGTGACCAATTTACCAATTTACATTGGCTACTGGAACACCCTTATAATTCCCTAGTATATGTTACTGAGGTACCCAGGGTATTGGGGTTCCAGGAGATCCCTATGGGCTGCAGCATTTCTTTTGCCACCCATAGGGAGCTCTGACAATTCTTACACAGGCCTGCCACTGCAGCCTGAGTAAAATAACGTTCATGTTATTTCACAGCCATTTTACACTGCACTTAAGTAACTTATAAGACACCTATATGTCTAACCTTTACCTGGTAAAGGTTAGGTGCAAAGTTACTTAGTGTGAGGGCACCCTGGCACTAGCCAAGGTGCCCCCACATTGTTCAGGGCCAATTCCCCGAACTTTGTGAGTGCGGGGACACCATTACACGCGTGCACTACATATAGGTCACTACCTATATGTAGCTTCACAATGGTAACTCCGAATATGGCCATGTAACATGTCTATGATCATGGAATTGCCCCCTCTATGCCATCCTGGCATAGTTGGCACAATCCCATGATCCCAGTGGTCTGTAGCACAGACCCTGGTACTGCCAAACTGCCTTTCCTGGGGTTTCACTGCAGCTGCTGCTGCTGCCAACCCCTCAGACAGGTTTCTGCCCTCCTGGGGTCAAGCCAGGCTTGTCCCAGGATGGCAGAACAAAGGACTTCCTCTGAGAGAGGGTGTTACACCCTCTCCCTTTGGAAAATGGTGTGAAGGCAGGGGAGGAGTAGCCTCCCCCAGCCTCTGGAAATGCTTTCTTGGGCACAGATGTGCCCAATTCTGCATAAGCCAGTCTACACCGGTTCAGGGGACCCCTTAGCCCTGCTCTGGCACGAAACTGGACAAAGGAAAGGGGAGTGACCACTCCCCTGACCTGCACCTCCCCTGGGAGGTGCCCAGAGCTCCTCCAGTGTGCTCCAGACCTCTGCCATCTTGGAAACAGAGGTGCTGCTGGCACACTGGACTGCTCTGAGTGGCCAGTGCCACCAGGTGACGTCAGAGACTCCTTCTGATAGGCTCCTTCAGGTGTTGCTAGCCTATCCTCTACTCTAGCCGAACCCTCTTTTCTGGCTATTTAGGGTCTCTGTCTCTGGAGAAACTTTAGATAACGAATGCAAGAGCTCATCAGAGTTCCTCTGCATCTCTCTCTTCACCTTCTGCCAAGGAATCGACTGCTGACCGCGCTGGAAGCCTGCAAAACTGCAACATAGTAGCAAAGACGACTACTGCAACTCTGTAACGCTGATCCTGCCACCTTCTCGACTGTTTTCCTGGTGGTGCATGCTGTGGGGGTAGTCTGCCTCCTCTCTGCACTAGAATCTCTGAAGAAATCTCCCGTGGGTCGACGGAATCTTCCCCCTGCAACCGCAGGCACCAAAAAGCTGCATTACCGGTCCCTTGGGTCTCCTCTCAGCACGACGAGCGAGGTCCCTTGAATCCAGCAACTCTGTCCAAGTGACTCCCACAGTCCAGTGACTCTTCAGTCCAAGTTTGGTGGAGGTAAGTCCTTGCCTCCCCACGCCAGACTGCATTGCTGGTAACCGCGACTTTTGCAGCTACTCCGGCCCCTGTGCACTTCCGGTGGAAATCCTTTGCGCAGAGCCAAGCCTGGTCCTTGTCACTCTAACCTGCATTGTACGACTTTCTAAGTTGATCTCCAGCGATGTTGGACTCCTTTGTGTAACTTTGGGTGAGCACCGTTTCACGCATCCTCTTAGTGCCTGTTTCTGGCACTTCTCCGGGAGCTACCTGCTGCTAAGAGGGCTCCTTGTCTTGCTCGACGTCCCCTCTACCTCCTGGTCCAATTTGCGACCTCCTGGTTCCTCCTGGGCCACAGCAGCATCCAAAAACGCTAACCACACGATTTGCAGATAGCAAGGCTTGTTAGCATTTTTTCGGCAAGAAAACACTTCTGCACGACTCTCCTCAGCGAGTGGGATCCGTCCACCAAAGGGGAAGTCTCTAGCCTTTTTCGTTCCTGCAGAAACCTCAGCTTCTTCTGTCCAGTAGAAGCTTCTTTGCACCCACAGCTGGCATTCCCTGGGCATCTGCCCATCTCCGACTTGCTTGTGACTTTTGGACTTGGTCCCCTTGTTCCACAGGTACCCTCGACTGGAAATCCATCGTTGTTGCATTGCTGGTTTGTGTCTTTCCTGCATTATTCCTCTATCACGACTTCTTTGTCCTTGGGGGAACTTTAGTGCACTTTGCACTCACTTTTCAGGGTCTTGGGGTGGGCTATTTTTCTAACCCTCACTATTTTCTAATAGTCCCAGTGACCCTCTACAAGGTCACATAGGTTTGGGGTCCATTCGTGGTTCGCATTCCACTTTTGGAGTATATGGTTTGTGTTGCCCCTATCCCTATGTGTCCCCATTGCATCCTATTGTAACTATACATTGTTTGCACTGTTTTCTAAGACTATACTGCATATTTTTGGTATTGTGTACATATATCTTGTGTATATTTCCTATCCTCTCACTGAGGGTACCCTCTGAGATACTTTGGCATATTGTCATAAAAATAAAGTACCTTTATTTTTAGTATAACTGTGTATTGTGTTTTCTTATGATATTGTGCAAGTGACACTTGTGGTACTGTAGGAGCTTCACTCGTCTCCTAGTTCAGCCTAAGCTGCTCTGCTAAGCTACCATTATCTATCAGCCTATGCTGCTAGACACCCTATACACTAATAAGGGATAACTGGGCCTGGTGCAAGGTGCAAGTACCCCTTGGTACTCACTACAAGCCAGTCCAGCCTCCTTCAAGCTGGGCCTTGGTTCGAGTGGAATGCTGCAAACGCAAACCAGCAAGTCTTTTATAACAGATTGAGAGTCAGTCGACTGCTGTGGCCATACCCACAGGAATCTAAAATAAGAATCTACAGCGACTAAGGCGTATTTGAATGCACCATCAGGTTGCAAGTGACCGCAGTTGGCCAGGTACATATTGTAGTGGCCTGTTGGCCACTACGAGGGATGTTTGGGATGGGCGTTTGATGTTTGAGCCCTTTATCTGCTGGCAAATGTCACAGCAAAGAACATATTGCTTGGTCTGTTTGTTTAGACTTGGACACCAGAATCTTTTCCGTAAGAGTGTTATTGCAACACCAGCATGGGTGAATGCAACACCTCTATGCACTGCTTAGATGAGCTCTAATCTCTGATTTTGGTTGCGGATCACTCGATCTCCAATCCCAGAAATTACTGCAAAGGCAACATTCTGGGCACTGATATGGTGTGAATATTTAGTAGGGTATGCTTCTGGGAGAGGCTTGGCTTCAGCCGAAACTTTCACTGCAGCCAGAATTTCATTATCCAGTCTCATGTGAGAACGAGTCATTGCAGCAACAGAAGCTATAGCTCCTGAAAATCTGGCCGCTTCATCAGCCAAGGTATTTCCAGTAACGGGTACACCTACACGTTGGTGGTCCAATGTATGGACTACAAGAGCCTCAGGTAGCTTATCCTCACGATCGGCGACCCTCCCCCACAGAGTCCTATGTTTTATGGTGTTCCCTTTTCAGTCTCTGAACCCATTCAACCGCCATTAATTAAGATAATCATTGCAGGACTGAACACAGTAGTGTGAATCACACACAATCAAAGTGCGGTGTTCTGGATCCGTATGCTCCAGTGCCAAGATAAGAGCTTTAAGCTCAGCCAACTGAGCTATGCAGTCCCCCATGGTCTGCGTGGAAGTATTGTGAGGGTGGGATACAACATCCTTCATCACTCTGCTCACTGCTGCGCAAGCGGCTGAGTATTGATATTTTGTACCTACCGCTGGTTGTGCTGAACCATCAGTGTAAATGACAGTTTGGTATCAGTCAAGTGGCAAGATGTTAAGAGGTGCGGGGAACTCATGTTCTTAGTGGAGAAATTCTTGTGTTTGAGGTTTTGGGTGGTCAAAGATGTAATCAACATCAGTGGCAATCAGCGAGGCTGCCCATTGAATCCAACATGGATGTAATGCTTTCGCGTTAGGAACGCTTGGTTTGGTGACTGTATCTAAAGCTGGCACCGAGTTAATGACAATAATGTGCTTCCCTTGGCCAAGTGTCCTCTTCTTGATGACAGCCATCTGTACAGCAGTCAAAGTTTATTCTGTGGGTGCAAAGCGTTGCTGTGCGTTGGAATATAAATGTGATTTATATGCTATGGGCACTGTGTCGCCCTCGTTAAAGGTGACATAAGTGAACCCAATGGCACCATCAATTATTCTGATGACCACATTTCTTTTGTTGCCAGGTGTGTGTAAGTGTTTTGCTTCTAGCTTGTCTTGCTGCAATCCTCTAAGGATGCATGTGTATTGAACTGTCCAGTGTCTGCCTCAGAAATCTGGGCGAATTAAATCATAGAGTGGCTTGATGCGTTTTGCATAGTGTGGAATGTAAGTTCTGCCAGAGTTAAAGAAACCAAGTAAAGATTGAAGTTTCTTGATAATATTTGGTGGTTGTAATTGAGCACATTTTTAAAAAAAGTGAGGGGCCAGGATCTTGCCCTCCTTTGATAGCTCACATCCCATGAACAATACACTGAGGAAAGCGATTTTAGTTTCATTGAAATTGCAAATCCTAAAACGATTCGATCGACTCTGGCAAGATGAATGTTGAGTTTGTCATCTGTACGATAGATGTCATCCACATAAGACAACGCCTCGGGATCAATGTCATGCAATATTGATGTTACGGTGGCTGAAAACAGCCCTGGGCTGGTCTTGTAGCCTTGGGGCAAACGGCAAAGGTGTTTTTGTGAGCCAAATGAGAATGCACTCAGGTCCCAACTTTAATGTGCCAAGTTTTGGCAGATAAAAACATTGGAAATATCCAAGTTTTTTTGTGCACTATGTTGTTAATTAGTGCGGTGCTGTGTGAATTTTGAATTGCATAAGTGCACATATGACTGTTTAGGTGTCTGTAGTCTAAGACTTTTCTATGTGAATGGCCTGGTTTTGCAACAGGGAATAATGGGCTATGAATTGCAGAGACACAGGGCTCTATTACTCCCTGAATGAGAATCTCTCCCACTGGAGATTTAGCCTCGTGTTTAAAAGGCTATTGTGGCTGAGGCTGGGGTGTAGACCTAATAGGTATTACATGGCAGGGGGAATCTCTATCCCACCAGTATCGTTGCAGTATAGTTCAGGTGCCTGCACCAAAGCCCAGTCAACAGCGTAGGCTTATTTTACAGCTCTCTGAACAAGATCTGAGAAAGAAGGCAAAATACATCTTCCCCACGTGTTCGGATGGCCAGTCTCATTCTGCCAAAAGGATATCACAATAGAATATTGTAGGAAAGTACCATCTTGCCTGGCATGTTACCCCCATATTTCACTGTATATATGTTGTTTTAGTCTATGTGCCACTAGGACCCTGCCAGACAGGGCCCCAGTGCTCATAAGTATGTGCCCTGTATGTGTTCCCTGTGTGATGCCTAACTGTCTCACTGAGGCTCTGCTAACCAGAACCTCAGTGGTAATGCTCTCTCTGCTTTCCAAATTTGTCACTAACAGGCTAGTGACTAAATTTACCAATTCACATTGGCATACTGGTACACCCATATAATTCCCTAGTATATGGTACTGAGGTACCCAGGGTATTGGGGTTCCAGGAAATCCCTATGGGCTGCAGCATTTCTTTTGCCACCCATAGGGAGCTCTGACTATTCTTACACAGGCCTGCCAGTGCAGCCTGAGTGAAATAACGTCCACGTTATTTCACAGCCATTTACCACTGCACTTAAGTAACTTATGAGTCACCTATATGTCTAACCTTCACCTGGTCAAGGTTGGGTGCAAAGTTACTTAGTGTGAGGGCACCCTGGCACTAGCCAAGGTGCCCCCACATAGTTAAGGGCAAATTCCCCAGACTTTGTGAGTGCGGGGACACCATTACACGTGTGCACTGTACATAGGTCACTACCTATGTACAGCGTCACAATGGTAACTCTGAACATGGCCATGTAACATGTCTAAGATCATGGAATTGTCACCCCAATGCCATTCTGGCATTGGGGGGACAATTCCATGATCCCCCGGGTCTCTAGCACAGAACCCGGGTACTGCCAAACTGCCTTTCCGGGGACTCCACTGCAGCTGCTGCTGCTGCCAACCCCTCAGACAGGTTTCTGCCCTCCTGGGGTCCAGGCAGCCCTAACCCAGGAAGGCAGAACACAGGACTTAATCTGAGAGAGGGTGTAACACCCTCTCCCTTTGGAAATAGGTGTGAAGGCTGGGGAGGAGTAGCCTCCCCCAGACTCTGGAAATGCTTTGATGGGCACAGATGGTGCCCATCTCTGCATAAGCCAGTCTACACCGGTTCAAGGATCACCCAGCCCTGCTCTGGCGCGAAACTGGACAAAGGAAAGGGGAGTGACCACTCCCCTGACCTGCACCTCCCAGGGAAGGTGCCCAGAGCTCCTCCAGTGTGTTCCAGACCTCTGCCATCTTGGAAACAGAGGTGTTTGTGGAACACTGGACTGCTCTGAGTGGCCAGTGCCAGCAGGTGATGTCAGAGGCTCCTTCTGATAGGCTCTTACCTCTCTTGGTAGCCAATCCTCCTTCCTAGGTAGCCAAACCTCCATTTCTGGCTATTTAGGGTCTCAGTGTAGGAGGCTGGACTGGCTTGTAGTGAGTACCAAGGGGTACTTGCACCTTGCACCAGGCCCAGTTATCCCTTATTAGTGTATAGGGTGTCTAGCAGCATAGGCTGATAGATAATGGTAGCTTAGCAGAGCAGCTTAGGCTGAACTAGGAGACGAGTGAAGCTCCTACAGTACCACTTAGTGTCATATGCACAATATCATAAGAAAACACAATACACAGTTATACTAAAAATAAAGGTACTTTATTTTTATGACAATATGCCAAAGTATCTCAGAGTGTACCCTCAGTAAGAGGATAGGAAATATACACAAGATATATATACACAATAGCAAAAATATGCAGTATAGTCTTAGAAAACAGTGCAAACAATGTATAGTTACAATAGGATGCAATGAGGACACATAGGGATAGGGGCAACACAAACCATATACTCCAAAAGTGGAATGCGAACCACGAATGGACCCCAAACCTATGTGACCTTGTAGAGGGTCGCTGGGACTATTAGAAAATAGTAAGGGTTAGAAAAATAGCCAACCCCAAGACCCTGAAAAGTGAGTGCAAAGTGCACTAAAGTTCCCCAAAGGACAAAGAAGTCGTGATAGGGGAATAAGGCAGGAAAGACACAAACCAGCAATGCAACAACGATGGATTTCCAGTCGAGGGTACCTGTGGAACAAGGGGACCAAGTCCAAAAGTCACAAGCAAGTCGGAGATGGGCAGATGCCCAGGAAATGCCAGCTGTGGGTGCAAAGAATCTTCTACTGGACAGAAGAAGCTGAGGTTTCTGCAGGAACGACAAGTGCTAGAGACTTCCCATTTGGAGGACAGATCCCACACGCCGTGGAGAGTTCTGCAGAAGTGTTCTACTGCCTAAAGAATGCCAACAAGCCTTGCTAGCTGCAAATCGTGCATTTAGCGTTTTTGGATGCTGCTGTGGCCCAGGAAGGACCACGATGTCGCAAATTGCGCCAGGAGGTAGAGGGGACGTCGAGCAAGACAAAGAGCTCTCTTAGCAGCAGGTAGCACCCGGAGAAGTGCCAGAAACAGGCACTACGATGATGCGTGAAATGGTGCTCACCCGAAGTTACACAAAGAAGTCCCACGTCGCCGGAGACCAACTTAGAAAGTCGTGCAATGCAGGTTAGCATGCCGTGGACCCAGGCTTGGCTGTGCACAAAGGATTTCTGCAGGAAGTGCACAGGGGCCGGAGTAGCTGCAAAAGTCGTGGTTCCCAGCAATGCAGTCTGGCGAGGGGAGGCAAGGACTTACCTCCACCAAACTTGGACTGAAGAGTCACTGGACTGTGGGGGTCACTTGGACACAGTTGGTGGATTCGAGGGACCTCGCTCGTCGTGCTGAGAGGAGACCAAAGGGACAGGTAATGCAGCTTTTTGGTGCCTGCGGTTGCAGGGGGAAGATTCCGTCGACCCACGGGAGATTTCTTCGGAGCTTCTAGTGCAGAGAGGAGGCAGACTACCCCCACAGCATGCACCACCAGGAAAACAGTCGAGAAGGCGGCAGGATCAGCGTTACAGAGTTGCAGTAGTCGTCTTAGCTACTATGTTGCAGTTTGGCAGGCTTCCAGCGCGGTCAGCAGTCGATTCCTTGGCAGAAGGTGAAGAGAGAGATGCCGAGGAACTCTGATGAGCTCTTGCATTCGTTATCTAAAGTTTCCCCAGAGACAGAGACCCTAAATAGCCAGAAAAGAGGGTTTGGCTACCTAGGAGAGAGGATAGGCTAGCAACACCTGAAGGAGCCTATCAGAAGGAGTCTCTGACGTCACCTGGTGGCACTGGCCACTCAGAGCAGTCCAGTGTGCCAGCAGCACCTCTGTTGCCAAGATGGCAGAGGTCTGGAGCACACTGGAGGAGCTCTGGACACCTCCCAGGGGAGGTGCAGGTCAGGGGAGTGGTCACTCCCCTTTCCTTTGTCCAGTTTCGCGCCAGAGAAGGGCTAAGGGGTCCCCTGAACCGGTGTAGACTGGCTTATGCAGAATTGGGCACATCTGTGCCCAAGAAAGCATTTCCAGAGGCTGGGGAGGATACTCCTCCCCTGCCTTCACACCATTTTCCAAAGGGAGAGGGTGTAACACCCTCTCTCAGAGGAAGCCCTTTGTTCTGCCATCCTGGGACAAGCCTGGCTTGACCCTAGGAGGGCAGAAACCTGTCTGAGGGGTTGGCAGCAGCAGCAGCTGCAGTGAAACCCCAGGAAAGACAGTTTGGCAGTACCAGGGTCTGTGCTACAGACCACTGGGATCATGGGATTGTGCCAACTATGCCAGGATGGCATAGAAGGGGCAATTCCATGATCATAGACATGTTACATGGCCATATTCGGAGTTACCATTGTGAAGCTACATATAGGTAGTGACCTATATGTTGTGCACACGTGTAATGGTGTCCCCGCACTCACAAAGTCCGGGGAATTGGCCCTGAACAATGTGGGGGCACCTTGGCTAGTGCCAGGGTGCCCTCACACTAAGTAACTTTGCACCTAACCTTTACCAGGTAAAGGTTAGACATATAGGTGACTTATAAGTTACTTAAGTGCAGTGTAAAATGGCTGTGAAATAACGTGGACGTTATTTCACTCAGGCTGCAGTGGCAGGCCTGTGTAAGAATTGTCAGAGCTCCCTATGGGTGGGAAAAGAAATGCTGCAGCCCATAGGGATCTCCTGGAACCCCAATACCCTGGGTACCTCAGTACCATATACTAGGGAATTATAAGGGTGTTCCAGTAAGCCAATGTAAATTGGTAAAATTGGTCACTAGCCTGTTAGTGACAATTTGGAAAGAAATGAGAGAGCATAACCACTGAGGTTCTGATTAGCAGAGCCTCAGTGAGACAGTTAGTCACTACACAGGTAACACATTCAGGCACACTTATGAGCACTGGGGCCCTGGGTTACCAGGGTCCCAGTGACACATACAACTAAAACAACATATATACAGTGAAAAATAGGGGTAACATGCCAGGCAAGATGGTACTTTCCTACACTCAGCTTTGGGGATCTCACCAGATAACGAATGCAAGAGCTCACCAGAGTTCCTCTGCATGTCCCTCTTGACCTTCTGCCAAAGGATCGACCGCTAACTGCTCAGGACGCCTGCAAAGCCGCAACAAAATAGCAAGACGACTACTAGCAACCTTGTATCGCTTCATCCTGCCGGCTTTCTCAACTGTTTCCAGGTGGTGCATGCTCTGACCCCTGCCTCCTTTCTGCACCAGGAGCTCTGAAGAAATCTCCCGTGGGTTAACGGAATCTTCCCCTGCAACCGCAGGCAACAAAATACTGCATCACCGGTCCTCTGGGTCCCCTCTCAGCATGACGAGCGTGGTCCCTGGAACTCAGCAACTTTGTCCAAGTGACTCCCACAGTCCAGTGACTCTTCAGTCCAAGTTTGGTGGAGGTAAGTCCTTGCCTCCCCACGCTAGACTACATTGCTGGGTACCGCGTGATTTGCAGCTGCTCCGGCTCCTGTGCACTCTTCCAGGATTTCCTTCATGCACAGCCAAGCCTGGGTCCCCGACACTCTAACCTGCAGTGCACAACCTTCTGAGTTGTCCTCCGGCGTCGTGGGACTCCCTTTTGTGACTTCGGGTGGACTCCAGTTCACTTTTCTTCTAAGTGCCTGTTCAGGTACTTCGGCGGGTGCTGCCTGCTTCTGTGAGGGCTCAATACGTTGCTGGACGCCCCCTCTGTCTCCTCATCCAAGTGGCGACATCCTGGTCCCTCCTGGGCCACAGCAGCATCCAAAAACCCTAACTACGACTCTTGCAGCTAGCAAGGCTTGTTTGCTGTCGTTCTGCGTAGGAACACCTCTGCAAGCTTCTTCACGACGTGGGACATCAATCCTCCAAAGGGGAAGTTCCTAGTCCTCTTCATTCTTGCAGAACACCAAGCTTCTTCCATCCGGTGGCAGCTTCCTTGCACCCTCAGCTGGCTATTCCTGGGCTCCTGCCCACTCTCGACACTGTCGCGACTCTTGGACTTGGTCCCCTTATCTTCCAGGTACTCAGGTGCAGAAATCACTCTGTTGTTGCATTGCTGGTGCAGAATCCCCCTATCACGACTTCTGTGCTCTCTGGGGGTAGTAGGTGCACTTTACACCTACCTTTCAGGGTCTTGGGGTGGGCTATTTTTCTAACCCTCACTGTTTTCTTACAGTCCCAGCGACCCTCTACAAGCTCACATAGGTTTGGGGTCCATTCGTGGTTCGCACTCCACTTTTGGAGTATATGGTTTGTGTTGCCCCTATATTTATGTGCTCCTATTGCAATCTACTGTAACTTTACATTGCTTGCATTGCTTCCTTTTGCTATTATCTGCATAATTTTGGTTTGTGTACATATATCTTGTGTATATAATTTATCCTCATACTGAGGGTACTCACTGAGATACTTTTGGCATATTATCATAAAAATAAAGTACCTTTATTTTTAGTATATCTGTGTATTGTGTTTTCTTATGATATTGTGCATATGACACCAGTGGTATAGTAGGAGCTTTGCATGGCTCCTAGTTCAGCCTAAGCTGCTTTGCCTTAGCTACCTTCTATCAGCCTAAGCTGCTAGAAACACCTCTTCTACACTAATAAGGGATAACTGGACCTGGTACAGAGTGTAAGTACCTCTGGTATCCACTACAAGCCAGGCCAGCCTCCTACAGTCCATCATCAATTAAGGGACCTAATCTCACGGGTTGTATTACATGTGGTAGGGCGCCATTAAACCAGCTCTGATTTTCTTGATAGACCATAGGTATTTCAAGATACTGGTAAGCTTGGTACCGTTGTGGTGCGTTAACTATTTCATATGTGTGAAATGTGAATGTTGTAGGGTCTTCCTCAGCAAAGTGTCCCAAGAATAGAATGTTTCTGTTTGATAAGATTCATTTGGCTTCCACAATGAATGTAACATCCCTTCCCTCATCATTCCAGCCATGCACTATTAGATGCAGTGTTAATGCATGTCTAGCATTTTCTGGAATATCTATGGCATCAGTCATGTTGGAAAATGGGTAAAGAGCAGGGACACCAAATGAGGAGAAGGTCCTTTTAAGAGTTCAAGCTTGAACAACCTGCAGCCTAGTTAGGTGCGGAGGAGGAGGATTATCCCCAAGACAAAGGATGTCTCTGTATAATGGTACTTAGGGTACCTCTTGTGTGTGAAACAGAGCTACTCACGTAAATTAGTACCAAAACACCATTGTTGGCGCAATGTCGTAGTTGGACTCTCGCTCCTAGGCGAGATTGCTGGTTTAGGGATGACACCACTTTTGTTTGTAGGAAACTAGGCCAATCCTACAACAAGTCGCAACTGTCGGCCCAACCCTCCTGGCTCGCAAGCAGAACTTCATTAAAAACTCAAACAGTAAAGGTAATTTCTGGCAGCCTTTATGCATGGACTCTAGAGTGTGAGATCTCAGGGGAGTCGTGGTGAAACTGGAGTTACCTTTTCTCACGTTAGTAATTAGTCTCGTTCACACACAGGCAATGAAGGAGATGCAGGAAGGTTTTCAATAGGTTTATTGAAAAGACTGCAATCTATGATAAAATGCATGAGCTGCAATGATTAGGATAATGATCAATGCAAGAAGCAGAGTAGTGAGTACAAAGACCCTTACTGTCTTGCAATAAACATGGCATGTAGAATACACTAAAACCCTAGTATGGAGAACCTAATCCCTAACTTAATGAGAGCTAGGTGTGATGAGCCTAATCTGTTAGTACCAGGTCCATGAGACGTGCCCCATACCCTGTTTACTTTAGAATAAGGTCTCTAGATGAGACTCTGTGGTGACACGAAGGCTGGGTCTGCTTCAAGGCGACATACAGCATAGGTGGCATTGATAGCATCTGGTAGGAATCCCTCTGATAACTTTGTCTGTGTGAGATGTACTTATACAGATCTTGTAGGACCCCTGACTCTGATATGTTCCCAAACAATAGATAAGGGGGCAGGCTTGTGGCTGCAATTATGTAAGCAATCCCCACCAAAAAGTACATTATGTTATTGTCACACATAAGTGGGAAAGGGACATGATGTGAATGCCTATGTCCATCACTTGGTTTTGACGCTGATAGTGACACCTTCACAGAGTGGTACTGATAACGCAAATCAAAACATTGCTTTAACTCTAAAAAAAGGCAGCCATCTTAAAAGAAATAATAAAATAAATGGGCTAAGACAGAGCAGGATAAGTAGGTTAAAAGTCACTAGGTGATGGGGCACAGGCCTGCAAGCCAGAAGGCTAAGCTGAACTTCTCATCCACATTAAAACTAAGTAGGAACAACTACACTTGAATTGAAGGTGGCCCTCTGGGGTGGAAATTGCTGACCTCTCGTTAACTCCTGAGCTTAAGGCAATCTGCCAGTATCCTGAGGTCAAGTCAAATGAACTCAGGAATTTAACAGCCCCCAACCTATCAATGAGCTCATCAACTCTAGTAATGGGGTGAGCGTCAGCCTTAGTGAATGGATTTAAACCTCTATAGTCTACACAGAATTTAATTCTTTCTTTTCACCTTGATGATTTGTTTTGGGTACCAGCGCCACTGACCTGGCCCAAGGACTGTCCGAATGCTCAATTACCTTTAACTCAAACATCTAAGCTGCCTCATCTTTGATGTTGGCCTTGACCTGGTATGACAACCTGTCCAACCTTTTTTTGACAGGTAAGCTGTCACCATTGTCAATATTATGGACACACCAATTGGTGAGTCCAGGGGTCAGACAGAACAGTCCAGCAAACTGCTCCAATACTTGTCTGCTGTCTTTCTGCTGTTGGGTTGTCAACTTGGGAGAGAGTACTCCTCCCTCCACTGACCCTTCCTGTGTATTGTTGGATAGGAGGTCTGATAGAGGCTCACTCTCCCCCTCCTTTCCCTCATCCATGACCATAAGCCTGATTTTTCCTGGCAGAAATCTTCATCACGGCCGAACCTGAAATGGGATCTGATATCCTTGGAGCCCTTCTCGGATACGCTGTGCAGGAACTTTTTACCTTCGGACTTAGTCACTTTTTTGGAGCTTTTTCTCTCCGATGTCGGATGACTCTCCACAGGAAGCCGGTTTTGAGTCGACGTCCTCAGATTGCCTTTCCAGGAGCCCCCAGTGAAATCCTGGAAGACTGGGGCTCTGGAGATTTTCAGCGGGATGAACCTGCAAGTCAGGCCGGGTTGCAATCGACGTAAGCCGGCTTGACCAACGACAGCGAGTTGGTCCCTTTATGGAGCTTTTTACCAAAAGTTCTCCAATCTTCTCCCAACTTCCGGATCTTCTTCCAGAAGGTCATTGGAGGTTCCTTAGGAGTTCACAACTCACCTCACGGTTTCAGAATCTTTGAGTTGCTCCTTGAGGGTTAGGACTCCAACTTCCAGAATGTGCCTGGCTTAAATTTATAAATGACCACTAGACAGTGGTCTGCTGGTAAGTTCTTCTGGCTTTAATACAGGGGACTCTGGTTAGCTATATTCTACCTCTAGCAAAAAGGGACTCCCTACTTGAACCAGCTGAACCCAGGCAAAGTCCTTTTAGTGGTGAAGCCCAAGTGTGCAGTGTCCAGGTGCAGGTCAGGGGACCAGCAGGGCAGTCATTCTTCTTCTTGTCTCGTTCCTGGTAGGGATCTGAAGTGTTGGTGCAACTCTGCCATATTTATCCTTGCTCCTGGGGTAGAAAGCAGGGGGTGCAACTGTCCAATTGCAGGCAAGCTCCCACCCTCTTGGATAACCACTTCCTGGGAAGTGTGACAAACATCACTCATAGGGAGCTACATTCCTTAAAAATCCAACATGGCAGAAATTCAATCTTGGAGGTTAGGTCTGGCTGAGCACACCCACTCATATGTCAATAAAATCCGTTAGCACACCCCTTTTCTGCCCTCTCCTAATCTAATCAGGGGGGCACCTGGTTGTCTGGGTTTGCAGGAAATGAAGGAGGCCCTGAGCTGCTCCAAATGTCCTTCCATCCATTGAAGTCCAGTTTGGTTCGTCACCCCGATACTGTTTTACCATCTGCCAAGGTAGATCTCCTCCCCAGACACTTCCTTTGTCCTCAGCCCTGGCTACTTCACAACTCATTAAGGCGGCCAATCAGAGAAGGGCACTAGAGAGCTGAAGTTGGCAACTTTCAGGTAGAGTTCTAAATACCTTTCCCTGAACTAGTTATATTAAATTCAACAATTGCAAGTTGTTAGATGAATTATAACAATAATTTTGATACCAAACTTAAAATATCTACCTCGCGTTGAGACTTTATTAATAAAAAAAAAAAAGTATCCCATGTTAGCCTATGGAGCTCATTCACTACAGTGAGAGAAAAACAAATTTGGCTATTTTCCCTCATTATGGTTTATAAAACATCTTGTATAAGGTCCCTGCTCATAGTTACACAGTGCCCACAACTAGGGGCACTTAGGGCACACCTTATGGGTGACTTATATGAAACAATGATGTAGTTTAAGACTTTGGAAGTACTTTTAATTCCAAAGTCCAATTTGAAGGTAACTTTTAATTTGAAAGCAGCCAGCAAGGCATGCTTGACTTTAAAATGACACCGGGCACCTCAGCAGTGCACCTGTGGGTGCACTACCTATGCTGGGATCCCTAAACCTACATTCCCTGCCATATATTAGGGACTTATAGGTAGGTTGACAGCCAATTATAATTAGTATAATTTGCATATCCACTTTACACAGAGCACTGGCTCTGGGACTGGTTAGCAGGACCTAGGGCACAACCAAGAGTCAGTAACCACCATGGTAGAGGTACTCTGACCCCATGAGGATAATGTATGTGTTTGTAACGGAGAGATTTTGTGTTTCAAAAGTTAAAACCTCCTTTTTTTTTTGACGATCAAGAATCCGCGACTTCTCGTTGCTGTGCTCAGTGCGGCCCTCCCGTGTAATGTCACGACGGAGTTGCAAACCCTGCCAATGAAAGATAAAATATATATATTCAAACATGTACTGTAATACACACTGCCACACCCACTCACATGCCCACTCACTCACACAACCACTCGGATCCTCATACACTTACTTACAGACCCACTCAGACACTCATACACCCACTTAGAGACCCAATCTAACACTCATGCACCCACTCACAGATCCACTTATTCATACACCTACTCACAGTCTACTCAGACACTGACACACCCACTCACAGACCCACTCAGAGACTCATACACCCACTCACAGACCCATTGAGACACTGAAACAACCACTCACAGACCCACTTGTATAGTGACACACCAGCTCACAGACCAACTGAGACAATCATGCACCCCGTTTCAGACCCACTCAGATACTGACGCATCCACACAGAGACCCACTCACACACTGTCCCAGCAACTCACAGAAGCACTGAGAGACTCATGCACCCACTCACAGACACTAACACACCCATTCATAGACTGAGTCAGACACTAATGCAGCTACTCAAAGACCCACTCAGAGACTCACATATGCACTTGCAGACCCACTCAAACACTTATGAATCCCCCCAGAGACCTAGTCGTACACTCATGCATCCACTCATAGATCCATTAAGACATATATGCTCCCATTCACAGACCCACGCAGGCACTGATACAACCACTGACAGACACATTGACACCCTCAAGCACCCACTCAAAGACCCACAGACACACTGACACACCCACTAAAACACTATAGTACGCACTCTCACACCCAGACAGACACTCTCTCAACCACTCTCACAACAGATAACCTCTGACACCTATTCTCACACCTAGATAGACTGTGGCCAACTCCTGCCACGCACAACCAAAGGGCCATGCACAGCGTGGGGTTGGTTGGTTAGGGGGTCTGGCTGCAACGTTTAGCTGCAGGCCAGGTCTTGCGGGCAACCTCCACTGTGCACAGGTGAAGGCCGTGCACAGTGAAAGGTTGGCTGCTCATACCGGGTTGGCCTCGGCCAGGCTCTGTGGCCAACCGCTACTGTGCACTGATGAAGACCATGCACGGCGGTGGTTGGATTAACATATAGTAATGAAAACTACTATACGTTAGAAAAAACATGGAAATTGACTGAAATAAAAACAAAGATTACAGGGATGTTATCATTAGGAAATAGAATTTGACCATAGAAATTCACATAAAAAAGCGGGGGCATGAGCTATGGTTACCTTCAGCCACTGGTTATAGGTACTTAGGGTAACTCTAACTGTAGCCGGTGAATTTCTATGGTTCGTAAGTTTAAAATGTGAGCCTAACTATAATGGCCCTGTAACTTTCGGTTTTTCAGTGAATTTCTAGGCTTTTTTTTAGTTCTATTTCCTAACTATAAGATCCCTGTAACCTTTGTTTTTTTCATTTAAAAAATATATATATATATGGATATATATATATATATATATATATATATATATATATATATATATATAGATATGTATATGTACATATTTATAAATATATATATATATATGTAGGAAACGGGCACTTTTTGCAGTTACTTCCCCACTTTTGGCTTGATATTGGTGCTGACTTGACTGAGAATGTGCTGGGATCCTGTTAACCAGGCCCTAGCACCAGTGTTCTTTTCCTAAAAATGTACCATTGTTTCCACAATTGGCACACCTCTGGCATACAGATAACTCACTTGTAAAAGGTACCAGTGGTACCAAGGGCCCTGTGACTAGGGAAGGTCCCTAAGGGCTGCAGAATGTGTTGTGCCACCCTGAGGGACCCCTCACCTAACACATGCACGCTGCCAGTGCAGATTCGGTGTGTTGGTGGGGAGAAAAAGGCAAAGTCGACCCCCTCAGAATGCTATGCCCTCAAAATACTGCCTGTGGCATAGGTAAGTCACCCCTCCAACAGGTCTTAAAGCCCTAAGGCAGGGTGCACTGCACCCCAGGTGAGGGCATAGCTGCATGAGCAATATGCCCCTACAGTGTCTAAGTCAATTTTTAGACCTTGTATGTGTAGTGTGGCCATATCAAGTACGTGGTCTGGGAGTTTGTCAAAATGAACTCCACAGTTCCATAATGGATAGACTGAATACTGGGAAATTTGGCATCAAACTTCTCAGCACAATAAACCCACACTGATGCCAGTGTTGGATTTATTAAAAAAATGCGCACATAGGGAATGTTAGAGATGCCCCATGTATTTTACCCAAACCTCTATTGTCGGACTGACTGGTCTATGCCAGCCTCCCACTAAGAGACGAGTTTCCGACTTCCTGGGGTGAGAGCATTTGTGCTCTCTGAGGCCAGAAACAAAGCCTCCTCTGGGTGGAGGTGCTTCACACCTCCCCCCTGCAGGAACTGTAACACCTGGTGGTGAGCCTCAAAGGCTCAGGCCTCGTGCTACAGTGCCCTAGGGCATTCCAGCTTGTGGAGATGACCACCCCCAGGACAAGCTCCCACTTTGGGTGGCCAGTTCGGCGGGAAACTTAAGAAAAACAAGGAGAAGTGACCACTTCAGCTGGGACCACCCCTAAGGTGTCCAGAGATGACGTGACCCCCTCCCTGCAGAATCCTTCATCTTGGTTTGGAGGCCAGGGACCAATAGGGATAGGAATGTGCCCCCCTCCCCAAAGGGAGTGGACACAAGGAGTGTGTAGCTACCCTCAGGGACAGTAGCCATTGGCTACTGCCCTCTGACCCCTAAAAACGCCCCTAAATCTTGTATATAAAGGATCCCTGAACGAAGCTAGTCAGTGCCTGTGTCTTGCCTGCAGTGCCTAAGTGACCCCCGGTGTCCCCTCATAGAGTTTCATTGGAAACCCGAAGCCCTGTTAGCACTCTGCACCCTGCAACCCCTGTGCTGCTGAGGGTGTGGGACTAGTGCCTTCTTGGGGCCCCTCCAGTGCTCCTCTAATCCCTCCTGGTCTACCCTAAGACAACGCAGGTCTCCACAGGGGTCCACATTATTTTGGCTCTTGCGGAATTCCACCTCAGCTATTATGACCCACAGCACGGAATCCGCCAAAATTCAGACACCCACACAAGTCCACCACACCAAAGGTCAGTGATAAACTGGCGAAAACAAAACCTCCACCATCAAGCCAACAGAAATACGCCCACACTATCAGGACCCACAAATCCACGCGGCGGTCTTTCAACTGCGGTATTCCATTGTCGGTACACACCTCCGCGCTCAAAATACACACACACATACAAAACACAGCCACATTGGACAATTCCAAATACACACACCTGATACACATACACACACCACTCCCAGACACCCATTACAATATAAAATACACACCCACAAACCCCTATGACAAAAAATTCCGAAAGAAGCCAGAGAGAGACAGCACCAGCAAGAACAACAGCATCCACAGGCACACAACACCATCACCCACAGAACTTCCACGCACCTCACACAACACACCACGTCAGATCAGCACACTTATCACCACACACTCCACCCCACATATCACCTACACCACCCCATGGCACGGTAAAGACACCCCAGGTTCTAGGAGGAGGAGCTCAGGGTCATGGTGGAGGAAATCGTATGGGTAGAGCCTCAGCTATTCTGAGCACAGGTGCAGCACACCTCCATTGCAAGGAAGATGGAGCTATGATGAAGAATAGTGGACAGGATAAATGCAGTGGGACATCACCCAAGAAATCGGGAGGACATCAGGAAGAGGTGGAACGACCTATGGGGGAAGGTGCGTTCCGTGGTCTCAAGACACCACCTGGCGGTTCAGCGGACTGGCGGCAGACCCCCACCTCCTCCCCCACAACTAACAACATGGGAGGAGCAGGTCTTGGCGATTCTGCATCCTGAGGGCCTCGCAGGAGTAGCTGGAGGAATGGACTCTGGTAAGACAAATCTTAACTATTACATCCCGCACCCTACCTGCATGCCATCACAAACCCCCACCCTCACCCCCACCACTCCAACTACTCACATATGTCCCAACATCACAAACCACATATCCCAACACCAAGCCCTGCATGCAACAACAAAGCATGGACACCCATCACTAAAGCATGCCCACAGCACATACCCATACAACCCCATAAACCATCATCACACAAGGTCCCACACAGGAATGCAAGCACTGGGGTACACGGTCACCCACCCATTGCACACCATGGCACACACAGATGTAATAACCATCCTTTTATACCCCTGCAGGACCCCTACCCAACCTCACCGGACAGGAGGGTCCACACATGTCCACACCACCAACAGAAGAGGCCCACAGTGATGACAGCAGCTCTGTCCAACTGGATCTAGATGACCAGCCAGATCCATCGGGGACCTCTGGACAGTCGGTTCCCCTCACCCAGTCACAGGCCACCACAGACCTCCCCCTCTGGAAACACCAGCACAGCACCCACCCAGCGGGCCCATACCTCCGTCCCCAGGACACGTCATTTTGGGAAAACGATGTAGCTCTGCATGTGTGTCAGCAGGGCAGACAACACTCTGGACAACACGTTGGAAAACATAGGCTGGGACATCCCTGATGCTATGGCCACTGTTGTTTGAAATGACCCATTTACAAAGAAATGGAGCACTGACAGCACCTGCACTTGAGGGGGGATTCCTGTGGGATGGCGGATAGCTGATATCAGGTCTGGCTCCAGCTGGGGACACAGTTACTGGATTGTGGCACAGTCAAGCCTGTATGTGATTATAACATGTCTTTCCTCCATTGTCGACAGGTCCACCAACGGTCGGTACACCCGAGGATGCCGCGATCTCCTCACATGTCCCAGCGGACGGTGCCTATGAAGGACAACAGCGAGCACAGAGTCAAACAACCCAGAGTTACTTACCCACAGTTTACACAGAACACCATTCATACACAAAAGGCGGCCTGTATGTGTGTTGAGTCTAGGCCTAGGTATGTGTGACGCAGTTGAAAATAATGCCATGTGGGCCCCTGAAATGGTGGCTGCCTGACCTGTAAAGTGGGACAATGGGATGTTAGGTAACTGCACTGGCGTTGTACACCGTCGCGGTAGGCGGTCGAAGACCGCGGCGCAATGCTGCATTGGTTAACATTGGACCCTATGGGACCCAGGAGCCAATGACGGACGTGACCGCCATTTTTGTATCTGTTCAATCACTCGATACCTGATCTTCGACAGGAGAGGACCTACACTGCAAGTGCTGCTGTGACCTCGGTCTGGAAAAGACAAGGTCGCGCCGCGTGCTGCAGCGCGAGCCTAACATTCGGCTCGGGCCGCACAACGCGTCTGCAGGACGCGGCGCGCCCCCAGTCTGCTGTGTACCTTGCGAGGCCCCAGATTGGGCATGGAGCCTCGCTCTGTTTATGTGCACCGCGTTTTTCGTGCCTTCTGACCCCTCTTACCTGTTCTTTCCTTTTCTGTTCTTTTCTTCTTTTTCTGGGACATCTGGTTGTACCTTCCTTTATGTTTTTTCCCCTTTCCCATGTTACCTTTTTCTTCCCAGCATTCCTTGTTCCCTATTCTCTATGGTTCCTAGACTATTCTATTCTATGTACTTTTCCCTATCTAAGATGGTGTCCTTTTACTTCCTGTTGGTCATTTCGTGGTATTTAAGAGATGTGTTTTCTTTCTTTCCTTGCGCTGCAACACTTTCTGTTTTGATGGTGTCTTCGCTCCTGATTCTTAGCCTATCGGTTCTGGATCTCGTCAATTGTATGTATTACTTATATTTTGCCTCTGTTGGTTCCTGTTCTTTTGTTCCTGTTTCAGGAATCTATCTGTTTGGAGGTTTTTTCCCCTTCTCAGGGTTTTTTTCCCTCTGGCGCTATTTCTGAAGGGCATGGTCTGTTCTTGGCGTTTCCATTGCCTACAGCACCGTGGCTACCAGAAAGAGTAGCCCCTTTCTGGGCAAAAGCCGAACATTCAAGACCCACGCCACTCGATCTGCGGATTCCAGGCGTAAGCAGCACGTCAGTCATGACAGACAATGGCTCGAGTGTCTGGGGAAAGGGCCCCTGCCTTCACATCGGAGGAGTTGGAGAAACTTGTGGACTGGGTCCTCCCCCAGTACACGCTACTCTACGGTCCTCCACACAAACAGGTAAGTACACAGGGAGCATGATGTATGGGCTATGCCTGTGTGGAGAGGGATGGATGTAAGAAGGAAGGAGGGAGAGTGCGGCATGCATGAAATGACGGTGAGTGCATGTGCCACATGGCAAGGGTAGGGATGGGGGCCAATCACTTTGACGGTGCAGTTGGTAATTACTTTCTCTTTCCCCTCTACAAATCATGTAGGTCAGCGCCCACCAGAAAAAACATATTTGGCGTGCCATCGCCAAGGATGTCTGGACCCTGGGGGTCTACCACAGACGGAGCACCCACTGCCGGAAAAGATGGGAGGACATTCGCCGCTGGAGCAAGAAGACTGTGGAGGCTTGTAGGAAAGTACCATCTTGCCTGGCATGTTACCCCCATTTTTCACTGTATATATGTTGTTTTAGTTGTATGTGTCACTGGGACCCTGTCAGCCAGGGCCCCAGTGCTCATAAGTGTGCCTGAATGTGTTACCTGTGTAGTGACTAACTGTCTCACTGAGGCACTGCTAATCAGAACCTCAGTGGTTATGCTCTCTCATTTCTTTCAAATTGTCACTAACAGACTAGTGACCAATTTTACCAATTAACATTGGCTTACTGGAACACCCTTATAATTCCCTAGTATATGGTACTGAGGTACCCAGGGTATTGGGGTTCCAGGAGATCCCTATGGGCTGCAGCATTTCTTTTGCCACCCATAGGGAGCTCTGACAATTCTTACACAGGCCTGCCACTGCAGCCTGAGTGAAATAACGTCCACGTTATTTCACAGCCATTTTACACTGCACTTAAGTAACTTATAAGTCACCTATATGTGTAACCTTTACCTGGTAAAGGTTAGGTGCAAAGTTACTTAGTGTGAGGGCACCCTGGCACTAGCCAAGGTGCCCCCACATTGTTCAGGGCCAATTCCCCAGACTTTGTGAGTGCGGGGACACCATTACACGCGTGCACTACATATAGGTCACTACCTCCTATATGTAGCTTCACAATGGTAACTCCGAATATGGCCATGTAACATGTCTATGATCATGGAATTGCCCCCTCTATGCCATCCTGGCATAGTTGGCACAGTCCCATGATCCCAGTGGTCTGTAGCACAGACCCTGGTACTGCCAAACTGCCTTTCCTGGGGGTTCACTGCAGCTGCTGCTGCTGCCAACCCCTCAGACAGGTTTCTGCCCTCCTGGGGTCAAGCCAGGCTTGTCCCAGGATGGCAGAACAAAGGACTTCCTCTGAGAGAGGGTGTTACACCCTCTCCCTTTGGAAAATGGTGTGAAGGCAGGGGAGGAGTAGCCTCCCCCAGCCTTTGGAAATGCTTTGATGGGCACATTTGGTGCCCATTTCTGCATAAGCCAGCCTACACCGGTTCAGGGACCCCTTAGCCCTGCTCTGGCGCAAAACTGGACAAAGGAAAGGGGAGTGACCCCTCCCCTGACCTGCACCTCCCCTGGGAGGTGTCCAGAGCTCCTCCAGTGTATTCCAGACCTCTGCCATCTTGGAAACAGAGGTGCTGCTGGCACACTGGACTGCTCTGAGTGGCCAGTGCCACCAGGTGACGTCAGAGACTCCTTCTGATAGGCTCCTTCAGGTGTTGCTAGCCTATCCTCTCTCCTATGTAGCCAAACCCTCTTTTCAGGCTATTTAGGGTCTCTGCTTTGGGGATTTCCTTAGATAACGAATGCAAGAGCTCATCAGAGTTCCTCTGCATCTCTCTCTTCACCTTCTGCCAAGGAATCGACTGCTGACCGTGCTGGAAGCCTGCAAAACTGCAACAAAGTAGCAAAGATGACTACTGCAACTCTGTAACGCTGATCCTGCCGCCTTCTCGACTGTTTTCCTGGTGGTGCATGCTGTGGGGGTAGTCTGCCTCCTCTCTGCACTAGAAGCTCCGAAGAAATCTCCCGTGGGTCGACGGAATCTTCCCCCTGCTACCGCAGGCACCAAAGAACTGCATCACTGGTCCCCTGGGTCTCCTCTCAGCACAATGAGCGAGGTCCCTTGAATCCAGCAACTGTTTTCAAGTGACTCCCACAGTCCAGTGACTCTTCAGTCCAAGTTTGGTGGAGGTAAGTCCTTGCCTCCCCACGCCAGACTGCATTGCTGGGAACCGTGACTTTTGCAGCTACTCCGGCCCCTGTGCATTTCCGGCGGAAATCCTTTGTGCACAGCCAAGCCTGGGTCCACGGCACTCTAACCTGCATTGCACGACTTTCTAAGTTGGTCTCCGGCGACGTGGGACTCCTTTGTGTAACTTCAGGTGAGCACTGTTTCAAGCATCCTTGTAGTGCCTGTTTCTGGCACTTCTCCGGGTGCTACCTGCTGCTGAGAGGGCTCTTTGTCTTGCTCGACGTCCCCTCTCTCTCCTGACATAATTTGAAACATCCTGGTCCCTCCTGGGCCATAGTAGCATCCAAAAATGCTTACCACACGATTTGCAGCTAGAAAGGCTTGTTGGCGGTCTTTTGGCGGGAAAATACTTCTGCACGACTCCCCACGGCGAGAGAGATCCGTCCTCCAAAGGGGAAGTCTCTAGCCCTTTTCGTTCCTGCAGAATCCTCAGCTTCTTCTGTCCAGTAGAAGCTTCTTTGCACCCACAGCTGGCATTTCCTGGGCATCTGCCCATCTCCGACTTGCTTGTGACTTTTGGACTTGGTCCCCTTGTTCCACAGTTACCCTCGACTGGAAATCCATCATTGTTGCATTGCTGGTTTGTGTCTTTCCTGCAGTATTCCCCTATCACGACTTCTTTGTCCTTTGGGGAACTTTAGTGCACTTTGCACTCACTTTTCAGGATCTTGGGGTGGGCTATTTTTCTAACCCTCACTATTTTCTAATAGTCCCAGCGACCCTCTACAAGGTCACAGAGGTTTGGGGTCCATTCGTGGTTCGCATTCCACTTTTGGAGTATATGGTTTGTGTTGCCCCTATCCCTATGTGTCCTCATTGCATCCTATTGTAACTACACATTGTTTGCACTGTTTTCTAAGACTATACTGCATATTGTTGGTATTGTGTACATATATCTTGTGTATATTTCCTATCCTCTCACTGAGGGTACACTCTGAGATACTTTGGCATATTGTCATAAAAATAAAGTACCTTTATTTTTAGTATAACTGTGTATTGTGTTTTCTTATGATATTGTGCAAGTGACACTAGTGGTAGTGTAGGAGCTTCACTCGTCTCCTAGTTCAGCCTAAGCTGCTCTGCTAAGCTACCATTATCTATCAGCCTATGCTGCTAGACACCCTATACACTAATAAGGGATAACTGGGCCTGGTGCAAGGTGCAGGTACCCCTTGGTACTCACTACAAGCCAGTCCAGCCTCCTACATTGGTTGTGCAGCGGTGGGATAAGTGCTTTGAGACTACTTACCACTCTTGTCATTGTACTTTTCATAAGAGAAAAATATACAAAACAAGTTCAGTGTGTGTACACATAACTAAAAAGATTGCATTTCCTCTTTTCACTCTTTTCTAAAGTGCTGTAAAGTACTTCTAAACTTTCAAAAAGTTCTAAAAAGTTTAAAAAGTTTTTTTCTCTGTCTTTCTAAAAGCTCTGACAAACTTTTTTCTCTTTTTCTATCACTTTAACTCTCTCTAAAAATGTCTGGCACAGGCCAAAATGTTGATCTGTCCAAAATTGCATATGATCACCTTAGCTGGAAAGGAGCAAGGAGTCTCTGCATAGAGAGAGGTTTGAGTGTAGGGAAGAATCCTTCTTTGGAATTGTTACTTAACATGCTTAGAGAACAAGATAAGGCAAAAAGTGCCCCATCTGTTGAAAAAGTAGCTAATGGTTCCCAATCTGATCCAGGGACTCCCCCAGGAAAAGATTCAGGAAAGAAACTTCTTAGCCTGCCCATTACTTGACAGTCTAGCATAGTTGGTACTGAGGTGGAGTCACATCATACAGATGATGTGCTCTCACATTACACTGTCAGCCAAGCTGTTAGGGTGCCCTCTGTAAGGGACAGGTCTCCTTGTGTTCATTCCCATCATACCTCTGTGTCTAGGAATGTCCCTCCCACCAACCCTGATTACAGATTGTTAGAAAGGGAACTCAATAAGTTAAGGGTGGAACAAACCAGACTGAAGCTTAAAAAGCAACAGCTGGATTTGGATAGACAGTCTTTAGAACTAGAGAAGGAAAGACAGAAGTTGGGTTTTGAAACCCATGGTGGCAGCAGCAGTATTCCCCATAGTCATCCTGCAAAAGAGCATGATTCCAGGAATCTGCATAAGATAGTTCCCCCTTATAAGGAGGGGGATGACATTAACAAGTGGTTTGCTGCACTTGAGAGGGCCTGTGTTGTACAGGATGTCCCTCAAAGGCAGTGGGCTGCTATCCTATGGCTTTCATTTAGTGGAAAAGGTAGGGATAGGCTCCTTACTGTGAAAGAAAGTGATGCCAATAATTTTACAGTTCTTAAGAATGCACTCCTGGATGGTTATGGCTTAACCACTGAACAATACAGGATAAAGTTCAGAGAGACCAAAAAGGAGTCTTCACAAGACTGGGTTGATTTCATTGACCATTCAGTGAAGGCCTTGGAGGGGTGGTTACATGGCAGTAAAGTTACTGATTATGACAGCCTGTATAACTTGATCCTGAGAGAGCATATTCTTAATAATTGTGTGTCTGATTTGTTGCACCAGTACTTGGTGGACTCTGATCTGACCTCTCCCCAAGAATTGGGAAAGAAGGCAGACAAATGGGTCAGAACAAGGGTGAACAGAAAAGTTCATACAGGGGGTGACAAAGATGGCAAGAAGAAGGATGGTAAGTCTTCTGACAAAGGTGGGGACAAATCTAAAAATGAGTCTTCATCAGGCCCACAAAAACACTCTGGTGGGGGTGGTGGGCCCAAATCCTCTTTTAATCAAAACAAAGAAAAGAAACCATGGTGCTATTTATGTAAAATAAAAGGCCATTGGACAACAGATCCCAGTTGTCCAAAGAAAAGCACCAAGCCTCCTACCACTACAACCCCTACTGCTACACCTAGTGTCCCTACTAATAGCAGTGGTGGTGGGAGCAAACCTACTAATAGCCAATCCAAGGGAGTAGCTGGGCTCACTTTTGGTAACTTAGTTGGGGTTGGTCTTGTTAGGGAGACCACAGAGGCTGTGTTAGTCTCTGAGGGGGCTATTGATTTAGCCACCTTAGTTGCTTGTCCCCTTAATATGGATAAGTACAAGCAGCTACCCCTAATAAATGGTGTTGAGGTTCAGGCCTACAGGGACACTGGTGCCAGTGTGACTATGGTCATAGAGAAACTGGTCCACCCTGAACAACACCTACTTGGTCACCAGTACCAAGTAACCGATGCTCACAACAACACACTTAGCCACCCCATGGCTGTTGTAAATCTCAACTGGGGGGGGGTTACTGGTCCAAAGAAAGTTGTGGTAGCCACAGATTTACCTGTAGACTGTCTACTAGGAAATGATTTTGAGACATCAGCTTGGTCAGATGTGGAGTTGGAGGCCCATGCAGCAATGCTGGGCATCCCAGGGCATATTTTTGTTTTAACCAGGGCTCAGGCCAAAAAGCAAAAAGGACAGGGAAGCTTGGATCCTGGAACAATGGACCAAGTGTTCCCTAAAGCTAGGGCTAGTAGAAGCAAACCACTTCCTACTATCCCTCCCTCTACAGTGGATTCTACTTCTGAGGAAGAAGAATTTCCACCCTTTGCAGAACCTACACCAGAGGAGCTGGAAGCAGACACTGCTGAGCTTTTGGGTGAAGGGGGGCCTGCCAGGGAGGAGCTGAGTGTGGCACAGCAGACCTGTCCCACACTAGAGGGTCTAAGACAGCAAGCTGTCAAACAGGCTAATGGGGATGTCAGTGACTCTCACAGAGTTTACTGGGAGGACAACCTCTTGTACACTGAGGCAAGGGATCCTAAACCTGGAGCTGCCAGGAGATTAGTGATTCCTCAGGAGTACAGAAAGTTCCTCCTAACTCTTGCCCACGACATTCCCCTAGCTGGGCACCTAGGACAAATGAAAACTTGGGACAGGCTTGTTCCCTTGTTTCATTGGCCTAGAATGTCAGAGGACACAAAGGAATTGTTTAAGTCCTGTGAACCCTGTCAAGCCAGTGGCAAGACAGGTGGCACTCCACAGGCACCCCTTATTCCACTGCCTGTGGTTGGGGTTCCCTTTGAAAGGGTAGGGGTTGACATAGTTGGCCCCCTTGACCCTCCTACTGCTTCAGGCAATAGGTTTATCTTGGTGGTAGTGGACCATGCCACCAGATATCCTGAAGCAATTCCTCTAAGGACCACTACAGCTCCTGCAGTGGCAAAGGCCCTCCTGGGAATATTTTCCAGGGTGGGCTTCCCAAAAGAGGTGGTATCAGACAGGGGAAGCAATTTCATGTCTGCTTACTTAAAGGCCATGTGGAAGGAGTGTGGTGTGACATACAAGTTCACTACACCCTATCATCCACAAACAAATGGACTGGTGGAGAGATTTAACAAAACTCTCAAAAGCATGATTATGGGTCTCCCTGAAAAACTCCGCAGGAGATGGGATGTCCTGTTACCATACCTCCTTTTTGCCTACAGGGAGGTACCCCAGAAAGGAGTGGGCTTCAGCCCCTTTGAACTCCTCTTTGGTCACCCTGTTAGGGGTCCACTAACACTTGTCAAGGAGGGTTGGGAACAACCTTTAAAAGCTCCAAAACAAGATATTGTGGATTATGTACTTGGCCTCAGATCAAGGATGGCTGAGTATATGAAAAAGGCCAGTAAAAACCTTCAGGCCAGCCAAGAGCTCCAAAAGCAATGGCATGACCAGAAGGCTTTTTCGGTTCAGTACAAACCAGGGCAGAAAGTGTGGGTCTTGGAGCCTGTGGCCCCAAGAGCACTCCAAGATAAATGGAGTGGACCCCACACAATTGTTGAGAAAAAGGGTGAAGTCACCTATTTAGTTGACTTAGGCACTGCCAGGAGTCCCCTTAGGATGCTCCATGTCAACCGCCTGAAACCCTACTATGACAGGGCTGATCTCACCCTGCTCATGGCAACTGATGAGGGACAGGAAGAAGACAGTGATCCTCTACCTGATCTCTTCTCTTCCACAGAACAAGATGCTCTAGTGGAAGGTGTAGTTTTGGCTGATTGTCTTACTGCAGAGCAGAAAGACCATTGCATAAATCTCCTGGGTCAGTTTTCTGAACTCTTCTCTACTGTGCCAGGTACCACTTCTTGGTGTGAGCACACTATAGATACTGGAGACAGCTTGCCTGTCAAAAGTAAGATCTATAGGCAGCCTGACCATGTCAGGGACTGCATAAAGCAAGAGGTGCAGAAAATGTTAGAACTGGGAGTGGTTGAGCACTCTGAAAGTCCATGGGCTTCTCCTGTGGTACTTGTACCAAACCTCATTCCAAAGATGGAAAGAAAGAAATGCGGTTTTGTGTAGACTACAGAGGTCTCAACCAGGTAACCAAAACTGATGCTCACCCTATACCCAGGGCAGATGAGCTCATAGATACACTGGCATCTGCCAAGTATCTAAGCACTTTTGATTTGACTGCAGGGTATTGGCAGATCAAATTATCAGAAGATGCTAAACCTAAAACTGCATTTTCAACCATTGGAGGCCATTACCAGTTCACAGTAATGCCTTTTGGATTGAAAAATGCACCTGCCACTTTTCAGAGGTTGGTGAACACAGTCCTGCAAGGGCTGGAAGCTTTCAGTGCAGCATATTTGGACGATATAGCTGTCTTTAGCTCCAGCTGGGATGATCACCTGGTCCACCTATGGAATGTTTTGGAGGCCCTGCAAAAGGCAGGCCTCAGTATCAAGGCTTCAAAGTGCCAGATAGGGCAGGGGAAGGTGGTTTATCTGGGACACCTAGGGGCATATTTATACTCCGTTTGCGCCGAATTTGCGTGGTTTTTTTCGTCGCAAATTCGGCGCAAAACTAACGCCATATTTATACTTTGGCGTTAGACGCGTCTAGCGCCAAAGTATGAGGAATGAGCGTCATTTTTTTGCGTGAACGCCTTCCTTGCGTTAATGAGATGCAAGGTAGGCGTTCCCGTCTAAAAAAATTACTGCGACGCAAATGCGTCGTATTTATACTCCCGGGCAAAAATCACGCCCGGGAGTGGGCGGGGCAAAAAACCCCGCATTTGCGCCTCTTTTTAACGCCTGGGTCAGGGCAGGCGTTAAGGGATCTGTGGGCTCAAAATGAGCCCACAGCTGCCCTCCCATGCCCCCAGGGACACCCCCTGCCACCCTTGCCCACCCCAGGAGGACACCCAAGGATGGAGGGACCCATCCCAGGGACATTCAGGTAAGTTCAGGTAAGTATAATTATTTTTTATTTTATTTTATTTTTTTGGCATAGGGGGGCCTGATTTGTGCCCCCCTACATGCCACAATGCCCAATGACCATGCCCAGGGGACATAAGTCCCCTGGGCATGGCCATTGGGCAAGGGGGCATGACTCCTGTCTTTGCTAAAACAGGAGTCATGTAAATGGCGTCTGGGCGTCGTTAAAAATGGCGCAAATCGGGTGGAGGCGATTTTTTTGCCTCAACCTGACTTGCCCCATTTTAACACGCCCTAACGCCATGTTCCCCATCGCCGGCGCTGCCTGGTGTACGTGTTTTTTTTCACGCACACCAGGCAGCGCCGGTCTGCTAGCGCCGGCTAACGCCATTCAATAAATACGGCGCCCGCATGGCGCTTCAGAATGGCGTTAGCCGGCGCTAATCTTTTTGGCGCAAAACTGCGATAGCGCAGTTTTGCGTCAAAAAGTATAAATATGGCCCCTAGTTGGTGGAGAACAGATTGCACCACTTCAGGGGAAAATCCAAACTATTATAGATTGGGTTCCCCCTACTACTCAGACTCAGGTGAGAGCCTTTTTAGGCCTCACTGTGTAATGTAGGAGGTTCATAAATAACTATGGCTCCATTGCAGCCCCTCTTAATGACCTCACTTCAAAGAAAATGCCTAAAAAGGTATTGTGGACAGCTAGCTGTCAGAAAGCTTTTGAGGAGCTGAAACAGGCCATGTGCACTGCACCTGTCCTAAAAAGCCCTTGTTACTCTAAAAAATTCTATGTCCAAACTGATGCATCTGAATTAGGAGTAGGGGCAGTACTATCACAACTTAATTCTGAGGGCCAGGATCAACCTGTTGCTTTTATTAGTAGAAGGTTGACCCCTAGAGAAAAGCGTTGGTCTGCCATTGAGAGGGAGGCCTTTGCTGTGGTCTGGGCACTGAAGAAGTTGAGGCCATACCTGTTTGGCACTCACTTCATTGTTCAGACAGACCACAAACCTCTACTTTGGCTAAAACAAATGAAAGGTGAAAATCCTAAATTGTTGAGGTGGTCCATATCCCTACAGGGAATGGACTATACAGTGGAACATAGACCTGGGAGTAGCCACTCCAATGCAGATGGACTCTCCAGATATTTCCACTTAGACAATGAAGACTCATCAGGTCATGGCTAGTCTTCTTGTCCTTCGTTTGGGGGGGGGTTGTGTAGGAAAGTACCATCTTGCCTGGCATGTTACCCCCATTTTTCACTGTATATATGTTGTTTTAGTTGTATGTGTCACTGGGACCCTGTCAGTCAGGGCCCCAGTGCTCATAAGTGTGCCTGAATGTGTTACCTGTGTTATGACTAACTGTCTCACTGAGGCTCTGCTATCCAGAACCTCAGTGGTTATGCTCTCTCATTTCTTTCCAAATTGTCACTAACAGGCTAGTGACCAATGTTACCAATTCACATTGGCATACTGGAACACCCTTATAATTCCCTAGTATATGGTACTGAGGTACCCAGGGTATTGGGGTTCAAAGGAGATCCCTATGGGCTGCAGCATTTCTTTTGCCACCCATAGGGAGCTCTGAAAATTCTTACACAGGCCTGCCACTGCAGCCTGAGTGAAATAATGTCCACGTTATTTCACAGCCATTTACCACTGCACTTAAGTAACTTATAAGTCACCTATATGTCTAACCTTTACCTGGTAAAGGCTAGGTGCAAAGTTACTTAGTGTGTGGGCACCCTGGCACTAGCCAAGGTGCACCCACATAGTTCAGGGCAAATTCCCCGGAATTGTGAGTGCGGGGACACCATTACACGCGTGCACTACACATAGGTCACTATGTAACATGCCTAAGATCATGGAATTGCCCCCTCTATGCCATCCTGGCATTGTTGGCACAATCCCATGATCACACGGGTCTGTAGTACAGACCCTGGTACTGCCAAACTGCCTTTTCAGGGGTTTCACTGCAGCTGCTGCTGCTGCCAACCCCTCAGACAGGTTTCTGCCCTCCTGGGGTCCAGCCAGGCTTGGCTCAGGATGGCAGAACAAAGGACTTCCTCAGAGAGAGGGTGTTACACCCTCTCCCTTTGGAAAAAGGTATTAAGGCAGGGGAGGAGTAGCCTTCCCCAGCCTCTGGAAATGCTTTCATGGGCACAGATGGTGCCCATTTCTGCATAAACCAGTCTACAACGGTTCAGGGACCCCTCAGCCCTGCTCTGGCGTGAAACTGGACAAAGGAAAGGGGAGTGACCACTCCCCTGACCTGCACCTCCCCTGGGAGGTGCCCAGAGCTCCTCCAGTGCGCTCCAGACCTCTGCCATCTTGGAAACAGAGGTGCTGCTGGCACACTGGGCTGCTCTGAGTGGCCAGGGCCAGCAGGTGACGTCAGAGACTCCTTCTGATAGGCTCCTTCAGGTGTTGCTAGCCTATCCTCTCTCCTAAGTAGCCAAACCCTCTTTTCTGGCTATTTAGGGTCTCTTCTTTTGGGAATTCCTTAGATATCGAACGCAAGAGCTCATCAGAGTTCCTCTGCATCTCTCTCTTCACCTTCTGCCAAGGAATCGACTGCTGACTGCGCTGGAAGCCTGCAAAACTGCAACAATGTAGCAAAGATATCTGCTGCAACTCTCTAATGCTGATCCTGCCGCCTTCTCGACTGTTTTGCTGGTGGTGCATGCTGTGGGGGTAGTCTGCCTCCTCTCTGCACTAGAAGCTCCGAAGAAATCTCCCGTGGGTCAACGGAATCTTCCCCCTGCTACCGCAGGCACCAAGAACTGCATCACTGGTCCCCTGGGTCTCCTCTCAGCACGACTAGCGAGGTCCCTTGAATCCAGCAACTCTGTCCGAGTGACTCCCACAGTCCAGTGACTCTTCAGTCCAAGTTTGGTGGAGGTAAGTCCTTGCTGTAGGAAAGTACCATCTTGCCTGGCATGTTACCCCCATTTTTCACTGTATATATGTTGTTTTAGTTGTATGTGTCACTGGGACCCTGGTAACCCAGGGCCCCAGTGCTCATAAGTGTGCCTGTATGTGTTACCTGTGTAGTGACTAACTGTCTCACTGAGGCTCTGCTAATCAGAACCTCAGTGGTTATGCTCTCTCATTTCTTTCCAAATTGTCACTGACAGGCTAGTGACCATTTTTACCAATTTACATTGGCTTACTGGAACACCCTTATAATCCCCTAGTATATGGTACTGAGGTACCCAGGGTATTGGGGTTCCAGGAGATCCCTATGGGCTGCAGCATTTCTTTTGCCACCCATAGGGAGCTCTGACAATTCTTACACAGGCCTGCCACTGCAGCCTGAGTGAAATAACGTCCACGTTATTTCACAGCCATTTTACACTGCACTTAAGTAACTTATAAGTCACCTATATGTCTAACCTTTACCTGGTAAAGGTTAGGTGCAAAGTTACTTAGTGTGAGGGCACCCTGGCACTAGCCAAGGTGCCCCCACATTGTTCAGAGCCAACTCACTGAACTTTGTGAGTACGGGGACACCATTACACGCGTGCACTACATATAGGTCACTACCTATATGTAGCTTCACCATGGTAACTCCGAATATGGCCATGTAACATGTCTATGATCATGGAATTGCCCCCTCTATGCCATCCTGGCATTGTTGGTACAATTCCATAATCCCAGTGGTCTGTAGCACAGACCCTGGTACTGCCAAACTGCCCTTCCTGGGGTTTCTCTGCAGCTGCTGCTGCTGCCAACCCCTCAGACAGGCATCTGCCCTCCTGGGGTCCAGCCAGGCCTGGCCCAGGATGGCAGAACAAAGAACTTCCTCTGAGAGAGGGTGTGACACCCTCTCCCTTTGGAAAATGGTGTGAAGGCAGGGGAGGAGTAGCCTCCCCCAGCCTCTGGAAATGCTTTGTTGGGCACAGAGGTGCCCAATTCTGCATAAGCCAGTCTACACCGGTTCAGGGACCCCTTAGCCCCTGCTCTGGCGCGAAACTGGACAAAGGAAAGGGGAGTGACCACTCCCCTGACCTGCACCTCCCCTGGGAGGTGTCCAGAGCTCCTCCAGTGTGCTCCAGACCTCTGCCATCTTGGAAACAGAGGTGCTGCTGGCACACTGGACTGCTCTGAGTGGCCAGTGCCACCAGGTGACGTCAGAGACTCCTTGTGATAGGCTCCTTCAGGTGTTAGTAGCCTTTCCTCTCTCCTAGGTAGCCAAACCCTCTTTTCTGGCTATTTAGGGTCTCTGTCTCTGGGGAAACTTTAGATAACGAATGCATGAGCTCAGCCGAGTTCCTCTGCATCTCCCTCTTCACCTTCTGATAAGGAATCGACCGCTGACCGCGCTGGAAGCCTGCAAACCTGCAACATAGTAGCAAAGACGACTACTGCAACTCTGTAACGCTGATCCTGCCGCCTTCTCGACTGTTTTCCTGCTTGTGCATGCTGTGGGGGTAGTCTGCCTCCTCTCTGCACCAGAAGCTCCGAAGAAATCTCCCGTGGGTCGACGGAATCTACCCCCTGCAACCGCAGGCACCAAAAAGCTGCATTACCGGTCCCTTGGGTCTCCTCTCAGCACGACGAGCGAGGTCCCTCGAATCCAGCGACACCGTCCAAGTGACCCCCACAGTCCAGTGACTCTTCAGCCCAAGTTTGGTGGAGGTAAGTCCTTGCCTCACCTCGCTGGGCTGCATTGCTGGGAACGGCGACTTTGCAAGCTACTCCGGCCCCTGTGCACTTCCGGCGGAAATCCTTCGTGCACAGCCAAGCCTGGGTCCACGGCACTCTAACCTGCATTGCACGACTTTCTAAGTTGGTCTCCGGCGACGTGGGACTCCTTTGTGCAACTTCGGCGAGCACCGTGTCACGCATCCTCGTAGTGCCTGTTTCTGGCACTTCTCCGGGTGCTACCTGCTTCAGTGAGGGCTCCTTGTCTTGCTCGACGTCCCCTCTCTCTGCAGGTCCAATTTGCGACCTCCTGGTCCCTCCTGGGCCCCAGCAGCGTCCAAAAACGCCAAACGCACGATTTGCGTGTAGCAAGGCTTGTTGGCGTCCATCCGGCGGGAAAACACTTCTGCACGACTCTCCAAGGCGTGGGGGATCCATCCTCCAAAGGGGAAGTCTCTAGCCCTTGTCGTTCCTGCAGTATTCCCAGTTCTTCAGCCTAGTAAGAGCTTCTTTGCACCAACCGCTGGCATTTCTTGGGCATCTGCCCATCTCCGAGCTGCTTGTGACTTTTGGACTTGGTCCCCTTGTTCCACAGGTACCTTCAGACAGGAATCCATCGTTGTTGCATTGCTGATTTGTGTTTTCCTTGCATTCTCCCTCTAACACGACTATTTGGTCCTTAGGGGAACTTTGGTGCACTTTGCACTCACTTGTCAGGGTCTTGGGGAGGGTTATTTTTCTAACTCTCACTATTTTCTAATAGTCCCAGCGACCCTCTACAAGGTCACATAGGTTTGGGGTCCATTCGTGGTTCGCATTCCACTTCTGGAGTATATGGTTTGTGTTGCCCCTATCCCTATGTTTCCCCATTGCATCCTATTGTAACTATACATTGTTTGCACTGTTTTCTAAGACTATACTGCATATTTTTGCTATTGTGTATATATATCTTGTGTATATTTCCTATCCTCTTACTGAGGGTACACTCTAAGATACTTTGGCATATTGTCATAAAAATAAAGTACCTTTATTTTTAGTATAACTGTGTATTGTGTTTTCTTATGATATTGTGCATATGACACTAAGTGGTACTGTAGTAGCTTCACACGTCTCCTAGTTCAGCCTGAGCTGCTTTGCTAAGCTACCATTATCTATCAGCCTAAGCTGCTAGACACCCTATACACTAATAAGGGATAACTGGGCCTGGTGCAAGGTGCAAGTACCCCCTGGTACTCACTACAAGCCAGTCCAGCCTCCTACATTGGTTGTGCAGTGGTGGGATAAGTGCTTTGAGACTACTTACCACTCTTGTCATTGTACTTTTCATAAGAGAAAAATATACAAAACAAGGTCAGTGTATATACACATAGCCAAAAAGTTTTGCATTTCCTCTTTTCACTCTTTTCTAAGTGCTGAAAAGTACTTCTAAACTTTCAAAAAGTTCTTAAAAGTTTAAAAAGTTTTTTCTGTCTTTCCAAAAAGTTCTGAAAACTTTTTTCTCTTTGTCTATCACTTTAACTCTCTCTAAAAATGTCTGGCACAGGCCAAAAAGTTGAACTGTCCAAACTTGCATATGATCACCTTAGCTGGAAAGGAGCAAGGAGTCTCTGCATAGAGAGAGGTTTGAGTGTAGGGAAGAATCCTTCCTTAGAACTGTTAATTAATATGCTTAGAGTACAGGATAAGGCCATAAGTGCCCAATCTGTAGAAAAAGTAGCTAATGGTTCTCAATCTGATCCAGGGACTCCCCCAGGAAAAGGTTCAGGAAAGAAACTTCTCAGCCTGCCCATTACTAGACAGTCTAGCCTAGTTGGTACAGAGGTTGAATCACATCATACTGATGATGTGCTCTCACATTATACTGGTAGCCAAGCTGTTAGGGTGCCCTCTGTAAGGGACAGGTCTCCTTCTGTTCATTCCCATCATACCTCTGTATCTAGAAATGTCCCTCCCACCCACCCTGATGACAGATTGTTGGAAAGGGAGCTCAATAGATTGAGAGTGGAGCAAACCAGACTGAAGCTCAAGAAGCAACAGCTGGATTTGGATAGACAGTCTTTAGAAATAGAGAGGGAAAGACAGAAAATGGGTTTAGATACCCATGGTGGCAGCAGCAGTATTCCCCATAGTCATCCTGCAAAAGAGCATGATTCCAGGAATCTGCATAAGATAGTTCCCCCTTACAAGGAGGGGGATGACATTAACAAGTGGTTTGCTGCACTTGAGAGGGCCTGTGCTGTACAGGATGTCCCTCAAAGGCAGTGGGCTGCTATCCTATGGCTATCATTTACTGGAAAAGGTAGGGATAGGCTCCTTACTGTAAAAGAAAATGATGCTAACAATTTCCAAGTTCTTAAGAATGCACTCCTGGATGGTTATGGCTTAACCACTGAACAGTACAGGATCAAGTTCAGAGATACCAAAAAGGAGTCTTCACAAGACTGGGTTGATTTCATTGACCAGGCAGTGAAGGCCTTGGAGGGGTGGTTACATGGCAGTAAAGTTACTGATTATGACAGCCTGTATAACTTAATCCTGAGAGAGCATATTCTTAATAATTGTGTGTCTGATTTGTTGCACCAGTACTTGGTGGACTCTGATCTGACCTCTCCCCAAGAATTGGGAAAGAAGGCAGACAAATGGGTCAGAACAAGAGTGAACAGAAAAGTTCATACAGGGGGTGACAAAGATGGCAACAAAAAGAAGGATGGTAAGTCTTCTGACAAGGGTGGGGACAAATCTAAAAATGAGTCTTCATCAGGCCCACAAAAACACTCTGGTGGGGGTGGTGGGCCCAAACCCTCCTCTAATCAGAACAAGGAAAAGAAACCATGGTGCTATTTATGTAAGATAAAAGGCCATTGGACAACAGATCCCAGTTGTCCAAAGAAAGGCACCACAGCTCCTACCACTACAACCCCTACTGCTACACCTAGTGTCCCTACTAATAGCAGTGGTGGTGGGAGCAAACCTACTAATAGCCAATCCAAGGGAGTAGCTGGGCTCACTTTTGGTAATTTAGTTGGGGTTGGTCTGATTAGGGAGACCACAGAGGCTACTTTAGTCTCTGAAGGGGCTATTGACTTAGCCACTTTGGTTGCTTGCCCCCATAACTTGGAGAAGTACAAGCAACTAACCCTAATAAATGGTGTTGAGGTCCAGGCCTACAGGGACACAGGTGCCAGTGTCACAATGGTGATTGAGAAACTGGTGCACCCTGAACAACACATACTTGGACACCAGTACCAAGTAACCGATGCTCACAACATAACACAAAGCCACCCCATGGCTGTTGTAAATCTCAACTGGGGGGGGGTATCTGGTCCAAAGAAAGTTGTGGTAGCTTCAGATTTACCTGTAGACTGTCTATTAGGGAACGATTTGGAGACATCAGCTTGGTCAGATGTGGAGTTGGAGGCCCATGCAGCAATGCTGGGCATCCCAGGGCATATTTTTGCTTTGACAAGGGCTCAGGCCAAAAAGCAAAAAGGACAGGGAAGCTTGGATCCTGGAACAATGGACCAAGTGCTCCCTAAAGCTAGGGCTAGTAGAAGCAAACCACTTCCTACTATCCCTCCCTCTACAGTGGATTCTAATTCTGAGGAAGAAGAATTCCCTCCCTGTGCAGAACCTACACCAGAGGAGCTGGAAGCAGACACTGCTGAGCTTTTGGGTGAAGGGGGGCCTGCCAGAGAGGAGCTGAGTGTGGCACAGCAAACCTGTCCCACATTAGAGGGTCTCAGACAGCAAGCTGTCAAACAGGCTAATGGGGATATCAGTGACTCACACAGAGTTTACTGGGAGGACAACCTCTTGTACACTGAGCATAGGGATCCTAAACCTGGAGCTGCCAGGAGATTAGTGATTCCTCAGGAGTACAGAAAGTTCCTCCTAACACTGGCACATGACATTCCCTTAGCTGGGCACCTGGGTCAAATGAAAACTTGGGACAGATTGGTACCACTGTTTCATTGGCCTAGGATGTCTGAGGACACAAAAGAATTTTGTAAGTCCTGTGAAACCTGTCAAGCCAGTGGCAAGACAGGTGGCACTCCAAAGGCACCCCTTATCCCACTGCCTGTGGTTGGGGTTCCCTTTGAAAGGGTAGGGGTTGACATAGTTGGCCCCCTTGACCCTCCTACTGCTTCAGGCAATAGGTTTATCTTAGTGGTAGTGGACCATGCCACAAGGTATCCTGAAGCAATTCCTTTAAGGACCACTACAGCTCCTGCAGTGGCAAAGGCCCTCCTGGGAATATTTTCCAGGGTGGGCTTCCCAAAGGAAGTAGTATCAGACAGAGGAAGCAATTTCATGTCTGCATACTTAAAGGCCATGTGGAAGGAGTGTGGTGTAACTTACAAGTTCACAACACCCTATCATCCACAAACAAATGGACTGGTGGAGAGATTTAATAAAACTCTCAAAGGCATGATTATGGGACTCCCTGAAAAACTCCGCAGGAGATGGGATATCCTTCTACCATGCCTCCTTTTTGCCTACAGGGAGGTACCCCAGAAAGGAGTGGGCTTCAGCCCCTTTGAACTTCTTTTTGGACACCCTGTTAGGGGTCCACTCACACTTGTAAAGGAGGGTTGGGAACAACCTTTAAAAGCTCCTAAGCAGGATATTGTGGACTATGTACTTGGCCTCAGATCAAGGATGGCTGAGTACATGAAAAAGGCCAGTAAAAACCTTCAGGCCAGCCAAGAGCTCCAGAAGCAATGGCATGATCAGAAGGCTGTTTTGGTTCAGTACCAACCAGGGCAGAAAGTGTGGGTCTTGGAGCCTGTGGCACCAAGAGCACTCCAAGATAAATGGAGTGGTCCACACACAATTGTTGAAAAGAAGGGTGAAGTCACCTATTTGGTTGACTTAGGCACTGCCAGGAGTCCCCTTAGGGTGCTCCATGTCAACCGCCTGAAACCCTACTATGACAGGGCTGATCTCACCCTGCTCATGGCAACAGATGAGGGACAGGAAGAAGACAGTGACCCTCTACCTGATCTCTTCTCTTCCACAGAACAAGATGCTCTTGTGGAAAGGGTAGTTTTGGCTGATTGTCTTACTGCTGAGCAGAAAGATAATTGCATAAATCTCCTAGGACAATTTTCAGAACTCTTCTCCATTGTGCCAGGCACCACTTCTTGGTGTGAGCACACTATAGATACTGGAGACAGTTTACCTGTCAAAAGTAAGATCTATAGGCAGCCTGACCATGTCAGGGACTGCATAAAGCAAGAAGTTCAGAAGATGTTGGAACTAGGAGTGGTTGAGCACTCTGACAGTCCATGGGCTTCTCCTGTGGTACTGGTACCAAAACCCAATTCTAAAGATGGAAAGAAGGAAATGAGGTTTTGTGTAGACTATAGAGGTCTCAACTTGGTAACCAAAACAGATGCTCACCCTATACCCAGGGCAGATGAGCTAATAGATACACTGGCATCTGCCAAGTATCTAAGCACTTTTGATTTGACTGCAGGGTATTGGCAGATCAAAATGTCAGAAGATGCTAAACCTAAGACTGCATTTTCTACCATTGGAGGACATTACCAGTTTACTGTAATGCCTTTTGGTTTGAAAAATGCACCTGCCACTTTTCAGAGGTTGGTGAACACAGTCCTGCAAGGGCTGGAAGCTTTCAGTGCAGCATATTTGGATGATATAGCTGTCTTTAGCTCCAGCTGGGATGATCACCTGGTCCACCTTTGGAAAGTTTTGGAGGCCCTGCAAAAGGCAGGCCTCACTATCAAGGCTTCAAAGTGCCAGATAGGGCAGGGTAAGGTGGTTTATCTGGGACACCTTGTTGGTGGGGAACAGATTGCACCACTTCAGGGGAAAATCCAAACTATTATTGATTGGATTCCCCCTACCACTCAGACTCAGGTGAGAGCCTTCCTAGGCCTCACTGGGTATTACAGGAGGTTCATTAAGAACTATGGCTCCATTGCAGCCCCTCTTAATGACCTCACATCCAAGAAAATGCCTAAAAAGGTATTATGGACAGCAAACTGTCAGAAAGCTTTTGAGGAGCTGAAGCAGGCCATGTGCTCTGCACCTGTCCTGAAAAGCCCTTGTTACTCTAAAAAATTCTATGTCCAAACTGATGCATCTGAATTAGGAGTAGGGGCAGTCCTATCACAACTTAATTCTGAGGGCCAGGATCAACCTGTTGCTTTTATTAGTAGAAGGTTGACCCCTAGAGAAAAGCGTTGGTCTGCCATTGAGAGGGAGGCCTTTGCTGTGGTCTGGGCTCTGAAGAAGTTGAGGCCATACCTGTTTGGCACTCACTTCATTGTTCAGACAGACCACAAACCTCTACTTTGGCTAAAACAAATGAAAGGTGAAAATCCTAAATTGTTGAGGTGGTCCATATCCCTACAGGGAATGGACTATACAGTGGAACATAGACCTGGGAGTAGCCACTCCAATGCAGATGGACTCTCCAGATATTTCCACTTAGACAATGAAGACTCATCAGGGAATGGCTAGTCTTATTGTCCTTCGTTTGGGGGGGGGTTGTGTAGGAAAGTACCATCTTGCCTGGCATGTTACCCCCATTTTTCACTGTATATATGTTGTTTTAGTTGTATGTGTCACTGGGACCCTGGTAACCCAGGGCCCCAGTGCTCATAAGTGTGCCTGTATGTGTTACCTGTGTAGTGACTAACTGTCTCACTGAGGCTCTGCTAATCAGAACCTCAGTGGTTATGCTCTCTCATTTCTTTCCAAATTGTCACTGACAGGCTAGTGACCATTTTTACCAATTTACATTGGCTTACTGGAACACCCTTATAATCCCCTAGTATATGGTACTGAGGTACCCAGGGTATTGGGGTTCCAGGAGATCCCTATGGGCTGCAGCATTTCTTTTGCCACCCATAGGGAGCTCTGACAATTCTTACACAGGCCTGCCACTGCAGCCTGAGTGAAATAACGTCCACGTTATTTCACAGCCATTTTACACTGCACTTAAGTAACTTATAAGTCACCTATATGTCTAACCTTTACCTGGTAAAGGTTAGGTGCAAAGTTACTTAGTGTGAGGGCACCCTGGCACTAGCCAAGGTGCCCCCACATTGTTCAGAGCCAACTCACTGAACTTTGTGAGTACGGGGACACCATTACACGCGTGCACTACATATAGGTCACTACCTATATGTAGCTTCACCATGGTAACTCCGAATATGGCCATGTAACATGTCTATGATCATGGAATTGCCCCCTCTATGCCATCCTGGCATTGTTGGTACAATTCCATAATCCCAGTGGTCTGTAGCACAGACCCTGGTACTGCCAAACTGCCCTTCCTGGGGTTTCTCTGCAGCTGCTGCTGCTGCCAACCCCTCAGACAGGCATCTGCCCTCCTGGGGTCCAGCCAGGCCTGGCCCAGGATGGCAGAACAAAGAACTTCCTCTGAGAGAGGGTGTGACACCCTCTCCCTTTGGAAAATGGTGTGAAGGCAGGGGAGGAGTAGCCTCCCCCAGCCTCTGGAAATGCTTTGTTGGGCACAGAGGTGCCCAATTCTGCATAAGCCAGTCTACACCGGTTCAGGGACCCCTTAGCCCCTGCTCTGGCGCGAAACTGGACAAAGGAAAGGGGAGTGACCACTCCCCTGACCTGCACCTCCCCTGGGAGGTGTCCAGAGCTCCTCCAGTGTGCTCCAGACCTCTGCCATCTTGGAAACAGAGGTGCTGCTGGCACACTGGACTGCTCTGAGTGGCCAGTGCCACCAGGTGACGTCAGAGACTCCTTGTGATAGGCTCCTTCAGGTGTTAGTAGCCTTTCCTCTCTCCTAGGTAGCCAAACCCTCTTTTCTGGCTATTTAGGGTCTCTGTCTCTGGGGAAACTTTAGATAACGAATGCATGAGCTCAGCCGAGTTCCTCTGCATCTCCCTCTTCACCTTCTGATAAGGAATCGACCGCTGACCGCGCTGGAAGCCTGCAAACCTGCAACATAGTAGCAAAGACGACTACTGCAACTCTGTAACGCTGATCCTGCCGCCTTCTCGACTGTTTTCCTGCTTGTGCATGCTGTGGGGGTAGTCTGCCTCCTCTCTGCACCAGAAGCTCCGAAGAAATCTCCCGTGGGTCGACGGAATCTACCCCCTGCAACCGCAGGCACCAAAAAGCTGCATTACCGGTCCCTTGGGTCTCCTCTCAGCACGACGAGCGAGGTCCCTCGAATCCAGCGACACCGTCCAAGTGACCCCCACAGTCCAGTGACTCTTCAGCCCAAGTTTGGTGGAGGTAAGTCCTTGCCTCACCTCGCTGGGCTGCATTGCTGGGAACCGCGACTTTGCAAGCTACTCCGGCCCCTGTGCACTTCCGGCGGAAATCCTTCGTGCACAGCCAAGCCTGGGTCCACGGCACTCTAACCTGCATTGCACGACTTTCTAAGTTGGTCTCCGGCGACGTGGGACTCCTTTGTGCAACTTCGGCAAGCACCGTGTCACGCATCCTCGTAGTGCCTGTTTCTGGCACTTCTCCGGGTGCTACCTGCTTCAGTGAGGGCTCCTTGTCTTGCTCGACGTCCCTTCTCTCTGCAGGTCCAATTTGCGACCTCCTGGTCCCTCCTGGGCCCCAGCAGCGTCCAAAAACGCCAAACGCACGATTTGCGTGTAGCAAGGCTTGTTGGCGTCCATCCGGCGGGAAAACACTTCTGCACGACTCTCCAAGGCGTGGGGGATCCATCCTCCAAAGGGGAAGTCTCTAGCCCTTGTCGTTCCTGCAGTATTCCCAGTTCTTCAGCCTAGTAAGAGCTTCTTTGCACCAACCGCTGGCATTTCTTGGGCATCTGCCCATCTCCGAGCTGCTTGTGACTTTTGGACTTGGTCCCCTTGTTCCACAGGTACCTTCAGACAGGAATCCATCGTTGTTGCATTGCTGATTTGTGTTTTCCTTGCATTCTCCCTCTAACACGACTATTTGGTCCTTAGGGGAACTTTGGTGCACTTTGCACTCACTTGTCAGGGTCTTGGGGAGGGTTATTTTTCTAACTCTCACTATTTTCTAATAGTCCCAGCGACCCTCTACAAGGTCACATAGGTTTGGGGTCCATTCGTGGTTCGCATTCCACTTCTGGAGTATATGGTTTGTGTTGCCCCTATCCCTATGTTTCCCCATTGCATCCTATTGTAACTATACATTGTTTGCACTGTTTTCTAAGACTATACTGCATATTTTTGCTATTGTGTATATATATCTTGTGTATATTTCCTATCCTCTTACTGAGGGTACACTCTAAGATACTTTGGCATATTGTCATAAAAATAAAGTACCTTTATTTTTAGTATAACTGTGTATTGTGTTTTCTTATGATATTGTGCATATGACACTAAGTGGTACTGTAGTAGCTTCACACGTCTCCTAGTTCAGCCTGAGCTGCTTTGCTAAGCTACCATTATCTATCAGCCTAAGCTGCTAGACACCCTATACACTAATAAGGGATAACTGGGCCTGGTGCAAGGTGCAAGTACCCCCTGGTACTCACTACAAGCCAGTCCAGCCTCCTACACTTGCCTCCCCACGCCAGACTGCATTGCTGGGAACCGCGTCTTTTGCAGCTACTACAGCCTCTGTGCACTTCCGGCAGAAATCCTTTGTGCACAGCCAAGCCTGGGTCCACGGCACTCTAACCTGCATTGCACGACTTTCTAAGTTGTCCTCCGGCGGCGTGGGACTCCTTTGTGCAACTTCGGGTGATCACCGTTTCACTCCTCTTTGTAGTGCCTGTTTCCGGCACTTCTGCGGGTGCTGCCTGCTTCAGAGAGAGCTCATTGTCTTGCTGATCGCCCCCTCTGTCCCCTGTCACAATTGTCGACATCCTGGTCTCTCCTGGGCCACAGCAGCATCCAAATATCGTAACTGCACGATTTGCATCTAGCAAGGCTTGTTGGCAGTCTTTCAGTGGGAAAACACTTCTGCACAACTCTTCATGGCGTAGGACATCTATCCTCCAAAAGGGAAGTTTCTAGCCCTTGTCGTTCCTGCAGAATCCTCAGCTTCTACTGTCCAGTAGCAGCTTCTTTGCACCCACAGCTGGCATTTCCTGGGCATCTGCTCATCTCCGACTTGCTTGTGACTTTTGGACTTGGTCCCCTTGTTCCACAGGTACCCTCTTTTGGAAATCCATTGTTGTTGCATTGCTGGTTTGTGTCTTTCCTGCAGAATTCCCCTATCACGACTTCTATGTCCTTTGGGGAACTTTAGTGCACTTTGCACTCACTTTTCAGGGTCCTGGGGTGGGCTATTTTTCTAACCCTCACTGTTTTCTTACAGTTCCAGCGACCCTCTACAAGGTCACATAGGTTTGGGGTCCATTCGTGGTTCGCATTCCACTTTTGTAGTATATGGTTTGTGTTGCCCCTATCCCTATGTGTCCCCAATACATCCTATTGTAACTATACATTGTTTGCACTGTTTTATAAGACTATACTGCATATTTATGGTATTGTGTACATATATCTTGTGTATATTTGCTATCCTCATACTGAGGGTACTCACTGAGATACTTTGGCATATTGTCATAAAAATTAAGTACCTTTATTTTGAGTATATCTGTGTATTGTGTTTTCTTATGATATTGTGCAAGTGACACTAGTGGTACTGTAGGAGCTTCACTTGTCTCCTAGTTCAGCCTAAGCTGCTCTGCTAAGGTACCATTATCTATCAGCCTAAGCTGCTAGACACCCTATACACTAATAAGGGATACCTGGGCCTGGTGCAAGGTGTAAGTACTCCTTGGTACTCACTACAAGCCAGATCAGCCTCCTACACATACCTGTTTGGCACTCACTTTATTGTTCAGACAAACCACAAACCTCTACTTTGGCTAAAACAAATGAAAGGTGAAAACCCTAAATTGTTGAGGTGGACCATATCTTTACAGGGAATGGACTATACAGTGGAACATAGTCCTGGGAGTACCCACTCACCCACTCCAATGCAGATGGACTCTCCAGATATTTCCACTTAGACAATGAAGACTCATCAGGTTATGGCCAGTCTTATTGTCCTTCGTTTGGGGGTTGTGTAGGAAAGTACCATCTTGCCTGGCATGTTACCCCCATATTTCACTGTATGTATGTTGTTTTGGTCCTTGTGTCACTGGGACCCTGCCAGGCAGGGCCCCAGTGCTCATAGTATGTGCCCTGTATGTGTTCCCTGTGTGATGTCTATCTGTCTCACCGAGGCTCTTCTAACCAGAACCTCAGTGGTTATGCTCTCTCTGCTTTCCAAATTTGTCACTAACAGGCTGGTGACCACATTTACCAATTCACATTGGCATACTGGTACACCCATATAATTCCCTTGTATATGGTACTGAGGTACCCAGGGTATTGGGGTTCCAGGAGATCCCTATGGGCTGCAGCATTTCTTTTGCCACCCATAGGGAGCTCTGACAATTCTTACACAGGCCAGCCACTGCAGCCTGAGTGAAATAACGTCCACGTTATTTCACAGCCATTTACCACTGCACAGAAGTAACTTATGAATCACCTATATGTCCAACCTTCACTTAGTGAAGATTAGTTGCCAAGTTACTTAGTGCGTGGGCACCCTGGCACTAGCCAAGGTGCCCCCACATCGTTCAGGGCAAATTCCCCGGACTTTGTGAGTGCGGGGACACCATTACACACGTGCACTATACATAGGTCACTACCTATGTATAGTGTCACAATGGTAACTCCGAACATGGCCATGTAACATGTATAAGATCATGGAATTGTCACCCCAATACCATTCTGGTATTGTGGTGACAATTCCATGATCCCCCGGGTCTCTAGCACAGAACCCAGGTACTGCTAAACTGCCTTTCCGGGGTCTCCACTGCAGCTGCTGCTGCCAACCCCTCAGACAGGTTTCCCAGCCCTGGCCCAGGAAGGCAGAATAAATGATTTCCTCTGAGAAAGGGTGTTACACCCTCTCCCTTTGGAAATAGTTGTGAAGGGCTGGGGAGGAGTAGCCTTCCCACCCTCTAGAAATGCTTTGATGGGCAAGGATGGTGCCCATCTCTGCATAAGCCAGTCTACACCGGTTCAGGGATCCCCCATCCCTTATCTGTCGCGAAACTGGACAAAGGAAAGGGGAGTGACCACTCCCCTGACCAGTACCTCCCAGGGGATGTGCCCAGGGCTCCTCCAGTGTGTCCCAGACCTCTGCCATCTTGGTAACAGAGGTGTTGGGGGCAAACTGGACTGCTCTGAGTGGCCAGTGCCAGCAGGTGACGTCAGAGACTCCTTCTGATAGGCTCTTACCTCTCTTGGTAGCCAATCCTCCTAACTTGGTAGCCAAACCTCCTTTTCTGGCTATTTAGGGTCTCTGCTTTGGGGAATTCTTCAGATAACGGATGCAAGAGCTCACCAGAGTTCCTCTGCATCTCCCTCTTCACCTTCTACCAAGGATCTACTGCTCCTGGATGCCTGCAAAACCGCAAAAATTTAGCAAGACGACTACCAGCAACATTTTAGCACCTAATCCTGCGGGCTTTCTCAACTGTTTCCTGGTGGTGCATGCTCTAGGGGTAGCCTGCCTTCACCCTGCACCAGAAGCTCAGAAGAAATCTCTTTATTTAGAAGCAGTCACGGACATGGAGGTCTGCTGACTACAGCAGGCCTCCATATCTGCGAGTGTCCATAGTCGCTATGGGGTCGCAAAGACCCACCTCATTAATATTAATGAGGTGGGTCGCAAATTGCGACCCCATAGCGACTATGGACACTCGCAGATATGGAGGCCTGCTGTAGTCAGCAGACCTTCATGTCCGTGACTGCTTCTAAATAAAGCAGTTTTTTTTTTTCAAGTGTAGCCCGTTTTCCTCAAAGGAAAACGAGCTGCACTTAAGAAAAAAAAATAAACCTTTTGTTTCGGTATTTTTTCAGGGCAGGTAGTGGTCCCTTGGTCCATTTGTGGTCCATTCACACAAATTCCAATTTGGGAGTGGGTTACCATCCACTTCAAGTGGATGGTAACTGCGACTCCATTTGCGACCGCATACGCGGTCGCAAATGGAGTTGCATACCACTGCGAGTCGCAAATAGGAAGGGAACACCCCTTCCTATTTGCGAGTCGGAAGTGCATTTTGCGAGTCGGTCCCGACTCGCGAAATGCATTTCTGCATAGGAAACTCCGATTTGCGACTCACAAACGGCAATTTTTGAGGTTTGCGAGTCGCAAATTGTTTCCTACATCTGGCCCTAAGTAACTTAGCACCCAACATTTACCAGGTAAAGGTTAGACATATAGGTGACTTATACGTTACTTAAGTGCAGTGGTAAATGGCTGTGAAATAACGTGGACGTTATTTCACTCAGGCTGCAGTGGCAGGCCTGTGTAAGAATTGTCAGAGCTCCCTATGGGTGGCAAAAGAAATGCTGCAGCCCATAGGGATCTCCTGGAACCCCAATACCCTGGGTACCTCAGTACCATATACTAGGGAATTATAAGGGTGTTCCAGTATGCCAATGTGAATTGGTGAAATTGGTCACTAGCCTGTTAGTGACAATTTGGAAAGCAGAGAGAGCATAACCACTGAGGTTCTGGTTAGCAGAGCCTCAGTGAGACAGTTAGTCATCACACAGGTAACACATACAGGGCACACTAATGAGCACTGGGGCTCTGGCTGGCAGGGTCCCAGTGACACATACACTAAAACAACATATATACAGTGAAATATGGGGGTAACATGCCAGGCAAGATGGTACTTTCCTACATCTGGTCTCTGAAGAATCTGAAAAAAAGAATTGTACCCTGCCTTTAAATTTTCGCTAAGTTTGAAAAGGACCAATCAACTTCAGAAACATAGATCACCCATTAGGTCCCAGACATTGCAAATCATTAAAATCAAGTTTACTAATTAACCCTTCCTTATTGTCTGACACCACATAAACCATCAAGCATTACTCACAATCGCTCAATAATATTGTAGTGTAGCCATTTTTAATATAGCTTCATGCACGTTAATTTAACATACTAGGTTGCTGTGCACTTTGCCCTAGATGCATTTTATTCAGCTTTGCACTGTTATTTTACAATAACCAGTTTTTACGGTCTTGTTTTACATTCTTTTATTGCACTGTTTAGCTTAGTTCAGCACTGTGTTCTGAAATAATGCATTCTTGATCACCCTGTGCTTCAGTCAAGGCTACAGTCTGGTACATTGACAGTAAACGTGGTAGAAGTTTAGTCTCCAGTATTCGTAGAAAATAGACATCCTTACGTAGGGACATTTTCTTAGAACATCTGCGTGTTAGTTATAAAAACACTTCCTAGTCCTAGTACACGTCAAGAGGGAGATTCCAGCCAGGAACCTTCAACTAGATGCTGAACTAGTTGCAGATGCTTATGCAGATTACAGGCCTTTGCTCAGGTATGAGGGTTGATGTCCTCCCGGGGGAACCTGAAAGGCAGGCTTAGAGCTTCACATGCTGTGCTCAAACTATAACTTAGAGAGAAAATAATCTAGCGGCACTATGATAGCCTTATTCTTGTGCTTTACTCTCATTGTTACTATTTTAATCTTACTGTGTTGTGTAGTTCTGGTTATTGCAGCTCATGCTTTGCTATCTAAAATGCAATCGTTTTATTAAATCAATCTTTAAAACTTAAACTGCCTTTGTCATTTATATATGAGACCGCACTGTGTATGAGAGAACCGGTTGTGACCTGAGTGACCACGACTTCCCTGGGAAGTACTAAGATGTCATGCGCTCGGCTGCCCATTTGGGAGAGATGAGGCAAAACACGGATTTAGAGTGACTAGTGTCATCCAGTGTGGGTTAGACTTAGTCCCCCACCCTGTGAACGATCTTGCCACTCAAAATCCAGTAGTCTCATTAGGATAATGAGAGCCTACGCGACAATATATATCATCACTCATTAGTACAATAGTTAGTAGTTACATCTTCTATTACAAGCACAGTGGTAGGTACAAAATTGCACCTCTTCTTTGATGCAAACAACACATTGGAATTTGTAATTGGCAGTCTTGTAAATCAATGATAATTTTTTGGGGCAGACCTCCAAGGTGATGCAAAAAAAGGATATGCATGGAAGCGAGGCTGGCATTGTCTCCAGTGTCCTGAAGGGAATGCGGAGGCTTCTTATTTACATTCTGGTCCAACTATAGTCCGGCCATGCATTTGTCTAAAAATGGTGGGGCAGCATAAATAAGACACAAGCATAATGTTTCACTAGCTATATCTTTTTTGGGGTCTAAGAAAGAAGCTCAATGATAAATAATTATAAAACAGTTTGGTAGCATACTCCGTCAGGAAAGTAGAGTTCATCCTCAAACTCAGGTTTCTTACCCTGAAAGTGGTCAGAAAACACACTTGAGTATGCTCAACCATCCTTAAACTGTGCTGTTTCAGGAATGGTTGTAATCATGTGGTATGAAATGTGTGTTCATTTTGATTATGGTCAATCGCTCCACATTTTGAGGGGGAAGACAGGTACTTCGCACTGTGATAACTGCACCAGCTGAACTGAAAACACGTTCCGCAGATACACTGGCAACAGGACAAGCCAGGCTTGCTGAGCACTGGACATTTGGCGCATCTTCGCATACCAATACTCCAATAGGTTTTGATCCACATAGACCTCTTTTAGGCCATCTAGATACTCCTGGAACTTCCTCAGAATGGTCATTGTGATGCCACCTGCTCAACCTCTTTTGCCTTTGCCTCTGCGCTGGACTTAAGACCTGGCACGTAAAACCAAGCCAATGCTGAGGTTGGGGCCAATTCTTCCCCTCCTGTAGTTGTGGGTGTTACTTGTGTTCTTGTTGCTGGTGTTGGCTGCTGTGGGACAAGACTGTCCTCTCTGGAAGTTCAAGGCGACACCACATGACTTCTGCCCGGGAAAGGGACTCTAATAGTTTCCAGCCATTCTTCTTTGAGGTCTTAAGCTTGCGCAACAATCCCCCTTGTGTATTTTGAAACATCCCCTTCAGAAAAAGTAATGAAAGTGGAGAGAAATGTTTTGTAACGTGGATCAAGTAGTGTGGCATAGATGTACTCTTTGGACAAGATGATGCCATTTTGCAGCTTTGCATTAACAACCAAGCAAAGGATTAAGCTCTCAACCAAGCCATGCCCTTCTGCGTTTTCGTTCACACCAGTGAGTGCAAACCATTCAGAGCCCTTCTTTAGCTGATCTTGTAGCAAATGCAACAAGGGGATAGTTTGGCCCATCGTACTGTGCTCCTTGCTATCTTCCCATCTGAAAACAAAAGTGAGTAGCATCAGTGTCAATTGCATTCCCCCCTTTTTTGAATGACACAGTTATTCATTTATCAGTGCAACTCAAACAGACATTGTAACATGTAATAGGTCAAGTGTCAATGTGTTGGCCTCTATGAGGGCTTTGACTGGAGCTCTATTAACATGCTGAATATTCTGGAACTGCTTCTGGGCTTCAAAAGAATGGCTGAAATGGGCGCAGATTCTTCTCCAGGTGGTCACTATTTTTCTGACTATGTCTTCTTTTTTGAGAACGTCCTGCACAACCCGGTTGAATCATGCATTGCGCCACTTTGTAACCCTTTGCGCTACATTATGCCTGCGCAGGCATAATGTATGCAAAGGGGGCATTCTAAGAGATTTCCTTGCACCATTTTTTGCCACTTTTAATGCCTGCTTAGAGCAGGCATTATAAGGAGGCTTCAATTGCTTACAATGGGCCTCTAGGTGCTTTGCAGGATTAGCATCAGTATTTTTGGTGCTAATCCTGCAGAGGTCCGGACTATCATAAACAATTCTGATGGTAGTCCCCTAACTAACACCATGGGGCGCCTTATTTAAAGTATGGCACTCACATTGTTGCATTAGGGTGGTACTAAGGGGTGCAGGAAAAGTGGCCCTGCACTGTGTGCAGCACCTCTTTTCATAAATGTGCTCCAGAGTGCCACATTTAAGAGCCCCTAGAACCATTCCAGTGCCACATTAGAATCATTTTGTGACACTTATGTGGCTTTAGAAGGCCAAAAACACTGTGCTACATTTACAAAGTGGCACAATGCATGCATTATGCCTGCACCAGATATAATTTATGCAAAGGGGGTGTTCCCCCATTTAGGGGGGCCTACAAAATGGCACAAAGAAATTGAAGAGATTTCTTAGCGTCATTCTTTTCAGCACTTTTAAAGGCTGCTCAGAGCAGGTGTTAAAAGGAGGCTCCCATTGGTTACAATGGGCATCCAGGTGCTTTGCAGGACTAGCTTCAACATTTTTGATGCTAGTCCTGCAAAGCGCTGAACTAGTGTAAAACATTCTGACGCAAGTTACCTAACTGCCACCATGGTGCGTGGTATGTTAGTTAAACATGCCCCACACATGGTGGCGTTAGGGGGACCTTAAGGGGTGCAAGAATGCCCAAAGTACTTAAATCCAAAGGAATATATTCAGCGAACAGAGAGAGTGATCTTTCCATCTCAAAATCAAAGCGAAAAGTGACCAGGAGATGGTCAAAGCATTGGGAGGAGCCTGCTGGACAGGAACGGTAGGTCGGGGTCTCTTGGGCACAAGATGTTCCCCACACGATGGTCTGTTTGTGGATTTTCAGTCTTGGTCTGCCAGCTTCATGTTTTAGGGGACCTGGAACTGGGAGGGCAGGAGTCTCAGAAGAGAGTCCAGGTGCTAGCAGGGGAAGTTTTGGATGGGCCTGAGACTTCAACAACAGGAGGCAAGCTCAGTTTCACACCCTTGGAGATTTATTAACAAGCAGGAATGCACATCAATGTCCACTCTTTGTCCCCTTACACAGGCAGAAGCAGTAGCTGCACGATAGCCCAACAAAGCACAGTCACAGGCAGCACTTCTCCTCAGCTCTTCAGCTCTTCTCTTTGGCAGCGGTTCCTCTTGATTTCCAGAAGAGATCTAATTTTCAGGGGTTTGGGTGCCCTTCTTATACCCATTTCCGCCTTTGAATCTTTTTCTGTGGTTTTCACCACTCCATATCTCCTGATGTTACTTCAGAGTGAGCCGTCTTCCATATAATTAATCATGCATTTTTTCTAAACTAGACATCCTGTACGCAGTCTAGCACCCTCTGCATTTGATCATTGACTGCCTTCAAAGGTTTCTCAGTTGAGGCCATCTCTGTCTCTTTCTTTCCAGCCTGTATCCTTGTCCTGAACACATCAATGGCCAAACCCACGGATGTCACCATTTATGGAAGCAATAACTAGGATAATGGGTGAAATGTCTTTCATGTTAACTTTCATGATGAATTCTCAGGTAAAGTTAAGCATCTATCATGATGTTTTTCTAGTCACCTGTTTATTGCCTAGAAGTGCTTCTGGAAACAGAAGCTGACGTGCTGGTCACTGCACAGACATGTGTTGCAGTTGAGAAAGGTTCCAGGGCTGTGGCAGGTAATCAACTATGTTTGTATCCGCGGGCATATATTGTTGATATGTTTTTACAATGAAGATTATGGTCTTTGATGTATGGTAGTCAATCCCATGGACTCATTATTATTAATTTCTGACTACTTTTGTATTCATAGTCAAAATATTCTTGAAATAATGTGAAAATAAATGTTTTATCACGCTACCAAATACGCATTTCTAAATAGTTTGAAACAGCAGAAATGACTGATTTTGTTGCTTTTTACTGTAGACATGGAAAACTGTATGCAGTGCCCTGAGGACCAGTGGCCGAATGTCAAGAAGGTTGGATGCAACAAAAGGGTCATTGTTTTCCTCTCATATAGTGATACACTTGGCGTCATTTTGTTCACTGTGGCCATTATCTTCTCTGCTGTCACTGCTGGAGTGTTGGGAATCTTTCTCAGACACCGGGATACCCCAATAGTGAAAGCTAATAACCGTGATCTCAGCTACACACTCCTCACTGCCCTAATTTTGGCTTTTCTATGCTCCCTCCTATTTGTTGGACGGCCTGCGACGTGGACCTGTCTGATCCAACAAGCTGCATTTGGGATTATTTTTACTGTTGCTGTGTCTTGTGTTTTAGCAAAAACCATCACTGTTGTCATTGCCTTTAATGCCACAAGGCCTGGGAGCAGATTAAGCAAATGGATGGGATCCCGCGTGTCCGGCTCTATTGTCCTCTTCTGCACACTAGGAGAAGTGACAATCTGCCTCTCTTGGCTGCTCACAGCTCCACCTCATCCTGGCACTGATACACGATCTGAGACTGGGAAGATGATCCTGCAGTGTGACCAGGGCTCCGTCACTGCCTTCTACAGTGTGATTGGTTACATGGGACTGTTGGCCTTGGCCAGCTTCATTGTGGCCTTCTTAGCCAGGAACCTCCCGGATAAATTCAATGAGGCCAAACTCATCACATTCAGCATGCTGGTGTTCTGCAGCGTCTGGGTCTCTTTCTTTCCAGCCTATATCAGCACTAAAGGCAAGTACATGGTGGCCGTGGAGATCTTCGCCATCTTAGCTTCTAGTGCTGGACTGTTGGGCTGTATATTCATCCCCAAATGTTACATCATTCTGTTCAGGCAGGATATCAACACCAGAGAACACCTAACTTTACATACTCATTTGTAGTTTCATGTTGGATCTGAAATTGACTAAATTAAATATTAAACATTAAAATGCTGTATTTCTGGAGGTTTTAAAGCAATGTATCATGCGTTTGTACAACCATTTGACTGCTTGCAGTAAAGCATTAGTACCTCCAGTAATAGAAGCTAGTTTTTAAGGACAGTAGCTGTGGATGATTTTGGGCCCTTTCTGTACTTGCAAGCTTAAATGGTTTTATTTGTTTTAATATCATTTTGGTATCTGAGTTTAGTTTGATTTCCACAAATGAACATCTGCATCATCCCCAAAGAGGGGAATTGTTAAAGATTTCAAAGTTACCAGAAGAGGATCCCTCTGCACCACAGGCATCAAACATATGCAACCCAGACCATGCTCAGCACAGCATCCGTTCAGTGGCGGCTGGTGACATTTGAAAGTGGTGGGGCGTAAAAATTGTGAATGAGTGTTATGTTGCCAGCAAGTAAAGCAAGCAAGCCTGATGGACAAAAAGGAGTTTGGGGGGTTCTTCCCCCCAAGAAAAGTTTTAAACAAGAGTAGCAAATGGAGCATTTCAAAGCACATTTGAGAAAGTGAAATGGTTTATAAGGCAGTTGTGAACATGTAGTCTAAAAGTATTTAAACACATTAAAAATTGTTCCTTCTCTCACTGCATTAAATATGGTCAACAGTTACTGTAGTCTGAAAACTGTAAAGTGTGACAAATAGGGTTTTTAATTATCGCAAGTAAATGTGTGAAAATGGAATACTGAGGCAGTGTAATCCTGAAGCCATCTCGGGGCTCTTCAATCCATATAAATCCCCTCCCTGCCCCTTCAGCTCACTCCTGCAGCTTTCTCCCTTTGTGACGATTTTTCATTTTTCCCTTTCTCCGTCTTCCCCTATGTGTCTTGTGCTTGTAGCAAATGCTTGTGGCAGAAGAATAAGCCCCATCCCTCAAAAATAAGTGTGGTGCTCAGCACCGGAAACAACAAGCACAAATTAAGCACTGGATGGAACAAACATGATGTAAAATATGAAAGTCTCGTCAAAATTCAAAAAGTGTATTTCTCTAAAATATAGAAACTTTAATAAGGCACATAAGACTGCTGGTACTTATTAGAAGGTTAGTTTTGTAAAACTGGTAGTCTGATCTCACACATTTGAGAGTGCTATCAAAAGCAATAATGAAAGAAAAAGAGTTCAGGTAAAATAAATATTTACCCATGGTTACACAATTTATGCAGGGAAACTCTAATTTAGCAGCTTTTCTGGGTTCACTTTGTACAAATTAGCCAGGAAACAGACATTTGTTTGTCATCCTTAAGTTAAGATTTAGCTTTTAGCTCAGTTTTTGTCAGCTTTTTAATTTAAATGCAGCACAAACTCAACCCCAAGGCTGGACGCTTTATATGAGCATCAGTTATATTACACATGGTCACATGCATTGTTTATAGGGATGGGGGGGTCAAGTGATGTGGCCAGAGTCACAGGGTGGATGGCAAACGCTGGCTCTCTAACCTGGTTCTCAGGTGCCACAGTCTGCAGCTCCAATGGTAATGACACCTCCTGGAGGGAGGGAGGCAGGGAGGCAGAAGGCAGAAGAAAGCTCGGCTCCTCATGGGCCCGAGGTCCCAGAGCCTGGCTCAAGGTGAGCCAGGCTTCAGGCTGAGGCCAAGCACAGATTTTAAGTGGCTCACCCACCAGTGTCCTTTAAATTTCAGTATGACAGCAGACATCTGGCAGCTCGGGCTGTATGAAGGGACCTGACTGATGCTGTGAGTGCTGCCCAAGCACAGGGTTGGGTAAGACACACCGGAGGAGAGCACAATCTCTGGAACCGGGATCCGGCTTCGGCGTGGATGGGATAGGGGGATCCAGCAGCAGGACACCCGACCTCTACTGTGCGATAGGAAGGGAGACTGGCTTGTAGTGGGTACCAAGGGGTACTTACACTCTGTACCAGGTCCAGTTATCCCTTATTAGTGTAGAAGAGGTGTTTCTAACAGCTTAGGCTGATAGAAGGTAGCTATAGCAGAGCAGCTTAGGCTCAACTAGGAGACATGCAAAGCTCCTACTATACCACTGGTGTCATATGCACAATATCATAAGAAAACACAATACACAGATATATTAAAAATAAAGGTACTTTATTTTTATGACAATATGCCAAAGTATCTCAGTGAGTACCCTCAGTATGAGGATAGCAAATATACACAAGATATATGTACACAATACCAAAATTATGCAGTAATTGCAAAAGGAAGTAATGCACGCAGAGTAAAGTTACAATAGATTGCAATAGGAGCACATAGGTATAGGGGCAACACAAACCATATACTCCAAAAGTTGAATGCGAACCACGAATGGACCCCAAACCTATGTGAGCTTGTAGAGGGTGCGACGAAATCTTCAGTGGGCCGACGGAATCTTCCCCCTGCACCCGCAGGCACCAAAAGACTGCATCACCGGTCCTCTGGGTCCCCTCTCAGCATGACGAGCGTGGTCCCTGGAACTCAGCAACTCTGTCCAAGTGACTCCCACAGTCCAGTGACTCTTCAGTCCAAGTTTGTTGGAGGTAAGTCCTTGCCTCCCCACGCTAGACTGTATTGCTGGGTACCGCATGATTTGCAGCTGCTCCGGCTCCTGTGCACTCTTCCAGGATTTCCTTTGTGCACAGCCAAGCCTGGGTCCCCGACACTCTAACCTGCAGTGCACGACCTCCTGAGTTGTCTTCTGGCGTCGTGCGACCTTCCTTTGTGACTTCGGGTGAGCTCCGGTTCACTCTGTTCGTAGTGCCTGTTCCGGCACTTCTGCGGGAGCTGCTTGCTTCTGAGTGGGCTCTTTGTCTTGCTGGATGCCTCCTCTGTCTCCTCACGCAATTTACGACATCCTGGTCCCTCCTGGGCCACAGCAGCATCCAAAAACCCTAACCCCGACCCTTGCAGCTAGCAAGGCTTTTTTGTGGTTTTTCTGCATGGAAACACCTCTGCAAGCTTCTTCACAACATGGGAAATCCATCCTCCAAAGGGGAAGTTCCTAGTCCTCTTCGTTCTTGCAGAATCCACAGCTTCTACCATCCGGTGGCAGCTTTTTTGCACCCTCAGCTGGCATTTCTTGGGCATCTACCCACTCACGACTTGAGTGTGACTCTTGGACTTGGTCCCCTTGTTCCACAGGTTCTCTCATCTGGAAATCCATTGTTGTTGCATTGCTGGTGTTGGTCTTCCTTGCAGAATTCCCCTATCACGACTTCTGTCGTCTCTCTGGGGAACTTAGGTGCACTTTGCACCCACTTTTCAGGGTCTTGGGAAGGGCTATTTTTCTAACCCTCACTGTTTTCTTACAGTCCCAGCGACCCTCTACAAGCTCACATAGGTTTGGGGTCCATACGTTATTCGCATTCCACTTTTGGAGTATATGGTTTGTGTTGCCCCTATCCCTATGTGCTCTCATTGCAATCTATTGTGACAGTACATTGCTTGCATTGCTTTCTATTGCTATTACTGCATAATTTTGGTATTGTGCACACATATCTTGTGTATATTTGCCATCCTCATACTGAGGGTACTCACTGAGATACTTTTGGCATATTGTCATAAAAATAAAGTACCTTTATTTTTAGTATATCTGTGTATTGTGTTTTCTTATGATATTGTGCATATGACACCAGTGGTATAGTAGGAGCTTTATACGTCTCCTAGTTCAGCGTAAGCTGCTCTGCTAAGCTACCTTTTCAATCAGCCTAAGCTGCTAGACACCTCTTCTACACTAATGAGGGATAACTGGACCTGGTGCAGAGTGTAAGTACCCCTTGGTACCACAACAAAACAGGCCAGCCTCCTACAACGCACAGAAGATTTCTTCTTGGCTTACAGGGGAGGATGAAGGCAGACAGCCCTCAGAGAATGCACCACCAGGAAACAGTTGAGGAAGCCGGCAGGATTAGGTTCTACAATGTTGCTGGTAGTCGTCTTGCTACTTTGTTGCGGTTTTGCAGGCGTCCTGGAGCAGTCAGCAGTCGATCCTTGGCAGAAGTCAAAGAGAGAGATGCAGAGGAACTTCGGTGAGCTCTTGCATTCGTTATCTGAGGAGAAACCCACAGGAGAGACCCTAAATAGCTCTTAGAGGAGGATTGCCCACCTATCCAAGCACCTATCAGGAGAGGTCTCTGACGTCACCTGGTGGCACTGGCCACTCAGAGGCCTCCATTGCGCCCTGACACCTCTGCATTCAAGATGGCAGAGGTCTGGGACACACTGGAGGAGCTCTGGGCACGTCCCCTGGGGTGGTGATGGACAGGGGAATGGTCACTCCCCTTTCCTTTGTCCAGTTGCATGCCAGAGAAGGCGCTGGGGGATCCCTGACTGGCTCATGCAAGGAGGGCACCATCTGTGTCCCCAGCCCTTAACACCTATTTCCAAAGGGAGAGGGTGTAACACCCTCTCTCAGAGGAAATCCTTTGTTCTGCCTTCCTGGGACTCGGCTGCCCAGACCCCAGGAGGGCAGATGCCTGTCTGAGGGTTGGCAGCAGCGGTAGCTGCAGGGAAAATCCCAGAGAGCTAGTTTGGCGGTACCCGGGGTTCATGCTGAGCCCTGGGGATGCATGGGATTTGCACCCCAATACCAGATTTGGCAATGGGGGGACATTTCCATGATCTTAGACATGTTACATGGCCATATTCGGAGTTACCATTGTGAAGCTACATATAGGTAGTGACCTATATGTAGTGCACGCGTGTAATGGTGTCCCCGCACTCACAAAGTTCAGGGAATTGGCCCTGAACAATGTGGGGGCACCTTGGCTAGTGCCAGGGTGCCCTCACACTAAGTAACTTTGCACCTAACCTTTACCAGGTAAAGGTTAGACATATAGGTGACTTATAAGTTACTTAAGTGCAGTGGTAAATGGCTGTGAAATAACGTGGACGTTATTTCACTCAGGCTGCAGTGGCAGGCCTGTGTAAGAATTGTCAGAGCTCCCTATGGGTAGCAAAAGAAATGCTGCAGCCCATAGGGATCTCCTGGAACCCCAATACCCTGGGTACCTAAGTACCATATACTAGGGAATTATAAGGGTGTTCCAGTGTGCCAATCAGAATCGGGCAGTGAGAGTCCGAAGTGGCAGGGGCCTATCAGGCTCCTAAAAACAAGGGGTTGGGTGGGTCTAAGGGCACAAGGTGAGTTTATAAACCAAACTGAAAGTGAACTGAAACTGAACTTGAAACCGTACTGAAAACTGACTTGATACTGGCTTGAAACTCCAATTCCCTTCCCTACAGATCAACTCCCCTACCTCCTGCCTCCTTCCCTTCTCTTCTCTTCCCTTTTTCCATCTCTCCTTACGTTCCTATCTCTCCTCTTCGCTCCCCTTCTCCCTCCCCAACTCTCCCTTCTCTTTCTCTTTCACTTTCCCGTACCCCTTCCACTTCCCCTTCCCCATCCTGTTTCCTTCCCTGTCATTTCTTCACCCACCCCTTCCCCTCTCTCTCCCCCACCCCGGTCTCTCTTTCTCCTTCCCTTCATATCCCCTCCAATTCTGTCCCCTTCCTTCCCCCGCCTTCTCTTCCCCTCTCCGTCCCCGTTCATCTCCCTCTTACCCTCACTGTTTCTTTTCTACCTTCCCTTTCGTTTCCCGTCCCTCCCCTCCCACTCACCTTTACCCACACTTTTTCCCTTCTTTTTACCCTATCCCTTTCCATCTCTTTCCTCTTCCCTCTCACTTCCCCTTTCAATTCTCTTCCCTTCACCTCTCCTCCCCCTCCCTCTTACCCTCACTGTTTCCCTTCCTTTCACCCTCAACCTACTCCTCACCGTACCCCTTGCACCTCTTATCCTGTCCTTCTGTTCCCTCTATCCCTCTCCCTCCCTTTCCCTCTCCCTCCTTTCCCCATCTCTTCCCTTCCCTGCCCCACCCCATCATTTTCTTACCTTCCTTTTTATTCCCCACCCACCCCTTTCCTTCCCTTTCCTATCCCCCACCCTTTCCATCTCCTTTCTACATGATCTCCTCCCTCTCCTTTCCCATCCCCATCTCTCCCCTTCCACCCACCCTTCTCAAGTCACTTTCCACTTCCCTCAACCTCCCTCTTCCTTTTTTCCCTCACTCTTCCTTTCCCCTCCTATCCCTTCCTTCACCTTCTCGCTTTCCATAATTTCCCTCTTGGTCCCTTCCCTTTGCCGTCCCTCCGCTTCCACTCAACCTTCCATTTCCTGCTCTTCCCCTCCTCCTTCTACATCCTTCTACCCATTCCCTCCTCTTCCACTCTCCCCTTTCTCGTATGTCCTTGTCCCCCTTTCTCCTGTTACATTCACCCTTCCCTTCCTTTCCTTTTCCCTACCATCCGCTTCTTCCTCCTCCCCTCACCCTTTCCTTTCCTTCACTCTTACAATTTCCCTTCCTTTCCCTTCTCGTTGCTTCCCTTCCCCCCTTGTGTCTCCTTTCCCTTCCCTTCCTCTAACCTTCCCTTCACATTTACCTTTCCCTTCCACCCAAAATACCCCTCACCCTTCCCTTCTTTTTCCAACCTCCCCCTTACTTCCCCTCCCACCCCACCCCATTCCCTTCACTTCCCATCCCTTCTCCTCTCCTCCCCCAACTTTTCCACACACTGTTCTCTTCCATGTCCCTCACCCTAAACCTCACACTTTGCTTCTCCCACACTTCCCATCCTGTCCTTTTCCTTCCCTTTCCTTCCCTCTTCACCTTCCCTTATTTTCCCTCTTTTTCCCTTTCATTTCCTTCATTTCCCTACACTTTCCTTCCTTTCTCTTCCCTGCCCCATCTGTTTCCTTCCTTTCCCCTACATCGCCCGTTCCCTTTCCTTCCCATTCCCATCCCTCCCCTTCCCATCCATACCCCATCTTCTTCCCCATCCATCAGCTTCCACACACCCTTCTACCCACCATCACCATTTCCCTCACCCTCTAACCTTTACCCCACACCCATTGCTTTCCCACCGCTACCATCCAGTCTGTCCTTCCCTTCAGTTCCATTCCCTATTCTTCCCTTCTGTTCCTTTGCCATCCCGCCCATTCTCACCCTCACTCTTCCATTTTCTACCATTCCCTGCCCTTCTCTTTCCCTATACCTCTCCAACTTCCTCCACTTATAGTTCCATTCACCCTTCCCCTCACCCATCTCATCACCCTTCCATTCTCTTCCTTTCCCTTCTCTTCCTTTTCCTCCCCTTCTTTTCTCTTCCCTCTCTCACGTCCCTTTCACTCTTCCTTTTCCTTTCCTTCCCCGCCTCTTCCTTTCTCCTCCCTCCATCCTTCTCCCCTCTCTTCCACTCTCCCACCTTTTCCTTCCCTTCCTTTCCCCTCCCGCCCCTTTTTCCCCTCTTCCTTGTCCTTCTCCCTTTCTCCCTTCCACTCACCCCACCCTTTCCTCCCTTTTCCTCCCCAACCCAACCCCTCACCCTAACCCTCACACTTTGCTTCCCCAACACTTCCTGTCCTTTTCCTTCTCTTCCCCATTTACCTTCCCTTCTCTTCTCTTTCCCTCCCTCTCCCTTTCCCCTTCCCTTTCCTTCCATTCACTATCCCTTGTCCTTTCCTTCACTTCCTTTACTTTTCCCTGCACCATCCCTAATCTTCCTATCCCAATCCCCCTCCCCGCCTCCTTTCCTTTCCTTCCATGTTCCTGTATGCACAAGTGCTTTGGATTTGGGGCTACACTAGGTTTGGTTACAAATATTAATAGGATGAAAGGGTGCTGTGGTGATATTTCAATTTATTATGTGCATATGAAAGTATGGGTTAATTATCCGGGGTGTCAGATTTATCCTTCTCACTCCAGTTCAAGAATTGTTGGTAAAAGCACATTCATTGAGGAGAGGGTCACGTTTAGTATTCTACCTCCTATCTAACAACCATTGGCAGACGTACAAGCACAGAGCCGTCAAATATACTATTTTATTTCTAATCTAAAAAACGTTAAGAAACATGCAAATGAAGGGAGAGGACATATACTATTCTATCTTCAGTGTGAAAACATTGAGGAAATTGCATATAATTAGGGTGAGGTGGTGTCTTGGTCAAATTCACTACATCCAAATAATATTAGTACCAGTTCAATATCAGTTAGGACATTAAAGTTACAAAAATGTACAAAATATAAAAGTTAACAAAATATCTTAAAATTGGAAAAACTAAAATATTTTTAAAACATGTTTTAATAATCTACTTTAATATTGACAACATATTTTCAATTTTTTCTTTGAATTTTCTTTATTAAATTTGTATATTAATTATCAAATAATAATTGAAATAAAACTGCCCACCAATTCCCCTAATATACACCACACCCCATTAAAAAACGTACTAAAATGGATTCACACACACACGTATACATATATTTCAAAAATTTAGTACTAATTGAACAATTAATTTCAAGTCAAATTCCATATATTTTATTCTGTGACCCAACAAGAGCTCTTGTTCAACCAAATGCAAACCTTATTTTTAAGTAGAACAGTGAACTCCTCCATCAACGGTGGCATTGGTGGTACATTTGTGAAAACAGCAACAGAGAGGGAACAGTCCGGTGAAAGATTTAATTGCAAATGATTCCCAGTGTACAAGACAGTGTCTGGCCCATCTTTCTCCAGGTCCACATGTAGACCTTCAACAGTCCCGGCCAGATTACCTATCTTAGCTTGCGACATTGATGTAACTTTGGGGTCACCCTCTTGTAGTACACAAGGTATAGTTTCATTTAGGTCAATTGAGGTGGTCCAATCAATTGAAGCGACCAATCTCATCCCTGATTGATTTGCCGCTTCCCTGTGTATGCCATTTAATGGGGCAGTGCTCACCAGTCTGGAACCAACTTTGTGCAGTCCCAGCAGCTTTTTAACCACTGTCTACAGAGAACTCAGATTTTTCTTCAAAGGAGCTATACATGCTTCAATTATCCCCTTGAATTGTTCTAAAAGGTGTGCCTAAATGGTTTTAATGCTATTACTGCCAATATTCCCACTGATCACATGATGTTTCTGAGCTGGGGCGTCATTATCAGGATACGTTGCCCCCTCTTTCCTTGTATTACAGACCCTTTTAGACTGTCATTTCCTTTTAAATGGGTGTCTATCTTATCTCATTGATGAGTTCATTATCATTATACTGTTTGAATCTCTCCTTGGTGAAAAACCATCCTGACCCTCCAAAGCTGGCCTGGAACCAACTGCCGTACCTACTGTAGAGACAGGAGGCTCCACAGAGATCAGGTTAACTTAAGGGTATAAACCCTGGGTGCTCTGTCGCTCACTGATCTCAAGATATAGCTGTCTCTCTGCCAAGTCTTTCTCTATTGTGACCACCCCCACTGCCCTGGCCAAAAAGGAGTCCAGTGTTGTACTGAGAGGTTCATGCTGGGAGCTAACTGAGTCCTTGGCCCCAAGTATCTTTCTCTTCCCCATCTTGTAACTAAAGACCGCACCCTAGGATTCCTGATCATGGGTAATAAGAAGAACCCCCAAAACAAACAGTCACAATCAGATAAGGTGGTCACTCCCACAGCAGCCGCACAGAAAAAGCCAGATTTAGGGGGTCATTCTGACCCCCATGTGGGAACCGCCAAATGACCGCACCGCGGTCAAAAGACCACGGCGGCCATTCTGGCTTTCCCGCTGGGCCGGCGGGCGACCGCCAGAAGGCCGCCCGCCGGCTGTAGGAGGCTGGACTGGCTTGTAGTGAGTACCAAGGGGTACTTGCACCTTGCACCAGGCCCAGTTATCCCTTATTAGTGTATAGGGTGTCTAGCAGCTTAGGCTGATAGATAATGGTAGCTTAGCAGAGCAGCTTAGGCTTAACTAGGAGACGTGTGAAGCTACTACAGTACCACTTAGTGTCATATGCACAATATCATAAGAAAACACAATACACAGTTATACTAAAAATAAAGGGACTTTATTTTTATGACAATATGCCAAAGTATCTTAGAGTGTACCCTCAGTGAGAGGATAGGAAATATACACAAGATATATATACACAATAGCAAAAATATGCAGTATAGTCTTAGAAAACAGTGCAAACAATGTATAGTTACAATAGGATGCAATGGGGAAACATAGGGATAGGGGCAACACAAACCATATACTCCAGAAGTGGAATGCGAACCACGAATGGACCCCAAACCTATGTGACCTTGTAGAGGGTCGCTGGGACTATTAGAAAATAGTGAGAGTTAGAAAAATAACCCTCCCCAAGACCCTGAAAAGTGAGTGCAAAGTGCACTAAAGTTCCCCTAAGGACAAAAGAGTCGTGTTAGAGGAATAATGCAGGAAAGACACAAACCAGCAATGCAACAACTGTGGATTTCCAATCTAGGGTACCTGTGGAACAAGGAGACCAAGTCCAAAAGTCACAAGCAAGTCGGAGATGGGCAGATGCCCAGGAAATGCCAGCTGCGGGTGCAAAGAAGCTTTGACTGGACAGAAGAAGCTAAGGTTTCTGCAGGAACGGAAAGGGCTAGAGACTTTCCCTTTGGTGGACGGATCTCTCTCGCCTTTGAGAGTTGTGCAGAAGTGTTTTCCCGCCGGAAGGATGCTAACAAGCCTTGCTACACGCAAATCATGCATTTGGCGTTTTTGGACGCTGCTGGGGCCCAGGAGGGACCAGGAGGTCGCAAATTGGACCTGCAGAGAGAGGGGACGTCGAGCAAGACAATGAGCCCTCACTGAAGCAGGTAGCTCCCGAAAAATGCCAGAAAAAGGCACTACGAGGATGCGTGAAATGGTGCTCGCCGAAGTTGCACAAAGGAGTCCCACGTCGCCGGAGACCAACTTAGAAAGTCGTGCAATGCAGGTTAGAGTGCCGTGGACCAAGGCTTGGTTGTGCACGAAGGATTTCCGCCGGAAGTGCACAGGGGCCGGAGCAGCTGCAAAGTCGCGGTTCCCAGCAATGCAGCCCAGCGAGGTGAGGCAAGGACTTACCTCCACCAAACTTGGGCTGAAGAGTCACTGGACTGTGGGGGTCACTTGGACAGTGTCGCTGGATTCGAGGGACCTCGCTCGTCATGCTGAGAGGAGACCCAAGGGACTGGTAATGCAGCTTTTTGGTGCCTGCGGTTGCAGGGGGAAGATTCCGTCGACCCACGGGAGATTTCTTCGGAGCTTCTGGTGCAGAGAGGAGGCAGACTACCCCCACAGCATGCACAAGCAGGAAAACAGTCGAGAAGGCGGCAGGATCAGCGTTACAGAGTTGCAGTAGTCGTCTTTGCTACTATGTTGCAGGTTTGCAGGCTTCCAGCGCGGTCAGCGGTCGATTCCTTATCAGAAGGTGAAGAGGGAGATGCAGAGGAACTCGGCTGAGCTCATGCATTCGTTATCTAAAGTTTCCCCAGAGACAGAGACCCTAAATAGCCAGAAAAGAGGGTTTGGCTACCTAGGAGAGAGGAAAGGCTACTAACACCTGAAGGAGCCTATCACAAGGAGTCTCTGACGTCACCTGGTGGCACTGGCCACTCAGAGCAGTCCAGTGTGCCAGCAGCACCTCTGTTTCCAAGATGGCAGAGGTCTGGAGCACACTGGAGGAGCTCTGGACACCTCCCAGGGGAGGTGCAGGTCAGGGGAGTGGTCACTCCCCTTTCCTTTGTCCAGTTTCGCGCCAGAGCAGGGGCTAAGGGGTCCCTGAACCGGTGTAGACTGGCTTATGCAGAATTGGGCACATCTGTGCCCAACAAAGCATTTCCAGAGGCTGGGGGAGGCTACTCCTCCCCTGCCTTCACACCATTTTCCAAAGGGAGAGGGTGTCACACCCTCTCTCAGAGGAAGTTATTTGTTCTGCCATCCTGGGCCATGCCTGGCTGGACCCCAGGAGGGCAGCTGCCTGTCTGAGGGGTTGGCAGCAGCAGCAGCTGCAGTGAAACCCCAGGAAGGGCAGTCTGGCAGAACCAGGGTCTGTGCTACAGACCACTGGGATCATGGAATTGTACCAACAATGCCAGGATGGCATAGAGGGGGCAATTCCATGATCATAGACATGTTACATGGCATATTCGGAGTTACCATGGTGAAGCTACATATAGGTAGTGACCTATATGTAGTGCACGCGTGTAATGGTGTCCCCGCACTCACAAAGTTCAGTGAATTGGCTCTGAACAATGTGGGGGCACCTTGGCTAGTGCCAGGGTGCCCTCACACTAAGTAACTTTGCACCTAACCTTTACCAGGTAAAGGTTAGACATATAGGTGACTTATAAGTTACTTAAGTGCAGTGTAAAATGGCTGTGAAATAACGTGGACGTTATTTCACTCAGGCTGCAGTGGCAGGCCTGTGTAAGAATTGTCAGAGCTCCCTATGGGTGGCAAAAGAAATTCTGCAGCCCATAGGGATCTCCTGGAACCCCAATACCCTGGGTACCTCAGTACCATATACTAGGGAATTATAAGGGTGTTCCAGTAAGCCAATGTAAATTGGTAAAATTGGTCACTAGCCTGTTAGTGACAATTTAGAAAGAAATGAGAGAGCATAACCACTGAGGTTCTGATTAGCAGAGCCTCAGTGAGACAGTTAGTCACTACACAGGTAACACATTCAGGCACACTTATGAGCACTGGGGCCCTGGGTTACCAGGGTCCCAGTGACACATACAACTAAAACAACATATATACAGTGAAAAATGGGGGTAACATGCCAGGCAAGATGGTACTTTCCTACACAACCCCCCCCCAAACGAAGGACAATAAGACTAGCCATTACCTGATGAGTCTTCATTGTCTAAGTGGAAATATCTGGAGAGTCCATCTGCATTGGAGTGGCTACTCCCAGGTCTATGTTCCACTGTATAGTCCATTCCCTGTAGGGATATGGACCACCTCAACAATTTAGGATTTTCACCTTTCATTTGTTTTAGCCAAAGTAGAGGTTTGTGGTCTGTCTGAACAATGAAGTGAGTGCCAAACAGGTATGGCCTCAACTTCTTCAGAGCCCAGACCACAGCAAAGGCCTCCCTCTCAATGGCAGACCAACGCTTTTCTCTAGGGGTCAACCTTCTACTAATAAAAGCAACAGGTTGATCCTGGCCCTCAGAATTAAGTTGTGATAGGACTGCCCCTACTCCTAATTCAGATGCATCAGTCTGGACATAGAATTTTTTAGAGTAACAAGGGCTTTTCAGGACAGGTGCAGAGCACATGGCCTGCTTCAGCTCCTCAAAAGCTTTCTGACAGTTTGCTGTCCATAATACCTTTTTAGGCATTTTCTTGGATGTGAGGTCATTAAGAGGGGCTGCAATGGAGCCATAGTTCTTAATGAACCTCCTGTAATACCCAGTGAGGCCTAGGAAGGCTCTCACCTGAGTCTGAGTGGTAGGGGGAACCCAATCAATAAAAGTTTGGATTTTCCCCTGAAGTGGTGCAATCTGTTCCCCACCAACAAGGTGTCCCAGATAAACCACCTTACCCTGCCCTATCTGGCACTTTGAAGCCTTGATAGTGAGGCCTGCCTTTTGCAGAGCCTCCAAAACTTTCCAAAGGTGGACCAGGTGATCATCCCAGCTGGAGCTAAAGACAGCTATATCATCCAAATATGCTGCACTGAAAGCTTCCAGCCCTTGCAGGACTGTGTTCACCAACCTCTGAAAAGTGGCAGGTGCATTTTTCAAACCAAAAGGCATTACAGTAAACTGGTAATGTCCTCCAATGGTAGAAAATGCAGTCTTAGGTTTAGCATCTTCTGACAATTTGATCTGCCAATACCCTGCAGTCAAATCAAAAGTGCTTAGATACTTGGCAGATGCCAGTGTATCTATGAGCTCATCTGCCCTGGGTATAGGGTGAGCATCAGTTTTGGTTACCAAGTTGAGACCTCTATAGTCTACACAAAACCTCATTTCCTTCTTTCCATCTTTAGAATTGGGTTTTGGTACCAGTACCACAGGAGAAGCCCATGGACTGTCAGAGTGCTCAACCACTCCTAGTTCCAACATTTTCTGAACTTCTTGCTTTATGCAGTCCCTGACATGGTCAGGCTGCCTATAGATCTTACTTTTGACAGGTAAACTGTCTCCAGTATCTATAGTGTGCTCACACCAAGAAGTGGTGCCTGGCACAATGGAGAAGAGTTCTGAAAATTGTCCTAGGAGATTTATGCAATTATCTTTCTGCTCAGCAGTAAGACAATCAGCCAAAACTACACCTTCCACAAGAGCATCTTGTTCTGTGGAAGAGAAGAGATCAGGTAGAGGATCACTGTCTTCTTCCTGTCCCTCATCTGTTGCCATGAGCAGGGTGAGATCAGCCCTGTCATAGTAGGGTTTCAGGCGGTTGACATGGAGCACCCTAAGGGGACTCCTGGCAGTGCCTAAGTCAACCAAGTAGGTGACTTCACCCTTCTTTTCAACAATTGTGTGTGGACCACTCCATTTATCTTGGAGTGCTCTTGGGGCCACAGGCTCCAAGACCCACACTTTCTGCCCTGGTTGGTACTGAACCAAAACAGCCTTCTGATCATGCCATTGATTCTGGAGCTCTTGGCTGGCCTGAAGGTTTTTACTGGCCTTTTTCATGTACTCAGCCATCCTTGATCTGAGGCCAAGTACATAATCCACAATATCCTGCTTAGGAGCTTTTAAAGGTTGTTCCCAACCCTCCTTTACAAGTGTGAGTGGACCCCTAACAGGGTGTCCAAAAATAAGTTCAAAGGGGCTGAAGCCCACTCCTTTCTGGGGTACCTCCCTGTAGGCAAAAAGGAGGCATGGTAGAAGGATATCCCATCTCCTGCGGAGTTTTTCAGGGAGTCCCATAATCATGCCTTTGAGAGTTTTATTAAATCTCTCCACCAGTCCATTTGTTTGTGGATGATAGGGTGTTGTGAACTTGTACGTTACACCACACTCCTTCCACATGGCTTTTAAGTATGCAGACATGAAATTGCTTCCTCTGTCTGATACTACTTCCTTTGGGAAGTCCACCCTGGAAAATATTCCCAGGAGGGCCTTTGCCACTGCAGGAGCTGTAGTGGTCCTTAAAGGAATAGCTTCAGGATATCTTGTGGCATGGTCCACTACCACTAAGATAAACCTATTGCCTGAAGCAGTAGGAGGGTCAAGGGGGCCAAATATGTCAACCCCTACCCTTTCAAAGGGAACCCCAACCACAGGCAGTGGGATAAGGGGTGCCTTTGGAGTGCCACCTGTCTTGCCACTGGCTTGACAGGTTTCACAGGACTTACAAAATTCCTTTGTGTCCTCAGACATCCTAGGCCAATGAAACAATGGTACCAATCTGTCCCAAGTTTTCATTTGACCCAGGTGCCCAGCTAAGGGAATGTCATGTGCCAGTGTTAGGAGGAACTTTCTGTACTCCTGAGGAATCACTAATCTCCTGGCAGCTCCAGGTTTATGATCCCTATGCTCAGTGTACAAGAGGTTGTCCTCCCAGTAAACTCTGTGAGAGTCACTGACATCCCCATTAGCCTGTTTGACAGCTTGCTGTCTGAGACCCTCTAATGTGGGACAGGTTTGCTGTGCCACACTCAGCTCCTCTCTGGCAGGCCCCCATTCACCCAAAAGCTCAGCAGTGTCTGCTTCCAGCTCCTCTGGTGCAGGTTCTGCACAGGGAGGGAATTCTTCTTCCTCAGAAGTTGAATCCACTGTAGAGGGAGGGATAGTAGGAAGTGGTTTGCTTCTACTAGCCCTAGCTTTAGGGAGCACTTGGTCCATTGTTCCAGGATCCAAGCTTCCCTGTCCTTTTTGCTTTTTGGCCTGAGCCCTTGTCAAAGCAAAAATATGCCCTGGGATGCCCAGCATTGCTGCATGGGCCTCCAACTCCACATCTGACCAAGCTGATGTCTCCAAATCATTCCCTAATAGACAGTCTACAGGTAAATCTGAAGCTACCACAACTTTCTTTGGACCAGTTACCCCCCCCCAGTTGAGATTTACAACAGCCATGGGGTGGCTTTGTGTTATGTTGTGAGCATTGGTTACTTGGTACTGGTGTCCAAGTATGTGTTGTTCAGGGTGCACCAGTTTCTCAATCACCATTGTGACACTGGCACCTGTGTCCCTGTAGGCCTGGACCTCAACACCATTTATTAGGGTTAGTTGCTTGTACTTCTCCAAGTTATGGGGGCAAGCAACCAAAGTGGCTAAATCAATAGCCCCTTTAGAGACTAAAGTAGCCTCTGTGGTCTCCCTAATCAGACCAACCCCAACTAAATTACCAAAAGTGAGCCCAGCTACTCCCTTGGATTGGCTATTAGTAGGTTTGCTCCCACCACCACTGCTATTAGTAGGGACACTAGGTGTAGCAGTAGGGGTTGTAGTGGTAGGAGCTGTGGTGCCTTTCTTTGGACAACTGGGATCTGTTGTCCAATGGCCTTTTATTTTACATAAATAGCACCATGGTTTATTTTCCTTGTTCTGATTAAAGGAGGATTTGGGCCCACCACCCCCACCAGAGTGTTTTTGTGGGCCTGATGAAGACTCATTTTTAGATTTGTCCCCACCCTTGTCAGAAGACTTACCATCCTTCTTTTTGTTGCCATCTTTGTCACCCCCTGTATGAACTTTTCTGTTCACTCTTGTTCTGACCCATTTGTCTGCCTTCTTTCCCAATTCTTGGGGAGAGGTCAGATCAGAGTCCACCAAGTACTGGTGCAACAAATCAGACACACAATTATTAAGAATATGCTCTCTCAGGATCAAGTTATACAGGCTGTCATAATCAGTAACTTTACTGCCATGTAACCACCCCTCCAAGGCCTTCACTGCCTGGTCAATGAAATCAACCCAGTCTTGTGAAGACTCCTTTTTGGTCTCTCTGAACTTTATCCTGTACTGTTCAGTGGTTAAGCCATAACCATCCAGGAGTGCATTCTTAAGAACTTGGAAATTATTGGCATCATTTTCTTTCACTGTAAGGAGCCTATCCCTACCTTTTCCACTAAATGATAGCCATAGGATAGCAGCCCACTGCTTTTGAGGGACATCCTGTACAGCACAGGCCCTCTCAAGTGCAGCAAACCACTTGTTAATGTCATCCCCCTCCTTATAAGGGGGAACTATCTTGTGCAGATTCCTGGAATCATGCTCTTTTGCAGGATGACTATGGGGAATACTGCTGCTGCCACCATGGGTATCTAAACCCAACTTCTGTCTTTCCCTCTCTATTTCTAAAGACTGTCTATCCAAATCCAGCTGTTGCTTCTTGAGCTTCAGTCTGGTTTGTTCCACTCTCAATCTATTGAGCTCCCTTTCTAACAATCTGTCATCAGGGTGGGTGGGAGGGACATTTCTAGATACAGAGGTATGATGGGAATGAACAGAAGGAGACCTGTCCCTTACAGAGGGCACCCTAACAGCTTGGCTACCAGCATAATGTGAGAGCACATCATCAGTATGATGTGATTCAACCTCTGTACCAACTATGCTAGACTGTCTAGTAATGGGCAGGCTGAGAAGTTTCTTTCCTGAACCTTTTCCTGGGGGAGTCCCTGGATCTGTTTGAGAACCATTAGCTACTTTTTCTACAGATTGGGCACTTATGGCCTTATCCTGTACTCTAAGCATATTAATTAACAGTTCTAAAGAAGGATTCTTCCCTACACTCAAACCTCTCTCTATGCAGAGACTCCTTGCTCCTTTCCAGCTAAGGTGATCATATGCAAGTTTGGACAGTTCAACATTTTTTCCTGTGCCAGACATTTTTTAGAGAGAGTTAAAGTGATAGAAAAAGAGAAAAAAGTTTTCAGAACTTTTTGGAAAGACAGAAAAAACTTTTTAAACTTTTAAGAACTTTTTGAAAGTTTAGAAGTACTTTTCAGCACTTAGAAAAGAGTGAAAAGAGGAAATGCAAAACTTTTTGGCTATGTGTATATACACTGACCTTGTTTTGTATATTTTTCTCTTGTGAAAAGTACAATGACAAGAGTGGTAAGTAGTCTCAAGCACTTATCCCACCACTGCACAACCAATGTAGGAGGCTGGACTGGCTTGTAGTGAGTAACAAGGGGTACTTGCACCTTGCACCAGGCCCAGTTATCCCTTATTAGTGTATAGGGTGTCTAGCAGCTTAGGCTGATAGATAATGGTAGCTTAGCAGAGCAGCTTAGGCTGAACTAGGAGACGTGTGAAGCTACTACAGTACCACTTGGTGTCATATGCACAATATCATAAGAAAACACAATACACAGTTATACTAAAAATAAAGGGACTTTATTTTTATGACAATATGCCAAAGTATCTTAGAGTGTACCCTCAGTGAGAGGATAGGAAATATACACAAGATATATATACACAATAGCAAAAATATGCAGTATAGTCTTAGAAAACAGTGCAAACAATGTATAGTTACAATAGGATGCAATGGGGAAACATAGGGATAGGGGCAACACAAACCATATACTCCAGAAGTGGAATGCGAACCACGAATGGACCCCAAACCTATGTGACCTTGTAGAGGGTCGCTGGGACTATTAGAAAATAGTGAGAGTTAGAAAAATAACCCTCCCCAAGACCCTGAAAAGTGAGTGCAAAGTGCACTAAAGTTCCCCTAAGGACAAAAGAGTCGTGTTAGAGGAATAATGCAGGAAAGACACAAACCAGCAATGCAACAACTGTGGATTTCCAATCTAGGGTACCTGTGGAACAAGGAGACCAAGTCCAAAAGTCACAAGCAAGTCGGAGATGGGCAGATGCCCAGGAAATGTCAGCTGCGGGTGCAAAGAAGCTTCGACTGGACAGAAGAAGCTAAGGTTTCTGCAGGAACGAAAAGGTCTAGAGACTTCCACTTTGGTGGACGATTCCCACTCGCCTTGGAGAGTCGTGCAGAAGTGTTTTCCCGCCGGATGGACGCCAACAAGCCTTGCTACACGCAAATCGTGCGTTTGGCGTTTTTGGACGCTGCTGGGGCCCAGGAGGGACCAGAAGGTCGCAAATTGGACCTGCAGAGTGAGGGGACGTCGAGCAAGACAGAGAACCCTCACTGAAGCAGGTAGCACCCGGAGAAGTGCCAGAAACAGGCACTACGAGGATGCGTGAAACGGTGCTTGCCGAAGTTGCACAAAGGAGTCCCACGTCGCCGGAGACCAACTTAGAAAGTCGTGCAATGCAGGTTAGAGTGCTGTGGACCCAGGCTTGGCTGTGCACAAAGGATTTGCGCCGGAAGTGCACAGGGGCCGGAGTAGCTTGCAAAGTCGCGGTTCCCAGCAATGCAGCCCAGCGAGGTGAGGCAAGGACTTACCTCCACCAAACTTGGGCTGAAGAGTCACTGGACTGTGGGGGTCACTTGGACAGCGTCGCTGGATTCGAGGGACCTCGCTCGTCGTGCTGAGAGGAGACCCAAGGGACCGGTAATGCAGCTTTTTGGTGCCTGCGGTTGCAGGGGGAAGATTCCGTCGACCCACGGGAGATTTCTTCGGAGCTTCTGGTGCAGAGAGGAGGCAGACTACCCCCACAGCATGCACAAGCAGGAAAACAGTCGAGAAGGCGGCAGGATCAGCGTTACAGAGTTGCAGTAGTCGTCTTTGCTACTATGTTGCAGGTTTGCAGGCTTCCAGCGCGGTCAGCGGTCGATTCCTTATCAGAAGGTGAAGAGAGAGATGCAGAGGAACTCGGCTGAGCTCATGCATTCGTTATCTGAAGTTTCCCCAGAGACAGAGACCCTAAATAGCCAGAAAAGAGGGTTTGGCTACCTAGGAGAGAGGAAAGGCTACTAACACCTGAAGGAGCCTATCACAAGGAGTCTCTGACGTCACCTGGTGGCACTGGCCACTCAGAGCAGTCCAGTGTGCCAGCAGCACCTCTGTTTCCAAGATGGCAGAGGTCTGGAGCACACTGGAGGAGCTCTGGACACCTCCCAGGGGAGGTGCAGGTCAGGGGAGTGGTCACTCCCCTTTCCTTTGTCCAGTTTCGCGCCAGAGCAGGGGCTAAGGGGTCCCTGAACCGGTGTAGACTGGCTTATGCAGAATTGGGCACATCTGTGCCCAACAAAGCATTTCCAGAGGCTGGGGGAGGCTACTCCTCCCCTGCCTTCACACCATTTTCCAAAGGGAGAGGGTGTCACACCCTCTCTCAGAGGAAGTTCTTTGTTCTGCCATCCTGGGCCAGGCCTGGCTGGACCCCAGGAGGGCAGCTGCCTGTCTGAGGGGTTGGCAGCAGCAGCAGCTGCAGAGAAACCCCAGGAAGGGCAGTCTGGCAGTACCAGGGTCTGTGCTACAGACCACTGGGATCATGGAATTGTACCAACAATGCCAGGATGGCATAGAGGGGGCAATTCCATGATCATAGACATGTTACATGGCCATATTCGGAGTTACCATGGTGAAGCTACATATAGGTAGTGACCTATATGTAGTGCACGCGTGTAATGGTGTCCCCGCACTCACAAAGTTCAGTGAATTGGCTCTGAACAATGTGGGGGCACCTTGGCTAGTGCCAGGGTGCCCTCACACTAAGTAACTTTGCACCTAACCTTTACCAGGTAAAGGTTAGACATATAGGTGACTTATAAGTTACTTAAGTGCAGTGTAAAATGGCTGTGAAATAACGTGGACGTTATTTCACTCAGGCTGCAGTGGCAGGCCTGTGTAAGATTTGTCAGAGCTCCCTATGGGTGGCAAAAGAAATGCTGCAGCCCATAGGGATCTCCTGGAACCCCAATACCCTGGGTACCTCAGTACCATATACTAGGGAATTATAAGGGTGTTCCAGTAAGCCAATGTAAATTGGTAAAAATGGTCACTAGCCTGTCAGTGACAATTTGGAAAGAAATGAGAGAGCATAACCACTGAGGTTCTGATTAGCAGAGCCTCAGTGAGACAGTTAGTCACTACACAGGTAACACATTCAGGCACACTTATGAGCACTGGGGCCCTGGGTTACCAGGGTCCCAGTGACACATACAACTAAAACAACATATATACAGTGAAAGATGGGGGTAACATGCCAGGCAAGATGGTACTTTCCTACTCAACCCCCCCCCCCAAACGAAGGACAATAAGACTAGCCATTACCTGATGAGTCTTCATTGTCTAAGTGGAAATATCTGGAGAGTCCATCTGCATTGGAGTGGCTACTCCCAGGTCTATGTTCCACTGTATAGTCCATTCCCTGTAGGGATATGGACCACCTCAACAATTTAGGATTTTCACCTTTCATTTGTTTTAGCCAAAGTAGAGGTTTGTGGTCTGTCTGAACAATGAAGTGAGTGCCAAACAGGTATGGCCTCAACTTCTTCAGAGCCCAGACCACAGCAAAGGCCTCCCTCTCAATGGCAGACCAACGCTTTTCTCTAGGGGTCAACCTTCTACTAATAAAAGCAACAGGTTGATCCTGGCCCTCAGAATTAAGTTGTGATAGGACTGCCCCTACTCCTAATTCAGATGCATCAGTTTGGACATAGAATTTTTTAGAGTAACAAGGGCTTTTCAGGACAGGTGCAGAGCACATGGCCTGCTTCAGCTCCTCAAAAGCTTTCTGACAGTTTGCTGTCCATAATACCTTTTTAGGCATTTTCTTGGATGTGAGGTCATTAAGAGGGGCTGCAATGGAGCCATAGTTCTTAATGAACCTCCTGTAATACCCAGTGAGGCCTAGGAAGGCTCTCACCTGAGTCTGAGTGGTAGGGGGAACCCAATCAATAATAGTTTGGATTTTCTCCTGAAGTGGTGCAATCTGTTCCCCACCAACAAGGTGTCCCAGATAAACCACCTTACCCTGCCCTATCTGGCACTTTGAAGCCTTGATAGTGAGGCCTGCCTTTTGCAGGGCCTCCAAAACTTTCCATAGGTGGACCAGGTGATCATCCCAGCTGGAGCTAAAGACAGCTATATCATCCAAATATGCTGCACTGAAAGCTTCCAGCCCTTGCAGGACTGTGTTCACCAACCTCTGAAAAGTGGCAGGTGCATTTTTCAAACCAAAAGGCATTACAGTAAACTGGTAATGTCCTCCAATGGTAGAAAATGCAGTCTTAGATTTAGCATCTTCTGACAATTTGATCTGCCAATACCCTGCAGTCAAATCAAAAGTGCTTAGATACTTGGCAGATGCCAGTGTATCTATTAGCTCATCTGCCCTGGGTATAGGGTGAGCATCAGTTTTGGTTACCAAGTTGAGACCTCTATAGTCTACACAAAACCTCATTTCCTTCTTTCCATCTTTAGAATTGGGTTTTGGTACCAGTACCACAGGAGAAGCCCATGGACTGTCAGAGTGCTCAACCACTCCTAGTTCCAACATCTTCTGAACTTCTTGCTTTATGCAGTCCCTGACATGGTCAAGCTGCCTATAGATCTTACTTTTGACAGGTAAACTGTCTCCAGTATCTATAGTGTGCTCACACCAAGAAGTGGTGCCTGGCACAATGGAGAAGAGTTCTGAAAATTGTCCTAGGAGATTTATGCAATTATCTTTCTGCTCAGCAGTAAGACAATCAGCCAAAACTACTCCTTCCACAAGAGCATCTTGTTCTGTGGAAGAGAAGAGATCAGGTAGAGGATCACTGTCTTCTTCCTGTCCCTCATCTGTTGCCATGAGCAGGGTGAGATCAGCCCTGTCATAGTAGGGTTTCAGGCGGTTGACATGGAGCACCCTAAGGGGACTCCTGGCAGTGCCTAAGTCAACCAAGTTGGTGACTTCACCCTTCTTTTCAACAATTGTGTGGGGTCCACTCCATTTATCTTGGAGTGCTCTTGGGGCCACAGGCTCCAAGACCCACACTTTCTGCCCTGGTTGTTACTGAACCAAAACAGCCTTCTGATCATGCCATTGCTTCTGGAGCTCTTGGCTGGCCTGAAGGTTTTTACTGGCCTTTTTCATGTACTCAGCCATCCTTGATCTGAGGCCAAGTACATAATCCACAATATCCTGCTTAGGAGCTTTTAAAGGTTGTTCCCAACCCTCCTTTACAAGTGTGAGTGGACCCCTAACAGGGTGTCCAAAAAGAAGTTCAAAGGGGCTGAAGCCCACTCCTTTCTGGGGTACCTCCCTGTAGGCAAAAAGGAGGCATGGTAGAAGGATATCCCATCTCCTGCGGAGTTTTTCAGGGAGTCCCATAATCATGCCTTTGAGAGTTTTATTAAATCTCTCCACCAGTCCATTTGTTTGTGGATGATAGGGTGTTGTGAACTTGTAAGTTACACCACACTCCTTCCACATGGCCTTTAAGTATGCAGACATGAAATTGCTTCCTCTGTCTGATACTACTTCCTTTGGGAAGCCCACCCTGGAAAATATTCCCAGGAGGGCCTTTGCCACTGCAGGAGCTGTAGTGGTCCTTAAAGGAATAGCTTCAGGATATCTTGTGGCATGGTCCACTACCACCAAGATAAACCTATTGCCTGAAGCAGTAGGAGGGTCAAGGGGGCCAACTATGTCAACCCCTACCCTTTCAAAGGGAACCCCAACCACAGGCAGTGGGATAAGGGGTGCCTTTGGAGTGCCACCTGTCTTGCCACTGGCTTGACAGGTTTCACAGGACTTACAAAATTCTTTTGTGTCCTCAGACATCCTAGGCCAATGAAACAATGGTACCAATCTGTCCCAAGTTTTCATTTGACCCAGGTGCCCAGCTAAGGGAATGTCATGTGCCAGTGTTAGGAGGAACTTTCTGTACTCCTGAGGAATCACTAATCTCCTGGCAGCTCCAGGTTTAGGATCCCTATGCTCAGTGTACAAGAGGTTGTCCTCCCAGTAAACTCTGTGTGAGTCACTGACATCCCCATTAGCCTGTTTGACAGCTTGCTGTCTGAGACCCTCTAATGTGGGACAGGTTTGCTGTGCCACACTCAGCTCCTCTCTGGCAGGCCCCCCTTCACCCAAAAGCTCAGCAGTGTCTGCTTCCAGCTCCTCTGGTGTAGGTTCTGCACAGGGAGGGAATTCTTCTTCCTCAGAAGTAGAATCCACTGTAGAGGGAGGGATAGTAGGAAGTGGTTTGCTTCTACTAGCCCTAGCTTTAGGGAGCACTTGGTCCATTGTTCCAGGATCCAAGCTTCCCTGTCCTTTTTGCTTTTTGGCCTGAGCCCTTGTCAAAGCAAAAATATGCCCTGGGATGCCCAGCATTGCTGCATGGGCCTCCAACTCCACATCTGACCAAGCTGATGTCTCCAAATCGTTCCCTAATAGACAGTCTACAGGTAAATCTGAAGCTACCACAACTTTCTTTGGACCAGATACCCCCCCCCAGTTGAGATTTACAACAGCCATGGGGTGGCTTTGTGTTATGTTGTGAGCATCGGTTACTTGGTACTGGTGTCCAAGTATGTGTTGTTCAGGGTGCACCAGTTTCTCAATCACCATTGTGACACTGGCACCTGTGTCCCTGTAGGCCTGGACCTCAACACCATTTATTAGGGTTAATTGCTTGTACTTCTCCAAGTTATGGGGGCAAGCAACCAAAGTGGCTAAGTCAATAGCCCCTTCAGAGACTAAAGTAGCCTCTGTGGTCTCCCTAATCAGACCAACCCCAACTAAATTACCAAAAGTGAGACCAGCTACTCCCTTGGATTGGCTATTAGTAGGTTTGCTCCCACCACCACTGCTATTAGTAGGGACACTAGGTGTAGCAGTAGGGGTTGTAGTGGTAGGAGTTGTGGTGCCTTTCTTTGGACAACTGGGATCTGTTGTCCAATGGCCTTTTATTTTACATAAATAGCACCATGGTTTCTTTTCCTTGTTCTGATTAAAGGAGGATTTGGGCCCACCACCCCCACCAGAGTGTTTTTGTGGGCCTGATGAAGACTCATTTTTAGATTTGTCCCCACCCTTGTCAGAAGACTTACCATCCTTCTTTTTGTTGCCATCTTTGTCACCCCCTGTATGAACTTTTCTGTTCACTCTTGTTCTGACCCATTTGTCTGCCTTCTTTCCCAATTCTTGGGGAGAGGTCAGATCAGAGTCCACCAAGTACTGGTGCAACAAATCAGACACACAATTATTAAGAATATGCTCTCTCAGGATCAAGTTATACAGGCTGTCATAATCAGTAACTTTACTGTCATGTAACCACCCCTCCAAGGCCTTCACTGCCTGGTCAATGAAATCAACCCAGTCTTGTGAAGACTCCTTTTTGGTATCTCTGAACTTTATCCTGTACTGTTCAGTGGTTAAGCCATAACCATCCAGGAGTGCATTCTTAAGAACTTGGAAATTGTTAGCATCATTTTCTTTTACAGTAAGGAGCCTATCCCTACCTTTTCCAGTGAATGATAGCCATAGGATAGCAGCCCACTGCTTTTGAGGGACATCCTGTACAGCACAGGCCCTCTCAAGTGCAGCAAACCACTTGTTAATGTCATCCCCCTCCTTATAAGGGGGAACTATCTTGTGCAGATTCCTGGAATCATGCTCTTTTGCAGGATGACTATGGGGAATACTGCTGCTGCCACCATGGGTATCTAAACCCATTTTCTGTCTTTCCCTCTCTATTTCTAAAGACTGTCTATCCAAATCCAGCTGTTGCTTCTTGAGCTTCAGTCTGGTTTGTTCCACTCTCAATCTATTGAGCTCCCTTTCTAACAATCTGTCATCAGGGTGGGTGGGAGGGACATTTCTAGATACAGAGGTATGATGGGAATGAACAGAAGGAGACCTGTCCCTTACAAGGGGCACCCTAACAGCTTGGCTACCAGCATAATGTGAGAGCACATCATCAGTATGATGTGATTCAACCTCTGTACCAACTATGCTAGACTGTCTAGTAATGGGCAGGCTGAGAAGTTTCTTTCCTGAACCTTTTCCTGGGGGAGTCCCTGGATCAGATTGAGAACCATTAGCTACTTTTTCTACAGATTGGGCACTTATGGCCTTATCCTGTACTCTAAGCATATTAATTAACAGTTCTAAGGAAGGATTCTTCCGTACACTCAAACCTCTCTCTATGCAGAGACTCCTTGCTCCTTTCCAGCTAAGGTGATCATATGCAAGTTTGGACAGTTCAACTTTTTGGCCTGTGCCAGACATTTTTTTTTTAGAGAGAGTTAAAGTGATAGAAAAAAAAGAAAAAAAGTTTTCAGAACTTTTTGGAAAGACAGAAAAAAACTTTTAAAACTTTTAAGAACTTTTTGAAAGTTTAGGAGTACTTTTCAGCACTTAGAAAAGAGTGAAAAGAGGAAATGCAAAACTTTTTGGCTATGTGTATATACACTGACCTTGTTTTGTATATTTTTCTCTTATGAAAAGTACAATGACAAGAGTGGTAAGTAGTCTCAAGCACTTATCCCACCACTGCACAACCAATGTAGGAGGCTGGACTGGCTTGTAGTGAGTACCAAGGGGTACTTGCACCTTGCACCAGGCCCAGTTATCCCTTATTAGTGTATAGGGTGTCTAGCAGCTTAGGCTGATAGATAATGGTAGCTTAGCAGAGCAGCTTAGGCTGAACTAGGAGACGTGTGAAGCTACTACAGTACCACTTAGTGTCATATGCACAATATCATAAGAAAACACAATACACAGTTATACTAAAAATAAAGGTACTTTATTTTTATGACAATATGCCAAAGTATCTTAGAGTGTACCCTCAGTGAGAGGATAGGAAATATACACAAGATATATATACACAATAGCAAAAATATGCAGTATAGTCTTAGAAAACAGTGCAAACAATGTATAGTCACAATAGGATGCAATGGGCAAACATAGGGATAGGGGCAACACAAACCATATACCCCAGAAATGGAATGCGAACCACGAATGGACCCCAAACCTATGTGACCTTGTAGAGGGTCGCTGGGACTATTAGAAAATAGTGAGAGTTAGCAAAATAACCCTCCCCAAGACCCTGAAAAGTGAGTGCAAAGTGCACCAAAGTTCCCCTAAGGACAAAATAGTTGTGTTAGAGGGAGAATGCAAGGAAAACACAAATCAGCAATGCAACAACGATGGATTCCTGTCTGAGGGTACCTGTGGAACAAGGGGACCAAGTCCAAAAGTCACAAGCAGCTCGGAGATGGGCAGATGCCCAAGAAATGCCAGCGGTTGGTGCAAAGAAGCTCTTTCTAGGCTGAAGAACTGTGAATACTGCAGGAACGACAAGGGCTAGAGACTTCCCCTTTGGAGGATGGATCCCCCACGCCTTGGAGAGTCGTGCAGATGTGTTTTCCCGCCGGATGGACGCCAACAAGCCTTGCTACACGCAAATCGTGCGTTTGGCGTTTTTGGACGCTGCTGGGGCCCAGGAGGGACCAGAAGGTCGCAAATTGGACCTGCAGAGAGAGGGGACGTCGGTCAAGACAGAGAGCCCTCACTGAAGCAGGTAGCACCCGGAGAAGTGCCAGAAACAGGCACTACGAGGATGCATGAAACGGTGCTCGCCGAAGTTGCACAAAGGAGTCCCACGTCGCCGGAGACCAACTTAGAAAGTCGTGCAATGCAGGTTAGAGTGCCGTGGACCCAGGCTTGGCTGTGCACGAAGGATTTCCGCCGGAAGTGCACAGGGGCCGGAGTAGCTTGCAAAGTCGCGGTTCCCAGCAATGCAGCCTAGCGAGGTGAGGCAAGGACTTACCTCCACCAAACTTGGGCTGAAGAGTCACTCGACTGTGGGGGTCACGTGGACAGCGTCGCTGGATTCGAGGGACCTCGCTCGTCGTGCTGAGAGGGACAGAGGGGGCGCCCAGCAAGACAAGGAGTCCTCTCAATAGCAGGCAACACCTGCATAAGTGCTGGAACAGGCACTACGAAGAGGAGTGAAATGGTGCTCACCCGAAGTTGCACAAAGGAGTCCCACGCCGCCGGAGGACAACTCAGGAGGTCGTGCAATGTAGGTTAGAGTGCCGTGGACCCAGGCTTGGCTGTGCACAAAGGATTTCCGCCGGAAGTGCACAGAGGCCGCAGTAGCTGCAAAAGTTGCGGTTCCCAGCAATGCAGTCTGGCGTGGGGAGGCAAGGACTTACCTCCACCAAACTTGGACTGAAGAGTCACTGGACTGTGGGAGTCACTTGGACATAGTAGATGGATTCAAGGGACCTCGCTCGTCATGCTGAGAGGAGACCCAGGGGACCGGTGATGCAGTTCTTTGGTGCCTGCGGTAGCAGGGGCAAGATTCCGTCGACCCACGGGAGATTTCTTCGGAGCTTCTAGTGCAGAGAGGAGGCAGACTACCCCCACAGCATGCACCATCAGGAAAACAGTCGAGAAGGAGGCAGGATCAGCGTTACAGAGTTACAGTAGTCGTCTTCGCTATTTTGTTGCAGTTTTGCAGGCTTCCAGCGCGGTCAGCAGTCGATTCCTTGGCAGAAGGTGAAGAGAGAGATGCAGAGGAACTCTGATGAGCTCTTGCATTCGTTATCTAAGGAAATCTCCAAAGCAGAGACCCTAAATAGCCAGAAAAGAGGGTTTGGCTACTTAGGAGAGAAGATAGGCTAGCAACACCTGAAGGAGCCTATCAGAAAGTGTCTCTGACGTCACCTGCTGGCCCTGGCCACTCAGAGCAGTCCAGTGTGCCAGCAGCACCTCTGTTTCCAAGATGGCAGAGGTCTGGAGCACACTGGAGGAGCTCTGGGCACCTCCCAGGGGAGGTGCAGGTCAGGGGAGTGGTCACTCCCCTTTCCTTTGTCCAGTTTCGCGCCAGAGCAGGGCTGAGGGTTCCCTGAACCGGTGTAGACTGGCTTATGCCGAAATGGGCACCATCTGTGCCCATGAAAGAATTTCCAGAGGCTGGGGGAGGCTTCTCCTCCCCAGCCCTGACACCTTTTTCCAAAGGGAGAGGGTGTAACACCCTCTCTCTGAGGAAGTCCTTTGTTCTGCCATCCTGGGCCAAGCCTGGCTGGACCCCAGGAGGGCAGAAAACTGTCTGAGGGGTTGGAAGCAGCAGCAGCTGCAGTGAAACCCCGGGAAAGGCAGTTTGGCAGTACCAGGGTCTGAGCTACAGACCCGTGGGATCATGTGATTGTGCCAACTATGCCAGGATGGCATAGAGGGGGCAATTCCATGCTCATAGACATGTTAAATGGCCATATTCGGAGTTACCAATGTGAAGCTACACATAGGTAGTGACCTATGTGTGGTGCACGCTTGTAATGGTGTCCCCGCACTCACAAAGTCCGGGGAATTTGCCCTGAACAATGTGGGGGCACCTTGGCTAGTGCCAGGGTGCCCACACACTAAGTAACTTTGCACCTAACCTTTACCAGGTAAAGGTTAGACATATAGGTGACTTATAAGTTACTTAAGTGCAGTGGTAAATGGCTGTGAAATAACGTGGACATTATTTCACTCAGGCTGCAGTGGCAGGCCTGTGTAAGAATTGTCAGAGCTCCCTATGGGTGGCAAAAGAAATGCTGCAGCCCATAGGGATCTCCTGGAACCCCAATGCCCTGGGTACCTCAGTACCATATACTTGGGAATTATAAGGGTGTTCCAGTAAGCCAATGTGAATTGGTGAAATTGGTCACTAACCTGTTAGTGACAATTTGGAAAGAAATGAGAGAGCATAACCACTGAGGTTCTGGATAGCAGAGCCTCAGTGAGACAGTTAGTCATAACACAGGTAACACATTCAGGGCACACTTATGAGCACTAGGGCCCTGGCTGGCAGGGTCCCAGTGACACATACAACTAAAAGAACATATATACAGTGAAAAATGGGGGTAACATGCCAGGCAAGATGGTACTTTCCTACACACATCACCCACAAACCCCTACGACCACCATTACACAGAGAAGGCCAGAGACACCACCATCCACAAACTAGCAGGCACACAACACCATCGCCCACACAACTTCCACACACAGAACACCACACACCACTACATATCACCACACTTATCACAACACACACCACCCCACACATCACCTACACCACCCCATGGCACGGCAATGACACCCCAGGTTTTTGGAGGAGGAGCTCAGGGTCAAGGTGGAGGAAATCGTCTGGGTAGAGCCACAACTATTTGGAGCACAGGTGCAGCACACCTCCATTGCAAGGAAGATGGAGCTATGGCGAAGAATAGTCGACAGGGTCAATGCAGTGGGACAACACCCCAAGAAACCGGGAAGACATCAGGAAGAGGTGGAACGACCTACGGGGAAGGTGCGTTCCGTGGTTTCCAGACACCACCTGGCGGTTCAGCAGACTGGCGGCGGACCCCCACCTCCTCCACCAGAACTAACAACATGGGAGGAGCAAGTCTTGGCGATCCTGCATCCTGAGGGCCTCGCAGGAGTAGCTTGAGGAATGGACTCTGGTAAATCAAACCTTTAACTACCATATCCCCCACCCTACCTGCATGCTACACATACCCCCACCCTCGCCCCCTCCCCTATCACTCCAACTCCTCACAAATGTACCAATATCACAAGCCACCCATCCCAACACCAAGCCCTACATGCAGCACCAACACATGGACACCCATCACTGAAGCATGCCCACTGCACATACCCATACACCCTCCTAAACCATCATCACACAAGCCCCCACATTGGAATGCAAGCACTGGGGAACACGGTCACCCACCCATTGCACACCATGACACACACAGATGCAATAATCATGCTTCTCCACCCCTGCAGGACCACTACCCAAAGTCACCAGACAGGAGGGTCCAGACCTCTCCCACCCTCCCACAGAAGAGGCCCACAGTGATGACAGCAGCTCTGTCCAACTGGATCCAGATGACCAGCCCGGACCATCATGGGCCTCAGGACCGTCGGTTCCCCTCACACAGGCACAGGCCACCAGAGACCTTCCACCTTCTGGTAACACCAACACAGCACCCACCCAGCGGGCCCATACCTCCATCCCCAGGACACGTCAATCAGCAGTGTGTCCACCACTACAGGGAACCCAGGATAACCCACCACAACAATAGGAACCCGGGGGCAGTGGTAGTGGGCACACGGTCCAGGGGACGGAGAACCAGGAACACAGGGGAACGGGGAGGGCTGCTGTGCGACAGGGGGCGGACAGGCCAAGGGAACCCACCCTCCATGAGGCCCTCTCCTCCATCATGGGAGCATACCACCACTCCTAGGAGACGATGGCAACGGTCCTGGCCAAGTTTCAGGAGACCCATCGCATGCAGGAGGAACAGTATTTGGGCTTCAGGGAGGAACTTAGAACCATCAGCTCCGCCCTGGGCACCATCATAGGGGTGCTGAGGGAAATAACTCAACACCAGGAGGGACACTGTGGCACCACAAGGGGCCCCTGACACTAGCATGGATGATAAACTGCCCACCACCTCCGCCGGCGCTAGTGGACAGGAGGCACCGCCACAGGACCCCCACACCAGCACCCCACCCCCTGCAGATGGAGAACCACCCCGCAAGCGGTCCCTGAGATCCAGGAACAAGACAGAGCACAATGCCAAGAACCCCGCCAAGAAATGAGACCACCCTGATTGTAAACCCACTCTCCCATTTTGTCACCCTGTCCATATTGGAATAGACTGGACTCTGCCATGGACACTCCTCCGCCATCACCCCTCACCATTTAACTTCCCCCTCCAATATTTTGTATGTAAATAAACACACCTAAACCACCAAAAGATCTGGAGTCTGTCTGTGATGTTGAAATAGTGTATTTGCAATTACAGTGACAGCATTTCCAGAAAATAGTAATGTCAACACACCTAGGTCACAAAGCTCTAGTCCATGGGGAATCTAAGCAGATGACACATGTTGGGACCCACACTTGTGAAACCGTAAGGGAACGTGACAACTCAGTCACCATACACTGGGTCAAATCGACAGACAGGATAGAGGTAGAAGTGTCAAAGTACTTGAAATAGTCAGGAATGTATTCTCACCTGTGTTTCACTGGAAATATTGCTGGATGACTGAGTCCCTGTTGTCAATGTCTTCTTCCTCTGCTTCCTTCTCATCACTGTCCACAGGCTCCACAGCTGCCACAACACCGCCATCTGGACCATCCTCCTGCAGAAAAGGCACCTGGCATCGCAAAGCCAGGTTGTGAAGCATATAGAAGGCCACGATGATCTGGCACACCTTCTTTGGTGAGTAGAATAGGGATCCACCTGTCATATGGAGGCACCTAAACCTGGCCTTCAGGAGGCCGAAGGTGCGTTCGATCACCCTCCTAGTCCACCCATGGGCCTCATTGTAGCGTTCCTCTGCCCTGGTCCTGGGATTCCTCACTGGGGTCAGTAGCCATGACAGGTTGGGGTAACCAGAGTCACCTAATAGCCACACCCGGTGCCTCTGGAGTTGACCCATCACATAAGGGATGCTGCTATTCCGCATGATGTAGGCGTCATGCACTGAGCCAGGGAACATGGCATTCACATGGGAGATGTACTGGTCGGCCAAATGCACCATCTGCACATTCATGGAATGATAACTCTTCCGGTTCCTGTACACCTGTTCACTCCTGTGGGGGGGGGACCAAAGACACATGCGTCCCATCAATGGCACCTATGTTGTTGGGGATATGTCCCAGGGCATAGAAGTCACCTTTCACTGCAGGCAAATCCTCCACCTGAGGGAAAACGATGTAGCTCCCCATGTGTTTCAGCAGGGCAGACAACACTCAGGACAACACGTTGGAAAACATAGGCTGGGACATCCCTGATGCCATGGCCACAGTTGTTTGAAAAGAGCCACTTGCAAGGAAATGGAGCACTGATAGCACCTGCACTTGAGGGGGGATTCCTGTGGGATGGCAGATAGCTGACATCAGGTCGGGCTCCAACTGGGTACACAGTTCCTGGATTGTGGCACGGTCAACCCTGTAGGTGATAATCAAATGTCGCTCCTCCATTGTCGACAGGTCCACCAGCGGTCGGTACACTGGAGGATGCCGCTATCTCCTCACATGTCCCAGTGGACGGTGCCTATGAAGGACAACAGCGACCACAGAGTCAAACAACGCAGTGGTATGTACCCACAGTTTACACAGTACTCCATTCATACACAAAATCTGGCCTGAATGTGTGTTGAGAGTAGGCCTAGGTATGTGTGATGCAGTTGGTAATTAGGCCATGTGGGCTCCTGAAATGGCGGCTGCCTGACCTCTAAAGTGGGACAATGGGATGTGAGGGAACTGCGCTGGTGTCGTACACCGTCGCGGTAGGCCGTCAAAGACAGCAGCGCAATGCTGCATTGGTTAACATTGGACCCTATGGGTCCCAGGAGCCAATGATGATGTACACGGCGGTGATGGTACGCACCGTCGCGGACGTGACCGCCATTTTCTAGCTGTTGAATCACACGATACCTGATCTTCGACAGGACAGGACCTACACTGCAAGTGCTGCTGTGACCTCGGTCTGGAAGAGACAATGGCTCGTGCATCTGGGAAAAGGGCCCCTGCCTTCACCACGGAGGAGTTGGAGAAGCTCGTCGACGGGGTCCTTCCCCAGTACACGCTACACTACGGTCCTCCATACCAACAGGTAAGTACACAGGGAGCATGTTGTATGGGCTATGTCTGTGTGGAGAGGGCTGGATGTAAGAAGAAAGCGGGCAGAGGTCTGCGTGCCTGAAAGACGGTGGGGGCATGTGCCACATGGTAAGGGTAGGGATGGGGGCCACTCGTTTAGACGGTGCAGGTGGTAATTACTTCTCTTCTTCCCCTGTACATGTCATGAAGGTCAGCGCCCACCAGAAGAAGGATATTTAGCATGCCATCGCCAAGGACCTCGGGACCCTGGGGGTCCACCACAGACAGAGCACCCACTGCCGTAAAAGATAGGAGGACATTCGCCGCTGGAGCAAGAAGACTGCGGAGGCTCAGCTGGGGATGGCCTCCCAACGTGGGAGGGGTGCCTGTCGAACCATGACCCCCCTGATATTCCGGATTCTGACGGTGGCCTACCCTGAGTTGGATGGGCACTTGAGGGCATCACAGCAGACACAAGGCGGTGAGTATACTCTCAATCTGCTGACTTTGCACGCATTGGAGGGGTCTGGGTGGGGGAGGAGGGATGTGGGTTTCCCTAGGCCAGGGCGAGTTCCGTAGGCTAGGCCCCTTCGTAAGGCATGGCCCTGTGGCCCCCCACCCCACCTCTGTAGAGTGCCAAGTACAGCTATTCATGCACCTGTGACATCTATGTGTGCAGATGTCGGTCATAGCCTTGTAGGCCATTACCCAGGAATTGGACTGTAGAGCCCAACAGCGCAATGTAGTGCAGGGGGCTGCTGTGTCTGTCCTGTCCACCAACGGTAGCGGTAAGTCATGCACTCAACCTGTCTTTATTCTGTCCCCCCCCCTTATTTTGCGTTCTCCCTGTTCTTGTGTGCATTAGCATCATCAGGCGGAGGTGCAGTGGCACCGGAGCACGAGGGAGCTGCATCCCACATGGCCATGGAGGGCCACACTACGGGCTCTGAATACACAAGTGGGACGGCGGGCGAGGGGACCACCACGGCGGTCACAGGATCTGCAACCAGCGACACGGACTCGTCCTCCGAAGGGAGGTCCCTTGTAGTGGCGGCAACATCTGTGCCCCCCACTTCAACAGGTACAGCCGCCACCCCCCCTGCCAGCACCGCCCTCCCAGCAGCCCTTCTGCCTTTGCCCCATGCCCGCTCACCCAGGAGGGTGGGCATCACCTTTGCCCCAGGCACCTCAGCCCCTGCCCCTGTCACCTCTGCTGCCCTCAGTGAGGAGGCCATTGACCTCCTCAGGTCACTCACTGTTGGGCAGTCTACCATTATGAATGCCATCCATGGTGTAGAAAGGGAGTTGCAACACACAAATGCATTCCTGGAGGGCATTCATTCTGGTCAGGCTGCCCTTCATCGAACTGTTCAGACTCTGGCTAAAGCACTGATGGCAGCCATTGTCCCTGTGTCTAGCCTCCCCCCTCCAACTTCCTCCACCCAGACCCAATCCCCTGTACCTCTGCCTATCCCAAGCACACCATCAGACCAGCCTGCACACACCTCACCACACAAGGGAAGCTCAGGCAAACATAAGCACCACACATCCCACAGGCACTCACGCAAGCATCACACACATACAGACACACCAACATCCACTGCCTCCCCTCCTCCTCGTCTCCCTCCTCCCTCCCAGTCTCGTCTACACTCACACCTGCATGCACCACCACTACAGCCACTACGTCCCGCACCAGCATACCCACCACCACACCCCGCTCACGTGCACTCACCACCCCCACAACCATTTACACGTCCCCTGTGTCCTCTCCCAGTGTGTCTGTGACAACCCCTCCCAAGATACACAAATGCAGGCACACACCTACCCAACATACATCCACCTCACAACAGCCTCCGGCGCATGCACCTGCACCCACAGCCACAAAACGTGCACCTCCTACAACCACCACCTCTTCCTCCACTCCCAAACCCCCTCCAGCTACCCGTCCCAGTGTCTCCAAACAACTTTTCATGTCCACCCTTAACCTATTTCCCACCACCCCCCGTCCAACTCATAGGTCCCGTACTAGCACCTCAGCCACAAAATCAACGGGACCAGTGGTGCCTGTTATCACAGGTATGTGGAGTGCACTAGCCACCAGGCCAGCCAGTCTGTCATGGAGCCACAGCACAGCCAGTCCCCCCCTGTGAAGCACCAGAAGTTGGCCAGTGCCCTGCAGGAGAGGGGGAAGACTCCAGCCAGCCAAGTCACTCACGGGGGTCCCGGGAGGAGTGTGGACTCAGCTGTGACTCCTCCCAAGGTGGGGAAGGGGCAGAAGAAACCTGCTAAGTCTGGGAGGAGCAGCACGGTGGGGAAGACCGCCATCATCCCCGCTGGCCAGGAGGGCCCTGCAAGCCACATCGTCGCTGCCCTGGAGTGCCCCGCAAGCCACAGCCCTGCTGCCCAGGAGTGCCCCGCAAGCCACAGCCCTGCTGCCCAGGAGGGCCCCGTAAGCCAAAGCCCTGCTGCCCAGGAGGGCCCTGCAAGCCACAGCCCTGCTGCCCAGGAGGGCCCCGCAAGCCACAGCCCTGCTGCCAATGAGGGCCCGCAAGCCGCAGCCCTGCTGCCCAGGAGGGCCCCGCCAGCCCCATTGTCACTGCCCAGGAGGGCCCCGCAAGCCCCACCGTCGCTGCCCAGAAGGGCACCTCAAACCCCATTGTCGCTGCCCAGGAGGGCCCCGCAAGCCACCGACCAGCTGACCAATGAAGGACCACCAGCCACAACCCAGCTGGGCAATGAGGGACCACCATGGCAAGCACTGCTATACAGGGCAAGCACCGCTGAACAGGGCAAAGACCGCCAACTCAAGCACCGCTGAACAGGGCAAGCACCACTGAACAGGGCAAGCACCGCTGAACAGGGCAAAGAGAACCGAACAGGGCACAGACCACCATGGCAAGCACCGCTGAACAGGGCAAAGACCGCCAACTCAAGCACCGCTGAACAGGGCAAAGACCGCCATGGCAAGCACAGCTGAACACGGCAATCACTGCTGAACAGGGAAAAGACTGCCATGGCAAGCACCGCTGAACAGGGCAAAGACCGCCAACTCAAGCACCGCTGAACAGGGCAAAGACTGCCAACTCAAGCACCGCTGAACAGGGCAAGCACTGCTGAACAGGGCAAAGACCGCCATGGCAAGCACCGCTGAACAGGGCAAGCACCGCCAAGGCGAGCACCGCTAGCACATTCGCCGCTGGAGCAAGAAGACTGCGGAGGCTCAGCTGGGGATGGCCTCCCAACGTGGGAGGGGTGCCTGTCGAACCATGACCCCCCTGATATTCCGGATCCTGGCGGTGGCCTACCCTGAGTTGGATGGGCACTTGAGGGCATCACAGCAGACACAAGGCGGTGAGTACACTCTCAATCTGCTGACTTTGCGCGCATTGGAGGGGTCTGGGTGGGGGAGGAGGGATGTGGGTTTCCCTAGGCCAGGGCGAGTTCCGTAGGCTAGGCCCCTTCGTAAGGCATGGCACTGTGGCCCCCCACCCCACCTCTGTAGAGTGCCAAGTACAGCTATTCATGCACCTGTGTCATCTATGTGTGCAGATGTCGGTCATAGCCTTGTAGGCCATTACCCAGGAATTGGACAGTAGAGCCCAACAGCGCAATGTAGTGCAGGGGGCTGCTGTGTCTGTCCTGTCCACCAACGGTAGCGGTAAGCCATGCACTCAACCTGTCTTTATTCTGTCCCCCCCCCTTATTTGCGTTCTCCCTGTTCTTGTGTGCATTAGCATCATCAGGGGGAGGTGCAGTGGCACCGGAGCACGAGGGAGCTGCATCCCACATGGCCATGGAGGGCCACACTACGGGCTCTGAATACACCAGTGGGACGGCGGGCGAGGCACCACCACGGCGGTCACAGGATCTGCAACCAGCGACACGGACTCGTCCTCCGAAGGGAGGTCCCTTGTAGTGGCGGCAACATCTGTGCCCCCCACCTCAACAGGTACAGCCGCCACCCCCCCTGCCAGAACCGGCCTCCCAGCAGCCCCTCTGCCTTTGCCCCATGCCCGCTCACCCAGGAGGGTGGGCATCACCTTTGCCCCAGGCACCTCAGCCCCTGCCCCTGTCACCTCTGCTGCCCTCAGTGAGGAGGCCATTGACCTCCTCAGGACACTCACTGTTGGGCAGTCTACCATTTTGAATGCCATCCAGGGTGTAGAAAGGGAGTTGCAACACACAAATGCATTCCTGGAGGGCATTCATTCTGGTAAGGCTGCCCTTCATCGAACTGTTCAGACTCTGGCCTCAGCACTGATGGCAGCCATTGTCCCTGTGTCTAGCCTCCCCCCTCCAACTTCCTCCACCCAGACCCAATCCCCTGTACCTCTGCCTATCCCAAGCACAAGATCAGACCAGCCTGCACACACCTCACCACACAAGGGAAGCTCAGGCAAACATAAGCACCACACATCCCACAGGCACTCACGCAAGCATCACACACATACAGACACACCAACATCCACTGCCTCCACTGTGTCCCCCTCCTCCTCGTCTCCCTCCTCCCTCCCAGTCTCGTCTACACTCACACCTGCATGCACCACCACTACAGCCACTATGTCCCGCACCAGCATACCCACCACCACACCCCGCTCACGTGCACTCACCACCCCACAACCATTTACACGTCCCCTATGTCCTCTCCCAGTGTGTCTGTGACACCCCCTCGCAAGATACACAAACGCAGGCACACACCCACCCAACATACATCCACCTCACAACAGCCTCCCGCGCATGCACCTGCACTCACAGCCACAAAACGTGCACCTCCTACAACCACCACCTCTTCCTCCACTCCCAAACCCCCTCCAGCTACCCGTCCCAGTGTCTCCAAACAACTTTTCATGTCCACCCTTAACCTATTTCCCACCACCCCCCCGTCCAACTCATAGGTCCCGTACTAGCACCTCAGCCACAAAATCAACGGGACCAGTGGTGCCTGTTATCACAGGTATGTGGAGTGCACTAGCCACCAGGCCAGCCAGTCTGTCACGGAGCCACAGCACAGCCAGTCCCCCCCTGTGAAGCACCAGAAGTTGGCCAGTGCCCTGCAGGAGAGGGGGAAGACTCCAGCCAGCCAAGTCACTCACGGGGGTCCCGGGGGTCCCGGGGGGGAGTGTGGACTCAGAGGTGACTCCTCCCAAAGTGGGGAAGGGGCAGAAGAAACCTGCTAAGTCTGGGAGGAGCAGCACGGTAGGGAAGACCGCCATCATCCCCGCTGGCCAGGAGGGCCCTGCAAGCCACATCGTCGCTGCCCTGGAGTGCCCCGCAAGCCACAGCCCTGCTGCCCAGGAGTGCCCCGCAAGCCACAGCCCTGCTGCCCAGGAGGGCCCCGCAAGCCAAAGCCCTGCTGCCCAGGAGGGCCCTGCAAGCCACAGCCCTGCTGCCCAGGAGGGCCCCGCAAGCCACAGCCCTGCTGCCAATGAGGGCCCGCAAGCCACAGCCCTGCTGCCCAGGAGGGCCCCGCCAGCCCCATTGTCACTGCCCAGGGGGGCCCCGCAAGCCCCACCGTCGCTGCCCAGAAGGGCACCTCAGACCCCATTGTCGCTGCCCAGGAGGGCCCCGCAAGCCACAGCCCAGCTGACCAATGAAGGACCACCAGCCACAACCCAGCTGGGCAATGACGGACCACCATGGCAAGCACTGCTATACAGGGCAAGCACCGCTGAACAGGGCAAAGACCGCCAACTCAAGCACCGCTGAACAGGGCAAGCACCACTGAACAGGGCAAGCACCGCTGAACAGGTCAAAGAGAGCCGAACAGGGCACAGACCACCATGGCAAGCACCGCTGAACAGGGCAAAGACCGCCAACTCAAGCACCGCTGAACAGGGCAAAGACCGCCATGGCAAGCACAGCTGAACAGGGCAATCACTGCTGAACAGGGAAAAGACTGCCATGGCAAGCACCGCTGAACAGGGCAAAGACCGCCAACTCAAGCACCGCTGAACAGGGCAAAGACTGCCAACTCAAGCACCGCTGAACAGGGCAAAGACCACCAACTCAAGCACCGCTGAACAGGGCAAGCACCACTGAACAGGGCAAAGACCGCCATGGCAAGCACCGCTGAACAGGGCAAGCACCGCCAAGGCGAGCACCGCTAGCCCATGAGCGGCAGGGGCAGTTACGCAACTGGGACCTGTAGGAAAGTACCATCTTGCCTGGCATGTTACCCCCATTTTTCACTGTATATATGTTGTTTTAGTTGTATGTGTCACTGGGACCCTGTCAGCCAAGGCCCCGTGCTCATAAGTGTGCCTGAATGTGTTACCTGTGTAGTGACTAACTGTCTCACTGAGGCTCTGCTAATCAGAACCTCAGTGGTTATGCTCTCTCATCTCTTTTAAATTGTCACTAACAGGCTAGTGACCAATTTTACCAATTTACATTGGCTTATTGGAACACCCTTATAATTCCCTAGTATATGGTACTGAGGTACCCAGGGTATTGGGGTTCCAGGAGATCCCCATGGGCTGCAGCATTTCTTTTGCCACCCATAGGGAGCTCTGACAATTCTTACACAGGCCGGCCACTGCAGCCTGAGTGAAATAACGTCCACGTTATTTCACAGCCATTTTACACTGCACTTAAGTAACTTATAAGTCACCTATATGTCTAACCTTTACCTGGTAAAGGTTAGGTGCAAAGTTACTTAGTGTGAGGGCACCCTGGCACTAGCCAAGATGCCCCCACATTGTTCAGGGCCAATTCCCCGGACTTTGTGAGTGCGGGGACACCATTACACGCGTGCACTACATATAGGTCACTACCTATATGTAGCTTCACAATGGTAACTCCGAATATGGCCATGTAACATGTCTATGATCATGGAATTGCCTCCTTCTATGCCATCCTGGCATAGTTGGCACAATCCCATGATCCCAGTGGTCTGTAGCACAGACCCTGGTACTGCCAAACTGCATTTCCTGGGGTTTCACTGCAGCTGCTGCTGCTGCCAACCCCTCAGACAGGTTTCTGCCCTCCTGGGCTCAAGCCAGGCTTGTCCCAGGATGGCAGAACAAAGGACTTCCTCTGAGAGAGGGTGTTACACCCTCTCCCTTTGGAAAATGGTGTGAAGGCAGGGGAGGAGTAGCCTCCCCCAGCCTCTGGAAATGCTTTCATGGGCACATTTGGTGCCCATTTCTGCATAAGCCAGTCTACACTGGTTCAGGGACCCCTTAGCCCTGCTCTGGCGCGAAACTGGACAAAGGAAAGGGGAGTGACCACTCCCCTGACCTGCACCTCCCCTGGGAGGTGTCCAGAGCTCCTCCAGTGTGCTCCAAACCTCTGCCATCTTGGAAACAGAGGTGCTGCTGGCACACTGGACTGCTCTGAGTGGCCAGTGCCACCAGGTGACGTCAGAGACTCCTTCCGATAGGCTCCTTCAGGTGTTGCAAGCCTATTCTCTCTCCTAGGTAGCCAAACCCTCTTTTCTGGCTATTTAGGGTCTCTGTCTCTGGGGATTCCTTAGATAACGAATGCAAGAGCTCATCAGAGTTCCTCTGCATCTCTCTCTTCACCTTCTGCCAAGGAATCGACTGCTGACCGCGCTGGAAGCCTGCAAAACTGCAACATAGTAGCAAAGACGACTACTGCAACTCTGTAACGCTGATCCTGCCGCCTTCTCAACTGTTTTCCTGGTGGTGCATGCTGTGGGGGCAGTCTGCCTCCTCTCTGCACTAGAAGCTCCGAAGAAATCTCCCGTGGGTCGACGGAATCGTCCCTCTGCAACCGCAGGCACCAAAGAACTGCATCACTGGTCCCCTGGGTCTCCTCTCAGCACGACCAGCGAGGTCCCTTGAATCCAGCAACTGTGTCCAAGTGACTCCCACAGTCCAGTGACTCTTCAGTCCAAGTTTGGTGGAGGTAAGTCCTTGCCTCCCCACGCCAGACTGCATTGCTGGGAACCGTGACTTTTGCAGCTACTCCGGCCTCTGTGCACTTCTGGCGGAAATCCTTTGTGCACAGCCAAGCCTGCGTCCACAGCACTCTAACCTGCATTTCACGACTTTCTAAGTTGGTCTCCGGCGACGTGGGACTCCTTTGTGCGACTTCGGGTGAGCACTGTTTCACGCATCCTCGTAGTGCCTGTTTCTGGCACTTCTCCGGGTGCTGACTGCTGCTGAGAGGGCTCCTTGTCTTGCGCGACGTCCCCTCTGTCACCTGACGCAATTGGCGACATCCTGGTCCCTCCTGCGCCACAGCAGCATCCAAAAACACAAACCGCATGACTTGCAGCTAGCAAGGCTTGTTGACGGTCTTTCGGCAGGAAAACACTTCTGCACGACTCTCCACGGCGTGAGGGATCCGTCCTCCAAAGGGGAATTCTCTAGCCCTTGTCGTTCCTGCAGAAACCTAAGCTTCTACTGTCCTGTGGCAGCTTCTTTGCACCCACAGCTGGCATTTCCTGGGCATCTGCCCATCTCCGACTTGCTTGTGACTTTTGGACTTGGTCCCCTTGTTCCACAGGTGCAATCGTTGTTGCATTGCTGGTTTTTGTCTTTCCTGCAGAATTCCCCTATCACGACTTCTATGTCCTTTGGGGAACTTTAGTGCACTTTGCACTCAGTTTTCAGGGTCTTGGGGTGGGCTATTTTTCTAACCCTCACTATTTTCTAATAGTCCCAGCGACCCTCTACAAGGTCACATAGGTTTGGGGTCCATTCGTGGTTCGCATTCCACTTTTGGAGTATATAGTTTGTGTTTCCCCTATCCCTATGTGTCCCCTTTGCATCCTATTGTAACTATACATTGTTTGCACTGTTTTCTAAGACTATACTACATATTTTTGGTATTGTGTACATATATCTTGTGTATATTTGCTATCCTCATACTAAGGGTACACTCTGAGATACTTTGGCATATTGTCATAAAAATAAAATACCTTTATTTTTAGTATAACTGTGTATTGTGTTTTCTTATGATATTGTGCAAGTGACACTAGTGGTACTGTAGGAGCTTCACTCGTCTCCTAGTTCAGCCTAAGCTGCTCTGCTAAGCTACCATTGTCTATCAGCCTATGCTGCTAGACACCCTATACACTAATAAGGGATAACTGGGCCTGGTGCAAGGTGCAAGTACCCCTTGGTACTCACTACAAGCCAGTCCACCCTCCTACAATAACCACTGAGGTTCTGGATAGCAGAGCCTCAGTGAGACAGTTAGTCATAACACAGGTAACACTTTCAGGCACACTTATGAGCACTGGGGCCCTGGCTGGCAGGGTCCCAGTGACACATACAACTGAAACAACATATATACAGTGAAAAATGGGGGTAACATGCCAGGCAAGATGGTACTTTCCTACACAATCTCCCCCCTAAATGAAGGACAATAAGACTAGTCATTACCTGATGGGTCTTCATTGTCTAAGTGGAAATATCTGGAGAGTCCGTCTGCATTGGAGTGGCTACTCCCAGGTCTATGTTCCACTGTATAGTCCATTCCCTGTAGGGATATGGACCACCTCAACAATTTAGGATTTTCACCTTTCATTTGTTTTAGCCAAAGTAGAGGTTTGTGGTCTGTCTGAACAATGAAGTGAGTGCCAAACAGGTATGGCCTCAAATTCTTCAGTGCCCAGACCTCAGCAAATGCCTCCCTCTCTATGGCAGACCAACGCTTTTCTCTAGGATTCACCTCCTACTAATAAAAGCAACAGGTTGATCCTGCCCATCAGAATTAAGTTGTGATAGGACTGCCCCTACTCCCAATTCAGATGCATCAGTTTGGACATAGAATTTTTTAGAGTAACAAGGGCTTTTCAGGACAGGTGCAGAGCACATGGCCTGCTTCAGCTTCTCAAAAGCTTTCTGACAGTTTGCTGTCCATAATACCTTCTTAGGCATTTTCTTTGAAGTGAGGTCATTAAGAGGGGCTGCAATGGAGCCATAGTTCTTTATGAACCTCCTATAACACCCAGTGAGGCCTAAAAAGGCTCTCACCTGAGTCTGAGTAGTAGGGGGAACCCAATCTATAATAGTTTGGATTTTACCCTGAAGTGGTGCAATCTGTTCCCCACCAACAAGGTGTCCCAGATAAACCACCTTTCCCTGCCCTATCTGGCACTTTGAAGCCTTGACAGTGACGCCTGCCTTTTGCAGGGCCTCTAAAACTTTCCATAGGTGGACCAGGTGATCATCCCAGCTGGAGCTAAAGACAGCTATATCGTCCAGATATGCTGCACTAAAAGCTTCCAGCCCTTGCAGGACTGTGTTCACCAACCTCTGAAAAGTGGCAGGTGCATTTTTCAATCCAAAAGGCATTACTGTGAATTGGTAATGGCCTCCAATGGTTAAAAATGCAGTTTTTGCTTTTGCATCTTCTGATAATTTGATCTGCCAATACCCTGCAGTCAAGTCAAAAGTGCTTAGATACTTGGCAGATGCCAGTGTATCTATGATCTCATCTGCCCTGGGTATAGGGTGAGCATCAGTTTTGGTTACCTGGTTGAGACCTCTGTAGTCAACACAAAACCGCATTTCCTTATTTCCATCCTTGGAATGAGGTTTTGGTACAAGTACCACAGGAAAAGTCCATGGACTTTCAGAGTGCTCAACCACTCCTAGTTCTAGCATTTTGTGCACCTCTTGCTTTATGCAGTCTCTGACATGGTCAGGCTGCCTATAGATCTTACTTTTGACAGGCAAGCTATCTCCAGTATCTATAGTGTGCTCACAACAAGAAGTGGTACCTGGCACAGTAGAGAAGAGTTCAGAAAAATGACCCAGGAGATTTATGCAGTGGTCTTTCTGCTCAGCAGTAAGACAATCTGCCAGTACAACACCTATCACTAGAGCATCTTGTTCTGTGGAAGAGAAGAGATCAGGGAGAGGGTCACTCTCTTCTTCCTGTCCCTCATCAGTTGCCATGAGCAGGGTGAGATCAGCCCTGTCATAGTAGGGTTTCAGGCGATTGACATGGAGCACCCTAAGAGGACTCCTGGCAGTGCCTAAGTCAACTAAGTAGGTGACTTCACCCTTCTTTTCATCTATTGTGTGGGGTCCACTCCATTTATCTTGGAGTGCTCTTGGGGCCACAGGCTCCAAGACCCACACTTTCTGCCCTGGTTGGTACTGAACCAAAACAGCCTTCTGGTCATGCCATTGCTTTTGGAGCTCTTTGCTGGCCTGAAGGTTTTTACTGGCCTTTTTCATGTACTCAGCCATCCTTGATCTTAGGCCAAGTACATAGTCCACTATGTCTTGCTTTAGAGCTTTTAAAGGTTGTTCCCAACCCTCCTTAACAAGTGTTAGAGGACCTCTCACAGGGTGACCAAGTTGGAGTTCAAAGGGGCTGAAGCCCACTCCTTTCTAGGGTACCTCCCTGTAGGCAAAAAGGAGGCATGGTAAAAGGATATCCCATCTCCTGCGGAGTTTTTCTGTGAGTCCCATAATCATGCCTTTGAGAGTTTTGTTAAATCTCTCCACCAGTCCATTTGTTTGTGGATGATAGGGTGTGGTGAACTTGTATGTCACCCCACACTCCTTCCACATGGCCTTTAAGTAAGCAGACATGAAATTGCTTCCCCTGTCTGATACCACCTCTTTTGGGAAGCCCACCCTGGAAAAGATTCCCAGGAGGGCTTTTGCCACTGCAGGAGCTGTAGTGGTCCTTAGAGGAATTGCTTCAGGATATCTGGTGGCATGGTCCACTACCACCAAGATAAACCTATTGCCTGAAGCAGTAGGAGGGTCAAGGGGGCCAACTATGTCAACCCCTTCCATTTCAAAGGGAACCCCAACTACAGGCAGTGGAATAAGGGGTGCCTTTGGGGTGACACCTGTCTTTCCACTGGCTTGACAGGTTTCACAGGACTTACAAAACTCTTTTGTGTCCTCAGACATTCTAGGCCAATGAAACAAGGGAACAAGCCCGTCAAAAGTTTTCATTTGCCCTAAATGTCCAGCTAAGGGAATGTCTTGAGCAAGAGTTAGGGGGAACTTTCTGTACTGCTGAGGAATCACCAATCTCCTGGCAGCTCCAGGTTTTGGATCCCTTGCTTCAGTGTACAGGAGACTGTGAGAGTCACTGACATCTCCATTTGCTTGTTTGACAGCTTGCTGCCTTAGACCCTCTAGTGTGGGACAGGTCTGCTGTGCCACACTCAGCTCCTCCCTGGCAGGCCCCCCTTCACCCAAAAGCTCAGCAGTGTCTGCTTCCAGCTCCTCTGGTGTAGGTTCTGCACAGGGAGGGAATTCTTCTTCCTCAGAAGTAGAATCCACTGTAGAGGGAGGGATAGTAGGTAGTGCTTTACTTCTACTAGCCCTAGCTTTAGGGAGCACTTGGTCCATTCTTCCAGGATCCAAGTCACCCTGTCCTTTTTGCTTTTTGGCCTGAGCCCTGGTCAAAGCAAAAATATGCCCTGGAATGCCCAGCATTGCCGCAAGAGCCTCCAACTCCACTTCTGCCCAAGCTGATGTCTCTAAATCATTCCCTAATAGACAGTCTACAGGTAAATCTGAGGCAACCACAACTTTCTTTCGGCCAGTAACCCCCCCCAGTTGAGATTCACAACAGCCATGGGGTGGCTAAGGGTGTTGTTATGAGCATCGGTTACTTGGTACTGGTGACCAAGTAGGTGTTGTTCAGGGTGGACCAGTTCCTCTATTACCATTGTATCAATGGCACCAGTGTCCCTGTAGGCCTGAACCTCAACACCATTTATTAGGGGTAGATGCATGTACTTATCCATGTTAAGGGGGCAAGCAACCAAGGTGGCTAAATCAATAGCCCTCTCAGAGACTAACACAGCCTCTGTGGTCTCCCTAATCAGACCAACCCCAACTAAGTTACCAAAAGTGAGCCCAGCTACTCCCTTGGATTGGCTATTAGTAGGTTTGCTCCCACCACCACTGCTATTAGTAGGGACACTAGGTGTAGCAGTAGGGGTTGTAGAGGTAGGAGGCTTGGTGCTTTTCTTTGGACAACTGGGATCTGTTGTCCAATGGCCTTTTATTTTACATATTACAAAACTTTTTCCCACTTCTTCTATCACTTTAACACTTTCTAAAATGTCTGGCACAGGCCAAACTGTTGATCTGTCCAAACTTGCTTATGATCACCTTAGCTGGAAAGGAGCAAGGAGTCTCTGCATAGAAAGAGGTTTAAGTGTAGGGAAGAATCCCTCTAGAGAACTGTTGGTTAACTTGCTTATAGAACAGGATAAGGCCAGAGGTGGCCCTTCTGTTGAAAAAGTAGCTAATGGTTCACAATCTGATCCAGGGACTCCCCTAGAAAAAGATTCAGGAATGAAACTTCCTAGCCGGCCCATTACCAGACAGCCTAGCATAGTTGGTACTGATGCAGATTCACACCATACTGATAGTGTAGTCTCACATCATAGCAAGAGTATTCCTTCTCCCCATAGTAGAAGTGATATATCTGTTAACCAAGCTGTTAGGATGCCTTCTGTAAGGGACAGGTCTCCTTCTGTTCATTCTCACCATACTTCTGTTTCAAGGCATGTCCCTCCCACCCGCCCTGATGACAGATTGTTAGAAAGGGAGCTCAATAGATTGAGAGTGGAACAAACCAGACTGAAGCTCAAGAAGCAACAGCTGGATTTGGATAGACAGTCCTTAGAAGTAGAGAAAGAAAGAAAGAAATTGGGTTTAGAAACCCATGGTGGCAGCAGCAGTATTCCCAATAGTCATCCTGCAAAAGAGCATGATTCTAGGAATCTGCACAAGATAGTTCCCCCTTATAAGGAGGGGGATGACATTAACAAGTGGTTTGCTGCACTTGAGAGGGCCTGTGTTGTACAGGATGTCACTCAAAGGCAGTGGGCTGCTATCCTATGGCTATCATTTAGTGGAAAAGGTAGGGATAGGCTCCTTACTGTGAAAGAAAGTGAAGCCAATGATTTCAAAGTTCTTAAGAATGCACTCCTGGATGGTTATGGCTTAACCACTGAACAGTACTGGATGAAGTTCAGAGAGACCAAAAATGAGTCTTCCGAAGACTGGGTTGATTTTGTTGACCATTCAGTGAAGGCCTTGGAGGGGTGGTTACATGGCAGTAAAGTTACTGATTATGAAAGCCTATATAACTTGATCCTGAGAGAGCATATTCTTAACAATTGTGTGTCTGATTTGTTGCACCAGTACCTGGTGGACTCTGATCTGACCTCTCCCCAAGAATTGGGAAAGAAGGCAGACTAAAGGGTCAGAACAAGGGTGAACAGAAAAGTTCATACAGGGGGTGACAAAGATGGCAATACGAAGAAGGATGGTAAGTCTTCTGACAAGGGAGGGGACAAATCTAAAAATGAGTCTTCATCAGGCCCACAAAAACACTCTGGTGGGGGTGGTGGGCCCAAATCCTCTTCAAATCAAAACAAAGAAAAGAAACCATGGTGCTATTTATGTAAAATAAAAGGCCATTGGACAACAGATCCCAGTTGTCCAAAGAAAAGCACCAAGCCTCCTACCACTACAACCCCTACTGCTACACCTAGTGTCCCTGCTAATAGCAGTGGTCGTGGGAGCAAACCTACTAATAGCCAATCTAAGTTAGTAGCTGGGCTCACCTTTGGTAACTTAGTTGGGGTTGGTATGATTAGGGAGACCACAGAGGCTGTGTTAGTCTCTGAGGGGGCTATTGATTTAGCCACCTTGGGTGCTTGCCCCCTTAACATGGATAAGTACAAGCAACTACCCCTAATAAATGGTGTTGAGGTTCAGGCCTACAGGGACACTGGTGCCAGTGATACAATGGTAATAGAGGAACTGGTCCACCCTGAACAACACCTACTTGGTCACCAGTACCAAGTAACCGATGCTCATAACAACACCCTTAGCCACCCCATGGCTGTTGTGAATCTCAACTGGGGGGGGTTACTGGCCCAAAGAAAGTTGTGGTTGCCTCAGATTTACCTGTAGACTGTCTATTAGGGAATGATTTAGAGACATCAGCTTGGGCAGAAGTGGAGTTGGAGGCTCATGCAGCAATGCTGGGCATTCCAGGGCATATTTTTGCTTTGACAAGGGCTCAGGCCAAAAAGCAAAAAGGACAGGGTGACTTGGATCCTAGAACAATGGACCAAGTGCTCCCTAAAGCTAGGGCTAGTAGAAGTAAAGCACTATCTACTATCCCTCCCTCTACAGTGGATTCTACTTCTGAGGAAGAAGAATTTCCACCCGGTGCAGAACCTAGAGCAGAGGAGCTGGAAGCAGACACTGCTGAGCTTTTGGGTGAAGGGGGGCCTGCCAGGGAGGAGCTGAATGTGGCACAGCAGACCTGTCCCACACTAGAGGGTCTAAGGCAGCAAGCTGTCAAACAAGCAAATGGGGATGTCAGTGACTCTCACAGAGTTTACTGGGAGGACAACCTCCTGTACACTGAGGCCAGGGATCCGAAACCTGGGGCTGCCAGGAGATTGGTCATTCCTCAGGAGTACAGAAAGTTCCTCCTAACTCTTGCTCACGACAGCTGCATTACCTGTCCCTTTGGTCTCCTCTCAGCACGACGAGCGAGGTCCCTCGAATCCACCAACTGTGTCCAAGTGACTCCCACAGTCCAGTGACTCTTCAGTCCAAATTTGGTGGAGGTAAGTCCTTGCCTCCCCACGCCAGACTGCATTGCTGGGAACCGCGACTTTTGCAGTTACTCCGGCCTCTGTGCACTTCCGGCAGAAATCCTTTGTGCACAGCCAAGCCTGTGTCCACGGCACTCTAACCTGCATTGCACGACTTCCTAAGTTGTAATCCAGCGACGTGGGACTCCTTTGTGCGACTTTGGGTGAGCACTGTTTCACTCCTCTTTGTAGTGCCTGTTCTGGCACTTCTGTGGGTTCTGCCTGCTTCTGAGAGGGCTCCTTATCTTCCTCGACGGCACCTCTGTCCCCAGACGCAATTGGCGACATCCTGGTCCCTTCTGGGCCACAGCAGCATCCAAAAACGCTAACCGCACGACTTGCAGCTAGCAAGGCTTGTTGGCAGTCTTTCTTCATGAAAACACTTCGGCACGACTCTCCACGGCATCGGGCATCCATCTTCCAAAGGGGAAGTCTCTAGCCCCTGTCGTTCCTGCAGAATTCTCAGCTTTTACTGTCCTGTAGCAGCTTCTTTGCACCCACAGTTGGCATTTCCTGGGCATCTGCCCATCTCCGACTTGCTTGTGACTTTTGGACTTGGTCCCCTCGTTCCACAGGTACCCTCGACTGGAAATCCATCGTTGTTGCATTGCTGGTTTGTGTCTTTCCTGCAGAATTCCCCTTTAACGACTTGTTTGTCCTTTGGGGAACTTTAGTGCACTTTGCACTCGCTTTTCAGGGTCTTGGGGTGGGCTATTTTTCTAACTCTCACTGTTTTCTTACAGTCCCAGCGACCCTCTACAAGGTCACATAGGTTTGGGGTCCATTCGTGGTTCGCATTCTACTTTTGGAGCATATGGTTTTTGTTGCCCCTATCCCTATGTGTCCCCATTGCATCCTATTGTAACTCTACATTGTTTGCACTGTTTTCTAAGACTATACTGCATATTTTTGGTATTGTGTATATATATCTTGTGTATATTTGCTATCCTCATACTGAGGGTACTCACTGAGATACTTTTGGCATATTGTCAAAAAAATAAAGTACCTTTATTTTTAGTATATCTGTGGATTGTGTTTTCTTATGATATTGTGCACATGACACTTGTACTGTAGGAGATTCACTCGTCTCCTAGTTCAGCCTAAGCTGCTCTGCTAATCTACCATTAATTATCAGCCTAAGCTGCTAGACACCCTATACAGTAATAAGGGATACCTGGGCCTGGTGCAAGGTGTAAGTACCCCTTGGTACTCACTACAAGCCAGTCCAGCCTCCTACATTGGTTGTGCAGCGGTGGGATAAGTCCTTTGCAACTACTTACCACTTTTGTCATTGTACTTTTCATAAGAGAAAAATATACAAAACAAGTTCAGTGTATGTGCACCTAACCAAAAAGTTTTGCATTTCCTCTTTTCACCCTTTTCTAAGTGCTGAAAAGTACCTCTAAACTTTCTAATAGTTCTTAAAAAGTTTTAAAAGTTTTTTTTCTGTCTTTCAAAAGGTTCTGAAAACTTTTTCCCATTTCTTCTATCACTTTAACACTTTCTAAAATGTCTGGCACAGGCCAAACTGTTGATCTGTCCAAACTTGCTTATGATCACCTTAGCTGGAAAGGACCAAGGAGTCTCTGCATAGAAAGAGGTTTAAGTGTAGGGAAGAATCACTCTAGAGAACTGTTGGTTAACATGCTTATAGAACAGGATAAGGCCAGAGGTGCCCCTTCTGTTGAAAACGTAGCTAATGGTTCACAATCTGATCCAGGGACTCCCCTAGAAAAAGATTCAGGAAAGAAACTTCCTAGCCTGCCCATTACCAGACAGCCTAGCATAGTTGGTACTGATGTAGACTCACACCATACTGATAGTGTAGACTCACATCATAGCAAGAGTATTCTTTCTCCCCATAGTAGAAGTGATGTATCTGTTAACCAAGCTGTTAGGATGCCTTCTGTAAGGGACAGGTCTCCTTCTGTTCATTCTCACCATACTTCTGTTTCAAGGCATATCCCTCCCACCCACCCTGATGACAGATTGTTAGAAAGGGAGATCAATAGATTGAGTGTGGAACAAACCAGACTGAAGCTCAAGAAGCAACAGCTGGATTTGGATAGACAATCCTTAGAAGTAGAGAAAGAAAGAAAGAAATTGGATTTAGAAACCCATGGTGGCAGCAGCAGTATTCCCAATAGTCATCCTGCAAAAGAGCATGATTCCGGAATCTGCACAAGATAGTTCCCCCTTATAAGGAGGGGGATGACATTAACAAGTGGTTTGCTGCACTTGAGAGGGCCTGTGTTGTACAGGATGTCTCTCAAAGGCAGTGGGCTGCTATCCTATGGCTATCATTTAGTGGAAAAAGTAGGGATAGGCTCCTTACTGTGAAAGAAAGTGAAGCCAATGATTTCAAAGTTCTTAAGAATGCACTCCTGGATGGTTATGGCTTAACCACTGAACAGTACAGGATGAAGGTCAGAGAAACCAAAAAGGAGTATTCACAAGACTGGGTTGATTTTGTTGACCATTCAGTGAAGGCCTTGGAGGGGTGGTTACATGGCAGTAAAGTTACTGATTATGAAAGCCTGTATAACTTGATCCTGAGAGAGCATATTCTTAACTATTGTGTGTCTGATTTGTTGCACCAGTACATGGTGGACTCTGATCTGACCTCTCCCCAAGAATTGGGAAAGAAGGCAGACAAATGGGTCAGAACAAGGGTGAACAGAAAAGTTCATTCAGGGGGTGACAAATATGGCAATACTGTAAGAAGAAGGATGGTAAGTCTTCTGACAAGGGTGGGGACAAATCTAAAAATGACTCTTCATCAGGCCCACAAAAACACTCTGGTGGGGGTGGTGGGCCCAAATCCTCTTCAAATCAAAACAAAGAAAAGAAACCATGGTGCTATTTATGTAAAATAAAAGGCCATTGGACAACAGATCCCAGTTGTCCAAAGAAAAGCACCAAGACTCCTACCACTACAACCCCTACTGCTACACCTAGTGTCCCTACTAATAGCAGTGGTGGTGGGAGAAAACCTTCTAATAGCCAATCTAAGGGAGTAGCTGGGCTCACCTTTGGTAACTTAGTTGGGGTTGGTCTGATTAGGGAGACCACAGAGGCTGTGTTAGTCTCTGAGGGGGCTATTGATTTAGCCACCTTGGTTGCTTGTCCCCTTAACATGGATAAGTACAACCAACTACCCCTAAAAAATGGTGTTGAGGTTCAGGCCTACAGGGACACTGGTGCCAGTGTTACAATGGTAATAGAGAAACTGGTCCACCCTGAACAACACCTACTTGGTCACCAGTACCAAGTAACCGATGCTCATAACAACACCCTTAGCCACCCCATGGCTGTTGTGAATCTAAACTGGGGGGGGTTACTGGCCCAAATAAAGTTGTGGTTGCCTCAGATTTACCTGTAGACTGTCTATTAGGGAATGATTTAGAGACATCAGCTTGGGCAGAAGTGGAGTTGGAGGCTCATGCAGCAATGCTGGGCATTCCAGGGCATATTTTTGCTTTGACAAGAGCTCAGGCCAAAAAGCAAAAAGGACAGGGTGACTTGGATCCTGAAACAATGGACCAAGTGCTCCCTAAAGCTAGGGCTAGTAGAAGTAAAGCACTATCTACTATCCCTCCCTCTACAGTGGATTCTACTTCTGAGGAAGAAGAATTTCCACCCGGTGCAGAACCTACACCAGAGGAGCTGGAAGCAGACACTGCTCAGCTTTTGGGTGAAGGGGGGCCTGCCAGGGAGGAGCTGAGTGTGGCACAGCAGACATGTCCCACACTAGAGGGTCAAAGGCAGCAAGCTGTCAAACAAGCAAATGGGGATGTCAGTGACTCTCACAGAGTTTACTGGGAGGACAACCTCCTGTACACTGAAGCAAGGGATCCAAAACCTGGAGCTGCCAGGAGATTGGTGATTCCTCAGTAGTACAGAAAGTTCCTCCTAACTCTTGCTCACGACATTCCCCTAGCTGGACATTTGGGGCAAATGAAAACTTGGGACAGGCGTGTTCCCTTGTTTCACTGGCCTAGAATGTCTGAGGACACAAAAGATTTTTGTAAGTCCTGTGAAACCTGTCTAGCCAGTGGCAAAACAGGTGGCACTCCAAAGGCACCCCTTATTCCACTGCCTGTGGTTGGGGTTCCCTTTGAATGGGTAGGGGTTGACATAGTTGGCCCCCTTGACCCTCCTACTGCTTCAGGCAATAGGTTTATCTTGGTGGTAGTGGACCATGCCACCAGATACCCTGAAGCAATTACTCTAAGGACCACTACAGCTCCTGCAATGGCAAGGCCATCCTGGGAATCTTTTCCAGAGTGGGCTTTCCAAAAGAGGTGGTATCAGACAGGGGAAGCAATTTCATGTCTGCTTACTTAAAGGCCATGTGGAAGGAGTGTGGGGTGACATACAAATTCACCACACCCTATCATCCACAAACAAATGGACTGGTAGAGAGATTTAACAAAACTCTCAAAGGCATGATTATGGGACTCCCAGAAAAACTCCGCAGGAGATGGGATATCCTTTTGCCATGCCTCCTTTTTGCCTACAGGGAGGTACCCCAGAAAGGAGTGGGCTTCAGCCCCTTTGAACTACTTTTTGGTCACCCTGTGAGAGGTCCCCTAACACTTGTTAAGGAGGGTTGGGAACAACCTTTAAAAGCTCCAAAGCAAGACATAGTGGACTATGTACTTGGCCTCAGATCAAGGATGGCTGAGTACATGAAAAAGGCCAGTAAAAACCTTCAGGTCAGCCAAGAGCTCCAAAAGCAATGGCATGACCAGAAGGCTGTTTTGGTTCAGTACCAACCAGGGTAGAAAGTGTGGGTCTTGGAGCCTGTGGCCCCAAGAGCACTCCAAGATAAATGGAGTGGACCCCACACAATTGTTGAGAAAAAGGGTGAAGTCACCTACTTAGTTGACTTAGGCACTGCCAGGAGTCCCCTTAGGGTGCTCCATGTCAATCGCCTGAAACCCTACTATGACAGGGCTGATCTCACCCTGCTCATGGCAACTGATGAGGGACAGGAAGAAGACAGTGATCCTCTTCCTGATCTCTTCTCTTCCACAGAGCAAGATGCTCTAGTGGAAGGGGTTGTACTGGCAGATTGTCTTACTGCTGAGCAAAAAGACCACTGCATAAATCTCCTGGGTCAGTTTTCTGAACTCTTCTCTACAGTGCCAGGTACCACTTCTTGGTGTGAGCACACTATAGATACTGGAGACAGCTTGCCTGTCAAAAGTAAAATCTATAGGCAGCCTGACCATGTCAGAGACTGCATAAAGCAAGATGTGCAGAAAATGTTAGAACTGGGAGTGGTTGAGCACTCTGAAAGTCCATGGGCTTCTCCTGTGGTACTTGTACCAAAACCTCATTCCAAGGATGGAAAGAAAGAAATTCGGTTTTGTGTAGACTACAGAGGTCTCAAGCAGGTAACCAAAACTGATGATAACCCTATACCCAGGGAAGATGAGCTCATACATACACTGGCATCTGCCAAGTATCTAAGCACTTTTGACTTGACTGCAGGGTATTGGCAGATCAAATTATCAGAAGATGCTAAACCTAAAAGCGCATTTTCAACCATTGGAGGACATTACCAATTCACAGTAATGCCTTTTGGATTGAAAAATGCACCTGCCACTTTTCAGAGGTTGGTGAACACAGTCCTGCAAGGGCTGGAAGCTTTTAGTGCAGCATATTTGGACAATATAGCTGTCTTTACCTCCAGCTGGGATGATTACCTGGTCCACCTATGGAAAGTTGTAGAGGCCCTGCAAAAGGCAGGCCTCACTATCAAGGCTTCAAAGTGCCAGATAGGGCAGGGGAAGGTGGTTTATCTGGTACACCTTGTTGGTGGGGAACAGATTGCACCACTTGAGGGGAAAATCCCAACTGTTATAGATTGGGTTCCCCCTACTACTCAGACTCAGGTGAGAGCCTTTTTAGGCCTCACTGGGTACTATAGGAGGTTCATTAAGAACTATGGCTCCATTGCAGCCCCTCTTAATGACCTCACTTCAAAGAAAATGCCTAAGAAGGTATTATGGACAGCAAGCTGTCAGAAAGCTTTAGAGGAGCTGAAGCAGGCCATGCGCTCTGCACCTGTCCTGAAAAGCCATTGTTACTCTAAAAAATTCTATGTCCAAACTGATGCATCTGAATTAGGAGTAGGGGCAGTCCTATCACAACTCAATTCTGAGGGCCAGGATCAACCTGTTGCTTTTATTAGTAGGAGGTTGACCCCTAGAGAAAAGCGTTTGTCTGCCATAGAGAGGGAGGCCTTTGTTGTGGTCTGGGCACTGAAGAAGTTGAGGCCATACCTATTTGGCACTCACTTCATTGTTCAGACAGACCACAAACCTCTACTTTGGCTAAAACAAATGAAAGGTGAAAATCCTAAATTGTTGAGGTGGTCCATATCCCTACAGGGAATGGACTATACAGTGGAACATAGGCCTGGGAGTAGCCACTCCAATGCAGATGGACTCTCCAGATATTTCCACTTAGACAATGAAGACCCATCAGGGAATGACTAGTCTTATTGTCCTTCGTTTGCGGGGGGGGAGGGTTGTGTAGGAAAGTACCATCTTGCCTGGCATGTTACCCCCATTTTTCACTGTATATATGTTGTTTTAGTTGTATGTGTCACTGGGACCCTGCCAGCCAGGGCCCCAGTGCTCATAAGTGTGCTCTGAATGTGTTACCTGTGTTATGACTAACTGTCTCACTGAGGCTCTGCTATCCAGAACATCAGTGGTTATGCTCTCTCATCCCTTTCAAAGTGTCACTAACAGGCTAGTGACCAATTTTACCAATTTACATTGGCATACTGGAACACCCTTATAATTCCCTAGTATATGGTACTGAGGTACCCAGGGTATTGGGGTTCCAGGAGATCCCTATGGGCTGCAGCATTTCTTTTGCCACCCATAGGGAGCTCTGACAATTCTTACACAGGCCTGCCACTGCAGCCTGAGTGAAATAACGTCCACGTCATTTCACAGCCATTTACCACTGCACTTAAGTAACTTATAAGTCACCTATATGTCTAACCTTTACCTGGTAAAGGTTAGGTGCAAAGTTACTTAGTGTGTGGGCACCCTGGCACTAGCCAAGGTGCCCCCACATTGTTCAGGGCAAATTCCCCGGACTTTGTGATTGCGGGGACACCATTACACGCGTGCACTACACATAGATCACTACCTATGTGTAGCTTCACAATGGTAACTCCGAATATGGCCTTGTAACATGTCTATGATCATGGAATTGCCCCCTCTATGCAATCCAGGCATAGTTGGCACAATCCCATGATCCCACGGGTCTGTAGCTCAGACCCTGGTACTGCCAAACTGCCTTTCCCGGGGTTTCACTGCAGCTGCTGCTGCTGCCAACCCCTCAGACAGGTTTCTGCCCTCCTGGGGTCCAGCCAGGCCTGGCCCAGGATGGCAGAACAAAGGACTTCCTCGGAGAGATGGTGTTACACCCTCTCCATTTGGAAAAAGGTTTCAGGGCTGGGGAGGAGTAGCCTCCCCCAGCCTCTGGAAATGCTTTCATGGGCACAGATGGTGCCCATTTCAGCATAAGCCAGTCTACACCGGTTCAGGGACCCCTCAGCCCCGTTCTGGCGCGAAACTGGACAAAGGAAAGGGGAGTGACCACTCCCCTGACCTGCACCTCCCCTGCGAGGTACCCAGAGCTCCTCCAGTGTGCTCCAGACCTCTGCCATCTTGGAAACAGAGGTGCTGCTGGCACACTGGACTGCTCTGAGTGGCCAGGGCCAGCAGTTGACGGCAGAGACTCCTTCTGATAGGCTCCTGTAGGAAGCTGGACTGGCTTGTAGTGAGTACCAAGGGGTACTTACACCTTGCACCAGGCCCAGTTATCCCTTATTAGTGTATAGGGTGTCTAGCAGCATAGGCTGATAGATAATGGCAGCTTAGCAGAGCAGCTTAGGCTGAACTAGGAGACGAGTGAAGCTCCTACAGTACCACTAGTGTCACTTGTACAATATCATAAGAAAACACAATACACAGATATACTAAAAATAAAGGTATTTTATTTTTATGACAATATGCCAAAGTATCTCAGAGTGTACCCTCAGTATGAGGATAGCAAATATACACAAGATATATGTACACAATACCAAAAATATGCAGTATAGTCTTAGAAAACAGTGCAAACAATGTATAGTTACAATAGGATGCAATGGGGACACATAGGGATAGGGGCAACACAAACCATATACTCCAAAAGTGGAATGCGAACCACAAATGGACCCCAAACCTATGTGACCTTGTAGAGGGTCGCTGGTACTATTAGAACATAGTAAGGGTTAGAAAAATAGCCCACCCCAAGACCCTGAAAAGTGAGTGCAAAGTGCACTAAAGTTCCCCTAAGGACATAGAAGTCGTGATAGGGGAATTCTGCAGGAAAGACACAAACCAGCAATGCAACAATGATGGATTTCCAGTCAAGGGTACCTGTGGAACAAGGGGACCAAGTCCAAAAGTCACAAGCAAGTCGGAGACGGGCAGATGCCCAGGAAATGCCTGCTGTGGGTGCAAAGAAACTGCTACTAGACAGTAGAAGCTGAGGATTCTGCAGGAACGCCAAGAGCTAGAGACTTCGCCTTTGGAGGATGGAGCCCACACGCTGTGGAGAGTCGTGCAGAAGTGTTTTCCCGCCGAAAGACTGCCAACAAGCTTTGCTAGCTGCAAGTCGTGCGGTTAGCGTTTTTGGATGCTGCTGTGGCCCAGGAGGGACCAGGATGTCGCCAATTGCGTCTGGGGACAGAGAGGGCATCGAGCAAGACAAGGAGCCCACTCAGAAGCAGGCAGCCTCAGAAGTGCCAGAACAGGCACTACAAAAAAGAGTGAAATGGTGCTCACCCGAAGTTGCAAAAAGGAGTCCCACGTCGCCGGAGACCTACTTAGAAAGTCGTGCAATGCAGGTTAGAGTGCCGTGGACCCAGGCTTGGCTGTGCACAAAGGATTTCCGCCGGAAGTGCACCGAGGCCGGAGTAGCTGCAAAGGTCGCAGTTCCCAGCAATGCAGTCTGGCGTGGGGAGGCAAGGACTTACCTCGACCAAACTTGGACTGAAGAGTCACTGTACTGTGGGAGTCACGGGGACACAGTTGCTGGATTCAAGGGACCTTGCTCGTCGTGCTGAGAGGAGACCCAGGGGACCGGTGATGCAGTTCTTTGGTGCCTGCGGTAGCAGGGAGAAGATTCTGTCAACCCACGGGAGATTTCTTCAGAGCTTCTAGTGTAGAGAGGAGGCAGACTACCCCCACAGCATGCACCACCAGGAAAACAGTTGAGGTGGCGGCAGGATCAGCGTTACAGAGTTGCAGTAGTTGTCTTTGCTACTTTGTTGCAGTTTTGCAGGCTTCCAGCGCGGTCAGCAGTCGTTTCCTTGGCAGAAGGTGAAGACAGAGATGCAGGGGAACTCTGATGAGCTCTTGCATTCGTTATCTAAGGAATTCCCCAAAGCAGAGACCCTAAATAGCCAGAAAAGTGGGTTTGACTACTTAGGAGAGAGGATAGGCTACTAACACCTGAAGGAGCCTATCAGCAGGAGTCTCTGACGTCACCTGCTGGCCCTGGCCACTCAGAGCAGTCCAGTGTGCCAGCAGCACCTCTGTTTCCAAGATGGCAGAGGTCTGGAGCACACTGGAGGAGCTCTGGACACCTCCCAGGGGAGGTGCAGGTCAGGGGAGTGGTCACTCCCCTTTCCTTTGTCCAGTTTCGCGCCAGAGCAGGGGCTAAGGGGTCCCTGAACCGGGTTAGACTGGCTTATGCAGAATTGGGCACATCTGTGCCCAAGAAAGCATTTCCAGAGGCTGGGGGAGGCTACTCCTCCCCTGCCTTCACACCATTTTCCAAAGGGAGAGGGTGTCACACCCTCTCTCAGGGGAAGTTCTTTGTTCTGCCATCCTGGGCCAGGCCTGCCTGGACCCCAGGAGGGCAGATGCCTGTCTGAGGGGTTGGCAGCAGCAGCAGCTGCAGTGAAACCCCAGGAAGGGCAGTTTGGCAGTACCAGGGTCTGTGCTACAGACCACTGGGATCATGGGATTGTGCCCACTATGCCAGGATGGCATAGAGGGGGCAATTCCATGATCATAGACATGTTACATGGCCATATTCGGAGTTATCATTGTGAAGCTACATATAGGTAGTGACCTATATGTAGTGCACCCGTGTAATGGTGTCCCCGCACTCACAAAGTTCAGGGAATTGGCTCTGAACAATGTGGGGGCACCTGGGCTAGTGCCAGGGTGCCCTCACACTAAGTAACTTTGCACCTAACCTTTACCAGGTAAAGGTTAGACATATAGGTGACTTATAAGTTACTTAAGTGCAGTGTAAAATGGCTGTGAAATAACATGGACGTTATTTCACTCAGGCTGCAGTGGCAGGCCTGTGTAAGAATTGTCAGAGCTCCCTATGGGTGGCAAAAGAAATGCTGCAGCCCATAGGGATCTCCTGGAACCCCAATACCCTGGGTACCTCAGTACCATATACTAGGGAATTATAAGGGTGTTCCAGTAAGCCAATGTAAATTGGTAAAAATGGTCACTAGCCTGTCAGTGACAATTTGGAAAGAAATGAGAGAGCATAACCACTGAGGTTCTGGTTAGCAGAGCCTCAGTGAGACAGTTAGTCACTACACAGGAAACACATTCAGGCACACTTATGAGCACTGGGGCCCTGGGTTACCAGGGTCCCAGTGACACATACAACTAAAACAACATATATACAGTGAAAAATGGGGGTAACATGCCAGGCAAGATGGTACTTTCCTACAAACCCCCCCCCCCAAACGAAGGACAAATATACTAGCCATGACCTGATGAGTCTTCATTGTCTAAGTGGAAATATCTGGAGAGTCCATCTGCATTGGAGTGGCTACTCCCAGGTCTATGTTCCACTGTATAGTCCATTCCCTGTAGGGATATGGACCACCTCAACAATTTAGGATTTTCACCTTTCATTTGTTTTAGCCAAAGTAGAGGTTTGTGGTCTGTCTGAACAATGAAGTGAGTGCCAAATAGGTATGGCCTCAACTTCTTCAGTGCCCAGACCACAACAAAGGCCTCCCTCTCTATGGCAGACCAACGCTTTTCTCTAGGGGTCAACCTCCTACTAATAAAAGCAACAGGTTGATCCTGGCCCTCAGAATTGAGTTGTGATAGGACTGCCCCTACTCCTAATTCAGATGCATCAGTTTGGACATAGAATTTTTTAGAGTAACAATGGCTTTTCAGGACAGGTGCATAGCACATGGCCTGCTTCAGCTCCTCAAAAGCTTTCTGACAGTTTGCTGTCCATAATACCTTTTTAGGCATTTTCTTGGATGTGAGGTCATTAAGAGGGGCTGCAATGGAGCCATAGTTCTTAATGAACCTCCTGTAAAACCCAGTGAGGCCTAGGAAGGCTCTCACCTGAGTCTGAGTGGTAGGGGGAACCCAATCAATAATAGTTTGGATTTTCCCTTGAAGTGGTGCAATCTGTTCCCCACCAACAAGGTGTCCCAGATAAACCACCTTACCCTGCCCTATCTGGCACTTTGAAGCCTTGATAGTGAAGCCTGCCTTTTGCAGGGCCTCCAAAACTTTCCATAGGTGGACCAGGTGATCATCCCAGCTGGAGCTAAAGACAGATATATCGTCCAAATATGCTGCACTGAAAGCTTCCAGCCCTTGCAGGACTGTGTTCACCAACCTCTGAAAAGTGGCAGGTGCATTTTTCAAACCAAAAGGCATTACAGTAAACTGGTAATGTCCTCCAATGGTAGAAAATGCAGTCTTAGGTTTAGCATCTTCTGACAATTTGATCTGCCAATACCCTGCAGTCAAATCAAAAGTGCTTAGATACTTGGCAGATGCCAGTGTATCTATGAGCTCATCTGCCCTGGGTATAGGGTGAGCATCAGTTTTCGTTACCAAGTTGAGACCTCTATAATCTACACAAAACCGCATTTCCTTCTTTCCATCTTTAGAATTGGGTTTTGGTACCAGTACCACAGGAGAAGCCCATGGACTGTCAGAGTGCTCAACCACTCCTAGTTCCAACATTTTCTGAACTTCTTGCTTTATGCAGTCCCTGACATGGTCAGGCTGCCTATAGATCTTACTTTTGACAGGTAAACTGTCTCCAGTATCTATAGTGTGCTCACACCAAGAAGTGGTGCCTGGCACAGTAGAGAAGAGTTCTGAAAATTGTCCTAGGAGATTTATGCAATTATCTTTCTGCTCAGCAGTAAGACAATCAGCCAAAACTACACCTTCCACAAGAGCATCTTGTTCTGTGGAAGAGAAGAGATCAGGTAGAGGATCACTGTCTTCTTCCTCTCCCTCATCTGTTGCCATGAGCAGGGTGAGATCAGCCCTGTCATAGTAGGGTTTCAGGCGGTTGACATGGAGCACCCTAAGGGGACTCCTGGCAGTGCCTAAGTCAACTAAATAGGTTACTTCTCCCTTCTTTTCAACAATTGTGTGGGGACCACTCCATTTATCTTGGAGTGCTCTTGGGGCCACAGGCTCCAAGACCCACACTTTCTGCCCTGGTTGGTACTGAACCAAAACAGCCTTCTGATCATGCCATTGCTTCTGGAGCTCTTGGCTGGCTTGAAGGTTTTTACTGGCCTTTTTCATGTACTCAGCCATCCTTGATCTGAGGCCAAGTACATAATCCACAATATCCTGCTTAGGAGCTTTTAAAGGTTGTTCCCAACCCTCCTTTACAAGTGTGAGTGGACCCCTAACAGGGTGTCCAAAAAGAAGTTCAAAGGGGCTGAAGCCCACTCCTTTCTGGGGTACCTCCCTGTAGGCAAAAAGGAGGCATGGTAGAAGGATATCCCATCTCCTGCGGAGTTTTTCAGGGAGACCCATAATCATGCCTTTGAGAGTTTTATTAAATCTCTCCACCAGTCCATTTGTTTGTGGATGATAGGGTGTTGTGAACTTGTACGTTACACCACACTCCTTCCACATGGCCTTTAAGTATGCAGACATGAAATTGCTTCCTCTGTCTGATACTACTTCCTTTGGGAAGCCCACCCTGGAAAATATTCCCAGGAGGGCCTTTGCCACTGCAGGTGCTGTAGTGGTCCTTAAAGGAATAGCTTCAGGATATCTTGTGGCATGGTCCACTACCACTAAGATAAACCTATTGCCTGAAGCAGTAGGAGGGTCAAGGGGGCCAACTATGTCAACCCCTACCCTTTCAAAGGGAACCCCAACCACAGGCAGTGGGATAAGGGGTGCCTTTGGGGTGCCACCTGTCTTGCCACTGGCTTGACAGGTTTCACAGGACTTACAAAATTCCTTTGTGTCCTCAGACATCCTAGGCCAATGAAACAGCGGAACAAGCCTGTCCCAAGTTTTCATTTGTCCTAGATGCCCAGCTAAGGGAATGTCATGTGCCAGTGTTAGGAGGAACTTTCTGTACTCCTGAGGAATCACTAATCTCCTGGCAGCTCCAGGTTTAGGATCCCTATGCTCAGTGTACAAGAGGTTGTCCTCCCAGTAAACTCTGTGAGAGTCACTGACATCCCCATTAGCCTGTTTGACAGCTTGCTGTCTGAGACCCTCTAATGTGGGACAGGTTTGCTGTGCCACACTCGGCTCCTCTCTGGCAGGCCCCCCTTCACCCAAAAGCTCAGCAGTGTCTGCTTCCAGCTCCTCTGGTGTAGGTTCTGCACAGGGAGGGAATTCTTCTTCCTCAGAAGTTGAATCCACTGTAGAGGGAGGGATAGTAGGAAGTGGTTTGCTTCTACTAGCCCTAGCTTTAGGGAGCACTTGGTCCAATGTTCCAGGATCCAAGCTTCTCTGTCCTTTTTGCTTTTTGGCCTGAGCCCTTGTCAAAGCAAAAATATGCCCTGGGATGCCCAGCATTGCTGCATGGGCCTCCAACTCCACATCTGACCAAGCTGATGTCTCCAAATCATTCCCTAATAGACAGTCTACAGGTAAATCTGAAGCTACCACAACTTTCTTTGGACCAGTTACCCCCCCCCCAGTTGAGATTTACAACAGCCATGGGGTGGCTTTGTGTTATGTTGTGAGCATCGGTTACTTGGTACTGGTGTCCAAGTATGTGTTGTTCAGGGTGCACCAGTTTCTCAATCACCATTGTGACACTGGCACCTGTGTCCCTGTAGGCCTGGACCTCAACACCATTTATTAGGGTTAGTTGCTTGTACTTCTCCAAGTTATGGGGGCAAGCAACCAAAGTGTCTATATCAATAGCCCCTTCAGAGACTAAAGTAGCCTCTGTGGTCTCCCTAATCAGACCAACCCCAACTAAATTACCAAAAGTGAGTCCAGCTACTCCCTTGGATTGGCTATTAGTAGGTTTGCTCCCACCACCACTGCTATTAGTAGGGACACTATGTGTAGCAGTAGGGGTTGTAGTGGTAGGAGCTGTGGTGCCTTTCTTTGGACAACTGGGAGCTGTTGTCCAATGGCCTTTTATTTTACATAAATAGCACCATGGTTTCTTTTCCTTGTTCTGATTAACGGAGGATTTGGACCCACCACCCCCACCAGAGTGTTTTTGTGGGCCTGATGAAGACTCATTTTTAGATTTGTCCCCACCCTTGTCAGAAGACTTACCATCCTTCTTTTTGTTGCCATCTTTGTCACCCCCTGTATGAACTTTTCTGTTCACTCTTGTTCTGACCCATTTGTCTGCCTTCTTTCCCAATTCTTGGGGAGAGGTCAGATCAGAGTCCACCAAGTACTGGTGCAACAAATCAGACACACAATTATTAAGAATATGCTCTCTCAGGATCAAGTTATACAGGCTGTCATAATCAGTAACTTTACTGCCATGTAACCACCCCTCCAAGGCCTTCACTGAATGGTCAATAAAATCAACCCAGTCTTGTGAAGACTCCTTTTTGGTCTCTCTGAACTTTATCCTGTACTGTTCAGTGGTTAAGCCATAACCATCCAGGAGTGCATTCTTAAGAACTTGGAAGTTATTAGCATCATTTTCTTTCACAGTAAGGAGCCTATCCCTACCTTTTCCACTAAATGATAGCCATAGGATAGCAGCCCACTGCCTTTGAGGGACATCCTGTACAACACAGGCCCTCTCAAGTGCAGCAAACCACTTGTTAATGTCATACCCCTCCTTATAAGGGGGAACTATCTTGTGCAGATTCCTGGAATCATGCTCTTTTGCAGGATGACTATGGGGAATACTGCTGCTGCCACCATGGGTATCTAAACCCAACTTCTGTCTTTCCTTCTCTAATTCAAAAGACTGTCTATCCAAATCCAGCTGTTGCTTTTTAAGCTTCAGTCTGGTTTGTTCCACCCTCAACTTATTGAGTTCCCTCTCTAACATTCTGTCATCAGGGTTGGTGGGAGGGACATTCCTAGAAACAGAGCTATGATGGGAATGAACAGAAGGAGACCTGTCCCTTACAGAAGCCACCCTAACAGCTTGGTTAACAGAAACATTACTACCAGTATGGTGAGAATAAATGCTTTTGCTATGATGTGAGACAACACTATTTATATGGTGTGGCTCATCATCATTACCATCTATGCTAGACTGTCTAGTAATGGGCAGGCTAGGAAGTTTCTTTCCTGAATCTTTTCCTGGGGGAGTCCCTGAATCAGATTGAGAACTATTAGGTACTTTTTCAACAGATGGGGCACCTATGGCCTTATCCTGTTCTCTAAGCATGTTAAGTAACAGTTCCAAGGAAGGATTCTTCCCTACACTCAAACCTCTCTCTATACAGAGACTCCTTGCTCTTTTCCAGCTAAGGTTGTCATATGCAAGTTTGGACAGATCAACACTTTGGCCTGTGCCAGACATTTTTAGAGAGAGTTAAAGTGATAGAAAAAGAAAAAAAGTTTTCAGAACTTTTTGGAAAGACAGAAAAAAACTTTTTAAACTTTTAAGAACTTTTTGAAAGTTTAGAAGTACTTTTCAGCACTTAGAAAAGAGTGAAAAGAGGAAATGCAAAACTTTTTGGCTATGTGTATATACACTGACCTTGTTTTGTATATTTTTCTCTTATGAAAAGTACAATGACAAGAGTGGTAAGTAGTCTCAAGCACTTATCCCACCACTGCACAACCAATGTAGGAGGCTGGACTGGCTTGTAGTGAGTACCAAGGGGTACTTGCACCTTGCACCAGGCCCAGTTATCCCTTATTAGTGTATAGGGTGTCTAGCAGCTTAGGCTGATAGATAATGGTAGCTTAGCAGAGCTGCTTAGGCTGAACTAGGAGACGTGTGAAGCTACTACAGTACCACTTAGTGTCATATGCACAATATCATAAGAAAACACAATACACAGTTATACTAAAAATAAAGGTACTTTATTTTTATGACAATATGCCAAAGTATCTTAGAGTGTACCCTCAGTGAGAGGATAGGAAATATACACAAGATATATATACACAATAGCAAAAATATGCAGTATAGTCTTAGAAAACAGTGCAAACAATGTATAGTTACAATAGGATGCAATGGGGAAACATAGGGATAGGGGCAACACAAACCATATACTCCAAAAGTGGAATGCGAGCCACGAATGGACCCCAAACCTATGTGACCTTGTAGAGGGTCGCTGGGACTATTAGAAAATAGTGAGAGTTAGAAAAATAACCCTCCCCAAGACCCTGAAAAGTGAGTGCAAAGTGCACTAAAGTTCCCCTAAGGACAAAATAGTCGTGTTAGAGGAATAATGCAGGAAAGACACAAACCAGCAATGCAACAACTGTGGATTTCCAATCTAGGGTACCGGTGGAACAAGGGGACCAAGTCCAAAAGTCACAAGCAAGTCGGAGATGGGCAGATGCCCAGGAAATGCCAGCTGTGGGTGCAAAGAAGCTTCAACTGGACAGAAGAAGCTGAGGTTTCTGCAGGAACGAAAAGGGCTAGAGACTTCCCCTTTGGTGGAAGGATTCCTCTCGCCTTGGAGAGTCGTGCAGAAGTGTTTTCCCGCCAAAAGGACGCCAACAAGCCTTGCTAGTTGCAAATCGTGCGTTTGGCGTTTTTGGATGCTGCCGGGGCCCAGGAGGGACCAGGAGGTCGCAAATTGGACCTGAAGAGAGAGGGGACGTGGAGCAAGACAAAGAGCCCTCACTGAAGCAGGTAGCACCCGGTCAACTGCCAGAAACAGGCACTACGAGGATGCGTGAAACGGTGCTCGCCGAAGTTGCACAAAGGAGTCCCACGTCGCCGGAGACCAACTTAGAAAGTCGTGCAATGCAGGTTAGAGTGCCGTGGACCCAGGCTTGGCTGTGCACAAAGGATTTCCACCGGAAGTGCACAGGGGCCGGAGTAGCTGCAAAGTCGCGGTTCCTAGCAATGCAGCCCAGCGAGGTGAGGCAAGGACTTACCTCCACCAAACTTGGGCTGAAGAGTCACTGGACTGTGGGGGTCACTTGGACAGCGTCGCTGGATTCGAGGGACCTCGCTCGTCGTGCTGAGAGGAGACCCAAGGGACCGGTAATGCAGCTTTTTGGTGCCTGCGGTTGCAGGGGGAAGATTCCGTCGACCCACGGGAGATTTCTTCGGAGCTTCTGGTGCAGAGAGGAGGCAGGCTACCCCCACAGCATGCACAAGCAGGAACACAGTCGAGAAGGCGGCAGGATCAGCGTTACAGAGTTGCAGTAGTCGTCTTTGCTACTATGTTGCAGGTTTGCAGGATTCCAGCGCGGTCAGCGGTCGATTCCTTATCAGAAGGTGAAGAGAGAGATGCAGAGGAACTCGGCTGAGCTCATGCATTCGTTATCTGAGGAATCCCCAAAGAAAGAGACCCTAAATAGCCAGAAAAGAGGGTTTGGCTACTTAGGATAAAGGATAGGCTAGCAACACCTGCAGGATCCTATCAGAAGGAGTCTCTGACGTCAGCAGAGGGCACTGGCCACTCAGAGCAGTCCAGTGTGCCAGCAGCACCTCTGTTTCCAAGATGGCAGAGGTCTGGAGCACACTGGAGGAGCTCTGGGCACCTCCCAGGGGAGGTGCAGGTCAGGGGAGTGGTCACTCCCCTTTCCTTTGTCCATTTTCTAGCCCAGGCAAGGCTGAGGGGTCCCTGAACCGGTGTAAACTGGCTTATGCAGAATTGGGCACCTCTGTGCCCAACAAAGCATTTCCAGAGGCTGGGGGAGGCTACTCCTCCCCTGCCTTCACACCATTTTCCAAAGGGAGAGGGTGTAACACCCCCTCTCTGAGGAAGTCCTTTGTTCTGCCATCCTGGGCCAGGCCTGGCTGGACCCCAGGAGGGCAGAAGCCTGTCTGTGGGGTTGGCAGCAGCAGCAGCTGCAGTGTAACCCCAGAAAAGACAGTTTGGCAGTACCAGTGTCTGTGCTACAGACCACTGGGAGCATAGATTTGTGCCAACTATGCCAGGATGGTATAGAGGGGGCAATTCCATGATCTTAGACATGTTACATGGCCATATTCAGAGTTACCATTGTGAAGCTACACATAGGTAGTGACCTATGTGTAGTGCACGCATGTAATGGTGTCCCCGCACTCACAAAGTCGGGGAATTTGCCCTGAACAATGTGGGGGCACCTTGGCTAGTGCCAGGGTGCCCACACACTAAGTAACTTTGCACCTAACCTTTACCAGGTAAAGGATAGACATATAGGTGACTTATAAGTTACTTAAGTGCAGTGAAAATGGCTGTGAAATAAAGTGTGCATTATTTCACTCAGGCTGCAGTGGCAGGCCTGTGTAAGAATTGTCAGAGCTCCCTATGGGTGGCAAAAGAAATGCTGCAGCCCATAGGGATCTCCTGGAACCCCAATCCCCTGGGTACCTCAGTACCATATACTAGGGAATTATAAGGGTGTTCCAGTAAGCCAATGTAAATTGGTAAAATTGGTCACTAGCCTGTTAGTGACAATTTGAAAGTAATGAGAGAGCATAACCACTGAGGTTCTGGTTAGCAGAGCCTCAGTGAGACAGTTAGGCACCACACAGGGAACATATACATGCACACCTATGAGCACTGGGGCCCTGTGTGACAGGGTCCCAGTGACACATACATATAGGCCACAAACCTATGAGCACTGGGGTCCTGACCAGCAGGATCCCAGTGACACATAACAAACATACTGAAAACATAGTGTTTTCACTATGAGCACTGAGGCCTGGCTATCAGGATCCCAGTGAGACAGTGAAAACAGTGACAAACACCCTGACATACACTCACAAACAGGCCAAAAGTGGGGGTAACAAGGCTAGAAAGAGGCTACCTTCTCACACAACCCCCCCCCAAACGAAGGACAATAAGGCTAACCTTGGCCAGTTGAGACTTTATTGTGTAAGTGGTGATAAGTAGAGAGTAGCTCTGCAATAGACTGGTTACTCCCTTTATCATCCACTACATGGTTACTTCCCTGTGGGGATGTAAACCGCCCTGTTTGAAGTTTTTTAGCGAAGCAACAATGTGAAGATGTATTTTCAGAGTTTCTATCAGTAAGTTTTAGTTTAGAGCAGTGGGAATTGTCCACTGAACCTATTTGTAGTGATGGAAATGCCAGACAGGGATGCTGTCTCAGAAAAGCCATAGCTGGGCAAAAACTTTGCCCATGTGGCTGGAAGAGAGAACAGGGATGCTGTTTCTCTTGAGTTGGAGCAGGGCAGGGATGCTGTCCTATGAGCTCCACACTAGGGCAGGGATGCTGTCCTAAGTGTTGTGAGGCAGTGCAGGGTTTCTGCACTAAAGTTTCTCTGGGAGGGTTGGAGGGATGCTACATGTTAACTAAAATGGTGATCTTTTTGTCACCAATGTTAGTTATCCCACAGAGAGGTACTTCTACCTCAGGGAGTACAGCTTTGCCAGCTGATGATTACATTGGAACAGGTTTCACCCAAGGAGAGCTTTCTCCCACCACAGGAATGGTATCCTGAATGGTAGGGTGGTTAGGGGATACTGTGATACCCTTTTTACCTGTTGATGGAGAGGGATCCTGAGTTTTCAGGCCTTCTCTCCTTTGCTTTTTCATTTCACTTGAAATGAGAGGGAACAATTCCTCAGGGATGCCCAGCATGGCTGCATGGGCATAAAACTCTACATCAGCCCAACCTGAGGCCTCTAGGTCATTACCTAAGAGACAGTCTACAGGTAAGCTAGATGATACCACCACCTGCTGAGGGCCAATAACTCCACCCCAACTAAACTGAATTATAGCTAAGGGAAGAAACTTAGTGGAGTTATGGACATCAATAATCTTATACTGTTGTCCAATGATGTGTTGTTCAGGAGCCACAAGGTTTTCAGTCACCAAAGTGAAACTGGCACCTGTGTCCCTGTAGGCCAAGGCCTCAACACCATTTATTGAAACTGTCTGCCTGTACTTATCCATTGTAAGGGGACAAGCAGCCAGTGTGGCAAGGCCAATGCCACTAGGTGTGACAGAAACTGTCTTGGGACTGACTACCCCAGTTTCTACTATGGACCCATAAGTGAACCCAACTACACCCTTCGCTTGACTGTTGCCAGCAGTCCCACCACTAGTACCACTACTGCTAGGGGCACTAGAGCTTGATGTATTAGTGGTGGTAGGCTCAGGGGGTTTACCTGGACAGGACTTATCCCCTGGCCTATGGCCTCTATTTTTACACACAAAGCACCAAGGCTTTTTAAATTGTGTAGGTTGAGAAGAAGAGGAAGAATTTGTTTTATCTCCACCCCCTGAAGAGTGTTTAAGATTTGAAGTGGAATCTTTGGTTTTACCCTTATCCCCATGCTTATCGTGAGATTTTTCACCATCTTTCTCTGAAGGCTTACCATCCTTCTTCTTGCCATCTTTGTCACCCCCTGTATGAACTTTTCTGTTCACTCTTGTTCTGACCCATTTGTCTGCCTTCTTTCCCAATTCTTGGGGAGAGGTCAGATCCGAGTCTACCAAGTACTGGTGCAACAAATCTGACACACAATTATTAAGAATATGCTCTCTCAGGATTAAGTTATACAGGCCTTCATAGTCAGTCACTTTACTGCCATGTAACCACCCTTCCAAGGACTTCACTGAATGGTCAATGAAATCAACCCAATCTTGTGAAGACTCCTTTTTGGTCTCTCTGAACTTTATCCTGTATTGTTCAGTTGTTAAGCCATAACCATCAAGGAGTGCACTCTTAAGAATAGTGAAATTGTTGGCATCACTTTCTTTCACAGTAAGGAGTCTGTCTCTACCCTTACCACTAAATGATAGCCATAGGATAGCAGCCCACTGCTTTTGAGGGACATCCTGTACAACACAGGCCCTCTCAAGTGCAGCAAACCACTTGTTAATGTCATCCCCCTCCTTATAAGGGGGAACTATCTTGTGCAGATTCCTGGAATCATGCTCTTTTGCAGGATGACTATGGGGAATACTGCTGCTGCCACCATGGGTATCTAAACCCAACTTCTGTCTTTCCTTCTCTAATTCTAAAGACTGTCTATCCAAATCCAGCTGTTGCTTCTTGAGCTTCAGTCTGGTTTGTTCCACCATAAACTTATTGAGCTCCCTTTCTAACAATCTGTCATCAGGGTGTGTGGGAGGGACATTTCTAGATACAGAGGTATGATGGGAATGAACAGAAGGAGACCTGTCCCTTACAGAGGGCACCCTAACAGCTTGGCTAACAGTATAATGTGAGAGCACACCATCAGTATGGTGTGATTCAACCTCTGTACCAACTATGCTAGACTGTCTAGTAATGGGCAGGCTGAGAAGTTTCTTTCCTGAATCTTTTCCTGGGGGAGTCCCTGGATCAGATTGAGAACCATTAGCTACTTTTTCACCTGATTGGGCACTTATGGCCTTATCCTGTACTCTAAGCATGTTAATTAACAGTTCTAAGGAAGGATTCTTCCCTACACTCAAACCTCTCTCTATGCAGAGACTCCTTGCTCCTTTCCAGCTAAGGTGATCATATGCAAGTTTGGACAGTTCAACATTTTTGCCTGTGCCAGACATTTCTTAGAGAGAGTTAAAGTGATAGAAAAAGAGAAAAAAGTTTTCAGAACTTTTTGGAAAGACAGAAAAAAACTTTAAACTTTTAAGAACTTTTTGAAAGTTTAGAAGTACTTTTCAGCACTTAGAAAAGAGTGAAAAGAGGAAATGCAAAACTTTTTGGCTATGTGTATATACACTGACCTTGTTTTGTATATTTTTCTCTTATGAAAAGTACAATGACAAGAGTGGTAAGTAGTCTCAAGCACTTATCCCACCACTGCACAACCAATGTAGGAGGCTGGACTGGCTTGTAGTGAGTACCAAGGGGTACTTGCACCTTGCACCAGGCCCAGTTATCCCTTATTAGTGTATAGGGTGTCTAGCAGCTTAGGCTGATAGATAATGGTAGCTTAGCAGAGCAGCTTAGGCTGAACTAGGAGACGTGTGAAGCTACTACAGTACCACTTAGTGTCATATGCACAATATCATAAGAAAACACAATACACAGTTATACTAAAAATAAAGGTACTTTATTTTTATGACAATATGCCAAAGTATCTTAGAGTGTACCCTCAGTGAGAGGATAGGAAATATACACAAGATATATATACACAATAGCAAAAATATGCAGTATAGTCTTAGAAAACAGTGCAAACAATGTATAGTTACAATAGGATGCAATGGGGAAACATAGGGATAGGGGCAACACAAACCATATACTCCAGAAGTGGAATGCGAACCACAAATGGACCCCAAACCTATGTGACCTTGTAGAGGGTCGCTGGGACTATTAGAAAATAGTGAGAGTTAGAAAAATAACCCTCCCCAAGACCCTGAAAAGTGAGTGCAAAGTGCACCAAAGTTCCCCTAAGGACAAAAGAGTCGTGTTAGAGGAATAATGCAGGAAAGACACAAACCAGCAATGCAACAACTGTGGATTTCCAATCTAGGGTACCTGTGGAACAAGGGGACCAAGTCCAAAAGTCACAAGCAAGTCGGAGATGGGCAGATGCCCAGGAAATGCCAGCTGCGGGTGCAAAGAAGCTTCGACTGGACAGAAGAAGCTGAGGTTTCTGCAGGAACGAAAAGGGCTAGAGACTTCCCCTTTGGTGGACGGATCCCGCTTGCCTTGGAGAGTCGTGCAGAAGTGCTTCCCGCCGGAAGGACGCCAACAAGCCTTGCTACACGCAAATCGTGCGTTTGGCGTTTTTGGACGCTGCTGGGGCCCAGGAGGGACCAGGAGGTCGCAAATTGGACCTGCTGAGAGAGGGGACGTCGAGCAAGACAAAGAGCCCTCACTAAAGCAGGTAGCTCCCGGAGAAGTGCCAGAAACAGGCACTACGAGGATGCATGAAATGATGCTCGCCGAAGTTGCACAAAGGAGTCCCACGTCGCCGGAGACCAACTTAGAAAGTCGTGCAATGCAGGTTAGAGTGCCGTGGACCCAGGCTTGGCTGTGCACAAAGGATTTCCGCCGGAAGTGCACAGGGGCCGGAGTAGCTGCAAAGTTGCGGTTCCCAGCAATGCAGCCCAGCGAGGTGAGGCAAGGACTTACCTCCACCAAACTTGGGCTGAAGAGTCACTGGACTGTGGGGGTCACTTGGACAGCGTTGCTGGATTCGAGGGACCTCGCTCGTCGTGCTGAGAGGAGACCCAAGGGACCGGTAATGCAGCTTTTTGGTGCCTGCGGTTGCAGGGGGAAGATTCCGTCGACCCACGGGAGATTTCTTCAGAGCTTCTGGTGCAGAGAGGAGGCAGGCTACCCCCACAGCATGCACAAGCAGGAACACAGTCGAGAAGGCGGCAGGATCAGCGTTACAGAGTTGCAGTAGTCGTCTTTGCTACTATGTTGCAGGTTTGCAGGATTCCAGCGCGGTCAGCGGTCGATTCCTTATCAGAAGGTGAAGAGAGAGATGCAGAGGAACTCGGCTGAGCTCATGCATTCGTTATCTGAGGAATCCCCAAAGAAAGAGACCCTAAATAGCCAGAAAAGAGGGTTTGGCTACTTAGGACAAAGGATAGGCTAGCAAAACACCTGCAGGATCCTATCAGAAGGAGTCTCTGACGTCAGCAGAGGGCACTGGCCACTCAGAGCAGTCCAGTGTGCCGGCAGCACCTCTGTTTCCAAGATGGCAGAGGTCTGGAGCACACTGGAGGAGCTCTGGGCACCTCTCAGGGGAGGTGCAGGTCAGGGGAGTGGTCACTCTCCTTTCCTTTGTCCATTTCCGAGCCCAGGCAAGGCTGAGGGGTCCCTGAACCGGTGTAAACTGGCTTATGCAGAATTGGGCACCTCTGTGCCCAACAAAGCATTTCCAGAGGCTGGGGGAGGCTACTCCTCCCCTGCCTTCACACCATTTTCCAAAGGGAGAGGGTGTAACACCCCCTCTCTGAGGAAGTCCTTTGTTCTGCCATCCTGGGCCAGGCCTGGCTGGACCCCAGGAGGGCAGAAGCCTGTCTGTGGGGTTGGCAGCAGCAGCAGCTGCAGTGTAACCCCAGAAAAGGCAGTTTGGCAGTACCAGGGTCTGTGCTACAGACCACTGGGAGCATAGAATTGTGCCAACTATGCCAGGATGGTATAGAGGGGGCAATTCCATGATCTTAGACATGTTACATGGCCATATTCAGAGTTACCATTGTGAAGCTACACATAGGTAGTGACCTATGCGTAGTGCACGCATGTAATGGTGTCCCCGCACTCACAAAGTCGGGGAATTTGCCCTGAACAATGTGGGGGCACCTTGGCTAGTGCCAGGGTGCCCACACACTAAGTAACTTTGCACCTAACCTTTACCAGGTAAAGGATAGACATATAGGTGACTTATAAGTTACTTAAGTGCAGTGAAAATGGCTGTGAAATAAAGTGTGCATTATTTCACTCAGGCTGCAGTGGCAGGCCTGTGTAAGAATTGTCAGAGCTCCCTATGGGTGGCAAAAGAAATGCTGCAGCCTATAGGGATCTCCTGGAACCCCAATCCCCTGGGTACCTCAGTACCATATACTAGGGAATTATAAGGGTGTTCCAGTAAGCCAATGTAAATTGGTAAAATTGGTCACTAGCCTGTTAGTGACAATTTGAAAGTAATGAGAGAGCATAACCACTGAGGTTCTGGTTAGCAGAGCCTCAGTGAGACAGTTAGGCACCACACAGGGAACATATACATGCACACCTATGAGCACTGGGGCCCTGTGTGACAGGGTCCCAGTGACACATACATATAGGCCACAAACCTATGAGCACTGGGGTCCTGACCAGCAGGATCCCAGTGACACATAACAAACATACTGAAAACATAGTGTTTTCACTATGAGCACTGAGGCCTGGCTATCAGGATCCCAGTGAGACAGTGAAAACAGTGACAAACACCCTGACATACACTCACAAACAGGCCAAAAGTGGGGGTAACAAGGCTAGAAAGAGGCTACCTTCTCACAGCTGTCTTATACCTTCTAGTGTGGGACAGGTCTGCTGTGCCACACTCAGCTCCTCCCTGGCAGGCCCCCCTTCACCCAAAAGCTCAGCAGTGTCTGCTTCCAGCTCCTCTGGTGTAGGTTCTGCACAGGGTGGAAATTCTTCTTCCTCAGAACAAGAATACACTGTAGAGGGAGGGATAGTAGGTAGTGCTTTACTTCTACTAGCCCTAGCTTTAGGGAGCACTTGGTCCATTGTTCCAGGATCCAAGTTGCCCTGTCCTTTTTGCTTTTTGGCCTGAGCCCTGGTCAAAGCAAAAATATGCCCTGGAATGCCCAGCATTGCTGCATGAGCCTCCAACTCCACTTCTGCCCAAGCTGATGTCTCTAAATCATTCCCTAATAGACAGTCTACAGGTAAATCTGAGGCAACCACAACTTTCTTTGGACCAGTAACCCCCCCCCCCCAGTTGAGATTTACAACAGCCATGGGGTGGCTAAGGGTGTTGTTGTGAGCATCGGTTACTTGGTACTGGTGACCAAGTAGGTGTTGTTCAGGGTGGACCAGTTTCTCTATCACCATTGTGACACTGGCACCTGTGTCCCTGTAGGCCTGAACCTCAACACCATTTATTAGGGGTAGCTGGTTGTACTTATCCATATTAAGGGGACAAGCAACCAAGGTGGGTAAATCAATAGCCCCCTCAGAGAGTAACACAGTCTCTGTGGTCTCCTTAATCAGACCAACCCCAACTAAGTTACCAATAGTGAGCCCAGCTACTCCCTTGGATTGGCTATTAGTAGGTTTGCTCCCACCACCACTGCTATTAGTAGGGACACTAGGTGTAGCAGTAGGGGTTGTGGTGGTAGGAGGCTTGGTGCTTTTCTTTGGACAACTGGGATCTGTTGTGCAATGGCCTTTTATTTTACATAAATAGCACCATGGTTTCTTTTCTTTATTTTGATTTGAAGAGGATTTGGACCCACCACCCCCACCACCCTCTGTCCCCAGACGCAATTGGCGACATCCTGGTCCCTCCTGGGCCACAGCAGCATCCAAAAACGCTAACCGCACGACTTGCAGCTAGCAAGGCTTGTTGGCGGTCTTTCGGCGTGAAAACACTTCTGCACGACTCTCCACGGCGTGGGGGCTCCATCCTCCAAAGGGGAAGTCTCTAGCCCTTGTCGTTCCTGCAGAATCCTCAGCTTCTACTGTCCAGTAGCAGTTTCTTTGCACCCACAGCTGGCATTTCCTGGGCATCTGCCCATCTCCGACTTGCTTGTGACTTTTGGACTTGGTCCCCTTGTTCCACAGGTACCCTCGACTGGAAATCCATCGTTGTTGCATTGCTGGTTTGTGTCTTTCCTGCAGAATTCCTATATCACGACTTCTATGTCCTTTGGGGAACTTTAGTGCACTTTGCACTCACTTTTCAGGGTCTTGGGGTGGGCTATTTTTCTAACCCTTACTATTTTCTAATAGTCCCAGCGACCCTCTACAAGGTCACATAGGTTTGGGGTCCATTCGTGATTCGCATTCCACTTTTGGAGTATATGGTTTGTGTTGCCCCTATCCCTATGTGTTCCCATTGCATCCTATTGTAACTATACATTGTTTGCACTGTTTTCTAAGACTATACTGCATATTTTTGGTATTGTGTATATATTTCTTGTGTATTTTTGCTATCTTCATACCGAGGGTACTCACTGAGATACTTTTGGCATATTGTCATAAAAATAAAGTACCTTTATTTTTAGTATATCTGTGTATTGTGTTTTCTTATGATATTGTGCATATGACACTTGTGGTACTGTAGGAGCTTCACTCGTCTCCTAGTTCAGCCTAAGCTGCTCTGCTAAGCTACCATTATCTATCAGCCTAAGCTGCTAGACACCCTATACACTAATAAGGGATACCTGGGCCTGGTGCAAGGTGTAAGTACCCCTTGGTACTCACTCCAAGCCAGTCCAGCCTCCTACAACCAGTCCCCCTCCAGAACCAGTGGAGACATGCATCCGCTTGAGAGACCGTGGCTTTGCACTCCCCAGGATTGTACAGTGGCCAACCCACCCACTGTATAGACTTGTGAGCTGTGGCTTTGCACTCCCCAGGATTGTACAGTGGACAATCCACCCACTGTGTAGACTTGTGAGACTGTGGCTTTGCACTCCCCAGGATTGAACAGTGGGTAAACCACCCACTGTAGAGACTTGTGAGACTGTGGCTTTGCACTCCCCAGGATTGTACAGTGGGCAAACCACCCACTGTAGAGACTTGTGAGACTGTGGCTTTGCACTCCCCAGGATTGTACAGTGGGCAAACCACCCACTGTGTAGACTTGTGAGACTGTGGCTTTGCACTCCCCAGGATTGAACGGTGGGTAAACCACCCACTGTAGAGACTTGTGAGACTGTGGCTTTGCACTCACCAGGATTGTACAGTGGGCAAACCACCCACTGTAGAGACTTGTGAGACTGGGCTTTGCACTCCCCAGGATTGCACAGTGGGCAAACCACCCACTGTAGAGACTTGTGAGACTGTGGCTTTGCACTCCCCAGGATTGTACAGTGGGCAAACCACCCACTGTAGAGACTTGTGAGACTGTGGCTTTGCAATCCCCAGGATTGAACAGTGGGCAAACCACCCACTGTAGAGACTTGTGAGACTGTGGCTTTGCACTCCCCAGGATTGAACAGTTGGCAAACCACCCACTGTAGAGACTTGTGAGACTGTGGCTTTGCACTCCCCAGGATACATCAATGGGCATGGTGCCCCCTCGTGGATCTGGCGTTGTGCACTCATCCGGCTGAGGTGCCCCCCCTTCCCTTCCCCCTGAGGTGCCTGTTGAATTTCTATCTGATGCCCCTGCAGTGTTCTCTCCGTCATGTTCGGGTATCTTGTATGGGCCTCACCCATGCATTTTGGGCCCAGTGGTCCACGGACTATGAATGGTGCAATACGTGAACTGATAATCATGGTGTATATTTTGTTCATAATTTATATCTATATATATATATATATATTTTTTTGCTTACTGATTTTTGATATATTACAATAGTTACACTCATTTCCTTTTGTCTTTGCATTCTTCCGGGGGGGTTGCGGGGTGTAATTGTAATGTATAGATATGCATTGGTGTGGGTGAGGGTGGGGGTGGGGGTTGGGGTGTTGCGTGTGTGTGCCCCTGTTTTTTGCCTCTACCCTCCCCTGTGTTGTAGGTGCAGTACTCACCGTGGTCTTCGTCGACGGCGTTGGTGCTCCTCGTAGAGGCACAGGAAGACTAGCGCAGGATGGATATGAAGTTCCGGCTCCATGGTGTCCTCGTTCCTCATGGAGTGTTTAGAGATGAGCGTTTTCCCTTCGAAATGCCTGTTTCCGCAGTGTTTTTATCCGCGGTGAATCCGCCCCGGAAAAGGTGGCGGATTGGCCTGTCGTAATAGTGTGGGCGGTACATTGTCTCCCGTCTGTCTGTTGGCGGTGACCGCCGCGCTGCTTCTCTGTAGCGCCGTGGCGGTCGGAGTGTTAAAGCGGCTGTCTTTGTGGGCGGTTTCCGCCACGGTCGTAATTCCTGAATTTTTACCGCCGGCCCGTTGGCGGTGTTAACGCCGCTTTAACACCGTCCACCAGGGTTGTAATGATCACCTTTGTTTTTCCATGACCCCAGAGATATTAATGGCTTTGTTAAATTCAGTGCAGACAGGAAGTAGATCATAACAAAAGCTGTGTTTGAACAACATTTTCTTTAATTAGTTCTATCATATGGGTAAATATAATCTTCCAATTTCTTACTTTGTTATTGTATAGTCGGGATACAAAACTGGTAACCAGTTCAGTATTCTTATTCATTACACCACTGAAATGATGGATTAACTGCAGCATTTGTGAAACCATCAACCTGTTAATAGGAAGCCCATCTATCACAGAAGTCACTATGTGCATTGCCAAATGGACCATATATTATATTTGTACTTTCTATTCTCTGACATCTCTATGCTCTTCATGAGTCACATTTCTAAGTTCAGAAAGATACTTTTCTGGCGTTCATTTAATCCTGGATCTGTTGCTAGTGATTCATTGACTTATATCCTTTCCAATGGTCTTAGACAAGATACATGATCAATTCACCTCCTTTTTATTAGGCCAACTCCTTATTTGATTAGATCCTGTGTAATTCCAAACTCACATCAACTTCACTAGTATATTTAGTAATTCCAATAATCCTAGTTTTACCTTTTCTTTGTTTAGTAGATTCAATTACAATGTCTGGAATGTAAGTTTTTTTATCTTACCACAAAAAGGTGTTAATAGTGAATAACAGTGGGAATTGTTGTGAGGCTAGACATATCCCATTCAAGTACTGATCAGTCTGCCACCCTCTCTCCCCATATTTAGACAGAATCCCTGGTCATTCCTATGGTGCCTTGGATGACTGGGGACCTTCTTTCTGAATTATCTTTATCTTAGAAATGGGCCTTGGTAAACAACAGAGGACTGGCTGTATGAGGCACAGCAATCAAGATTCTGACTACTTTGTTGGCCTACTGGGACATATGCATTGTGGAGATTTTTGCATCGCATTTGGAAGCCATGATTATGACTAAAGAGTCACAACTGGCAGACCTTACTTAGTTCTAGCGTGGAGTCATCAGTCTAGTTGGAAGTGGAAGCCCAACTTAAAATTTGCCGTAACACTTTGAACAAACTGACAATTGATGGTTCCTTGAAGATTTAGATCCTAAAAGAAAATACAACAGGGGCAGCTCTGTCTTGTTCAGTGAGGACTGTTCTTCTTCACTATCGGACATTCCTGGCTGTGATTCAAACACGAGCAATGGTAGGAAGTAGCTAATAAGACTACATTTGACCAGAATTCTGAGCCTACTGGGACTCTTGGGACTGCTGGGTGTGATGAGATTTACCTGTATTCTCCCAGATAGCTTGCTGGAATTGAATTCTCGCATATAGGCCAGAACTTTGAAGGGAGCTCCCTTAAGGGAGCCAAGTGCTATCTCGTAGCACTGTTCCCATCGGACTGACGGCGGGCATGCTTAATTTCAAGGTTCTCGACGATCAGCCAGGTCAAACCGGGAGGAATCTTGTAATAGGACGGGGGGACGCCACTACCTCCCTGCAAGTTTGATGGTCCCGCTTTCCCCTTAGAAAGAGGAAACAATGAGGAAAAATAACGCTATCTCACCTCATTGCGCCTCCCCTGGGAAGGCGTAGTATTTTGACTCCAGATTTATCAAGCCACTCAGCGCCTTGCACGGCTTGATAAATCTGACATAGATTTTGCTCAAGGGCGATGCAGAACCATGAAAAAAAAATTCCACCGAATGTCCTTAGGGCAAGAAAATAGACTACACATGTTTCTTGAAATTGAAAGAGAAGCTCTTGTTTTAGGAATACTATTGTGCTTCATATTGTTAATGCTGGGAACAGGACACAACCTGATGGAGCTGTAGGTAAGAACAGTTCACTGCTACGAGACAGCTAAACATGGATGTATCCGGAACCTGTCTTTCACAGGACTTTGTACAGCAGATAAGGCACCTGGTTATGTTTAGATTGGCCTATTCATTGTTTGTTTAGAGTATGGGGCGTTTATGCTATTGCCAATGGTTGGAAGTTTGAGTCCATGTAAGGTGCTCATGATTAACACACTAAACATTTACTAATAAAAGGTGCTTGTGAAATAAGGCCAGGAATGTTTACAGGTTGGAAGAAACCATGTACTGCCAGGGCCTGTCATGCCTAATTGGGACTGGTGTTTGTCCAACATGACACAACCCCTTCTGCACCATACTTGACTTGCTGTGGTTCTATCACTTACATTAGGAATGCAGCAACAGGTCGTGAAGTTAAAAGGCATGTGTGCTGCACTGAAGAGCTGGGTCCATGCAGCTAACCCAAGTGTGTAGGAAAGTACCATCTTGCCTGGCATGTTACCCCCATTTTTCACTGTATATATGTTGTTTTAGTTGTATGTGTCACTGGGACCCTGGTATCCAGGACAGCAGTGCTCATAAGTGTGCCTGAATGTGTTACCTGTGTAGTGACTAACTGTCTCACTGAGGCTCTGCTAATCAGAACCTCAGTGGTTATGCTCTCTCATTTCTTTCAAATTGTCACTAACAGGCTAGTGACCATTTTTACCAAATTACATTGGCTTACTGGAACACCCTTATAATTCCCTAGTATATGGTACTGAGGTACCCAGGGTATTGGGGTTCCAGTAGATCCATCTGGGCTGCAGCATTTCTTTTGCCACCCATAGGGAGCTCTGACAATTCGTACACAGGCCTGCCACTGCAGCCTGAGTGAAATAACGTCCACGTTATTTCACAGCCATTTTACACTGCACTTAAGTAACTTATAAGTCACCTATATGTCTAACCTTTACCTGGTAAAGGTTAGGTGCAAAGTTACTTAGTGTGAGGGCACCCTGGCACTAGCCAAGGTGCCCCCACATTGTTCAGGGCCAATTCCCTGGACTTTGTGAGTGCGGGGACACCATTACACGCGTGCACTACATATAGGTCACTACCTATATGTAGCTTCACAATGGTAACTCCGAATATGGCCATGTAACATGTCTATGATCATGGAATTGCCCCCTCTATGCCATCCTGGCATAGTTGGCACAATCCCATGATCCCAGTGGTCTGTAGCACAGACCCTGTGACTGCCAAACTGCCTTTCCTGGGGTTTCACTGCAGCTGCTGCTGCTGCCAACCCCTCAGACAGGTTTCTACCCTCCTGGGGTCAAGCCAGGCTTGTCCCAGGATGGCAGAACAAAGGACTTCCTCTGAGAGAGGGTGTTACACCCTCTCCCTTTGGAAAATGGTGTGAAGGCAGGGGAGGAGTAGCCTCCCCCAGCCTCTGGAAATGCTTTCATGGGCACAGATGTGCCCAATTCTGCATAAGAGAGTCTACACCGGTTCAGGGGACCCCTTAGCCCTGCTCTGGCGCGAAACTGGACAAAGGAAAGGGGAGTGACCACTCCCCTGACCTGCACCTCCCCTGGGAGGTGTCCAGAGCTCCTCCAGTGTGCTCCAGACCTCTGCCATCTTGGAAACAGAGGTGCTGCTGGCACACTGGACTGCTCTGAGTGGCCAGTGCCACCAGGTGACGTCAGAGACTCCTTCTGATAGGCTCCTTCAGGTGTTGCTAGCCTATCCTCTCTCCTAGGTAGCCAAACCCTCTTTTCTGGCTATTTAGAGTCTCTGTCTCTGGGGAAACTTTAGATAACGAATCCAAGAGCTCATCAGAGTTCCTCTGCATCTCTCTCTTCACCTTCTGCCAAGGAATCGACTGCTGACCGCGCTGGAAGCATGCAAAACTGCAACATAGTAGCAAAGACGACTACTGCAACTCTGTAACGCTGATCCTGACGCCTTCTCGACTGTTTTCCTGGTGGTGCATGCTGTGGGGGTAGTCTGCCTCCTCTCTGCACTAGAAGCTACGAAGAAATCTCCCGTGGGTCGACGGAATCTTCCCCCTGCAACCGCAGGCACCAAAAAGCTGTATTACCAGTCCCTTGGGTCTCCTCTCAGCACAACGAGCGAGGTCCCTCGAATCCAGTAACTGTGTCCAAGTGACCCGCACTGTCCAGTGACTCTTCAGTCCAAGTTTGGTGGAGGTAAGTCCTTGCCTCCCCACGCCAGACTGCATTGCTGGGAACAGCGACTTTTGCAGCTACTCCGGCCTCTGTGCACTTCCGGCGGAAATCTTTTGTGCACAGCCAAGCCTGGGTCCACGGCACTCTAACCTGCTTTGCACGACTTTCTAAGTTGGTCTCCGGCGACGTGGGACTCCTTTGTGTAACTTCGGGTGAGCACCATTTCACGCATCCTCATAGTGCCTGTTTCTGGCACTTTTCTGGGTGCTACCTGCTGCTGAGAGGGCTCCTTGTTTTCCTCGACGTCCCCTCCGTCCCCTGACGCAATTTGCGACATTCTGGTCCATCCTGAGCCACAGCAGCGTCCAAAAACGCTAACCGCACGATTTGCAGCTAGCAAGGCTTGTTGGCGTTCTTTCGGCGGGAAAACACTTTTGCACAACTCTCCACGGCGTGTGGGATCCGTCCTCCAAAGGGAAAGTCTCTAGCCCTTGTTGTCCCTGCAGAAACCTAAGCTTCTTCTGTCCAGTAGAAGCTTCTTTGCGCCCACAGCTGGCATTTCCTGGGCATCTGCCCATCTCCGACTTGCTTGTGACTTTTGGACTTGGTCCCCTTGTTCCACAGGTACCCTCGACTGGAAATCCATTGTTGTTGCATTGCTGGTTTGTGTCTTTCCTGCAGTATTCCTCTATCACGACTTCTATGTCCTTGGGGGAACTTTAGTGCACTTTGCACTCACTTTTCAGGGTCTTGGGGTGGACTATTTTTCTAACCCTCACTATTTTCTAATAGTCCCAGCGACCCTCTACAAGGTCACATAGGTTTGGGGTCCATTCGTGGTTCGCATTCCACTTTTGGAGTATATGGTTTGTGTTGCCCCTATCCCTATGTGTCCCCATTGCATCCTATTGTAACTATACATTGTTTGCACTGTTTTCTAAGACTATACTGCATATTTTTAGTATTGTGTACATATATCTTGTGTATATTTCCTATCCTCTCACTGAGGGTACACTCTGAGATACTTTGGCATATTGTCATAAAAATAAAGTACCTTTATTTTTAGTATAACTGTGTATTGTGTTTTCTTATGATATTGTGCAAGTGACACTTGTGGTACTGTAGGAGCTTCACTCGTCTCCTAGTTCAGCCTAAGCTGCTCTGCTAAGCTACCATTATCTATCAGCCTATGCTGCTAGACACCCTATACACTAAAAAGGGATAACTGGGCCTGGTGCAAGGTGCAAGTACCCCTTGGTACGCACTACAAGCCAGACCAGCCTCCTACATTGGTTGTGCAGTGGTGGGATAAGTGCTTTGAGACTACTTACCACTCTTGTCATTGTACTTTTCATAAGAGAAAAATATACAAAACAAGTTCAGTGTGTGTACACATAACTAAAAAGTTTTGCATTTCCTCTTTTCACTCTTTTCTAAAGTGCTGAAAAGTACTTCTAAACTTTCAAAAAGTTCTTAAAAGTTTAAAAAGTTTTTTCTGTCTTTCTAAAAAGTTCTGAAAACTTTTTTCTCTTTTTCTAACACTTTAACTCTCTCTAAAAATGTCTGGCACAGGCCAAACTACTGATCTGTCCAAACTTGCATATGACCACCTTAGCTGGAAAGGAGCAAGGAGTCTCTGTGTAGAGAGAGGTTTGATTGCAGGGAAGAATCCTTCCTTGGAATTGTTACTTAACATGCTTAGAGAACAAGATAAGGCTAAAAGTGCTCCATCTGTTGAAAAAGTAGCTAATGGTTCCCAATCTGATCCAGGGACTCCCCCAGGAAAAGGTTCAGGAAAGAAACTTCTTAGCCTGCCCATTACTAGACAGTCTAGCATAGTTGGTACTGAGGTGGAGTCACATCATACAGATGATGTGCTCTCACATTACACTGTCAGCCAAGCTGTTAGGGTGCCCTCTGTAAGGGACAGGTCTCCTTCTGTTCATTCCCATCATACCTCTGTGTCTAGGAATGTCCCTCCCACCAACCCTGATGACAGATTGTTAGAAAGGGAACTCAATAAGTTGAGGGTGGAACAAACCAGACTGAAGCTTAAAAAGCAACAGCTGGATTTGGATAGACAGTCATTAGAACTAGAGAAGGAAAGACAGAAGTTGGGTTTTGAAACCCATGGTGGCAGCAGCAGTATTCCCCATAGTCATCCTGCAAAAGAGCATGATTCCAGGAATCTGCATAAGATAGTTCCCCCCTATAAGGAGGGGGATGACATTAACAAGTGGTTTGCTGCACTTGAGAGGGCCTGTGTTGTACAGGATGACCCTCAAAGGCAGTGGGCTGCTATCCTATGGCTATCATTTAGTGGAAAAGGTAGGGATAGGCTCCTTACTGTGGAAGAAAGTGATGCCAAAAATTTTACAGTACTTAAGAATGCACTCTTGGATGGTTATGGCTTAACCACTGAACAATACAGGATAAAGTTCAGAGAGACCAAAAAGGAGTCTTCACAAGACTGGGTTGATTTCATTGACCATTCAGTGAAGGCCTTGGAGGGGTGGTTACATGGCAGTAAAGTTACTGATTATGACAGTGTAGGAAAGTACCATCTTGCCTGGCATGTTACCCCCATTTTTCACTGTATATATGTTGTTTTAGTTGTATGTGTCACTGGGACCCTGTTCTCCAGGGCGCCAGTGCTCATAAGTGTGCCTGAATGTGTTACCTGTGTAGTGACTAACTGTCTCACTGAGGCTCTGCTAATCAGAACCTCAGTGGTTATGCTCTCTCATTTCTTTCAAATTGTCACTAACAGGCTAGTGACCAATTTTACCAATTTACATTGGCTTTCTGGAACACCCTTATAATTCCCTAGTATATGGTACTGAGGTACCCAGGGTATTGGGGTTCCAGGAGATCCCTATGGGCTGCAGCATTTCTTTTGCCACCCATAGGGAGCTCTGACAATTCTTACACAGGCCTGCCACTGCAGCCTGAGTGAAATAACGTCCACGTTATTTCACAGCCATTTTACACTGCACTTAAGTAACTTATAAGTCACCTATATGTCTAACCTTTACCTGGTAAAGGTTAGGTGCAAAGTTACTTAGTGTGAGGGCACCCTGGCACTAGCCAAGGTGCCCCCACATTGTTCAGGGCCAATTCCATGAACTTTGTGAGTGCGGGGACACCATTACACGCGTGCACTACATATAGGTCACTACCTATATGTAGCTTCACAATGGTAACTCCGAATATGGCCATGTAACATGTCTAAGATCATGGAATTGCCCCCTCTATGCCATCCTGGCATTATTGGGACAATTCCATGACCCCAGTGGTCTGTAGCACAGACCCTGGTACTGCCAAACTGCCTTTCCTGGGGTTTCACTGCAGCTGCTGCTGCTGCCAACCCCTCAGACAGGTTTCTGCCCCCCTAGGGTCAAGCCAGGCTTGTCCCAGGATGGCAGAACAAAGGACTTCCTCTGATAGAGGGTGTTACACCCTCTCCCTTTGGAAAATGGTGTGAAGGCAGGGGAGGAGTAGCCTCCCCCAGCCTCTGGAAATGCTTTCTTGGGCACAGATGTGCCCAATTCTGCATAAGCCAGTCTACACCGGTTCAGGGACCCCTTAGCCCCTGCTCTGGTGCGAAACTGGACAAAGGAAAGGGGAGTGACCACTCCTCTGACCTGCACCTCCCCTGGGAGGTGTCCAGAGCTCCTCCAGTGTGCTCCAGACCTCTGCCATCTTGGAAACAGAGGTGCTGCTGGCACACTGGACTGCTCTGAGTGGCCAGTGCCACCAGGTGACGTCAGAGACTCCTTGTGATAGGCTCCTTCAGGTGTTAGTAGCCTATCCTCTCTCCTAGGTAGCCAAACCCTCTTTTCTGGCTATTTAGGGTCTCTGTCTCTGGGGAAACTTTAGATAACGAATGCAAGAGCTCATCAGAGTTCCTCTGCATCTCTCTCTTCACCTTCTGCCAAGGAATCGACTGCTGACCGCTCTGGAAGCCTGCAAAACTGCAACATAGTAGCAAAGACGACTACTGCAACTCTGTAACGCTGATCCTGCCGCCTTCTCGACTGTTTTTCTGGTGGTGCATGCTGTGGGGGTAGTCTGCCTCCTCTCTGCACTAGAAGCTCCGAAGAAATCTCCCGTGGGTCGACGGAATCTTCCCCCTGCAACCGCAGGCACCAAAAAGCTGCATTACCGGTCCCTTGGGTCTCCTCTCAGCACAACGAGCGAGGTCCCTTGAATCCACCAACTCTGTCCAAGTCACTCCCACAGTCCAGTGACTCTTCAGTCCAAGTTTGGTGGAGGTAAGTCCTTGCCTCCCCACGCCAGACTGCATTGTTGGAAACCGAATCTATTGCAACTACTCCGGCTCTCGTGCACTTCTGGCGGAAATCCTTTGTGCACAGCCAAGCCTGGGTCCACGGCACTCTAACCTGCATTGCACGACTTTCTAAGTTGGTCTCCGGCGACGTGGGACTCCTTTGTGTAACTTCGGGTGAGCACTGTTTCACACATTCTCGTAGTGCCTGTTTTGGGCACTTCTCTGGGTGCTACCTGCTGCTGAGAGGGCTCCTTGTCTTGCTCGACGTCCCCTCTCTCTCCTGGTCCAATTTGCGACCTCCTGGTCCCTCCTGGGCCACAGCAGCATCCAAAAACGCTAACAGCATGATTTGCAGCTAGCAAGGCTTGTTGGTGTTTTTTCGGCGGGAAAACACTTCTGCACAACTCTCCACTGCGAGACAAATCCGTCCACAAAAGGGGAAGTCTCTAGCCTTTTTCGTTCCAGCAGAAACCTCAGCTTCTTCTGTCCAGTAGAAGCTTCTTTGCACCCACAGCTGGCATTTCCTGGGCATATGCCCATCTCCGACTTGCTTGTGACTTTTGGACTTGGTCCCCTTCTTCCACAGGTACCCTAGATTGGAAATCCACTGTTGTTGCATTGTTGGTTTGTGTCTTTCCTGCATTATTCCTCTATCACGACTTCTTTGTCTTTTGGGGAACTTCAGTGCACTTTGCACTCACTTTTCGGGGTCTTGGGAGGGCTATTTTTCTAACTCTCACTATTTTATAATAGTCCCAGCGACCCTCTACAAGGTCACATAGGTTTGGGGTCCATTCGTGGTTCGCATTCCACTTTTGGAGTATATGGTTTGTGTTGCCCCTATCCCTATGTGTCCCCTTTGCATCCTATTGTAACTATACATTGTTTGCACTGTTTTCTAAGACTATACTGCATATTTTTGGTATTGTGTACATATAACTTGTGTATATTTGCTATCCTCTCACTGAGGGTACACTCTAAGATACTTTGGCATATTGTCATAAAAATAAAGTACCTTTATTTTTAGTATAACTGTGTATTGTGTTTTCTTATGATATTGTGCAAGTGACACTTGTGGTACTGTAGTAGCTTCACACGTCTCCTAGTTCAGCCTAAGCTGCTCTGCTAAGCTACCATTATCTATCAGCCTAAGCTGCTAGACACCCTATACACTAATAAGGGATACCTGGGCCTGGTGCAAGGTGTAAGTACCCCTTGGTACTCACTACAAGCCAGTCCAGCCTCCTACATTGGTTGTGCAGCGGTGGGATAAGTGCTTTGAGACTACTTACCACTCTTGTCATTGTACTTTTCATAAGAGAAAAATATACAAAACAAGTTCAGTTTGTGTACACATAGCTAAAAAGTTTTTGCATTTCCTCTTTTCACTGTTTTCTAAGTGCTGAAAAGTACTTCTAAACTTTCAAAAAGTTCTTAAAAGTTTAAAAAGTTTTTTTCTGTCTTTCCAAAAAAGTTCTGAAAACTTTTTTCTCTTTTTCTATCACTTTAACTCTCTCTAAAAATGTCTGGCACAGGCCAAAATGTTGATCTGTCCAAACTTGCATATGACAACCTTAGCTGGAAAAGAGCAAGGAGTCTCTGTGTAGAGAGAGGTTTGAGTGTAGGGGAGAATCCTTCCTTTGAACTGTTAATCAACATGCTTAGAGAACAAGATAAGGCCATAGGTGCCTCATCTGTTGAAAAAGTACCTAATAGTTCCCAATCTGATTCAGGGACTCACCCAGGAAAAGATTCAGGAAACAAACTTCCTAGCCTGCCCATTACTAGACAGTCTAGCATAGTTGGTAATGATGATGAGCCACACCATACAAATAGTGTTGTCTCACATCATAGCAAAAGCATTTATTCTCACCATACTGGTAGTGATGTTTCTGTAAGCCAAGCTGTTAGAATGATTTCTGTAAGGGACAGGTCTCCTTCTGTTCATTCCCATCATACCTCTGTATCTAAGAATGTCCCTCCCACCAACCCTGATAACAGAATGTTAGAGAGGGAACTCAATAAGTTGAGGGTGGAACAAACCAGACTGAAGCTTAAAAAGCAACAGCTGGATTTGGATAGACAGTCTTTTGAATTAGAGAAGAAAGACAGAAGTTGGGTTTAGATACCCATGGTGGCAGCAGCAGTATTCCCCATAGTCATCCTGTAAAAGAGCATGATTCCAGGAATCTGCACAAGATAGTTCCCCCTTATAAGGAGGGGGATGACATTAACAAGTGGTTTGCTGCACTTGAGAGGGCCTGTGTTGTACAGGATGTCCCTCAAAGGCAGTGGGCTGCTATCCTATGGCTATCATTTAGTGGAAAAGGTAGGGATAGGCTCCTTACTGTGAAAGAAAGTGATGCCAATAATTTCCAAGTTCTTAAGAATGCACTCCTGGACGGTTATGGCTTAACCACTGAACAATACAGGATAAAGTTCAGAGAGACCAAAAAGGAGTCTTCACAAGACTGGGTTGATTTCATTGACCATTCAGTGAAGGCCTTGGAGGGGTGGTTACATGGCAGTAAAGTTACTGATTATGACAGCCTGTATAACTTGATCCTGAGAGAGCATATTCTTAATAATTGTGTGTCTGATTTGTTGCACCAGTACTTGGTGGACTCTGATCTGACCTCTCCCCAAGAATTGGGAGAGAAGGCAGACAAATGGGTCAGAACAAGAGTGAACAGAAAAGTTCATACAGGGGGTGACAAAGATGGCAACAAAAAGAAGGATGGTAAGTCTTCAGACAAGGGTGGGGACAAATCTAAAAATGAGTCTTCATCAGGCCCACAAAAACACTCTGGTGCGGGTGGTGGGTCCAAATCCTCCTTTAATCAGAACAAGGAAAAGAAACCATGGTGCTATTTATGTAAAATAAAAGACCATTGGACAACAGATCCCAGTTGTCCAAAGAAAGGCACCAAGCCTCCTACCACTACAACCCCTACTGCTACCCCTAGTGTCCCTACTAATAGCAGTGGTGGTGGGAGCAAACCTACTAATAGCCAATCCAAGGGAGTAGCTGGGCTCACTTTTGGTAATTTAGTTGGGGTTGGCCTTGTTAGGCAGGCCACAGAGGCTGTGTTAGTCTCTGAGGGGGCTATTGATTTAGCCACCTTAGCTGCTTGTCCCCTTAATATGGATAAGTACAGGCAGCTACCCCTAATAAATGGTGTTGAGGTTCAGGCCTACAGGGACACTGGTGCCAGTGTGACTATGGTCATAGAGAAACTGGTCCACCCTGAACAACACCTACTTGGTCACCAGTACCAAGTAACCAATGCTCACAACAACACACTTAGCCACCCCATGGCTGTTGTTAATCTCAACTGGGGGGGGGTTACTGGTCCAAAGAAAGTTGTGGTAGCCTCAGATTTACCGGTAGACTGTCTACTAGGGAATGATTTGGAGACATCAGCTTGGTCAGATGTGGAGTTGGAGGCCAATGCAGCAATGCTAGGCATTCCAGGGCATATTTTTGCTTTGACAAGGGCTCAGGCCAAAAAGCAAAAAGGACAGGGTAGCTTGGATCCTGGAACAATGGACCAAGTGCTCCCTAAAGCTAGGGCTAGTAGAAGCAAACCACTTCCTACTATCCCTCCCTCCACAGTGGATTCTACTTCTGAGGAAGAAGAATTCCCTCCCTGTGCAGAACCTACACCAGAGGAGCTTCAAGCAGACACTGCTGAACTTTTGGGTGAAGGGGGGCCTGCCAGAGAGGAGCTGAGTGTGGCACAGCAAACCTGTCCCACATTAGAGGGTCTGAGACAGCAAGCTGTCAAACAGGCTAATGGGGATGTCAGTGACTCTCACAGAGTTTACTGGGAGGACAACGTCTTGTACACTGAGCATAGGGATCCTAAACCTGGAGCTGCGAGGAGACTAGTGATTCCTCAGGAGTACAGAAAGTTCCTCCTAACACTGGCACATGACATTCCCCTTGCTGGGCACCTAGGACAAATGAAAACTTGGGACAGGCTTGTTCCCTTGTTTCATTGGCCTAGGATGTCTGAGGACACAAAAGATTTTTGTAAGTCCTGTGAAACCTGTCAAGCCAGTGGCAAGACAGGTGGCACTCCAAAGGCACCCCTTATTCCACTGCCTGTGGTTGGGGTACCCTTTGAAAGGGTAGGGGTTGACATAGTTGGCCCCCTTGACCCTCCTACTGCTTCAGGCAATAGATTCATCTTGGTGGTAGTGGACCATGCCACAAGATACCCTGAAGCTATTCCTTTAAGGACCACTACAGCTCCTGCAGTGGCAAAGGCCCTCCTGGGAATATTTTCCAGGGTGGGCTTCCCAAAGGAAGTAGTATCAGACAGAGGAAGCAATTTCATGTCTGCATACTTAAAGGCCATGTGGAAGGAGTGTGGGGTAACGTACAAGTTCACCACACCCTATCATCCACAAACAAATGGACTGGTTGAGAGATTTAACAAAACTCTCAAAGGCATGATTATGGGTCTCCCTGAAAAACTCCGCAGGAGATGGGATATCCTTCTACCATGCCTCCTTTTTGCCTACAGGGAGGTACCCCAGAAAGGAGTGGGCTTTAGCCTCTTTGAACTTCTTTTTGGACACCCTGTTAGGGGTCCACTCACACTTGTAAAGGAGGGTTGGGAACAACCTTTAAAAGCTCCTAAGCAGGATATTGTGGATTATGTACTTGGCCTCAGATCAAGGATGGCTGAGTACATGAAAAAGGCCAGTAAGAACCTTCAGGCCAGCCAAGAGCTCCAGAAGCAATGGCATGATCAGAAGGCTGTTTTGGTGCAGTACCAACCAGGACAGAAAGTGTGAGTCTTGGAGCCTGTGGCCCCAAGAGCACTCCAAGATAAATGGAGTGGTCCCCACACAATTGTTGAGAAAAAGGGTGAAGTCACCTATTTGGTTGACTTAGGCACTGCAAGGAGTCCCCTTAGGGTGCTCCATGTAAACCGCCTGAAACCCTACTATGACAGGGCTGATCTCACCCTGCTCATGGCAACTGATGAGGGACAGGAAGAAGACAGTGATCCTTTACCTGATCTCTTCTCTTCCACAGAACAAGATGCTCTTGTGGAAGGTGTAGTTTTGGCTGATTGTCTTACTGCTGAGCAGAAAGACAATTGCATAAATCTCCTAGGTCAGTTTTCTGAACTCTTCTCTACTGTGCCAGGTACCACTTCTTGGTGTGAGCACACTATAGATACTGGAGACAGCTTGCCTGTCAAAAGTAAGATCTATAGGCAGCCTGACCATGTCAGGGACTGCATAAAGCAAGAAGTCCAGAAAATGTGAGTGGTTGAGCACTCTGAAAGTCCATGGGCTTCTCCTGTGGTACTTGTACCAAAACTGTGGGAGGCTGGACTGGCTTGTAGTGAGTACCAAGGGGTACTTGCACCTTGCACCAGGCCCAGTTATCCCTTATTAGTGTATAGGGTGTCTAGCAGCTTAGGCTGATAGATAATGGTAGCTTAGCAAAGCAGCTCAGGCTGAACTAGGAGACGTGTGAAGCTACTACAGTACCACTTAGTGTCATATGCACAATATCATAAGAAAACACAATACACAGTTATACTAAAAATAAGGGTACTTTATTTTTATGACAATATGCCAAAGTATCTTAGAGTGTACCCTCAGTGAGAGGATAGGAAATATACACAAGATATATATACACAATAGCAAAAATATGCAGTATAGTCTTAGAAAACAGTGCAAACAATGTATAGTTACAATAGGATGCAATGGGGAAACATAGGGATAGGGGCAACACAAACCATATACTCCAAAAGTGGAATGCGAACCACGAATGGACCCCAAACCTATGTGACCTTGTAGAGGGTCGCTGGGACTATTAGAAAATAGTGAGAGTTAGCAAAATAACCCTCCCCAAGACCCTGAAAAGTGAGTGCAAAGTGCACTAAAGTTCCCCTAAGGACAAAATAGTCGTGTTAGAGGGAAAATGCAAGGAAAACACAAATCAGCAATGCAACAACGATGGATTCCTGTCTGAGGGTACCTGTGGAACAAGGGGACCAAGTCCAAAAGTCACAAGCAGCTCGGAGATGGGCAGATGCCCAAGAAATGCCAGCGGTTGGTGCAAAGAAGCTCTTACTAGGCTGAAGAACTGTGAATACTGCAGGAACGACAAGGGCAAGAGACTTCCCCTTTGGAGGATGGATCCCCCACGCCTTGGAGAGTCGTGCAGAAGTGATTTCCCGCCAGATGGACGCCAACAAGCCTTGCTACACGCAAGTCGTGGGTTTGGCGTTTTTGGACGCTGCTGGGGCCCAGGAGGGACCAGGAGGTCGCAAATTGGACCTGCAGAGAGAGGGGACGTCGTGCAAGACAAGGAGCCCTCACTGAAGCAGGTACCACCTGGAGAAGTGCCAGAAACAGGCACTACGAGGATGCGTGAAACGGTGCTCGCCGAAGTTGCACAAAGGAGTCCCACGTCGCCGGAGACCAACTTAGAAAGTCGTGCAATGCAGGTTAGAGTGCCGTGGACCCAGGCTTGGCTGTGCACGAAGGATTTCCGCCGGAAGTGCACAGGGGCCGGAGTAGCTTGCAAAGTCGCGGTTCCCAGCAATGTAGCCCAGCGAGGTGAGGCAAGGACTTACCTCCACCAAACTTGGGCTGAAGAGACACTGGACTGTGTGGGTCACTTGGACGGTGTCGCTGGATTCGATGGACCTCGCTCGTCGTGCTGAGAGGAGACCCAAGGGACCGGTAATGCAGCTTTTTGGTGCCTGCGGTTGCAGGGGGAAGATTCCGTCGACCCACGGGAGATTTCTTCGGAGCTTCTGGTGCAGAGAGGAGGCAGACTACCCCCACAGCATGCACAAGCAGGAAAACAGTCGAGAAGGCGGCAGGATCAGCGTTACAGAGTTGCAGTAGTCGTCTTTGCTACTATGTTGCAGGTTTGCAGGCTTCCAGCGCGGTCAGCGGTCGATTTCTTATCAGAAGGTGAAGAGGGAGATGCAGAGGAACTCGGCTGAGCTCATGCATTCGTTATCTGAAGTTTCCCCAGAGACAGAGACCCTAAATAGCCAGAAAAGAGGGTTTGGCTACCTAGAAGAGAGGAAAGGCTACTAACACCTGAAGGAGCCTATCACAAGGAGTCTCTGACGTCACCTGGTGGCACTGGCCACTCAGAGCAGTCCAGTGTGCCAGCAGCACCTCTGTTTCCAAGATGGCAGAGGTCTGGAGCACACTGGAGGAGCTCTGGACACATCCCAGGGGAGGTGCAGGTCAGGGGATTGGTCACTCCCCTTTCCTTTGTCCAGTTTCGCGCCAGAGCAGGGGCTAAGGGGTCCCTGAACCGGTGTAGACTGGCTTATGCGGAATTGGGCACATCTGTGCCCAACAAAGCATTTCCAGAGGCTGGGGGAGGCTACTCCTCCCCTGCCTTCACACCATTTTCCAAAGGGAGAGGGTGTCACACCCTCTCTCAGAGGAAGTTCTTTGTTCTGCCATCCTGGGCCAGGCCTGGCTGGACCCCAGGAGGGCAGCTGCCTGTCTGAGGGGTTGGCAGCAGCAGCTGCAGAGAAACCCCAGGAAGGGCAGTCTGGCAGTACCAGGGTCTGTGCTACAGACCACTGGGATCATGGAATTGTACCAACAATGCCAGGATGGCATAGAGGGGGCAATTCCATGATCATAGACATGTTACATGGCCATATTCGGAGTTACCATGGTGAAGCTACATATAGGTAGTGACCTATATGTAGTGCACGCGTGTAATGGTGTCCCCGCACTCACAAAGTTCAGTGAATTGGCTCTGAACAATGTGGGGGCACCTTGGCTAGTGCCAGGGTGCCCTCACACTAAGTAACTTTGCACCTAACCTTTACCAGGTAAAGGTTAGACATATAGGTGACTTATAAGTTACTTAAGTGCAGTGTAAAATGGCTGTGAAATAACGTGGACGTTATTTCACTCAGGCTGCAGTGGCAGGCCTGTGTAAGATTTGTCAGAGCTCCCTATGGGTGGCAAAAGAAATGCTGCAGCCCATAGGGATCTCCTGGAACCCCAATACCCTGGGTACCTCAGTACCATATACTAGGGAATTATAAGGGTGTTCCAGTAAGCCAATGTAAATTGGTAAAAATGGTCACTAGCTTGTCAGTGACAATTTGGAAAGAAATGAGAGAGCATAACCACTGAGGTTCTGATTAGCAGAGCCTCAGTGAGACAGTTAGTCACTACACAGGTAACACATTCAGGCACACTTATGAGCACTGGGGCCCTGGGTTACCAGGGTCCCAGTGACACATACAACTAAAACAACATATATACAGTGAAAGATGGGGGTAACATGCCAGGCAAGATGGTACTTTCCTACACAACCCCCCCAAACGAAGGACAATAAGACTAGCCATTACCTGATGAGTCTTCATTGTCTAAGTGGAAATATCTGGAGAGTCCATCTGCATTGGAGTGGCTACTCCCAGGTCTATGTTCCACTGTATAGTCCATTCCCTGTAGGGATATGGACCACCTCAACAATTTAGGATTTTCACCTTTCATTTGTTTTAGCCAAAGTAGAGGTTTGTGGTCTGTCTGAACAATGAAGTGAGTGCCAAACAGGTATGGCCTCAACTTCTTCAGAGCCCAGACCACAGCAAAGGCCTCCCTCTCAATGGCAGACCAACGCTTTTCTCTAGGGGTCAACCTTCTACTAATAAAAGCAACAGGTTGATCCTGGCCCTCAGAATTAAGTTGTGATAGGACTGCCCCTACTCCTAATTCAGATGCATCAGTTTGGACATAGAATTTTTTAGAGTAACAAGGGCTTTTCAGGACAGGTGCAGAGCACATGGCCTGCTTCAGCTCCTCAAAAGCTTTCTGACAGTTTGCTGTCCATAATACCTTTTTAGGCATTTTCTTTGATGTGAGGTCATTAAGAGGGGCTGCAATGGAGCCATAGTTCTTAATGAACCTCCTGTAATACCCAGTGAGGCCTAGGAAGGCTCTCACCTGAGTCTGAGAGGTAGGGGGAACCCAATCAATAATAGTTTGGATTTTCCCCTGAAGTGGTGCAATCTGTTCCCCACCAACAAGGTGTCCCAGATAAACCACCTTACCCTGCCCTATCTGGCACTTTGAAGCATTGATAATGAGGCCTGCCTTTTGCAGGGCCTCCAAAACTTTCCATAGGTGGACCAGGTGATCATCCCAGCTGGAGCTAAATACAGCTATATCATCCAAATATGCTGCACTGAAAGCTTCCAGCCCTTGCAGGACTGTGTTCACCAACCTCTGAAAAGTGGCAGGTGCATTTTTCAAACCAAAACGCATTACAGTAAACTGGTACTGTCCTCCAATGGTAGAAAATGCAGTCTTAGATTTAGCATCTTCTGACAATTTGATCTGCCAATACCCTGCAGTCAAATCAAAAGTGCTTAGATACTTGGCAGATGCCAGTGTATCTATTAGCTCATCTGCCCTGGGTATAGGGTGAGCATCAGTTTTGGTTACCAGGTTGAGACCTCTATAGTCTACACAAAACCTCATTTCCTTCTTTCCATCTTTAGAATTGGGTTTTGGTACCAGCACCACAGGAGAAGCCCATGGACTGTCAGAGTGCTCAACCACTCCTAGTTCCAACATCTTCTGAACTTCTTGCTTTATGCAGTCCCTGACATGGTCAGGCTGCCTATAGATCTTACTTTTGACAGGTAAACTGTCTCCAGTATCTATAGTGTGCTCACACCAAGAAGTGGTGCCTGGCACAATGGAGAAGAGTTCTGAAAATTGTCCTAGGAGATTTATGCAATTATCTTTCTGCTCAGCAGTAAGACAATCAGACAAAACTACCCCTTCCACAAGAGCATCTTGTTCTGTGGAAGAGAAGAGATCAGGTAGAGGATCACTGTCTTCTTACTGTCCCTCATCTGTTGCCATGAGCAGGGTGAGATCAGCCCTGTCATAGTAGGGTTTCAGGCGGTTGACATGGAGCACCCTAAGGGGACTCCTGGCAGTACCTAAGTCAACCAAGTAGGTGACTTCACCCTTCTTTTCAACAATTGTGTGTGGACCACTCCATTTATCTTGGAGTGCTCTTGGGGCCACAGGCTCCAAGACCCACACTTTCTGCCCTGATTGGTACTGAACCAAAACAGCCTTCTGATCATGCCATTGCTTCTGGAGCTCTTGGCTGGCCTGAAGGTTTTTACTGGCCTTTTTCATGTACTCAGCCATCCTTGATCTGAGGCCAAGTACATAATCCACAATATCCTGCTTAGGAGCTTTTAAAGGTTGTTCCCAACCCTCCTTTACAAGTGTGAGTGGACCCCTAACAGGGTGTCCAAAAAGAAGTTCAAAGGGGCTGAAGCCCACTCCTTTCTGGGGTACCTCCCTGTAGGCAAAAAGGAGGCATGGTAGAAGGATATCCCATCTCCTGCGGAGTTTTTCAGGGAGTCCCATAATCATGCCTTTGAGAGTTTTATTAAATCTCTCCACCAGTCCATTTGTTTGTGGATGATAGGGTGTTGTGAACTTGTAAGTTACACCACACTCCTTCCACATGGCCTTTAAGTATGCAGACATGAAATTGCTTCCTCTGTCTGATACTACTTCCTTTGGGAAGCCCACCCTGGAAAATATTCCCAGGAGGGCCTTTGCCACTGCAGGTGCTGTAGTGGTCCTTAAAGGAATAGCTTCAGGATATCTTGTGGCATGGCCCACTACCACTAAGATAAACCTATTGCCTGAAGCAGTAGGAGGGTCAAGGGGGCTAACTATGTCAACCCCTACCCTTTCAAAGGGAACCCCAACCACAGGCAGTGGGATAAGGGGTGCCTTTGGAGTGCCACCTGTCTTGCCACTGGCTTGACAGGTTTCACAGGACTTACAAAATTCCTTTGTGTCCTCAGACATTCTAGGCCAATGAAACAATGGAACCAATCTGTCCCAAGTTTTCATTTGACCCAGGTGCCCAGCTAGGGGAATGTCATGTGCCAGTGTTAGGAGGAACTTTCTGTACTCCTGAGGAATCACTAATCTCCTGGCAGCTCCAGGTTTAGGATCCCTATGCTCAGTGTACAAGAGGTTGTCCTCACAGTAAACTCTGTGTGAGTCACTGACATCCCCATTAGCCTGTTTGACAGCTTGCTCTCTGAGACCCTCTAATGTGGGACAGGTTTGCTGTGCCACACTCAGCTCCTCTCTGGCAGGCCCCCCTTCAACCAAAAGCTCAGCAGTGTCTGCTTCCAGCTCCTCTGGTGTAGGTTCTGCACAGGGAGGGAATTCTTCTTCCTCAGAAGTAGAATCCACTGTAGAGGGAGGGATAGTAGGAAGTGGTTTGCTTCTACTAGCCCTAGCTTTAGGGAGCACTTGGTCCATTGTTCCAGGATCCAAGCTTCCCTGTCCTTTTTGCTTTTTGGCCTGAGCCCTTGTCAAAGCAAAAATATGCCCTGGGATGCCCAGCATTGCTGCATGGGCCTCCAACTCCACATCTGACCAAGCTGATGTCTCCAAATCGTTCCCTAATAGACAGTCTACAGGTAAATTTGAAGCTACCACAACTTTCTTTGGACCAGATACCCCCCCCCCAGTTGAGATTTACCACAGCCATGGGGTGGCTTTGTGTTATGTTGTGAGCATCGGTTACTTGGTACTGGTGTCCAAGTATGTGTTGTTCAGGGTGCACCAGTTTTTCAATCACCATTGTGACACTGGCACCTGTGTCCCTGTAGGCCTGGACCTCAACACCATTTATTAGGGTTAGTTGCTTGTACTTCTCCAAGTTATGGGGGCAAGCAACCAAAGTGGCTAAGTCAATAGCCCCTTCAGAGACTAAAGTAGCCTCTGTGGTCTCCCTAATCAGACCAACCCCAACTAAATTACCAAAAGTGAGCCCAGCTACTCCCTTGGATTGGCTATTAGTAGGTTTGCTCCCACCACCACTGCTATTAGTAGGGACACTAGGTGTAGCAGTAGGGGTTGTAGTGGTAGGAGCTGTGGTGCCTTTCTTTGGACAACTGGGATCTGTTGTCCAATGGCCTTTTATTTTACATAAATAGCACCATGGTTTCTTTTCCTTGTTCTGATTAAAGGAGGATTTGGGCCCACCACCCCCACCAGAGTGTTTTTGTGGGCCTGATGAAGACTCATTTTTAGATTTGTCCCCACCCTTGTCAGAAGACTTACCATCCTTCTTTTTGTTGCCATCTTTGTCACCCCCTGTATGAACTTTTCTGTTCACTCTTGTTCTGACCCATTTGTCTGCCTTCTTTCCCAATTCTTGGGGAGAGGTCAGATCAGAGTCCACCAAGTACTGGTGCAACAAATCAGACACACAATTATTAAGAATATGCTCTCTCAGGATCAAGTTATACAGGCTGTCATAATCAGTAACTTTACTGCCATGTAACCACCCCTCCAAGGCCTTCACTGCCTGGTCAATGAAATCAACCCAGTCTTGTGAAGACTCCTTTTTGGTATCTCTGAACTTTATCCTGTACTGTTCAGTGTTTAAGCCATAACCATCCGGGAGTGCATTCTTAAGAACTTGGAAATTATTAGCATCATTTTCTTTTACAGTAAGGAGCCTATCCCTACCTTTTCCAGTGAATGATAGCCATAGGATAGCAGCCCACTGCTTTTGAGGGACATCCTGTACAGCACAGGCCCTCTCAAGTGCAGCAAACCACTTGTTAATGTCATCCCCCTCCTTATAAGGGGGAACTATCTTGTGCAGATTCCTGGAATCATGCTCTTTTGCAGGATGACTATGGGGAATACTGCTGCTGCCACCATGGGTATCTAAACCCATTTTCTGTCTTTCCCTCTCTATTTCTAAAGACTGTCTATCCAAATCCAGCTGTTGCTTCTTGAGCTTCAGTCTGGTTTGTTCCACTCTCAATCTATTGAGCTCCCTTTCTAACAATCTGTCATCAGGGTGGGTGGGAGGGACATTTCTAGATACCGAGGTATGATGGGAATGAACAGAAGGAGACCTGTCCCTTAGAAGGGGCACCCTAACAGCTTGGCTACCAGCATAATGTGAGAGCACATCATCAGTATGATGTGATTCAACCTCTGTACCAACTATGCTAGACTGTCTAGTAATGGGCAGGCTGAGAAGTTTCTTTCCTGAACCTTTTCCTGGGGGAGTCCCTGGATCAGATTGAGAACCATTAGCTACTTTTTCTACAGATTGGGCACTTATGGCCTTATCCTGTACTCTAAGCATATTAATTAACAGTTCTAAGGAAGGATTCTTCCCTACACTCAAACCTCTCTCTATGCAGAGACTCCTTGCTCCTTTCCAGCTAAGGTGATCATATGCAAGTTTGGACAGTTCAACTTTTTGGCCTGTGCCAGACATTTTTAGAGAGAGTTAAAGTGATAGACAAAGAGAAAAAAGTTTTCAGAACTTTTTGGAAAGACAGAAAAAACTTTTTAAACTTTTAAGAACTTTTTGAAAGTTTAGAAGTACTTTTCAGCACTTAGAAAAGAGTGAAAAGAGGAAATGCAAAACTTTTTGGCTATGTGTATATAAACTGACCTTGTTTTGTATATTTTTCTCTTATGAAAAGTACAATGACAAGAGTGGTAAGTAGTCTCAAAGCACTTATCCCACCGCTGCACAACCAATGTAGGAGGCTGGACTGGCTTGCAGTGAGTACCAAGGGGTACTTGCACCTTGCACCAGGCCCAGTTATCCCTTATTAGTGTATAGGGTGTCTAGCAGCTTAGGCTGATAGATAATGGTAGCTTAGCAAAGCAGCTCAGGCTGAACTAGGAGACGTGTGAAGCTACTACAGTACCACTTAGTGTCATATGCACAATATCATAAGAAAACACAATACACAGTTATACTAAAAATAAAGGTACTTTATTTTTATGACAATATGCCAAAGTATCTTAGAGTGTACCCTCAGTGAGAGGATAGGAAATATACACAAGATATATATACACAATAGCAAAAATATGCAGTATAGTCTTAGAAAACAGTGCAAACAATGTATAGTTACAATAGGATGCAATGGGGAAACATAGGGATAGGGGCAACACAAACCATATACTCCAAAAGTGGAATGCGAACCACGAATGGACCCCAAACCTATGTGACCTTGTAGAGGGTCGCTGGGACTATTAGAAAATAGTGAGAGTTAGCAAAATAACCCTCCCCAAGACCCTGAAAAGTGAGTGCAAAGTGCACTAAAGTTCCCCTAAGGACAAAATAGTCGTGTTAGAGGGAAAATGCAAGGAAAACACAAATCAGCAATGCAACAACGATGGATTCCTGTCTGAGGGTACCTGTGGAACAAGGGGACCTAGTCCAAAAGTCACAAGCAGCTCGGAGATGGGCAGATGCCCAAGAAATGCCAGCGGTTGGTGCAAAGAAGCTCTTACTAGGCTGAAGAACTGTGAATACTGCAGGAACGACAAGGGCTAGAGACTTCCCCTTTGGAGGATGGATCCCCCACGCCTTGGAGAGTCATGCAGAAGTGTTTTCCCGCCGCATGGACGCCAACAAGCCTTGCTACATGCAAATCGTGCGTTTGGCGTTTTTGGACGCTGCTGGGGCCCAGGAGGGACCAGGAGGTCGCAAATTGGACCTGCAGAGAGAGGGGACGTCGATCAAGACAAGGAGCCCTCACTGAAGCAGGTAGGACCTGGAAAAGTGCCAGAAACAGGCACTACGAGGATGCGTGAAACGGTGCTCGCCGAAGTTGCACAAAGGAGTCCCACGTCGCCGGAGACCAACTTAGAAAGTCGTGCAATGCAGGTTAGAGTGCCGTGGACCCAGGCTTGGCTGTGCACGAAGGATTTCCGCCGGAAGTGCACAGGGGCCGGAGTAGCTTGCAAAGTCGCGGTTCCCAGCAATGCAGCCCAGCGAGGTGAGGCAAGGACTTACCTCCACCAAACTTGGGCTGAAGAGTCACTGGACTGTGGGAGTCACTTGGACGGTGTCGCTGGATTCGAGGGACCTCGCTCGTCGTGCTGAGAGGAGACCCAAGGGACCGGTAATGCAGCTTTTTGGTGCCTGCGGTTGCAGGGGGAAGATTCCGTCGACCCACGGGAGATTTCTTCAGAGCTTCTGGTGCAGAGAGGAGGCAGACTACCCCCACAGCATGCACAAGCAGGAAAACAGTCGAGAAGGCGGCAGGATCAGCGTTACAGAGTTGCAGTAGTCGTCTTTGCTACTATGTTGCAGGTTTGCAGGCTTCCAGCGCGGTCAGCGGTCGATTCCTTATCAGAAGGTGAAGAGGGAGATGCAGAGGAACTCGGCTGAGCTCATGCATTCGTTATCTGAAGTTTCCCCAGAGACAGAGACCCTAAATAGCCAGAAAAGAGGGTTTGGCTACCTAGGAGAGAGGAAAGGCTACTAACACCTGAAGGAGCCTATCACAAGGAGTCTCTGACGTCACCTGGTGGCACTGGCCACTCAGAGCAGTCCAGTGTGCCAGCAGCACCTCTGTTTCCAAGATGGCAGAGGTCTGGAGCACACTGGAGGAGCTCTGGACACCTCCCAGGGGAGGTGCAGGTCAGGGGAGTGGTCACTCCCCTTTCCTTTGTCCAGTTTCGCGCCAGAGCAGGGGCTAAGGGGTCCCTGAACCGGTGTAGACTGGCTTATGCGGAATTGGGCACATCTGTGCCCAACAAAGCATTTCCAGAGGCTGGGGGAGGCTACTCCTCCCCTGCCTTCACACCATTTTCCAAAGGGAGAGGGTGTCACACCCTCTCTCAGAGGAAGTTCTTTGTTCTGCCATCCTGGGCCAGGCCTGGCTGGACCCCAGGAGGGCAGCTGCCTGTCTGAGGGGTTGGCAGCAGCAGCTGCAGAGAAACCCCAGGAAGGGCAGTCTGGCAGTACCAGGGTCTGTGCTACAGACCACTGGGATCATGGAATTGTACCAACAATGCCAGGATGGCATAGAGGGGGCAATTCCATGATCATAGACATGTTACATGGCCATATTCGGAGTTACCATGGTGAAGCTACATATAGATAGTGACCTATATGTAGTGCATGCGTGTAATGGTGTCCCCGCACTCACAAAGTTCAGTGAATTGGCTCTGAACAATGTGGGGGCACCTTGGCTAGTGCCAGGGTGCCCTCACACTAAGTAACTTTGCACCTAACCTTTACCAGGTAAAGGTTAGACATATAGGTGACTTATAAGTTACTTAAGTGCAGTGTAAAATGGCTGTGAAATAACGTGGACTTTATTTCACTCAGGCTGCAGTGGCAGGCCTGTGTAAGATTTGTCAGAGCTCCCTATGGGTGGCAAAAGAAATGCTGCAGCCCATAGGGATCTCCTGGAACCCCAATACCCTGGGTACCTCAGTACCATATACTAGGGAATTATAAGGGTGTTCCAGTAAGCCAATGTAAATTGGTAAAAATGGTCACTAGCCTGTCAGTGACAATTTGGAAAGAAATGAGAGAGCATAACCACTGAGGTTCTGATTAGCAGAGCCTCAGTGAGACAGTTAGTCACTACACAGGTAACACATTCAGGCACACTTATGAGCACTGGGGCCCTGGGTTACCAGGGTCCCAGTGACACATACAACTAAAACAACATATATACAGTGAAAGATGGGGGTAACATGCCAGGCAAGATGGTACTTTCCTACAAAAACCCCATTCCAAAGATGGAAAGAAGGAAATGTGGTTTTGTGTCGACTATAGAGGTCTCAACCTTGTAACCAAAACTGATGCTCACCCTATACCCAGGGCAGATGAGCTCATAGATACACTGGCATCTGCCAAGTATCTAAGCACTTTTGATTTGACTGCAGGGTATTGGCAGATCAAATTGTCAGAAGATGCTAAACCTAAGACTGCATTTTCAACCATTGGAGGACATTACCAGTTCACTGTAATGCCTTTTGGTTTGAAAAATGCACCTGCCACTTTTCAGAGGTTGGTGAACACAGTCCTGCAAGGGCTGGAAGCTTTCAGTGCAGCATATCTGGACGATATAGCTGTCTTTAGCTCCAGCTGGGATGATCACCTGGTCCACCTATGGAAAGTTTTGGAGGCCCTGCAAAAGGCAGGCCTCACTATCAAGGCTTCAAAGTGCCAGATAGGGCAGGGTAAGGTGGTTTATCTGGGACACCTTGTTGGTGGGGAACAGATTGCACCACTACAGGGGAAAATCCAAACAATTATTGATTGGGTTCCCCCTACCACACAGACTCAGGTGAGAGCCTTCCTAGGCCTCACTGGGTATTACAGGAGGTTCATTAAGAACTATGGCTCCATTGCAGCCCCTCTTAATGACCTCACTTCAAAAAAGATGCCTAAAAAGGTATTATGGACAGCAAACTGTCAGAAAGCTTTTGAGGAGCTGAAGCAGGCCATGTGATCTGCACCTGTCCTGAAAAGCCCTTGTTACTCTAAAAAATTCTATGTCCAAACTGATGCATCTGAATTAGGAGTAGGGGCAGTCCTATCACAACTTAATTCTGAGGGCCAGGATCAACCTGTTGCTTTTATTAGTAGGAGGTTGACCCCTAGAGAAAAGCGTTGGTCTGCCATTGAGAGGGAGGCCTTTGCTGTGGTCTGGGCACTGAAGAAGTTGAGGCCATACCTGTTTGGCACTCACTTCATTATTCAGACAGACCACAAACCTCTACTTTGGCTAAAACAAATGAAAGGTGAAAATCCTAAATTGTTGAGGTGGTCCATATCCCTACAGGGAATGGACTATACAGTGGAACATAGACCTGGGAGTAGCCACTCCAATGCAGATGGACTCTCCAGATATTTCCACTTAGACAATGAAGACTCATCAGGTCATGGCTAGTCTTATTGTCCTTCGTTTGGGGGGGGGGGGGGTTGTGTAGGAAAGTACCATCTTGCCTGGCATGTTACCCCCATTTTTCACTGTATATATGTTGTTTTAGTTGTATGTGTCACTGGGACCCTGTTCTCCAGGGCCCCAGTGCTCATAAGTGTGCCTGAATGTGTTACCTGTGTAGTGACTAACTGTCTCACTGAGGCTCTGCTAATCAGAACCTCAGTGGTTATGCTCTCTCATTTCTTTCAAATTGTCACTAACAGGCTAGTGAACAATTTTACCAATTTACGTTGGCTTTCTGGAACACCCTTATAATTCCCTAGTATATGGTACTGAGGTACCCAGGGTATTGGGGTTCCAGGAGATCCCTATGGGCTGCAGCATTTCTTTTGCCACCCATAGGGAGCTCTGACAATTCTTACACAGGCCTGCCACTGCAGCCTGAGTGAAATAACGTCCACGTTATTTCACAGCCATTTTACACTGCACTTAAGTAACTTATAAGTCACCTATATGTCTAACCTTTACCTGGTAAAGGTTAGGTGCAAAGTTACTTAGTGTGAGGGCACCCTGGCACTAGCCAAGGTGCCCCCACATTGTTCAGGGCCAATTCCCTGAACTTTGTGAGTGCGGGGACACCATTACACGTGTGCACTACATATAGGTCACTACCAATATGTAGCTTCACAATGGTAACTCTGAATATGGCCATGTAACATGTCTAAGATCATGGAATTGCCCCCTCTATGCCATCCTGGCATTATTGGGACAATTCCATGATCCCAGTGGTCTGTAGCACAGACCCTGGTACTGCCAAACTGCCTTTCCTGGGGTTTCACTGCAGCTGCTGCCAACCCCTCAGACAGGTTTCTGCCCCCCTAGGGTCAGGCCAGGCTTGTCCCAGGATGGCAGAACAAAGGACTTCCTCTGAGAGAGGGTGTTACACCCTCTCCCTTTGGAAAATGGTGTGAAGGCAGGGGAGGAGTAGCCTCCCCCAGCCTCTGGAAATGCTTTCTTGGGCACAGATGTGCCCAATTCTGCATAAGCCAGTCTACACCGGTTCAGGGACCCCTTAGCCCCTGCTCTGGCGCGAAACTGGACAAAGGAAAGGGGAGTGACCACTCCCCTGACCTGCACCTCCCCTGGGAGGTGTCCAGAGCTCCTCCAGTGTGCTCCAGACCTCTGCCATCTTGGAAACAGAGGTGCTGCTGGCACACTGGACTGCTCTGAGTGGCCAGTGCCACCAGGTGACGTCAGAGACTCCTTCTGATAGGCTCCTTCAGGTGTTAGTAGCCTATCCTCTCTCCTAGGTAGCCAAACCCTCTTTTCTGGCTATTTAGGGTCTCTGTCTCTGTCTCTGGGGAAACTTTAGATAACGAATGCAAGAGCTCATCAGAGTTCCTCTGCATCTCTCTCTTCACCTTCTGCCAAAGAATCGACTGCTGACCGCGCTGGAAGCCTGCAAAACTGCAACATAGTAGCAAAGACGACTACTGCAACTCTGTAACGCTGATCCTGCCGCCTTCTCGACTGTTTTTCTGGTGGTGCATGCTGTGGGGGTAGTCTGCCTCCTCTCTGCACTAGAAGCTCCGAAGAAATCTCCTGTGGGTCGACGGAATCTTCCCCCTGCAACCGCAGGCACCAAAAAGCTGCATTACCGGTCCCTTGGGTCTCCTCTCAGCACAACGAGCGAGGTCCCTTGAATCCAGCAACTCTGTCCAAGTGACTCCCACAGTCCAGTGACTCTTCAGTCCAAGTTTGGTGGAGGTAAGTCCTTGCCTCCCCACGCCAGACTGCATTGTTGGAAACCAAGTCTTTTGCAACTACTCCGGCTCCCGCACACTTCCGGCGGAAATTCTTTGTGCACAGCCAAGCCTGGGTCCACGGCACTCTAACCTGCATTGCACGACTTTCTAAGTTGGTCTCCGGCGATGTGGGACTCCTTTGTGTAACTTCGGGTGAGCACCGTTTCACGCATCCTTGTAGTGCCTGTTTTGGGCACTTCTCCGGGTGCTACCTGCTGCTGAGACGGCTACTTGTCTTGCACGACGTCCCCTCTCTCTCCTGGTCCAATTTGCGACCTCCTGGTCCCTCCTGGGCCACAGCAGCATCCAAAAACGCTAACCACATGATTTGCAGCTAGCAAGGCTTGTTGGTGTTCTTTCGGTGGGAAAACACTTCCGCACAACTCTGCAAGGCGAGCGGGATCCGTCCACCAAAGGGGAAGTCTCTAGCCCTTTTCGTTCCTGCAGAAACCTCAGCTTCTTCTGTCCAGTAGAAGCTTCTTTGCACCCACAGCTGGCATTTCCTGGGCATATGCCCATCTCCGACTTGCTTGTGACTTTTGGACTTGGTCCCCTTGTTCCTCAGGTACCCTAGATTGGAAATCCACCATTGTTGCATTGTTGGTTTGTGTCTTTCCTGCATTATTCCTCTATCACGACTTCTTTGTCTTTTGGGGAACTTCAGTGCACTTTGCACTCACTTTTCGGGGTCTTGGGGAGGGCTATTTTTCTAACTCTCACTATTTTCTAATATTCCCAGCGACCCTCTACAAGGTCACATAGGTTTGGGGTCAATTCGTGGTTCGCATTCCACTTTTGGAGTATATGGTTTGTGTTGCCCCTATCCCTATGTGTCCCCATTGCATCCTATTGTAACTATACATTGTTTGCACTGTTTTCTAAGACTATACTGCATATTTTTGGTATTGTGTACATATAACTTGTGTATATTTGCTATCCTCTCACTGAGGGTACACTCTAAGATACTTTGGCATATTGTCATAAAAATAAAGTACCTTTATTTTTAGTATAACTGTGTATTGTGTTTTCTTATGATATTGTGCAAGTGACACTTGTGGTACTGTAGTAGCTTCACACGTCTCCTAGTTCAGCCTAAGCTGCTCTGCTAAGCTACCATTATCTATCAGCCTAAGCTGCTAGACACCCTATACACTAATAAGGGATACCTGGGCCTGGTGCAAGGTGTAAGTACCCCTTGGTACTCACTACAAGCCAGTCCAGCCTCCTACAGACAGCCTGCATAACATGATCCTGAGAGAGCATATTCTTAATAATTGTGTGTCTGATTTGTTGCACCTGTACTTGGTGGACTCTGATCTGACCTCTCCCCAAGAATTGGGAAAGAAGGCAGACAAATGGGTCAGAACAAGGGTGAACAGAAAAGTTCATACAGGGGGTGACAAAGATGGCAACAAAAAGAAGGATGGTAAGTCTTCTGACAATGGTGGGGACAAATCTAAGAATGAGTCTTCATCAGGCCCACAAAAACACTCTGGTGGGGGTGGTGGGCCCAAATCCTCTTTTAATCAAAACAAAGAAAAGAAACCATGGTGCTATTTATGTAAAGTAAAAGGCCATTGGACAACAGATCCCAGTTGTCCAAAGAAAAGCACCAAGCCTCCTACCACTACAACCCCTACTGCTACCCCTGGTGTCCCTACTAATAGCAGTGGTGGTGGGAGCAAACCTACTAATAGCCAATCCAAGGGAGTAGCTGGGCTCACTTTTGGTAACTTAGTTGGGGTTGGTCTTGTTAGGGAGACCACAGAGGCTGTGTTAGTTTCTGAGGGGGCTATTGATTTAGCCACCTTAGTTGCTTGTCCCCTTAATATGGATAAGTACAAGCAGCTACCCCTAATAAATTGTGTTGAGTTTCAGGCCTACAGGGACACTGGTGCCAGTGTGACTATGGTCATAGAGAAACTGGTCCACCCTGAACAACACCTACTTGGTCACCAGTACCAAGTAACCGATGTTCACAATAACACACTTAGCCACCCCATGGCTGTTGTAAATCTCAACTGGGGGGGGGGGGTTACAGGTCCAAAGAAAGTTTTGGTAGCCTCAGATTTACCTGTAGACTGTCTACTAGGAAATGATTTGGAGACATCAGCTTGGTCAGATGTGGAGTTGGAGGCCCATGCAGCAATGCTGGGCATCCCAGGGCATATTTTTGCTTTAACCAGGGCTCAGGCCAAAAAGCAAAAAGGACAGGGAAGCTTGGATCCTGGATCAATGGACCAAGTGCTCCCTAAAGCTAGGGCTAGTAGAAGCAAACCACTTCCTACTATCCCTCCCTCTACAGTGGATTCAACTTCTGAGGAAGAAGAATTCCCTCCCTGTGCAGAACCTACACCAGAGGAGCTTGAAGCAGACACTGCTGAGCTTTTGGGTGAAGGGGGGCCTGCCAGGGAGGAGCTGAGTGTGGCACAGCAAACCTGTCCCACATTAGAGGGTCTAAGACAGCAAGCTGTCAAACAGGCTAATGGGGATGTCAGTGACTCTCACAGAGTTTACTGGGAGGACAACCTCTTGTACACTGAGGCAAGGGATCCTAAACCTGGAGCTGCCAGGAGATTAGTGATTCCTCAGGAGTACAGAAAGTTCCTCCTAACTCTTGCCCACGTCATTCCCCTAGCTGGACATCTGGGACAAATGAAAACTTGGGACAGGCTTATTCCCTTGTTTCATTGGCCTAGGATGTCTGAGGACACAAAAGAGTTTTGTAAGTCCTGTGAAACCTGTCAAGTCAGTGGCAAGACAGGTGGCACACCAAAGGCACCCCTTATTCCACTGCCTGTGGTTGGTGTTCCCTTTGAAAGGGTAGGGGTTGACATAGTTGGCCCCCTTGACCCTCCTACTGCTTCAGGCAATAGGTTTAACATTGGTGGTAGTGGACCATGCCACAAGATATCCTGAAGCTATTCCTTTAAGGACCACTACAGCTCCTGCAGTGGCAAAGGCCCTTCTGGGAATATTTTCCAGGGTGGGCTTCCCAAAGGAAGTAGTATCAGACAGGGGAAGCAATTTCATGTCTGCATACTTAAAGGCCATGTGGAAAGAGTGTGGTGTGACTTACAAGTTCACTACACCCTATCATCCACAAACAAATGGACTGGTGGAGAGATTTAACAAAACTCTCAAAGGCATGATTATGGGTCTCCCTGAAAAACTCCGCCGGAGATGGGATATCCTTTTACCATGCCTCCTTTTTGCCTACAGGGAGGTACCCCAGAAAGGAGTGGGCTTCAGCCCCTCTGAACTCCTCTTTGGACACCCTGTTAGGGGTCCACTCACACTTGTCAAGGAGGGTTGGGAACAACCTTTAAAAGCTACAAAACAAGATAATGTGGATTATGTACTTGGCCTCAGATCAAGGATGGCTGAGTATATGAAAAAGGCCAGTAAAAACCTTCAGGCCAGCCAAGAGCTCCAAAAGCAATGGCATGACCAGAAGGCTGTTTTGGTTCAGTACAAACCAGGGCAGAAAGTGTGGGTCTTGGAGCCTGTGGCCCCAAGAGCACTCCAAGATAAATGGAGTGGTCCCCACACAATTGTTGAGAAAAAGGGAGAAGTCACCTATTTAGTTGACTTAAGCACTGCCAGGAGTCCCCTTAGGGTGCTCCATGTCAACCGCCTGAAACCCTACTATGACAGGGCTGATCTCACCCTGCTCATGGCAACTGATGAGGGACAGGAAGAAGACAGTGATCCTCTACCTGATCTCTTCTCTTCCACAGAACAAGATGCTCTTGTGGAAGGTGTAGTTTTGGCTGATTGTCTTACTGCTGAGCAGAAAGACCATTGCATAAATCTCCTAGATCAATTCTCTGAACTCTTCTCTACTGTGCCAGGTACCACTTCTTGGTGTGAGCACACTATAGATACTGGAGACAGCTTGCCTGTCAAAAGTAAGATCTATAGGCAGCCTGACCATGTCAGGGACTACATAAAGCAAGAGGTGCAGAAAATGTTAGACCTAGGAGTGGTTGAGCACTCTGAAAGTCCATGGGCTTCTCCTGTGGTACTTGTACCAAAACCCCATTCCAAAGATGGAAAGAAGGAAATGCGGTTTTGTGTAGACTACAGAGGTCTCAACCTGGTTACCAAAACTGATGCTCACCCTATACCCAGGGCAGATGACCTCATAGATACTCTGGCATCTGCCAAGTATCTAAGCACTTTTGATTTGACTGCAGGGTATTGGCAGATCAAGTTATCAGAAGATGCTAAACCTAAAACAGCATTTTCAACCATTGGAGGACATTACCAGTTCACTGTAATGCCTTTTGGATTGAAGAATGCACCTGCCACTTTTCAGAGGTTGGTGAACACAGTCCTGCAAGGGCTGGAAGCTTTCAGTGCAGCATATCTGGACGATATAGCTGTCTTTAGCTCCAGCTGGGATGATCACCTGGTCCACCTATGGAAAGTTTTGGAGGCCCTGCAAAAGGCATGCCTCACTATCAAGGCTTCAAAGTGCCAGATAGGGCAGGGTAAGGTGGTTTATCTGGGACACCTTGTTGGTGGGGAACAGATTGCACCACTACAGGGGAAAATCCAAACAATTATTGATTGGGTTCCCCCTACTACACAGACCCAGGTGAGAGCCTTAATAGGCCTCACTGGGTATTACAGGAGGTTCATTAAGAACTATGGCTCCATGGCAGCCCCTCTTAATGACCTCACATCCAAGAAAATGCCTAAAAAGGTATTATGTACAGCAAACTGTCAGAAAGGTTTTGAGGAGCTGAAGCAGGCCATGTGCTCTGCACCTGTCCTGAAAAGCCCTTGTTACTCTAAAAAATTCTATGTCCAAACTGATGCATCTGAATTAGGAGTAGGGGCAGTCCTATCACAACTTAATTCTGAGGGCCAGGATCAACCTGTTGCTTTTATTAGTAGGAGGTTGACCCCTAGAGAAAAGCGTTGGTCTGCCATTGAGAGGGAGGCCTTTGCTGTGGTCTGGGCACTGAAGAAGTTGAGGCCATACCTGTTTGGTACTCACTTCATTGTTCAGACAGACCACAAACCTCTACTTTGGCTAAAACAAATGAAAGGTGAAAATCATAAATTGTTGAGGTGGTCCATATCCCTACAGGGAATGGACTATACAGTGGAACATAGACCTGGGAGTAGCCACTCCAATGCAGATGGACTCTCCAGATATTTCCACTTAGACAATGAAGACCCATCAGGGAATGACTAGTCTTATTGTCCTTCGTTTGGGGGGGGGGTTGTGTAGGAAAGTACCATCTTGCCTGGCATGTTACCCCCATTTTTCACTGTGTATATGTTGTTTTAGTTGTATGTGTCACTGAGACCCTGGTATCCAGGACCCCAGTGCTCATAAGTGTGCCTGAATGTGTTACCTGTGTAGTGACTAACTGTCTCACTGAGGCTCTGCTAATCAGAACCTCAGTGGTTATGCTATCTCATTTCTTTCAAATTGTCACTAACAGGCTAGTGACCATTTTTACCAAATTACATTGGCTTACTGGAACACCCTTATAATTCCCTAGTATATTGTACTGAGGTACCCAGGGTATTGGGGTTCCAGGAGATCCCTATGGGCTGCAGCATTTCTTTTGCCACCCATAGGGAGCTCTGGCAATTCTTACACAGGCCTGCCACTGCAGCCTGAGTGAAATAACGTCCACGTTATTTCACAGCCATTTTACACTGCACTTAAGTAACTTATAAGTCATCTATATTTCTAACCTTTACCTGGTAAAGGTTAGGTGCAAAGTTACTTAGTGTGAGGGCACCCTGGCACTAGCCAAGGTGCCCCCACATTGTTCAGGGCAAATTCCCCCGACTTTGTGAGTGCGGGGACACCATTACACGCGTGCACTACATATAGGTCACTACCTATATGTAGCTTCACAATGGTAACTCCGAATATTGCCATGTAACATGTCTATGATCATGGAATTGCCCCCTCTATGCCATCCTGGCATAGTTGGCACAATCCCATGATCCCAGTGGTCTGTAGCACAGACCCTGGGACTGCCAAACTGCCTTTCCTGGGGTTTCACTGCAGCTGCTGCTGCTGCCAACCCCTCAGACAGGTTTCTGCCCTCCTGGGGTCAAGCCAGGCTTGACCCAGGATGGCAGAACAAAGGACTTCCTCTGAGAGAGGGTGTTACACCCTCTCCCTTTGGAAAATGGTGTGAAGGCAGGGGAGGAGTAGCCTCCCCCAGCCTCTGGAAATGCTTTCATGGGCACAGATGTGCCCAATTCTGCATAAGCCAGTCTACACCGGTTCAGGGGACCCCTTAGCCCTACTCTGGCGTGAAACTGGACAAAGGAAAGGGGAGTGACCACTCCCCTGACCTGCACCTCCCCTGGGAGGTGTCCAGAGCTCCTCCAGTGTGCTCCAGACCTCTGCCATCTTGGAAACAGAGGTGCTGCTGGCACACTGGACTGCTCTGAGTGGCCAGTGCCACCAGGTGACGTCAGAGACTCCTTCAGAGAGGCTCCTTCAGGTTTTGCTAGCCTATCCTCTCTCCTAGGTAGCCAAACCCTCTTTTCTGGCTATTTAGGGTCTCTGTCTCTGGGGAAACTTTAGATAACGAATGCAAGAGCTCATCAGAGTTCCTCTGCATCTCTCTCTTCACCTTCTGCCAAGGAATCGACTGCTGACAGCGCTGGAAGCCTGCAAAACTGCAACATAGTAGCAAAGACGACTACTGCAACTCTGTAACGCTGATCCTGACGCCTTCTCGACTGTTTTCCTGGTGGTGCATGCTGTGGGGGTAGTCTGCCTCCTCTCTGCACTAGAAGCTCCAAAGAAATCTCCCGTGGGTCAACGGAATCTTCCCCCTGCAACCGCAGGCACCAAAAAGCTGCATTACCGGTCCCTTGGGTCTCCTCTCAGCACGACGAGCGAGGTCCCTCGAATCCAGCAACTGTGTCCAAGTGACCCCCACAGTCCAGTGACTCTTCAGTCCAAGTTTGGTGGAGGTAAGTCCTTGCCTCCCCACGCCAGACTGCATTGCTGGGAACAGCGACTTTTGCAGCTACTCTGGCCTCTGTGCACTTCCGGAGGAAAATCCTTTGTGCACAGCCAAGCCTGGGTCCACGGCACTCTAACCTGCATTGCACGACTTTCTAAGTCGGTCTCCGGCGACGTGGGACTCCTTTGTGTAACTTCGGGTGAGCACCATTTCACGCATCCTCATAGTGCCTGTTTGTGGCACTTCTCTGGGAGCTACCTGCTGCTGAGAGGGCTCATTGTATTGCACGATGTCCCCTCTCTCTCCTGACGCAATTTGCGACATCCTGGTCCCTCCTGGGCCACAGCAGCATCCATAAACGCTTCCTGCACAATTTGCAGCTAGCAAGGCTTGTTGGCGGTCTTTCGGCGGGAAATCACTTCTGCACGACTCTCCGCAGCGTGCGGGATTGGTTCTCCAAAGGGGAAGTCTCTAACCCTTGTCGTTCCTGCAGAAACCTAACCTTCTTCTGTCCAGTAGAAGCTTCTTTGCACCCACAGCTGGCATTTCCTGGGCATCTGCCCATCTCCGACTTGCTTGTGACTTTTGGACTTGGTCCCCTCGTTCCACAGGTACCCTAGATTGGAAATCCATCGTTGTTGCATTGTTGGTTTGTGTCTTTCCTGCATTATTCCTCTATCACGACTTCTTTGTCTTTGGGGGAACTTTAGTGCACTTTGCACTCACTTTTCAGGGTCTTGGGGTGGGCTATTTTTCTAACCCTCACTATTTTCTAATAGTCCCAGCGACCCTCTACAAGGTCACATAGGTTTGGGGTCCATTCGTGGTTCGAATTCCACTTCTGGAGTACATGGTTTGTGTTGCCCCTATCCCTATGTGTCCCCATTGCATCCTATTGTAATTATACATTGTTTGCACTGTTTTCTAAGACTATACTGCATATTTTTAGTACTGTGTACATGTAACTTGTGTATATTTGCTATCCTCACTCTGAGGGTACACTCTGAGATACTTTGGCATATTGTCATAAAAATAAAGTACCTTTATTTTTAGTATAACTGTGTATTGTGTTTTCTTATGGTATTGTGCAAGTGACACTTGTGGTACTGTAGTAGCTTCACACGTCTCCTAGTTCAGCCTAAGCTGCTCTGCTAAGCTACCATTATCTATCAGCCTATGGTGCTAGACACCCTATACACTAATAAGGGATAACTGGGCCTGGTGCAAGGTGCAAGTACCCCTTGGCACTCACTACAAGCCAGTCCAGCCTCCTACAAAGTGTAAAGAGCACTAAACTATGAGAGTGCACAATGAGTATCTCACAAGGCTTTGAAGTGTTTTTGACAGCTCACTGAGTAAATATCGCCACTTTCCGGGGGGTAACACTTCTGAGTTACTAGAATTTCTCGAAGTCATAAGGAACATTTACTAGTTGTTCACTTGTAGGTGTCTGTGAAGTGGTTCATGCAAATGAGGTGACTATTGTAGGAAAGTACCATCTTGCCTGGCATGTTACCCCCATTTTTCACTGTATATATGTTGTTTTACTTGTATGTGTCACTGGGACCCTGGTATCCAGGGCCCCAGTGCTCATAAGTGTGCCTGAATGCGTTACCTGTGTAGTGACTAACTGTCTCACTGAGGCTCTGCTAATCAGAACCTCAGTGGTTATGCTCTCTCATTTCTTTCAAATTGTCACTAACAGGCTAGTGACCAATTTTACCAATTTACATTGGCTTTCTGGAACACCCTTATAATTCCCTAGTATATGGTACTGAGGTACCCAGGGTATTGGGGTTCCAGGAGATCCCTATGGGCTGCAGCATTTCTTTTGCCACCCATAGGGAGCTCTGACAATTCTTACACAGGCCTGCCACTGCAGCCTGAGTGAAATAACGTCCACGTTATTTCACAGCCATTTTACACTGCACTTAAGTAACTTATAAGGCACCTATATGTCTAACCTTTACCTAGTAAAGGTTAGGTGCAAAGTTACTTAGTGTGAGAGCACCCTGGCACTAGCCAAGGTGCCCCCACATTGTTCAGGGCCAATTACCCGGACTTTGTGAGTGCGGGGACACCATTACACGCGTGCACTACATATAGGTCACTACCTATATGTAGCTTCACAATGGTAACTCCGAATATGGCCATGTAACATGTCTATGATCATGGAATTGCCCCCTCTATGCCATCCTGGCATAGTTGGCACAATCCCATGATCCCAGTGGTCTGTAGCACAGACCCTGGTACTGCCAAACTGCCTTTCCTGGGGTTTCACTGCAGCTGCTGCTGCTGCCAACCCCTCAGACAGGTTTCTGCCCTCCTTGGGTCAAGCCAGGCTTGTCCCAGGATGGCAGAACAAAGGACTTCCTCTGAGAGAGGGTGTTACACCCTCTCCCTTTGGAAAATGGTGTGAAGGCAGAGGAGGAGTAGCCTCCCCCAGCCTCTGGAAATGCTTTCTTGGGCACAGATGTGCCCAATTCTGCATAAGCCAGTCTACACCGGTTCAGGGACCCCTTAGCCCTGCTCTGGCGCGAAACTGGACAAAGGAAAGGGGAGTGACCACTCCCCTGACCTGCACCTCCCCTGGGAGGTGTCCAGAACTCCTCCAGTGTGCTCCAGACCTCTGCCATCTTGGAAACAGAGGTGCTGCTGGCACACTGGACTGCTCTGAGTGGCCAGTGCCACCAGGTGACGTCAGAGACTCCTTCTGATAGGCTCCTTCAGGTGTTGCTAGCCTATCCTCTCTCCTAGGTAGCCAAACCCTCTTTTCTGGCTATTTAGGGTCTCTGTCTCTGGGGAAACTATAGATAACGAATGCAAGAGCTCATCAGAGTTCCTCTGCATCTCTCTCTTCATCTTCTGCCAAGGAATCGACTGCTGACCGCGCTGGAAGCCTGCAAAACTGCAACATAGTAGCAAAGACGACTACTGCAACTCTGTAACTCTGATCCTGCCGCCTTCTCGACTGTTTTCCTGGTGGTGCATGCTGTGGGGGTAGTCTGCCTCCTCTCTGCACTAGAAGCTGCGAAGAAATCTCCAGTGGGTCGACGGAATCTTCCCCCTGCAACCGCAGGCACCAAAAAGCTGCATTACCTGTCCCTTGGGTCTCCTCTCAGCATGACGAGCGAGGTCCCTTGAATCCAGCAACTCTGTCCAAGTGACTCCCACAGTCCAGTGACTCTTCAGTCCAAGTTTGGTGGAGGTAAGTCCTTGCCTCCCCACGCCAGACTGCATTGGTGGTAACCGCGACTTTTGCAACTTCTCCGGCCCCTGTGCACTTTCGGCGGAAATCCTTTGTGCACAGCCAAGCCTGGGTCCACGACACTCTAACTTGCATTGCACGACTTTCTAAGTTGGTCTCCGGCGACGTGGGACTCCTTTGTGTAACTTCGGGTGAGCACCGTTTCACGCATCCTCGTAGTGCCTGTTTCTGGCACTTCTCCGGGTGCTACCTGCTGCTAAGAGGGCTCCTTGTCTTGCTCGATGTCCCCTCTTCCTCCTGGTCCAATTTGCGACCTCCTGGTCCCTCCTGGGCCACAGCAGCGTCCAAAAATGCTAACCGCACAATTTGCAGCTAGCAAGGTTTGTTGGCATTCTTTCGGTGGGAAAGTTCTTCTGCACGACTCTACACGTCGAGAGGGATCCGTCCACCAAAGGGGAAGTCTCTAGCCCTTTTTGTTCCATCAGAAACCTCAGCTTCTTCTGTTAAGTAGAAGCTTCTTTGCACCCACAGCTGGCATTTCCTGGGCATCTGCCCATCTCCGACTTGCTTGTGACTTTTGGACTTGGTCCCCTTGTTCCACAGGTACCCTAGATTGGAAATCCATCGTTGTTGCATTGTTGGTTTGTGTCTTTCCTGCATTATTCCTCTATCACGACTTCTTTGTCTTTGGGGGAACTTTAGTGCACTTTGCACTCACTTTTCAGGGTCTTGGGGTGGGCTATTTTTCTAACCCTCACTATTTTCTAATAGTCCCAGCGACCCTCTACAAGGTCACATAGGTTTGGGGTCCATTCATGGTTCGCATTCCACTTCTGGAGTACATGGTTTGTGTTGCCCCTATCCCTATGTGTCCGCATTGCATCCTATTGTAATTATACATTGTTTGCACTGTTTTCTAAGACTATACTGCATATTTTTAGTACTGTGTACATGTAACTTGTGTATATTTGCTATCTTTCACTCTGAGGGTACACTCTGAGATACTTTGGCATATTGTCATTGTAGGAGGCTGGACTGGTTTGTAGTGAGTTCCAAGGGGTACTTACACCTTGCACCAGGCCCAGTTATCCCTTATTAGTGTATAGGGTGTCTAGCAGCTTAGGCTGATAGATAATGGTAGCTTAGCAGAGCAGCTTAGGCTGAACTAGGAGACGTGTGAAGCTACTACAGTACCACTTAGTGTCATATGCACAATATCATAAGAAAACACAATACACAGTTATACTAAAAATAAAGGTACTTTATTTTTATGACAATATGCCAAAGTATCTTAGAGTGTACCCTCAGTGAGAGGATAGGAAATATACACAAGATATATATACACAATAGCAAAAATATGCAGTATAGTCTTAGAAAACAGTGCAAACAATGTATAGTTACAATAGGATGCAATGGGGAAACATAGGGATAGGGGCAACACAAACCATACACTCCAAAAGTGGAATGCGAACCACGAATGGACCCCAAACCTATGTGACCTTGTAGAGGGTCACTGGGACTATTAGAAAATAGTGAGAGTTAGCAAAATAACCCTCCCCAAGACCCTGAAAAGTGAGTGCAAAGTGCACTAAAGTTCCCCTAAGGACAAAATAGTCGTGTTAGAGGGAAAATGCAAGGAAAACACAAATCAGCAATGCAACAACGATGGATTCCTGACTGAGGGTACCTGTGGAACAAGGGGACCAAGTCCAAAAGTCACAAGCAACTCGGAGATGGGCAGATGCCCAAGAAATGCCAGTGGTTGGTGCAAAGAAGCTCTTACTAGGCTGAAGAACTGTGAATACTGCAGGAACGACAAGGGCTAGAGACTTCCCCTTTGGAGGATGGATCCCACACGCCTTGGAGAGTCGTGCAGAAGTGTTTTCCCGCCGGATGGACGCCAACAAGCCTTGCTACACGCAAATCGTGCGTTTGGCGTTTTTGGACGCTGCTGGGGCCCAGGAGGGACCAGGAGGTCGCATATTGGACCTGCAGAGAGAAGGGACGTCGCGCAAGACAAAGAGCCCTCACTGAAGCAGGTAGCACCCGGAGAAGTGCCAGAAACAGGCACTACGAGGATGCGTGAAACGGTGCTCGCCGAAGTTGCACAAAGGAGTCCCACGTCGCCGGAGACCAACTTAGAAAGTCGTGCAATGCAGGTTAGAGTGCCGTGGACCCAGGTTTGGCTGTGCACAAAGGATTTCCGCCGGAAGTGCACAGGGGCCGGAGTAGCTTGCAAAGTCGCGGTTCCCAGCAATGCAGCCCAGCGAGGTGAGGCAAGGACTTACCTCCACCAAACTTGGGCTGAAGAGTCACTGGACTGTGGGGGTCACTTGTTCGGTGTCGCTGGATTCGAGGGACCTCGCTCGTCGTGCTGAGAGGAGACCCAAGGGACCGGTAATGCAGCTTTTTGGTGCCTGCGGTTGCAGGGGGAAGATTCCGTCGTCCCACGGGAGATTTCTTCGGAGCTTCTGGTGCAGAGAGGAGGCAGACTACCCCCACAGCATGCACAAGCAGGAAAACAGTCGAGAAGGCGGCAGGATCAGCGTTACAGAGTTGCAGTAGTCGTCTTTGCTACTATGTTGCAGGTTTGCAGGCTTCCAGCGCGGTCAGCGGTCGATTCCTTATCAGAAGGTGAAGAGGGAGATGCAGAGGAACTCGGCTGAGCTCATGCATTCGTTATCTAAAGTTTCCCCAGAGACAGAGACCCTAAATAGCCAGAAAAGAGGGTTTGGCTACCTAGGAGAGAGGAAAGGCTACTAACACCTGAAGGAGCCTATCACAAGGAGTCTCTGACGTCACCTGGTGGCACTGGCCACTCAGAGCAGTCCAGTGTGCCAGCAGCACCTCTGTTTCCAAGATGGCAGAGGTCTGGAGCACATTGGAGGAGCTCTGGACACCTCCCAGGGGAGGTGCAGGTCAGGGGAGTGGTCACTCCCCTTTCCTTTGTCCAGTTTCGCGCCAGAGCAGGGGCTAAGGGGTCCCTGAACCGGTGTAGACTGGCTTATGCAGAATTGGGCACATCTGTGCCCAACAAAGCATTTCCAGAGGCTGGGGGAGGCTACTCCTCCCCTGCCTTCACACCATTTTCCAAAGGGAGAGGGTGTCACACCCTCTCTCAGAGGAAGTTCTTTGTTCTGCCATCCTGGGCCAGGCCTGGCTGGACCCCAGGAGGGCAGCTGCCTGTCTGAGGGGTTGGCAGCAGCAGCAGCTGCAGAGAAACCCCAGGAAGGGCAGTCTGGCAGTACCCGCCAGTGCTACAGACCACTGGGATCATGGAATTGTACCAACAATGCTAGGATGGCATAGAGGGGGCAATTCCATGATCATAGACATGTTACATGGCCATATTCGGAGTTACCATGGTGAAGCTACATATAGGTAGTGACCTATATGTAGTGCACGCTTGTAATGGTGTGCCCGCACTCACAAAGTTCAGTGAATTGGCTCTGAACAATGTGGGGGCACCTTGGCTAGTGCCAGGGTGCCCTCACACTAAGTAACTTTGCACCTAACCTTTACCAGGTAAAGGTTAGACATATAGGTGACTTATAAGTTACTTAAGTGCAGTGTAAAATGGCTGTGAAATAACGTGGACGTTATTTCATTCAGGCTGCAGTGGCAGGCCTGTGTAAGAATTGTCAGAGCTCCCTATGGGTGGCAAAAGAAATGCTGCAGCCCATAGGGATCTCCTGGAACCCCAATACCCTGGGTACCTCAGTACCATATACTAGGGAATTATAAGGGTGTTCCAGTAAGCCAATGTAAATTGGTAAAAATAGTCACTAGCCTGTCAGTGACAATTTAGAAAGAAATGAGAGAGCATAACCACTGAGGTTCTGATTAGCAGAGCCTCAGTGAGACAGTTAGTCACTACACAGGTAACACATTCAGGCACACTTATGAGCACTGGGGCCCTGGGTTACCAGGGTCCCAGTGACACATACAACTAAAACAACATATATACAGTGAAAAATGGGGGTAACATGCCAGGCAAGATGGTACTTTCCTACAGTCATAAAATTAAAGTACCTTTATTTTTAGTATAACTGTGTATTGTGTTTTCTTATGATATTGTGCAATTGACACTTGTGGTACTGTAGTAGCTTCACACGTCTCCTAGTTCAGCCTAAGCTGCTCTGCTAAGCTACCATTATCTATCAGCCTAAGCTGCTAGACACCCTATACACTAATAAGGGATAACTGGGCCTGGTGCAAGGTGCAAGTACCCCTTAGTACTCACTACAAGCCAGTCCAGCCTCCTACATTGGTTGTGCAGTGGTGGGATAAGTGCTTTGAGACTACTTACCACTCTTGCCATTGTACTTTTCATAAGAGAAAAATATACAAAACAGGTTCAGTGTGTGTACACATAGCTAAAAAGTTTTGCATTTCCTCTTTTCACTGTTTTCTAAGTGCTGAAAAGTACTTCTAAACTTTCAAAAAGTTCTCAAAAGTTTAAAAAGCTTTTTTTTCTGTCTTTCTAAAAAGTTCTGAAAACGTTTTTCTCTTTTTCTATCACTGTAACTCTCTCTAAAAATGTCTGGCACAGGCCAAAATGTTGATCTGTCCAAACTTGCATATGATCACCTTAGCTGGAAAGGAGCAAGGAGTCTCTGCATAGAGAGAGGTTTGAGTGTAGGGAAGAATCCTTCCTTGGAATTGTTAATTAAATGCTTAGAGAACAAGATAAGGCAAAAAGTGCCCCATCTGTTGAAAAAGTAGCTAATGGTTCCCAATCTGATCCAGGGACTCCCCTAGTAAAAGATTCAGGAAAGAAACTTCCTAGCCTGCCCATTACTAGACAGTCTAGCATAGTTGGTACTGAGGTGGAGTCACATCATCCAGATGATGTGCTCTCACATTACACTGTCAGCCAAGCTGTTAGGGTGGCTTCTGTAAGGGACAGGTCTCCTTCTGTTCATTCCCATCATACCTCTGTATCTAGGAATGTCCCTCCCACCAACCCTGATGACAGAATGTTAGAGAGGGAACTCAATAAGTTGAGGGTGGAACAAACCAGACTGAAGATTAAAAAGCAACAGCTGGATTTGGATAGACAGTCTTTTGAAATAGAGAAGAAAAGACAGAAGTTGGGTTTTGAAACCCATGGTGGCAGCAGCAGTATTCCCCATAGTCATCCTGTAAAAGAGCATGATTCCAGGAATCTGCACAAGATAGTTCCCCCTTATAAGGAGGGGGATGACATTAACAAGTGGTTTGCTGCACTTGAGAGGGCCTGTGTTGTACAGGATGTCCCTCAAAGGCAATGGGCTGCTATCCTATGGCTATCATTTAGTGGAAAAGGTAGGGATAGGCTCCTTACTGTGAAAGAAAGTGATGCCAATAATTTTACAGTTCTTAAGAATGCACTCCTGGATGGTTATGGCTTAACCACTGAACAATACAGGATAAAGTTCAGAGAGACCAAAAAGGAGTCTTCACAAGACTGGGTTGATTTCATTGACCATTCAGTGAAGTCCTTGGAGGGGTGGTTACAAGGCAGTAAAGTTACTGATTTTGAAAGCCTGTATAACTTGATCCTGAGAGAGCATATTCTTAACAATTGTGTGTCTGATTTGTTGCACCAGTACTTGGTGGACTCTGATCTGACCTCTCCCCAAGAATTGGGAAAGAAGGCAGACAAATTGGTCAGAACAAGGGTGAACAGAAAAGTTCATACGGGGGTGACAAAGATGGCAACAAAAAGAAGGATGGTAAGTCTTCTGACAAGGGTGGGGACAAATCTAAAAATGAGTCTTCATCAGGCCCACAAAAACACTCTGGTGGGGGTGGTGGGCCCAAGTCCTCTTTTAATCAGAACAAAGAAAAGAAACCATGGTGCTATTTATGTAAAGTAAAAGGCCATTGGACAACAGATGCCAGTTGTCCAAAGAAAAGCACCAAGCCTCCAACCACTGCAACCCCTACTGCTAGCCCTAGTGTCCCTACTAATAGCAGTGGTGGTGGGAGCAAACCTACTAATAGCCAATCCAAGGGAGTAGCTGGGCTCACTATTGGTAACTTAGTTGATGTTGGTCTTGTTAGGGAGACCACAGAGGCTGTGTTAGTCTCTGAGGGGGCTATTGATTTAGCCACCTTAGTTGCTTGTCCCCTTAATATGGATAAGTACAAGCAGCTACCCCTAATAAATGGTGTTGAGGTTCAGGCCTACAGGGACACTGGTGCCAGTGTGACTATGGTCATAGAGAAACTGGTCCACCCTGAACAACACCTACTTGGTCACCAGTACCAAGTAACCAATGCTCACAACAACACACTTAGCCACCCCATGGCTGTTGTAAATCTCAACTGGGGGGGGGTTACTGGTCCAAAGAAAGTTGTGGTAGCCACAGATTTACCTGTAGACTGTCTACTAGGAAATGATTTGGAGACATCAGCTTGGTCAGATGTGTAGTTGGAGGCCCATGCAGCAATGCTGGGCATTCCAGGGCATATTTTTGCTTTGACAAGGGCTCAGGCCAAAAAGCAAAAAGGACAGGGAAGCTTGGATCCTGGAACAATGGACCAAGTGCTCCCTAAAGCTAGGGCTAGTAGAAGCAAACCACTTCCTACTATCCCTCCCTCTACAGTGGATTCTAATTCTGAGGAAGAAGAATTCCCTCCCTGTGCAGAACCTACACCAGAGGAGCTGGAAGCAGACACTGCTGAGCTTTTGGGTGAAGGGGGGCCTGCCAGAGAGGAGCTGAGTGTGGCACAGCAAACCTGTCCCACATTAGAGGGTCTCAGACAGCAAGCTGTCAAACAGGCTAATGGGGATGTCAGTGACTCTCACAGAGTTTACTGGGAGGACAACCTCTTGTACACTGAGCATAGGGATCCTAAACCTGGAGCTGCCAGGAGATTAGTGATTCCTCAGGAGTACAGAAAGTTCCTCCTAACACTGGCACATGACATTCCCTTAGCTGGGCACCTGTGTCAAATGAAAACTTGGGACAGATTGGTACCGTTGTTTCATTGGCCTAGGATGTCTGAGGACACAAAGGAATTTTGTAAGTCCTGTGAAACCTGTCAAGCCAGTGGCAAGACAGGTGGCACTCCAAAGGCACCCCTTATCCCACTGCCTGTGGTTGGGGTTCCCTTTGAAAGGGTAGGGGTTGACATAGTTGGCCCCCTTGACCCTCCTACTGCTTCAGGCAATAGGTTTATCTTAGTGGTAGTGGACCATGCCACAAGATATCCTGAAGCTATTCCTTTAAGGACCACTACAGCTCCTGCAGTGGCAAAGGCCCTCCTGGGAATATTTTCCAGGGTGGGCTTCCCAAAGGAAGTAGTATCAGACAGAGGAAGCAATTTCATGTCTGCATACTTAAAGGCCATGTGGAAGGAGTGTGGTGTAACTTACAAGTTCACAACACCCTATCATCCACAAACAAATGGACTGGTGGAGAGATTTAATAAAACTCTCAAAGGCATGATTATGGGACTCCCTGAAAAACTCCGCAGGAGATGGGATATCCTTCTACCATGCCTCCTTTTTGCCTACAGGGAGGTACCCCAGAAAGGAGTGGGCTTCAGCCCCTTTGAACTTCTTTTTGGACACCCTGTTAGGGGTCCACTCACACTTGTAAAGGAGGGTTGGGAACAACATTTAAAAGCTCCTAAGCAGGATATTGTGGATTATGTACTTGGCCTCAGATCAAGGATGGCTGAGTACATGAAAAAGGCCAGTAAAAACCTTCAGGCCAGCCAAGAGCTCCAGAAGCAATGGCATGATCAGAAGGCTGTTTTGGTTCAGTACCAACCAGGGCAGAAAGTGTGGGTCTTGGAGCCTGTGGCCCCAAGAGCACTCCAAGATAAATGGAGTGGTCCCCACACAATTGTTGAAAAGAAGGGTGAAGTTACCTACTTGGTTGACTTAGGCACTGCCAGGAGTCCCTTTAGGGTGCTCCATGTCAACCGCCTGAAACCCTACTATGACAGGGCTGATCTCACCATGCTCATGGCAACAGATGAGGGACAGGAAGAAGACAGTGATCCTCTACCTGATCTCTTCTCTTCCACAGAACAAGATGCTCTTGTGGAAGGTTTTGGCTGATTGTCTTACTGCTGAGCAGAAAGATAATTGCATAAATCTCCTAGGACAATTTTCAGAACTCTTCTCTACTGTGCCAGGCACCACTTCTTGGTGTGAGCACACTATAGATACTGGAGACAGTTTACCTGTCAAAAGTAAGATCTATAGGCAGCCTGACAATGTCAGGGACTGCATAAAGCAAGAAGTTCAGAAAATGTTGGAACTAGGAGTGGTTGAGCACTCTGACAGTCCATGGGCTTCTCCTGTGGTACTGGTACCAAAACCCAATTCTAAAGATGGAAAGAAGGAAATGAGGTTTTGTGTAGACTATAGAGGTCTCAACTTGGTAACCAAAACTGATGCTCACCCTATACCCAGGGCAGATGAGCTTATAGATACACTGGCATCTGCCAAGTATCTAAGCACTTTTGATTTGACTGCAGGGTATTGGCAGATCAAATTGTCAGAAGATGCTAAACCTAAGACTGCATTTTCTACCATTGGAGGACATTACCAGTTTACTGTAATGCCTTTTGGTTTGAAAAATGCACCTGCCACTTTTCAGAGGCTGGTGAACACAGTCCTGCAAGGGCTGGAAGCTTTTAGTGCAGCATATTTGGATGATATAGCTGTCTTTAGCTCCAGCTGGGATGATCACCTGGTCCACCTTTGGAAAGTTTTGGAGGCTCTGCAAAAGGCAGGCCTCACTATCAAGGCTTCAAAGTGCCAGATAGGGCAGGGTAAGGTGGTTTATCTGGGACACCTTGTTGGTGGGGAACAGATTGCACCACTTCAGGGGAAAATCCAAACTATTATTGATTGGGTTCCCCCTACCACTCAGACTCAGGTAAGAGCCTTCCTAGGCCTCACTGGGTATTACAGGAGGTTCATTAAGAACTATGGCTCCATTGCAGCCCCTCTTAATGACCTCACATCCAAGAAAATGCCTAAAAAGGTATTATGGACAGCAAGCTGTCAGAAAGCTTTTGAGGAGCTGAAGCAGGCCATGTGCTCTGCACCTGTCCTGAAAAGCCCTTGTTACTCTAAAAAATTATATGTCCAAACTGATGCATCTGAATTAGGAGTAGGGGCAGTCCTATCACAACTTAATTCTGAGGGCCAGGATCAACCTGTTGCTTTTATTAGTAGAAGGTTGACCCCTAGAGAAAAGCGTTGGTCTGCCATTGAGAGGGAGGCCTTTGCTGTGGTCTGGGCTCTGAAGAAGTTGAGGCCATACCTGTTTGGCACTCACTTCATTGTTCAGACAGACCACAAACCTCTACTTTGGCTAAAACAAATGAAAGGTGAAAATCCTAAATTGTTGAGGTGGTCCATATCCCTACAGGGAATGGACTATACAGTGGAACATAGACCTGGGAGTAGCCACTCCAATGCAGATGGACTCTCCAGATATTTCCACTTAGACAATGAAGACTCATCAGGTAATGGCTAGTCTTATTGTCCTTCGTTTGGGGGGGGGTTGTGTAGGAAAGTACCATCTTGCCTGGCATGTTACCCCCATTTTTCACTGTATATATGTTGTTTTAGTTGTATGTGTCACTGGGACCCTGGTAACCCAGGGCCCCAGTGCTCATAAGTGTGCCTGAATGTGTTATCTGTGTAGTGACTAACTGTCTCACTGAGGCTCTGCTAATCAGAACCTCAGTGGTTATGCTCTCTCATTTCTTTCCAAATTGTCACTGACAGGCTAGTGACCATTTTTACCAATTTACATTGGCTTACTGGAACACCCTTATAATTCCCTAGTATATGGTACTGAGGTACCCAGGGTATTGGGGTTCCAGGAGATCCCTATGGGCTGCAGCATTTCTTTTGCCACCCATAGGGAGCTCTGACAATTCTTACACAGGCCTGCCACTGCAGCCTGAGTGAAATAACGTCCACGTTATTTCACAGCCATTTTACACTGCACTTAAGTAACTTATAAGTCACCTATATGTCTAACCTTTACCTGGTAAAGGTTAGGTGCAAAGTTACTTAGTGTGAGGGCACCCTGGCACTAGCCAAGGTGCCCCCACATTGTTCAGAGCCAATTCACTGAACTTTGTGAGTGCGGGGACACCATTACACGCGTGCACTACATATAGGTCACTACCTATATGTAGCTTCACAATGGTAACTCCGAATATTGCCATGTAACATGTCTATGATCATGGAATTGCCCCCTCTATGCCATCCTGGCATTGTTGGTACAATTCCATGATCCCAGTGGTCTGTAGCACAGACCCTGGTACTGCCAGACTGCCCTTCCTGGGGTTTCACTGCAGCTGCTGCTGCTGCCAACCCCTCAGACAGGCAGCTGCCCTCCTGGGGTCCAGCCAGGCCTGGCCCAGGATGGCAGAACAAAGAACTTCCTCTGAGAAAGGGTGTGACACCCTCTCCCTTTGGAAAATGGTGTGAAGGCAGGGGAGGAGTAGCCTCCCCCAGCCTCTGGAAATGCTTTGTTGGGCACAGATGTGCCCAATTCTGCATAAGCCAGTCTACACCGGTTCAGGGACCCCTTAGCCCCTGCTCTGGCGCGAAACTGGACAAAGGAAAGGGGAGTGACCACTCCCCTGACCTGCACCTCCCCTGGGAGGTGCCCAGAGCTCCTCCAGTGTGCTCCAGACCTCTGCCATCTTGGAAACAGAGGTGCTGCTGGCACACTGGACTGCTCTGAGTGGCCAGTGCCACCAGGTGACGTCAGAGACTCCTGCTGATAGGCTCCTTCAGGTGTTAGTAGCCTTTCCTCTCTCCTAGGTAGCCAAACCCTCTTTTCTGGCTATTTAGGGTCTCTGTCTCTGGGGAAACTGTAGATAACGAATGCATGAGCTCAGCCGAGTTCCTCTGCATCTCTCTCTTCACCTTCTGATAAGGAAACGACCGCTGACCGCGCTGGAAGCCTGCAAACCTGCAACATAGTAGCAAAGACGACTACTGCAACTCTGTAACGCTGATCCTGCCGCCTTCTCGACTGTTTTCCTGCTTGTGCATGCTGTGGGGGTAGTCTGCCTCCTCTCTGCACCAGAAGCTCCGAAGAAATCTCCCGTGGGTCGACGGAATCTTCCCCCTGCAACCGCAGGCACCAAAAAGCTGCATTACCGGTCCCTTGGGTCTCCTCTCAGCACGACGAGCGAGGTCCCTCTAATCCAGCGACTCTGTCCAAGTGACCCCCACAGTCCAGTGACTCTTCAGCCCAAGTTTGGTGGAGGTAAGTCCTTGCCTCACCTCGCTGGGCTGCATTGCTGGGAACCGCGACTTTGCAGCTACTCCGGCCCCTGTGCACTTCCGGTGGAAATCCTTCGTGCACAGCCAAGCCTGGGTCCACGGCACTCTAACCTGCATTGCACGACTTTCTACGTTGGTCTCCGGCGATGTGGGACTCCTTTGTGCAACTTCGGCGAGCACCGTTTCACGCATCCTCGTAGTGCCTGTTTCTGGCACTTCTCCGGATGCTACCTGCTTCAGTGAGAGCTCTTTGTCTTGCTCGACGTCCCGTCTCTCTGCAGGTCCAATTTGCGACCTCCTGGTCCCTCCTGGGCCCCAGTAGTGTCCAAAAACGCCAAACGCACGATTTGCGTGTAGCAAGGCTTGTTGGCATCCTTCTGGCGGGAAAACACTTCTGCACGACTCTCCAAGGCGAGAGGGATCCGTCCACCAAAGGGGAAGTCTCTAGCCTTTTTCGTTCCTGCAGAAACCTCAGCTTCTTCTGTCCAGTCGAAGCTTCTTTGCACCCGCAGCTGGCATTTCCTGGGCATCTGCCCATCTCCGACTTGCTTGTGACTTTTGGACTTGGTCCCCTTGTTCCACAGGTACCCTAGATTGGAAATCCACAGTTGTTGCATTGCTGGTTTGTGTCTTTCCTGCATTATCCCTCTAACACGACTCTTTTGTCCTTAGGGGAACTTTAGTGCACTTTGCCCTCACTTTTTAGGGTCTTGGGGAGGGTTATTTTTCAAACTCTCACTATTTTCTAATAGTCCTAGCGACCCTCTACAAGGTCACATAGGTTTGGGGTCCATTCGTGGTTCGCATTCCACTTTTGGAGTATATGGTTTGTGTTGCCCCTATCCCTATGTTTCCCCATTGCATCCTATTGTAACTATACATTGTTTGTACTGTTTTCTAAGACTATACTGCATATTTTTGCTATTGTGTATATATATCTTGTGTATATTTCCTATCCTCTCACTGAGGGTACACTCTAAGATACTTTGGCATATTGTCATAAAAATAAAGTACCTTTATTTTTAGTATAACTGTGTATTGTGTTTTCTTATGATATTGTGCATATGACACTAAGTGGTACTGTAGTAGCTTCACACGTCTCCTAGTTCAGCCTAAGCTGCTCTGCTAAGCTACCATTATCTATCAGCCTAAGCTGCTAGACACCCTATACACTAATAAGGGATAACTGGGCCTGGTGCAAGGTGCAAGTACCCCTTGGTACTCACTACAAGCCAGTCCAGCCTCCTACAATATGTTGTTTTTGTTGTATGTGTCACTGGGACCCTGTTCTCCAGGGCCCCAGTGCTCATAAGTGTGCCTGACTGTGTTACCTGTGTAGTGACTAACTGTCTCACTGAGGCTCTGCTAATCAGAACCTCAGTGGTTATGCTCTCTCATTTCTTTCAAATTGTCACTAACAGGCTAGTGACCAATTTTACCAATTTACATTGGCTTTCTGGAACACCTTTATAATTCCCTAGTATATGGTACTGAGTTACCCAGGGTATTGGGGTTCCAGGAGATCCCTATGGGCTGCAGCATTTCTTTTGCCACCCATAGGAAGCTCTGACAATTCTTACACAGGCCTGCCACTGCAGCCTGAGTGAAATAACGTCCACGTTATTTCACAGCCATTTTACACTGCACTTAAGTAACTTATAAGTCACCTATATGTCTAACCTTTACCTTGTAAAGGTTAGGTGCAAAGTTACTAAGTGTGAGGGCACCCTGGCACTAGCCAAGGTGCCCCCACATTGTTCAGAGCCAATTCCCTGAACTTTGTGAGTGCGGGGACACCATTACACGCGTGCACTACATATAGGTCACTACCTATATTTAGCTTCACAATGGTAACTCCGAATATGGCCATGTAACATGTCTAAGATCATGGAATGGCCCCCTCTATGCCATCCTGGCATTATTGGGACAATTCCATGATCCCAGTGGTCTGTAGCACAGACCCTGGTACTGCCAAACTGCCTTTCCTGGGGTTTCACTGCAGCTGCTGCTGCTGCTGCTGCCAACCCCTCAGACAGGTTTCTGTCCTCCTGGGGTCAAGCCAGGCTTGTCCCAGGATTGCAGAACAAAGGACATCCTCTGAGAGAGGGTGTTACACCCTCTCCCTTTGGAAAATGGTGTGAAGGCAGGGGAGGGGTAGCCTCCCCCAGCCTCTGGAAATGCTTTCTTGGGCACAGATGTGCCCAATTCTGCATAAGCCAGTCTACACCGGTTCAGGGACCCCTTCGCCCCTGCTCTGGCGCGAAACTGGACAAAGGAAAGGGGAGTGACCACTCCCCTGACCTGCACCTCCCCTGGGAGGTGTCCAGAGCTCCTCCAGTGTGCTCCAGACCTCTGCCATCTTGGAAACAGAGGTGCTGCTGGCACACTGGACTGCTCTGAGTGGCCAGTGCCACCAGGTGACGTCAGAGACTCCTTGTGATAGGCTCCTTCTGGTGTTAGTAGCCTCTCCTCTCTCCTAGGTAGCCAAACCCTCTTTTCTGGCTATTTAGGGTCTCTGTCTCTGGGGAAACTTTAGATAATGAATGCAAGAGCTCATCCGAGTTCCTCTGCATCTCTCTCTTCACCTTCTGATAAGGAACCAACTGCTGACCGCGCTGGAAGCCTGCAAACCTGCAACATAGTAGCAAAGACGACTACTGCAACTCTGTAACGCTGATCCTGCCGCCTTCTCGACTGTTTTCCTGCTTGTGCATGCTGTGGGGGTAGTCTGCCTCCTCTCTGCACCAGAAGCTCCGAAGAAATCTCCCGTGGGTCGACGGAATCTTCCCCCTGCAACCGCAGGCACCAAAAAGCTGCATTACCGGTCCCTGGGGTCTCCTCTCAGCACGACGAGCGAGGTCCCTTGAATCCAGCAACTCTGTCCAAGTGACTGTCACAGTCCAGTGACTCTTCAGTCCAAGTTTGGTGGAGGTAAGTCCTTGCCTCCCCACTCCAGACTGCATTGTTGGTAACCGCGACTTTTGCAACTTCTCCGGCCCCTTTGCACTTCCGGCGGAAATTCTTTGTCGCACAGCCAAGCCTGGGTCCACAGCACTCTAACCTGCATTGCACGACTTTCTAAGTTGGTCTCCGGCGACGTGGGACTCCTTTGTGCAACTTCGGCGAGCACCGTTTCACGCATCCTCGTAGTGCCTGTTTCTGGCACTTGTCCGGGTGCTACCTGCTTCAGTGAGGGCTCCTTGTCTTGCTCGACGTCCCCTCTCCCTCCAGGTCCAATTTGCGACCTCCTGGTCCCGCCTGGGCCCCAGCAGCATCCAAAAACGCTAACCGCACAATTTGCAGCTAGCAAGGCTTGTTGACGTCCATTCGGCGGGAAAACACGTTTGCACGACTCTCCAAGGCGAGATGGATCCGTCCACCAAAGAGGAAGTCTCTAGCCCTTTTTGTTCTTGCAGAAACCTTGCTTCTTCTATCCAGTCGAAGCTTCTTTGCACCCGCAGCTGGCATTTCCTGGGCATCTGCCCATCTCCGGCTTGCTTGTGACTTTTGGACTTGGTCCCCTTGTTCCACAGGTACCCTAGATTGGAAATCCACAGTTGTTGCATTGTTGGTTTGTGTCTTTCCTGCATTATTCCTCTATTACGACTTCTTTGTCTCTTGGTGAACTTCAGTGCACTTTGCACTCACCTTTCAGGGTCTTGGGGAGGGCTAGTTTTCTAACTCTCACTATTGTCTAATAGTCCCAGCGACCCTCTACAAGGTCACATAGGTTTGGGGTCCATTTGTGGTTCACATTCCACTTTTGGATTATATGGTTTGTGTTGCCCCTATCCCTATGTGTCTCCATTGCATCCTATTGTAACTATACATTGTTTGCACTGTTTTCTAAGTCTATACTGCATATTTTTAGTACTGTATACATATAACTTGTGTATATTTGCTATCCTCACTCTGAGGGTACACTCTGAGATACTGTGACATATTGTCATAAAAATAAAGTGCCTTTATTTTTAGTATACCTGTGTATTGTGTTTTCTTATGGTATTGTGCAAGTGACACTTGTGGTACTGTAGTAGCTTCACACGTCTCCTAGTTCAGCCTAAGCTGCTCTGCTAAGCTACCATTATCTATCAGCCTAAGCTGCTAGACACCCTATACACTAATAAGGGATACCTGGGCCTGGTGCAAGGTGTAAGTACCCCTTGGTACTCACTACAAGCCAGTCCAGCCTCCTACAGGGTGTAAACAGGAAATAACTTAACCTTTGCATTCTCATCTATATATTTTCCAGAACTTCTAAAACTCTGTAATATCACATCTATGCCTCTGTAGTTCTGAAGTTTGGCCACTACAGACCTCAGGGGCGCTCTCAGCGGTGGTTTCCTCATCTGCACCCTGTGGGCCTGTTCCATTGAAAACCGGTTTAAAAATCCCTGTGGTGCTACTTCCTGCTTCAGGCATTTCTCAAAGTAGGCCCTGAAATCGTGTGCTTCCATGGCTTCAGTGAGTCTGGCTACACTCACCTTGTTACAGCAGGATCTCCGCTCCGTTCTCCAAAAGTCAGAATCTCTCTATGAGTTCTTTCGCTTGTTTTTCAATTGTGTTGATTCCAGGCATAGTTTTTCAAGGGCTTCTTTATTCCATTTCCCTCTTTCAGCTAGTTTTCGCTGGTCATCGCTGTGTAAGCCCATGTCGATTACCCCTGCATCAATCTTCTGCTCTAGAGCGGCTCTTGTATTTGCAATTGCAGCAAAGATCTTGTCAAATGTTGCCTGTGTCTGAGAGGTCTCAGCTATGCTGCCTTCATCTGATTTTCCAGGTTTATGAGCAAGGAGTCCACCATCAGCCTTTGCGGTCTGCGGGCATTGCCTGTAGTTTCAAAATGTTGGGTTTGTCCATAAGTTTGGCCTTCAATATTTTGTTGAAACACAATTCCTTACCAGTAAGGCTGTCCAAGGTTCTTAAGCCAGCCTGGATCGTATGACCAACAAGCTGAGTTTAGACATCCTTAGGGTGGTGAGGACTAAAATGGTTAGAGAAGCTTAAAATTATAAGTATGGAAGTTCAGATGAGTTCATTGTGGAGGACCTTTTCAACCACAGTCTGCATCCGTGTACTTTTGTTTTTCCATTGGTTTGTGGTTGCACTCAATAGGACCTGTCTGCTCTGTTGTCGAAAATGGTCTTCCTATGCAGAGATTGCACACTGAATGGGGCACTTCACTGAGTATAAGTCAAACTGTAACATAACATCTCTGTGTTACCCTCTGCACCATTGTCTGCGCTAGGAATATCAATTCTTCAGTGTCCGTCTTCATAAGTAGTCTTATTTTTCAGAGAATGTACCGATTTCTGGTGGCTCTCGAGTGAAAAGGAAGAAGTATGAAATCTATCTTTACTACAATAAATCTTCTTTAAAAATATACATTCAAATGAGCCCCTTCAGAATACAATTCACATTCACTGAAAGTCTTGCATCGTTATCTCAGCAAACAAGCTTCCCTATTCTTATCAACAAATACTGAAAACTTTCTTATTTAAAAACTATTTTCGAGATTAAAAATAGGAATGGGAAAATTATAGACTATAGTTAAACACAGACAAGACAGAGATCCTCATCTTCAGCATCAACCCCTCAGCATGGAACGACTCCTGGTGGCCCACCTCCCTAGGAACCGCACCCTGGCCCACCACCCACACATGCAACCTAGGATTCATACTGGACTCTACTCTCAGCATGACTGAGCAGGTCAACGCAATCTCTTCTTCCTGCTATAACACTCTTTGCATGCTCCGCAAGATCTTCAAGTGGATCCCCGTCGAAACCAGGAAAGCTGTCACCCACGCCCTGGTCAGCAGGCCGACTGGACTACGGTAATGCACTATATGCAGGAACAACAGGCAAACTCCAAACAAAGCTGCAAAGAATCCAGAACGCATCAGCCCTCCTCATTCTCAACGTTCCACGCTGCAACCACATCTCACCCCACCTCAAAGATCTACACTGGCTACCCGTATCGAAGAAGATCACCTTCAAACTCCTCACCCACGCACACAAAGCCCTCCACAACACAGGTCCAGCCTACCTCAATGGCAGACTCACCTTCCACACTCCCACCCGACATCTCCGCTCCGCCAGCATCGCCCTCGCCTACGTCCCCCGCACCACTGCCAGAGGAAGATCCTTTTCTTACCTAGCTGCCAAGATCTGGAACTCCCTACCGCTCAACCTACGCCAAACCCAGGACCTCCTAACATTCAGGAAACGCCTCAAGACATGCCTCTTCGACCAGTAGCTACCCCCCCCAGTGCCTTGAGACCCTGATGAGTAAGTAGCACGCTTTATAAATCACTTGATTGATTGATTGCCTGTGTGAGTGCTTGTGGACTGAAGTGTGCTGTCTGTGTTTGTTTGCGAGTCTTGTGTGATGTTTTGTGTGCATGCTTGTCTGACTGTGTGCGTGGGATGGGTTGGGGGTGAGGAGACTGGGACTGGGAAGTGGTAGTTGGAGGGAAGACAGAAGAAACAGGGACACTGGCTGCTGTCAGTGAAAAGGCCAGAGCCTGAAACGATCTCTGTAGGGCCGCCAAGCCACCATGAATGCCCTCCAGGAAGGCATTGCATTGCTGCATCCGGTATGCCAGCCCCGGGATGAAGGACATGCTCTCCCTCCTGGCTGAGCGGGTATAGGCAACTCGATGGGGAGCTACTGGGAGGGTGTAGGAGGCTGGCCTGGCTTATAGTGGGTACCCTGTGGTACTGACACCTTGTGCCAGGTCCAGTTATCCCTTATTAGTAGAATAGAGGTGTTCTAGCAGCTTAGGCTGATAGAGGTAGCTATAGCAGAGCAGCTTAGGCTGAACTAGGAGACATGCAAAGCTCCTACTATACCACTTATATCATATAGCACTATATCATAAGAAAACACACTATTCAGAGTTACTAAAAATAAAGGTACTTTATGTTAGTGACAATACGCCAAACGTATCTCAGAGGATGTACTCCCTTAGGAGGTAAGTGATATACACAAATTATATGCACACAAACCAAAAAGCAGGTAAATAACAATTAGAAAAGTAGTGCAACCACTGTAGAACACAATAGAATGCAATAGGAGACAATAGGCGTAGGGGCAACACCAACCATATACTCCAAAAGTGGAATGCGAACCACGAATGGACCCCAGGCCTAGTGTAGTGTGTAGAGGGTCGCTGGGAGTGTAAGAGAACACTAAGGGTGTCCAAGATACCCCACCCCAAGACCCTGAAAAGTAGGAGTAAATTTACCCCACTACCCCAGAAAGACAGTAAAGTCGAGATAGGAGATTCTGCAAGGACAACAACTGACTGCAAAATACTGAAGAGGGATTCCTGGACCTGAGGACCTGTAAAGAAAGGAGACCAAGTCCAAGAGTCACGCAAGTGTCCAGGGGGGCAGGAGCCCATCAAACCCCGGATGAAGGTGCAAAAGTGCTGCCTCCGGGTGGAAGAAGCCGAAGATTCTGCAACAACGGAAGGGGCCAGGAACTTCTCCTTTGGTCAGAAGATGTTGCACGGTGGGCTGGAGGATGCAGAGTTGTTTCCAGGCAAAAAAAACGCAAACGATCCTTGCTAGCTGCAAGAGTTGCAGTTGAGGATTTTGGGTGCTGCTGGGGCCCTGGAAGGACCAGGAGGTCGCCCCTTGGAGGAGGAGACAGAGGGGGCGCTCAGCAACTCAGAAAGCCCCGCAAAAGCAGGCAGCACCCGCAGAAGCACCTGAACAGGCACTTAGAAGATCTGAGGACAGCAGTCGACTCAGAGTCACAAAGGAGGGTCCCAAGACGTCCAAATCAGCGAGATGGGCAATGCAGGACGGAGTGCTGGTGACCTGGACTAGGCTGTGCATGAAGGAAGTCTTGCAAAAGTGCACAGAAGCCCGAACATCTGCAGTTCATGCAGTACTCAGGATTACTGTCTGGCGTGGGGAGGCAAGGACTTACCTCCACCAAATTTGATCAGAAGGGCCACTGGACTGTCGAAGACACTTGGACCCAGCTCTTGTGTTCCAGGGACCACGCTCGTCAGGATGAGAGGGGACCCAGAGGTGATGCAGATGTTTGGTGCTTGTGTTGGGAGGGGGAAGATTCCGTCAACCCACTGGAGATTTCTTCTTGGCTTCCAGTGCAGGGTGAAGGCAGACAGCCCTCAGAGCATGCACCACCAGGAAACAGTCGAGAAAGCTGGCAGGATGAAGCGCTACAATGTTGCTGGTAGTTGTCTTGCTATTTTATTGCGGTTTTGCAGGAGTCCTGGAGCAGTCAGCGGTCGATCCTTGGCAGAAGTCGAAGAGGGGAGTGCAGAGGAACTCTGGTGAGCTCTTGCATTCGTTATCTGAGGAATAGCCCAGAGGAGAGACCCTAAATAGCCAGAAAAGGAGGTTTGGCTACCAAGAGAGGTAAGCACCTATCAGGAGGGGTCTCTGATGTCACCTGCTGGCACTGGCCAATCAGAGCAGTCCAGTGTGCCCCCAACACCACTGAATCCAAGATGGCAGAGGTCTGGGACACACTGGAGGAGCTCTGGGCACCTCCCCTGGGAGGTACTGGTCAGGGGAGTGGTCACCCCCCTTTCCTTTGTCCAGTTTCGTGCCAGAGCAGGGCTGGGGGATCCCTGAACCGGTGTAGACTGGCTTATGCAGAGATGGGCACCATCTGTGCCCATCAAAGCATTTCCAAAGGCTGGGGGAGGCTACTCCTCCCCAGCCCTTCACACCTATTCCCAAAGGGAGAGGGTGTAACACCCTCTCTCAGAGGAAATCCTTTGTTCTGCCTTCCTGGGATGCCCAGTTCCCAGGAGGGCATAATCCTGTCTGAGGGGTTGGCAGCACCAGCAGCTGCTGTGGAAACCCCGGAAAGGCAGTTTGGCAGTACCCGGGTTCTGTGCTAGAGGCCCGGGGGATTATGGAATTGTCTCCCCATTACCAGAATGGTATTGGGGTGACAATTCCATGATTCCAGACATGTTACATGGCCACGTTCAGAGTTACCATTGTGACGCTACACATAGGTAGTGACCTATGTATAGTGCACGCGTGTAATGGTGTCCCCGCACTCACAAAGTTCGGGGAATTTGCCCTGAACGATGTGGGAGCACCTTGGCTAGTGCCAGGGTGCCCACACACTAAGGGCCAGATGTAGCAAAGGTTTTTACCCATTGTATGTCTATGGGAAAAAGTGTTCGTACATATGGCCCTAAGTAACTTGGCACCTAACCTTCACCAAGTGAGGGTTAGACATATAGGTGACTTATAACTTACTTATGAGCAGTGAAAAATGGCTGTGAAATAACGTGGACGCTATTTCACTCAGGCTGCAGTGGCAGGCCTGTGTAAGAATTGGGATCTCTTGGAACCCCAATACCCTGGGTACCTAAGTACCATATACAAGGGAATTATATGGATGAGAATTGGTAATTTTAGTCACTAGCCTGCAGTGACAATTTTAGAAAGCAGAGAGAGCATAAACACCGAGGTTCTGGTTAGCAGAGACTCAGTGATACAGTTAGGCACCACACAGGGAACACATACATGGCATACATTATGAGCACTGGGGTCCTGCCTGGCAGGATCCCAGTGACACATGGGCAAAAACAAACATACATACAGTGAAAATGGGGGTAAAATGCCAGTGTCCGTTCTTGATGTAACACTACATCAACTGTAACACTAACTTTGTGATTTATATTTTAGGGTGTGCAAGCAAGGAAATATATGTGGGTAGCACTATAAGATCTCTCAAACAAAGAATACAGGAACATGTGCGTGCCATTTGGAAAAATGACAGTAGGTACCCACTGACATCACACATTGCGTTGGTTCATCCTCATGATGGTTTAATTTGGTTTCAAGGGATTGACCACATCCCGCAACATCCCAGGGGAGGGAATAGGGAATTACAACTACGCAAAAGGGAGGCAGCTTGGATATGCCGTTTACGGGCAGTAGAATTGGGACACAACACAGATCATGAATTCCATTACTTTTTATAATACTACGGGTTCATATGAGGCCCATTTGCAATTAGCACTTATTTAATATAATACTTTTTTGTACAACAAATTAGTCTTTGCTTAAACTTCATGTATGACATGTATATGAGGTCTCAGCTTAGGCATCCATAGAAAATTTCTCATTCTTACTGACCAATTCTATATGATACCATCTGATTGTTGAATGGCATTTTTTTGAAAATCCCTTAAGTTCTTTGATGTATTTATTTACTGACCAATTCTATATGATACCATTTGATTGTTGAATGGCATGTTTTTGGAGATCCCTTAAGTCCTTTTGATGTATTTTTCTATGGCTATACCTTTAATAATTGTACGTATTTATTTTTTGTGCAACAAATTAGTCCTTGCTTAAATTTCATGTATGACAGGTTTATTAGGTCTTAGTATAGGCCTCCATAGAAAATTACTTATTCTTACTGACCAATTCTATATAATACCATTTGGTTGTTGAATGGCATTTCTTTGGATATCCCTTAAGTTCTTTTGATGTATTTTTCCATGGCTATACCTTTAAATTGTACTTATTTATTTTCTGTACAACAAATTAGCCTTTGCTTAAACTTTATGTATGACATGTTTATCAGGTCTCAGCGTAGGCCTCCATAGAAAATTTATCATTCTTACTGACCAATTCTATATGATACCATTTGATTGTTGAATGGCATCTCTTCAGAAATCCCTTAAGTTCTTTTGATGTATTTTTCCAAGGCTATACCTTTAAATTGTAATATTTATAACCTTCTGCTTGCCTGTGTACAAGCTATTGACAATGTTTTTCCACACCTTTTTTTCACTCCTTTTCAACAAGAAAAATATTTCTTTCTTATGAACAATTTTGTGTTGTCACCCACTTTCATTGCATGCTGTGACACATTTTTCCAATAACCTGCTCGTTGCATGGGGATACTAACCACCTTCTACTATAATACACCTCTACTTACTCTGGTTTCTTGTACTTATCCCTTTCCTTTTCTCTCTCACTTTCTATTTTTGCCCACTTTCCTTATTCCTTTTTACCTTTCTTTCTGTCCATCGGACATCTGGGATTTTGATTTCCAATTTAATATATTTCTTTGAAGATACGGGGCTTCCCTTTGCGTTTTATACACTGTACACGCTTTTCCACCTTCCAAGATGGCCACTAAACTTTGTCTTCCTTTTTTCATTAGAACATAGTGAATATATACGAACACGACGACTGCTAAATGCAGTCCGTCGTTTATTTTCACACATTCTTGCCGGATACAGCGGAAGCTCACGGGACTTGGCGTCCACCTTTCCCCCCTTTTTTAAATCTTACCGCGTACACGACTAGTGTACACACGAGTAGCGGAACGGGCGGCACACGGCCGGGCCCGTCACTCTTTATTTTCACCGGCCCCTGACACTTCTTCGACTGCTCGCTCAAATAACTTTTGACATACTGCACAGGTAAGGGCAGCATATTGGTGTGTACCAGCACGGCTACATTTCTTTGAAGGGCGGTATTTTGCTTTTTATTAGCATTACTAGCTTTGGCACTTTTTGTCTTTATCCTCGAGGATGCCTCTCTCCCTCCTCAAGGTCATTTATAATGTTTGGTATTGTCAACACTGGGAGATATTTACCTTCCCATTATTCTTGTCTTTTTCATGCGACCAGTGGTTCCTGTTCTTTATTATATATTAAGACAATCATTATTTCGGTTTTTCCACTAGGCTCACTATATGCCTTTGTGTATTTACACTTTGCAAAATTACTTTCGCAACATCTGGAATACTATCTTGGTATGTTTTTCGACTTATTTTTTCAAACTTTTATTATCTTTTGCACTTATGTGAGTCTTGACTCTTGGCGGAGGAATTCTTTGTTTGAACTTTCAACACCTCATGTGCACTTATTATTTTTTACGAGGAATCTGTTTCATCACATTGTCTGCATGTGTTTTTCCCTTACCTATACTCAATTCACGTTGCACTTTTTGGATTCTCCTTGGTGCTTATCTCCTCTCCTTGCTGGTTCCTTTGACCATGTACAATTTTATTTTTGATCTAGACTAACTTAATATTTAAAACTTCTTTGCATTGTACTTTTGATGTATCATCATAAAATGTTTTTGTTCAGTCACTAGTATGTAAAATAGCACTTTATATGTCAATATGGTGTTTTCTGGTGATATATTGATATTATTAAATTATCCCTTCATTTTTTCATGGTTATATGTTACTTTGCAGCCCTGAGGAAGCCCATCTGTATGGGGCGAAACGCGTTGGCTGCTTTTTCCTTATGAACCTCATGTTACAACAAGCTCTTTACGCCAATAAAATATCTTCAGAAGGCAACTGAGAGAAGTCTCGCTTTATTATCATTTCAACAGCATTGGACTCTTCCTGCTCACTGTGGTTGCTGGATGCTCTGGGGTGGTGCACCCCCTGAATGTTTTTGACTTTGGAGACGTATCTGCATGATTGTATCATTGTTACCTCTTTTATGGATATTTTGGGGCATATTTATACTCTGTTTGCGCCGAATGTGCGTAAAAGTTTTTGACGCAAATTCAGCGCAAACCGTGCACCATATTTAAACTTTGACGCCCGAGCCCGCGGACGTCAAAATTCCTCTGTGTGCGTCATTTTTTGGATGCAGGAAACTGCCTTATGTTAATGACATGCAAGGTAGGCGTTCCCACCCAAAAAATGACTTTAAGGCCTGTGCGCCTTCTTTATACTCCTGCGTCATTTTGACTCACAGGAGGGGGTGGGCCTTAAAAAATGGCGCACAGCCTGATGTGTGCCCTTTTTTAACGCCTGGGTGAGGTCAGGCGTTAAGGGACCTGTGGGCTCACTTCCATGGTCTCTGACAATGGAAGGAGTCCAGAGGTGTCCTTCCCTGCCCCCAGGGACAGCACCTGCCAGCCTCGCCCACCCCTGGAGGACACCCGTGGATAGGGGGACCCATCCCAGGTAAGTACAGGTAAGTTGAGGTAAGTATTTTTAAAAAACATTTTAAATTGGCATAGGGGGGCCCCCCTCCATGCCACTGTGCCCAATGACAGAAGTCCCCTGGGCATGGCCATAAGACAGTAGTCATTTCAATGGGAGCTGTGCGTCAAAAAATGGTGCAAGTCCGGTTTGAGGCATGAGGCATGATTTTTGCCTCAAACCTGAGTCGCACCATTTTTTGACGCACAACCCCCATTTTCCCCTACGCCGGCGCTGCTACATTTTGTCATATCACACCAGTCATATTGCGGGACCTCTGTGTGAATCCAGAAACAAGCATCTTGGGACCGGTTTCAGGACTTCACCGTTCATTAGCCAGGCTAGCTTGAATACAATGGCATAGTGAGCCCGGGATCCACATCTGGGCATACGATGGATGGAATGTGGAACCAATCAAACATTCACCCCCAGTCACAGATCTGGGTTTAATCCATCAATTATTTTGCTCACCATGCCACCCCAGTTTGAACACAGCCATATGCAAATCTATCCTGACCCTGTTCCTCATCGGAACAATCCAGCCCAAACTGCTATGACAGGTCTTCCCTCGATCGGAAACAAGCATCCTGAGTCCAGTTTCAGGATTTCACCCTTAATCAGCCAGGCTAGCTTAAATCCAGTGGCATAGTCAGCCTGGGACCAACATCTGGGCAAACCTGGCACACTTATGGCAACAAAAGCAAAGCAAAACACAAATGATGGACGGAATGTGGAACTAATCAAGCATTCACCCCCAGTCACAGATCTGGGTTTAATCCATCAATTCTTTTGCGCAGCATGCCACCCCAGTTTGAACACAGCCATATGCAAATCATTCTTGACCCTGTTCCTCATGGGACCAGTCCAGCCCGAACTGCTATGCCAGGTCCTCCCTGGACTGGAAACAATCATCCTGGGACCGTTTTTTGTTTTTAGGCACTATATTTTGACATTAAAATATCTGCTGGTAATTTGTCATTAATGTATCCGCTATATGTCTAAGAGCACTTTGTAAATCACATCACTTTTAGAGCTAAAACACTTTTGTTTTTAATTAGCAGTTATTCTTACACTACTAGAATTAACCTATCCACTTAGAACAGGAGTGTGAAAGCCAGACCTATGAGCTATACAATGATGGTTGGATTTGTTTCTGGTATTCGATTAGATCAGATTCCATTCACTATCTGTGTTAGAATTGTGTTCTTGTGATCTGACCAGTAAATCCTTTGGTGACTGTAACTATGTCTGTAGAGCTGATGGAATCAGGGCCTCCAAAATTCAAAGCGCTGTGGAACTATGATTTGTTGGATAGTTTCTAAGCACTGATAACAATATTTAACAAAGTTTGGATGAATGTCCAAAGTCCACTCTGAAATGCAGTCTCTGGCTGCTGAACCTGTCTCTCTGAGAGAGAATAAATGAAGGAGACGAGTCAGGACTGCAATGCTCTTTCTACTTTATTGGTGAATTGACACAGGGGACAGCAGAATCACGAGAAGCTCCTAGAGAATAATTTATTGAGTAAAAGTAAAAGAAGATGATCCCTTGCGTAGAAATTTGGAAAGTAAGTGTTTCCAGTAATCAGCGTAGTAGAAGAATTCATCAAATGACCTCAGGGTCCGGGCTGCCCTGCAGAAAGAGAAAAACAGACAATGCTGAATAACTTACTCCTGGATAATTTAAACGCTGACCCTCTAAGCAGACCACTGTAAAACTAACTGGTGTTGTGTTAGCAGACGTCTTTGGCCATGGTGCGGACACTGCACATCCATAGGGGCTGAATGGCCATGTCATCTCACCTTTTGCCCCTCTAGAAGGGTGTCCCTCAGGCTGAGCAAAGGTCAGCCTGACTGACCCTCTTCAGTTTCAGTTTCAGGACAGACAGCCAGGAGTTAGACATGCACTAAATTCACAGACTCCTGGCTGCTTGAGATGAACTTTTCTGGGCTGAGATGCTCATAGCTGTTGTGGGTGTGATCTCCTCAGAAAGGTCCTCGAGGCCCTCCCCCGAGGTACCAAAGGGTAGCGTTACTCATTGCCTCTGACCTAGGCGCTTCAGTTTAAAGCCCGAAAGCATCCAAGGTGAGTGTCAACGAATGACATCTCATCACAGACTGGGGTGGGGTCAACAGTCTCACTATGATGAGGTTGAGACTTCTGCCTTCCCTTATTGGCTGACTTAAGGTTAACCAATGAGGGAAGGCAGCAGTCCCAAACCCCCTGATACCTCAGAAGAAGAGATGCAATTAAGTGTTTTTTTCTTTTTTAAATTAATATTTGGTGTGTGCATGCATGTATGTTTGAATATTTGGTAATGAGTGTTGCCAATGGATAGGTGTATCTGTGCGAATGAATGGGTGTGAGTGACTGTGTATGTGTGCATGTGTGTGAATGAATGGGTGTGAGTGACTCTGTATGTGTGCATGTGTGTGAATGAACTGGTGTGAGTGACTCTGTATGTGTGCGTGTATGTCCCATCCGCCTCCCTCCCTCCTAAATTTACTGACCTCCACTGGCATGGTGCGCCATCATAAGCTGACATTGATTTGTGCCCGCATCAAGTCCTTGCATTATACAGGGAATGATAGTTCAGAAAGACATTTAGTGGAATATCTCAGGGAATTTGTCCAGATTTTGGAGTTGGTTTGTTACCAGGTTTCTTAATAATTTGTAATTGATCGGCACCTTGTAGTGGTGCATGCTGCCTCGGGGCACTAATAAGAGATTGCCCCTTTAGTTCACTCTCCCGTCTGGTGATTACCATCCTGTAAATTAGTTTACTTGGTGTCGATTGCACTTATTAAACTGATCACTGAGTGAGTTTGGCTCAGTTTGACGCGGGGAAAGGACATGATTGCGCTGTATTACATGAATACGGTGCATTCCTGCCCTTTGGTATTGGCATAGGGCAGCTCCGCAAGAAGAATCGCAGCAATGCTCTACTCCAATTCCCCACAACTAGGCCCCTTGGAACCTCACAGTGGTTGGGGCCGGACATTCCAGATTGCAAATCCACTCCAGTGTTGCCAGTGGAAGCTGAGAGTCCGGTCACATGGCCAGCTCTGTATGTATATACAGTATATGTATAGCACAGATGAGACGCAGAGAGCTACGGTATGGGTGGCCCCCTGTGCATACTGTCCTCCACCTCGTCCTGATATCCTTCCACTGCTTATTCCTTTCTCCGTTCGGTAAAGAAGCCATTGTTGTTAGGTTGGTCTTTATCTGGTTTGGATTATTAATTGGGGTGTATATGAGTCCACAACAAGGAATAAGGCCACAAACGTATTAAGGTAAAATACACTTTCAGAGATTGAAACCTGGCCTCAGCCCCCGGCACCTTGGGTGTTAAACAGTAACAAAACATTTACAAAGTCAAAACACTGCAGAATAAAAATCCTACAACCGATTTAGAAATAGAGAAAACATAAGCAGTATAACTTCACCAAAACTTCAAACATCCATTAAAATGAACAAGAAACATGACTTTTTTCAAGATTTAAGGCAAAAAGTCCCAAGTAAATGTAAAGAAAATGACCAATCAGAACTCATTGTTCTTGGGTGACTGGGTCCTGGGCATGATTTCAATCCGGCTGTGATGGAATGTGAGTCAGATACACCAAGCGTGTTCATCCTCGTCAAAGATATTGTTTTGACAATCTCTGAAATGACAGTCAAAGTCCTCCAGTGCAAATGTCTTCTCGAAGCCGGATATCTGCTGTACGAGGTCCCTATGAAGCCACTGATTTTGATGAGAAAGCTTTGAGCTGGAAAAATTCAAATTTCACGCCGACAAAGTCATCATGTTGAGTTGATTCTTTTGATACTTTTGCTGAGGCAAGACTTCTACCATCGGACTTAGGGCCTGATTTGAATTTTGGTGGACAGGTACCCAGTCCCAAATGTGATGAATATTCCATCTGCCCTATCACAAGTGCACTATATACTAATGTGTGATGGAGTACCAGCCCACCAAACCCTAAACCGGCCCTTAACCTTTTCCACACAGCTCAAAATCCTCCAGCTGGGCCAGCAAACGTAGCCGATGAACTTGTATTGAACACCTTTGCTGTGAGGTCCCTCTGATTCTCTGGAGGTCTTGGAAGTCCCAACGTTTCAAAGTTTCTATAAAAGACATCAGTTAAGGGGTAGGCCTTACTCCAGAAGAGGCCACAAACATGCTCCAGTCAAGATAAGTTACTGCAGGTCAGCTGGGTTTGAAGAAAAAGGCGTCTTGCAGCTTCTTGTTTCCCTCTAGCCACACAGGAGGGCAGCTGACAGACCCTCGGAACCCAGCTCTTAGTCCTAGGTACAAATGGGAGCAGTCCCAGCCCTTCCACTTTGGTCCCAAATAGTAGGTGCAGTCCTCTTCTGTTCTTACGCAGCTCCGGAGAGTATTCTGATAAGAAGTCGGTAAGATGCCAGCTTTGAAGGTTGACCAGCAAGTGGATGGGGTGACTTCTGAATAGTCCCTAACCCGTGATGGAGGAGTGTCCATGGGCAAGCCATCCTACTTTTACAGCACATTCTGCATGTCTTACTGCAAACTATCCCACAGTGCAGTATTCTGAGGCAATTCCAACACAGCACAGTGTTCCTGTGCCCGAAGGGAGCATGGTTACCAGCCAGGACAAATTTTCTGCTACATCAAACTGGTTTTAGGAGCAACTTCCCCTCCAAATCATCAGCCACCGGAAGGAGTGCAGGGATGTTTCATAGGGTGGAGATCATTCCTTGCCTCCATCTTCCAGACAAAGCGGTCCCAGATCATGGCTCCTGTCCCTTTGCCCCCTTGTCTGTGGGATTTTGCCAGGGTGTCTGTGTGAGAAAGTAGCCTCTTTCTGGCCTTGTTACCCCCACTTTTGGCCTGTTTGTGAGTAAACGTCAGGGTGTTTTCACTGTCTCACTCGGATCCTGCTAGCCAGGGCCCAGTGCTCATAGTGAAAACCCTATGTTGTAAGTGTGGTTGTTATGTGTCACTGGGATCCTGCTAGCCTCGACCCCAGTGTAGGAGGCTGGCCTGGCTTGTAGTGGTTACCAAGGGGTACTTACACTCTGTACCAGGTCCAGTTATCCCTTATTAGTGTAGAAGATGTGTTTCTAGCAGCTTAGGCTGATAGAAGGTAGCTATAGCAGAGCAGCTTAGGCTGAACTAGGAGACATGCAAAGCGCCTACTATACCACTGGTGTCATATGCACAATATCATAAGAAAACACAATACACAGATATACTAAAAATAAAGGTACTTTATTTTTATGACAATATGCCAAAAGTATCTCAGTGAGTACCCTCAGTATGAGGATGCCAAATATACACAAGATATATGTACACAATACCAAAAATATGCAGTAATAGCAAAAGGAAGTAATGCAAGCAATGTAAAGTTACAGTAGATTGCAATAGGAGCACATAAGTATAGGGGCAACACAAACCATATACTCCAAAAGTGGAATGCGAACCACGAATGGACCCCAAACCTATGTGAGCTTGTAGAGGGTCACTGGGGCTGTAAGAAAACAGTGAGGGTTAGAAAAATAGCCCACCCCAAGACCCTGAAAAGTAGGTGTAAAATCCACCTATATTCCCCAGAGACCACAGAAGTCGTGATAGGGGAATTCTGCAAGGAAGACCAACACCAGCAAAGCAGCCAAAGTGGATTTCCGGACAAGAGTACCTGTAGAACAAGGGGACCAAGTCCAAGAGTCGCGACAAATTCGAGAGTGGGCAGATGCCCAGGAAATGCCAGCTGAGGGTGCAAAGCAGCTGCCACCGGATGGTAGAAGCTGTGGATTCTGCAAGAACGAAGAAGGCTAGAAACTTTCCCTTTGGAGGATGGATGTCCCACGTCGTGAAGAAGTTTGCAGAGGTGTTCCCACGCAGAAAGACCGCAAACAAGCCTTGCAAGGGTCGCAGTTAGGGTTTTTGGATGCTGCTGTGGCCCAGGAGGGACCAGGATGTCGCCACTTGGATGAGGAGACAGAGGGGGTGCCTAGCAAGTCAGGGAGCCCACACAGAAGCAGGGAGCACCCGCAGAAGTACCAGAACAGGCACTTGGAAGAGGAGTGAACCGGAGCTGACCCGAAGACACAAAAGGGAGTCCAACGACGCCGGAGGACAACTCAAGAGGTTGTGCACTGCAGGTTAGAGTGTCGGGGGCCCAGGCTTGGCTGTGCACAAAGGAAATCCTGGAAGAGTGCACAGGAGCCGGAGCAGCTGCTAGTGCCAAGGTGCCCACACACTAAGTAACTTAGCACCCAACCTTCACCAGGTGAAGGTTAGACATATAGGTGATTTATAAGTTACTTAAGTGCAGTGGTAAATGGCTGTGAAATAACTGTACTGGAGACTGCTTAAATCCAGAGGTGCCTGTTCAACTGGTCCTCCTGACTAGTCCTGTGTGAATGGCTCCCTCTCGGAGATGGACACCACAAGACTGCCCTTATAGGCATTTCAATTCACTTTTTAGGGCTGGACCTAAACTGCAACATTGAGATAGGTTACAAATATTATTGCATTAGTGACAAGCTGTGATTTACTGTTCCTTTTAAACCCTCCAGTGGAGTTTTGTCATTAAGGATGTCTTTTTAAAGATAAAAATACATCCTAGTCTTATACATTGTTGTTGGATTTTATTGTGTGGCATTTTCTTCTTGTTGAATTGTTATGGTACTCCTTAATGCTGTATGCTTCTTCCCATGCTAAGGACTGACTGCTCTGAGCAACAGCTCCCAACAGCTCCCCAGGACTGAGCTAAGATTTTACAAAGGAACCTAACTGGAACTGATACAAAATTATGCATTTATTACTGTCTAAGGTCACACAACCACACCATAAATACAACACTTTTTGCACAATGAAGAAAGGAGACTTGCCTTCCATCTGGCGGGCAATGGGAGGGAACATGTCCTGTAAGGAGAGTAATCATTCTGTAGGAACATAGACAGAAAAGGGATCACACCTGTACATGCTGTCAGATAAGAGAAGAGAAGTCCTCAAGGAAGAGAACATGTGAAGTAACTGCATCTGGACCCGCCAGGAACTCTACAAGCCTGGCAACAAAGAAGCAAGACGCCTTCTCCAGCTCCTGCCAGCAACTGCAACTGTTTCCTGGTCATGCATCCTCAGAGGAAAGCCAGTCTTCAGCCTGCACAGGAAGAGTGAAGGAATCTCCATTAGGGTTGTAGGAGTCACCCCCCTGCTTCAGCAGGCCCCCGCTGCATTGACGACCGGTGGCGTAGAGCCCCTCTCCAGTGGAGCTGCGTGGATCCTGCAACATGGGTGGTGGAGAGAAGTGTTGCAGAGATGTTCCTTATCAAGCTATGCAAGTTTGGTGTAGGTAAGAATTTGCCTTCCCACTCCACGCAGCTACCCCCATGCACCACGTGTTTTGCAGATACCAAGGCTTGGCTGCACCCTTCTACGAGGTTTCAAGTTCATCTCCAAGCCTGGGCCCCCAGCACACGATCCTGTGATGCGCAGCTTCCTGAGTGGTTCTCTGGCAGCCCGGGAGCCCATTCTGTTTGATGCATGGGCCTCTTTTGCAAATCCTTTGTGCCTGTCCTTGTTACTCCTGAGTGGGGTGCCTGGTCCTTGTGGGCTCTTAAGAAAGCCTAGAGCCCACGTTGACTCAACCATGTGGGTAGAGTCCTCCTGGTCCTTTTTGGACGTGGGTAATGCCATTTTGTCCTAACTGTGAGACTCCTGTGTTCCGTGGCTCGTGGGTCGACTTCATTGATGCAAACAAGACTGCAATCCCCCATTCGATGTGGACATCAGCTGCACCAAACAGGAACCCAAAGTCATCTTCTTGGGTGCAATCCTGACTGTTCTTCTGCACCGGTGGTTCCTTTTTAACACCTTTATCCACGTCAGCCAGGGCTCCTGTCCCTCCTGCACTCTTCTGTGATTCTTGGACTTGGTCCCCTTCTTCCACAGGTCTTCAGGTCCAGGAATCCAGTGTTGGTGTCTTGCATTCCCCTTTGGCTTTTGCAAAATACTGATTGTCATTTTTGTGTGTCTTAGAGTAAAGTTCCATTACTTTACTCCTACATTTCTGGGGTTGGTTCTAGTACTTAACGTTTGGGGTTTTCTAGTACTCCCAGCTCTCCTCTACACACTACACTTACCTAGGTGGAAAAGCGACATTCGCATTCCATTTTTTTAGTATATGGTTTGTTTTCCCCTAGGCCCATTTCTACCTATTGAATTTTACAGCATTTTCACTGTTTTCTAAATATTTCTGTGATTATTTCTGTGTACTAGTGTATATAATAAGTATATTACTTACGTCCTAAGGGAGAATAGTCTCTGATGGTATATTTGGTATTTGTGTCACCTAAATAAATCCTTTATTTTTGTAACACTGAGTATTCTCTATCATGTGTGTAAGTGCTGTGTGACTACAGTGGTATTGCATGAGCTTTGTATGTCTCCTAGATAGGCCTTGGCTACTCATCCACTCTACCACTAGAGAGCCTGGCTTCTAGACACTAATTATACTACACTAATAATGGATACCTGGACCTGGTATAAGGTGTAAGTACCTGTGGTACCCACTACAAACCAGGCCAGCTTCTCACAGGATTGTATTCACTTCTAGGTACAAAGGACAGGAACATATGTAATTGTCCTGCCTGAATCAAAGTAGATTATTAGAAACGTAAATTGTGGTTCCTGCGCTCTGCTCTTCCGACAAGGAGAAGGCGCAGACAGGGGAGAAAGCAGCGATCACGTTTCCATGGAATCCCACAAATATGAGGACTCCTGATGGAGACGGATAGAAAACTATAAGGGTGGTGCCGCAATGTCCCACCCTCTTAACACTTCCCTGAAGTCCCTAGAGACCACAGAGATGGTAGGGGGGCTTCACACATAGGAAGAGACACCAGGATGTGCATCTGAGAGGATCATTTAGTTCGCAGGGTAGACAACAAAACAGTAATATTTTTCGGCACAAGAGACTGCCTCCACAATGCGGAGAACTAGTCCCTTCTGTGTGGTTAAGGGAGCAGCACAGCCAACAATCCCTTCAATGAGTCCCTTCAGCCTGTGAAAACCCAGGGAGAGTGGGTGAAGGAGATGGAAGCTGATGTGATGTCACAATAGTATACAATATTTTTGACAGTGCCCTCTGACACCACAAGCAAGGCACTCACAAGCTACACTACACATAGGAGAGCAGAACATATGCATGAAAATGGAAGAGTGACTTAGAGGAAACAGCGATGAAGGGTTTAATTCTGGAGGTGACAAAAATACACTTACATTAGTATCAGTCGCTTACTCTTCAAGTAAAATGAGACGCTTCAACTCCGGCTAAAACACAATTTAAAATACATAGTTAGAGGAAAGAACACAACGGGACATTTCGTTTGTGTCAGATGCCATTTCAAAGTTCAAAAATAATGCATGATTTTTTTCCAAAACCTACCTGCTTACTTGCAACTGAAAGGGGGCGTATGACATTGTACAATGAGCAAATCACACACAGATGATCTAGCATCAAGCACTGGTAAAGCCAATAAATCCCACCTCTTGCAATGGTTTTTAGCGATACTCAAGAGCATCCCAATGTCTAAAGAAGAATTTTAAAAAGCTGGATGCAGCTGCCGGGTCATGTTATCTGCATGCCATTCCTGTCAAGGGCTCTTTCACTGGGTGCCGCACTGTGCCACCAGTGACTGGTGTTCCTGCCTGTCTGCTGGCTCTGAATCGTGCACAGGGGAGGTGTGGCAGTGCCTCCATGTCTCACTGGCACACACTTTTCATCAGTTCGCAAAAACACAAGTAATTGGTAATGATGTGTGCGCCCTTTGGTGTTGCCACACTCAGAAGCACAGTAACACCTGTGTACATGTTTGCGAGCACAGAGAGAGTACTGATCATGTGCAGTTCACAATATGTGTCATGTTGTTAGCTTTACCGAAAAATGTTCTTTCTGTATTTCACATCATAGATCACTAAACGTGCTTTCTTGCTCCATTAAGACGTCAGCAAGAGGACAGTGGCCAATCAAGCAATCAGATATTTCTAAAGCGCGACTTATCACCAGGAGGTCTCAAGGCGCTGATGGGGGGACGCTGATCAATCTAAGAGCCAGGTCTTGATGTCCTTCCTGAACTGGGCCAGCGAGGGGACCTGCCTGAGGTGAGTGATCTGTCTCCTGGCTATAAAGTGGGGAAACCCGCAACAACTGTCACCAAGACACAAAGCGCTAGGTGTGTCAGGATAAAAGGAACGGTTTCTTACCTGTAACTCAAGTTCTCTCATAAGGGAATTTCCATGATAAGTCATAAGCATTGAATAGTCCCGCCTAAGTGTTGGGTCCCAAGAGCACTTCTTAAGTGGAAGTTTTTGCCTGTCATCCAAACTGCCTGTCCGCTGGTCCCACTGGTCCTTGAGGCATTCCTGTAATTGTAGGAGGCTGGACTGTCTTGTAGTGAGTACCAAGGGCTACTTACACCTTGCACCAGGCCCAGGTATCCCTTATTATTGTAGAGGGGTGTCTAGCAGCTTAGGCTCATAGAAAAGGTAGCTTAGTAGAGCAGTTTAGGCTGAACTAGGAGACGAGTGAAGCTCCTACAGTACCACTAGTGTCACTTGCACAATATCATAAGAAAACACAATACACAGATATACTAAAAATAAAGGTACTTTATTTTTATGACAATATGCCAAAGTATCTCAGTGAGTACCCTCAGTATGAGGATAGCAAATATACACAAGATATATGTACACAATACCAAAAATATGCAGTATAGCAATAGAAAACAGTGCAAACAATGTATAGTTACAATAGGATGCAATGGGGCACATTGGGATAGGGGCAACACAAACCATATAGTCTAGAAGTGGAATGCGAACCACGAATGGACCTCAAACCTATGTGACCTTGTAGAGGGTCGCTGGGACTGTAAGAAAACAGTGAGGGTTAGAAAAATAGCCCACCCCAAGACCCTGAAAAGTGAGTGCAAAGTGCACTAAAGTTCCCCCAAGAGCACAGAAGTCGAGATAGGGGAATTCTGCAGGAAAGACCAACACCAGCAATGCAACATCGATGGATTGCCAGATGAGAGTACCTGTGGAACAAGGGGACCAAGTCCAAAAGTCACGATCAAGTCGAGAGTGGGCAGATGCAGGTATGGCCTCAACTTCTTCAGTGCCCAGACCACAGCAAAGCCCTCCCTCTCTATGGCAGACCAACGCTTTTCTCTAGGGGTCAACCTCCTGCTAATGAAAGCATCAGGTTGATCCTGGCCCTCAGAATTAAGTTGTGATAAGACTGCCCCTACCACTAATTCAGATGCATCAGTTTGGACAATGAATTTTTTGGAGTAACGGGCTTTTCAGGACAGGTGCAGAGCACATGGCCTGCTTCAGCTCCTCAAAAGCTTTCTGACAGTTTGCCGTCCATAATACCTTTTTAGGCATTTTCTTAGATGTGAGGTCATTAAGAGGGGCTGCAATGGAGCCATAGTTCTTTATGAACCTCCTATAGTACCCATTGAGGCCTAAAAAGGCTCTCACCTGAGTCTGAGTAGTAGGGGGAACCCAATGTATAATAGATTGGATTTTCCCCTGAAGTGGTGCAATCTGTTCTCCACCTACCAGGTGTCCCAGAAAAACCACCTCCCCCTGCCCTATCTGGCACTTTGAAGCCTTGATAGTGAGGCCTGCCTTTTGCAGGGCCTCCAAAACTTTCCATAGGTGGACCAAGTGATCATCCCAGCTGGAGCTAAAGACAGCTATATCATCTTGATATGCTGCACTAGAAGCTTCCAGCCCTTGCAGGACTGTGTTCACCAACCTTTGAAAAGTGGCAGGTGCATTTTTCAATCCAAAAGGCATTACTGTGAATTGGTAATGGCCTCCAATGGTTGAAAATGCAGTTTTTGCTTTTGCATCTTCTGATAATTTGATCTGCCAATACCCTGCAGTCAAATCAAAAGTGCTTAGATACTTGGCAGATGCCAGTGTATCTATTAGCTCATCTGCCCTGGGTATAGGGTGAGCATCAGTTTTGGTTACCTGGTTGAGACCTCTATAGTCTACACAAAACCGCATTTCCTTTTTCCATCCTTGGAATGAGGTTTTGGTACAAGTACCACAGGAGAAGCCCATGGACTTTCAGAGTGCTCAACCACTCCCAGTTCAAGCACTTTCTGCACCTCTTGCTTTATGCAGTCTCTGACATGGTCAGTGTAGGAGGCTGGACTGGCTTGTAGTGAGTACCAAGGGGTACTTGCACCTTGCACCAGGCCCAGTTATCCCTTATTAGTGTATAGGGTGTCTAGCAGCTTAGGCTGATAGATAATGGTAGCTTAGCAGAGCAGCTTAGGCTGAACTAGGAGACGTGTGAAGCTACTACAGTACCACTTAGTGTCATGTGCACAATATCATAAGAAAACACAATACACAGTTATATTAAAAATAAAGGTACTTTATTTTTATGACAATATGCCAAAGTACCTTAGAGTGTACCCTCAGTGAGAGGATAGGAAATATACACAAGATATATATACACAATAGCAAAAATATGCAGTATAGTCTTAGAAAACAGTGCAAACAATGTATAGTTACAATAGGATGCAATGGGGAAACATAGGGATAGGGGCAACACAAACCATATACTCCAGAAGTGGAATGCGAACCACGAATGGACCCCAAACCTATGTGACCTTGTAGAGGGTCGCTGGGACTATTAGAAAATAGTGAGAGTTAGAAAAATAACCCTCCCCAAGACCCTGAAAAGTGAGTGCAAAGTGCACTAAAGTTCCCCTAAGGACAAAATAGTCGTGTTAGAGGGAGAATGCAAGGAAAACACAAATCAGCAATGCAACAACGATGGATTCCTGTCTGGAGGTACCTGTGGAACAAGGGGACCAAGTCCAAAAGTCACAAGCAGCTCGGAGATGGGCAGATGCCCAAGAAATGCCAGCGGTTGGTGCAAAGAAGCTCTTACTAGGCTGAAGAACTGTGAATACTGCAGGAACGACAAGGGCTAGAGACTTCCCCTTTGGAGGATGGATCCCCCACGCCTTGGAGAGTCGTGCAGAAGTGTTTGCCCGCCGGATGGACGCCAACAAGCCTTGCTACACGCAAATCGTGCGTTTGGCGTTTTTGGACGCTGCTGGGGCCCAGGAGGGACCAGGAGGTCGCAAATTGGACCTGCAGAGAGAGGGGACGTCGAGCAAGACAAGGAGCCCTCACTGAAGCAGGTAGCACCCGGAGAAGTGCCAGAAACAGGCACTACGAGGATGCGTGAAACGGTGCTCGCCGAAGTTGCACAAAGGAGTCCCACGTCGCCGGAGACCAACTTAGAAAGTCGTGCAATGCAGGTTAGAGTGCCGTGGACCCAGGCTTGGCTGTGCACGAAGGATTTCCGCCGGAAGTGCACAGGGGCCGGAGAAGCTTGCAAAGTCGCGGTTCCCAGCAATGCAGCCCAGCGAGGTGAGGCAAGGACTTACCTCCACCAAACTTGGGCTGAAGAGTCACTGGACTGTGGGGGTCACTTGGACGGTGTCGCTGGATTCGAGGGACCTCGCTCGTCGTGCTGAGAGGAGACCCAAGGGACCGGAGATGCAGCTTTTTGGTGCCTGCGGTTGCAGGGGGAAGATTCCGTCGACCCACGGGAGATTTCTTCGGAGCTTCTGGTGCAGAGAGGAGGCAGACTACCCCCACAGCATGCACAAGCAGGAAAACAGTCGAGAAGGCGGCAGGATCAGCGTTACAGAGTTGCAGTAGTCGTCTTTGCTACTATGTTGCAGGTTTGCAGGCTTCCAGCGCGGTCAGCGGTCGATTCCTTATCAGAAGGTGAAGAGGGAGATGCAGAGGAACTCGGCTGAGCTCATGCATTCGTTATCTAAAGTTTCCCCAGAGGCAGAGACCCTAAATAGCCAGAAAAGAGGGTTTGGCTACCTAGGAGAGAGGAAAGGCTACTAACACCTGAAGGAGCCTATCACAAGGAGTCTCTGACGTCACCTGGTGGCACTGGCCACTCAGAGCAGTCCAGTGTGCCAGCAGCACCTCTGTTTCCAAGATGGCAGAGGTCTGGAGCACACTGGAGGAGCTCTGGACACCTCCCAGGGGAGGTGCAGGTCAGGGGAGTGGTCACTCCCCTTTCCTTTGTCCAGTTTCGCGCCAGAGCAGGGGCTAAGGGGTCCCTGAACCGGTGTAGACTGGCTTATGCAGAATTGGGCACCTCTGTGCCCAACAAAGCATTTCCAGAGGCTGGGGGAGGCTACTCCTCCCCTGCCTTCACACCATTTTCCAAAGGGAGAGGGTGTCACACCCTCTCTCAGAGGAAGTTCTTTGTTCTGCCATCCTGGGCCAGGCCTGGCTGGACCCCAGGAGGGCAGATGCCTGTCTGAGGGGTTGGCAGCAGCAGCAGCTGCAGAGAAACCCCAGGAAGGGCAGTCTGGCAGTACCAGGGTCTGTGCTACAGACCACTGGGATCATGGAATTGTACCAACAATGCCAGGATGGCATAGAGGGGGCAATTCCATGATCATAGACATGTTACATGGCCATATTCGGAGTTACCATGGTGAAGCTACATATAGGTAGTGACCTATATGTAGTGCACGCGTGTAATGGTGTCCCCGCACTCACAAAGTTCAGTGAATTGGCTCTGAACAATGTGGGGGCACCTTGGCTAGTGCCAGGGTGCCCTCACACTAAGTAACTTTGCACCTAACCTTTACCAGGTAAAGGTTAGACATATAGGTGACTTATAAGTTACTTAAGTGCAGTGTAAAATGGCTGTGAAATAACGTGGACGTTATTTCACTCAGGCTGCAGTGGCAGGCCTGTGTAAGAATTGTCAGAGCTCCCTATGGGTGGCAAAAGAAATGCTGCAGCCCATAGGGATCTCCTGGAACCCCAATACCCTGGGTACCTCAGTACCATATACTAGGGAATTATAAGGGTGTTCCAGTAAGCCAATGTAAATTGGTAAAAATGGTCACTAGCCTGTCAGTGACAATTTGGAAAGCAATGAGAGAGCATAACCACTGAGGTTCTGATTAGCAGAGCCTCAGTGAGACAGTTAGTCACTACACAGGTAACACATACAGGCACACTTATGAGCACTGGGGCCCTGGGTTACCAGGGTCCCAGTGACACATACAACTAAAACAACATATATACAGTGAAAAATGGGGGTAACATGCCAGGCAAGATGGTACTTTCCTACACAACCCCCCCCCAAACGAAGGACAATAAGACTAGCCATTACCTGATGAGTCTTCATTGTCTAAGTGGAAATATCTGGAGAGTCCATCTGCATTGGAGTGGCTACTCCCAGGTCTATGTTCCACTGTATAGTCCATTCCCTGTAGGGATATGGACCACCTCAACAATTTAGGATTTTCACCTTTCATTTGTTTTAGCCAAAGTAGAGGTTTGTGGTCTGTCTGAACAATGAAGTGAGTGCCAAACAGGTATGGCCTCAACTTCTTCAGAGCCCAGACCACAGCAAAGGCCTCCCTCTCAATGGCAGACCAACGCTTTTCTCTAGGGGTCAACCTTCTACTAATAAAAGCAACAGGTTGATCCTGGCCCTCAGAATTAAGTTGTGATAGGACTGCCCCTACTCCTAATTCAGATGCATCAGTTTGGACATAGAATTTTTTAGAGTAACAAGGGCTTTTCAGGACAGGTGCAGAGCACATGGCCTGCTTCAGCTCCTCAAAAGCTTTCTGACAGTTTGCTGTCCATAATACCTTTTTAGGCATTTTCTTGGATGTGAGGTCATTAAGAGGGGCTGCAATGGAGCCATAGTTCTTAATGAACCTCCTGTAATACCCAGTGAGGCCTAGGAAGGCTCTCACCTGAGTCTGAGTGGTAGGGGGAATCCAATCAATAATAGTTTGGATTTTCCCCTGAAGTGGTGCAATCTGTTCCCCACCAACAAGGTGTCCCAGATAAACCACCTTACCCTGCCCTATCTGGCACTTTGAAGCCTTGATAGTGAGGCCTGCCTTTTGCAGGGCCTCCAAAACTTTCCAAAGGTGGACCAGGTGATCATCCCAGCTGGAGCTAAAGACAGCTATATCATCCAAATATGCTGCACTGAAAGCTTCCAGCCCTTGCAGGACTGTGTTCACCAACCTCTGAAAAGTGGCAGGTGCATTTTTCAAACCAAAAGGCATTACAGTAAACTGGTAATGTCCTCCAATGGTAGAAAATGCAGTCTTAGGTTTAGCATCTTCTGACATTTTGATCTGCCAATACCCTGCAGTCAAATCAAAAGTGCTTAGATACTTGGCAGATGCCAGTGTATCTATTAGCTCATCTGCCCTGGGTATAGGGTGAGCATCTGTTTTGGTTACCAAGTTGAGACCTCTATAGTCTACACAAAACCTCATTTCCTTCTTTCCATCTTTAGAATTGGGTTTTGGTACCAGTACCACAGGAGAAGCCCATGGACTGTCAGAGTGCTCAACCACTCCTAGTTCCAACATCTTCTGAACTTCTTGCTTTATGCAGTCCCTGACATGGTCAGGCTGCCTATAGATCTTACTTTTGACAGGTAAACTGTCTCCAGTATCTATAGTGTGCTCACACCAAGAAGTGGTGCCTGGCACAATGGAGAAGAGTTCTGAAAATTGTCCTAGGAGATTTATGCAATTATCTTTCTGCTCAGCAGTAAGACAATCAGCCAAAACTACCCCTTCCACAAGAGCATCTTGTTCTGTGGAAGAGAAGAGATCAGGTAGAGGATCACTGTCTTCTTCCTGTCCCTCATCTGTTGCCATGAGCAGGGTGAGATCAGCCCTGTCATAGTAGGGTTTCAGGCGGTTGACATGGAGCACCCTAAGGGGACTCCTGGCAGTGCCTAAGTCAACCAAGTAGGTGACTTCACCCTTCTTTTCAACAATTGTGTGTGGACCACTCCATTTATCTTGGAGTGCTCTTGGGGCCACAGGCTCCAAGACCCACACTTTCTGCCCTGGTTGGTACTGAACCAAAACAGCCTTCTGATCATGCCATTGCTTCTGGAGCTCTTGGCTGGCCTGAAGGTTTTTACTGGCCTTTTTCATGTACTCAGCCATCCTTGATCTGAGGCCAAGTACATAGTCCACAATATCCTGCTTAGGAGCTTTTAAAGGTTGTTCCCAACCCTCCTTTACAAGTGTGAGTGGACCCCTAACAGGGTGTCCAAAAAGAAGTTCAAAGGGGCTGAAGCCCACTCCTTTCTGGGGTACCTCCCTGTAGGCAAAAAGGAGGCATGGTAGAAGGATATCCCATCTCCTGCGGAGTTTTTCAGGGAGTCCCATAATCATGCCTTTGAGAGTTTTATTAAATCTCTCCACCAGTCCATTTGTTTGTGGATGATAGGGTGTTGTGAACTTGTAAGTTACACCACACTCCTTCCACATGGCCTTTAAGTATGCAGACATGAAATTGCTTCCTCTGTCTGATACTACTTCCTTTGGGAAGCCCACCCTGGAAAATATTCCCAGGAGGGCCTTTGCCACTGCAGGAGCTGTAGTGGTCCTTAAAGGAATAGCTTCAGGATATCTTGTGGCATGGTCCACTACCACTAAGATAAACCTATTGCCTGAAGCAGTAGGAGGGTCAAGGGGGCCAACTATGTCAACCCCTACCCTTTCAAAGGGAACCCCAACCACAGGCAGTGGGATAAGGGGTGCCTTTGGAGTGCTACCTGTTTTGCCACTGGCTTGACAGCTTTCACAGGACTTACAAAAATCTTTTGTGTCCTCAGACATCCTAGGCCAATGAAACAGTGGTACCAATCTGTCCCAAGTTTTCATTTGACCCAGGTGCCCAGCTAAGGGAATGTCATGTGCCAGTGTTAGGAGGAACTTTCTGTACTCCTGAGGAATCACTAATCTCCTGGCAGCTCCAGGTTTAGGATCCCTTTGCTCAGTGTACAAGAGGTTGTCCTCCCAGTAAACTCTGTGTGAGTCACTGACATCCCCATTAGCCTGTTTGACAGCTTGCTGTCTGAGACCCTCTAATGTGGGACAGGTTTGCTGTGCCACACTCAGCTCCTCTCTGGCAGGCCCCCCTTCACCCAAAAGCTCAGCAGTGTCTGCTTCCAGCTCCTCTGGTGTAGGTTCTGCACAGGGAGGGAATTCTTCTTCCTCAGAATTAGAATCCACTGTAGAGGGAGGGATAGTAGGAAGTGGTTTGCTTCTACTAGCCCTAGCTTTAGGGAGCACTTGGTCCATTGTTCCAGGATCCAAGCTTCCCTGTCCTTTTTGCTTTTTGGCCTGAGCCCTTGTCAAAGCAAAAATATGCCCTGGGATGCCCAGCATTGCTGCATGGGCTTCCAACTCCACATCTGACCAAGCTGATGTCTCCAAATCGTTCCCTAATAGACAGTCTACAGGTAAATCTGAAGCTACCACAACTTTCTTTGGACCAGATACCCCCCCCCAGTTGAGATTTACAACAGCCATGGGGTGGCTTTGTGTTATGTTGTGAGCATCGGTTACTTGGTACTGGTGTCCAAGTATGTGTTGTTCAGGGTGCACCAGTTTCTCAATCACCATTGTGACACTGGCACCTGTGTCCCTGTAGGCCTGGACCTCAACACCATTTATTAGGGTTAGTTGCTTGTACTTCTCCAAGTTATGGGGGCAAGCAACCAAAGTGGCTAAGTCAATAGCCCCTTCAGAGACTAAAGTAGCCTCTGTGGTCTCCCTAATCAGACCAACCCCAACTAAATTACCAAAAGTGAGCCCAGCTACTCCCTTGGATTGGCTATTAGTAGGTTTGCTCCCACCACCACTGCTATTAGTAGGGACACTAGGTGTAGCAGTAGGGGTTGTAGTGGTAGGAGCTGTGGTGCCTTTCTTTGGACAACTGGGATCTGTTGTCCAATGGCCTTTTATCTTACATAAATAGCACCATGGTTTCTTTTCCTTGTTCTGATTAGAGGAGGGTTTGGGCCCACCACCCCCACCAGAGTGTTTTTGTGGGCCTGATGAAGACTCATTTTTAGATTTGTCCCCACCCTTGTCAGAAGACTTACCATCCTTCTTTTTGTTGCCATCTTTGTCACCCCCTGTATGAACTTTTCTGTTCACTCTTGTTCTGACCCATTTGTCTGCCTTCTTTCCCAATTCTTGGGGAGAGGTCAGATCAGAGTCCACCAAGTACTGGTGCAACAAATCAGACACACAATTATTAAGAATATGCTCTCTCAGGATTAAGTTATACAGGCTGTCATAATCAGTAACTTTACTGCCATGTAACCACCCCTCCAAGGCCTTCACTGCCTGGTCAATGAAATCAACCCAGTCTTGTGAAGACTCCTTTTTGGTATCTCTGAACTTGATCCTGTACTGTTCAGTGGTTAAGCCATAACCATCCAGGAGTGCATTCTTAAGAACTTGGAAATTGTTAGCATCATTTTCTTTTACAGTAAGGAGCCTATCCCTACCTTTTCCAGTAAATGATAGCCATAGGATAGCAGCCCACTGCCTTTGAGGGACATCCTGTACAGCACAGGCCCTCTCAAGTGCAGCAAACCACTTGTTAATGTCATCCCCCTCCTTGTAAGGGGGAACTATCTTATGCAGATTCCTGGAATCATGCTCTTTTGCAGGATGACTATGGGGAATACTGCTGCTGCCACCATGGGTATCTAAACCCATTTTCTGTCTTTCCCTCTCTATTTCTAAAGACTGTCTATCCAAATCCAGCTGTTGCTTCTTGAGCTTCAGTCTGGTTTGCTCCACTCTCAATCTATTGAGCTCCCTTTCCAACAATCTGTCATCAGGGTGGGTGGGAGGGACATTTCTAGATACAGAGGTATGATGGGAATGAACAGAAGGAGACCTGTCCCTTACAGAGGGCACCCTAACAGCTTGGCTACCAGTATAATGTGAGAGCACATCATCAGTATGATGTGATTCAACCTCTGTACCAACTATGCTAGACTGTCTAGTAATGGGCAGGCTGAGAAGTTTCTTTCCTGAACCTTTTCCTGGGGGAGTCCCTGGATCAGATTGAGAACCATTAGCTACTTTTTCTACAGATTGGGCACTTATGGCCTTATCTTGTACTCTAAGCATATTAATTAACAGTTCTAAGGAAGGATTCTTCCCTACACTCAAACCTCTCTCTATGCAGAGACTCCTTGCTCCTTTCCAGCTAAGGTGATCATATGCAAGTTTGGACAGTTCAACTTTTTGGCCTGTGCCAGACATTTTTAGAGAGAGTTAAAGTGATAGACAAAAGAGAAAAAAGTTTTCAGAACTTTTTGGAAAGACAGAAAAAAACTTTTTAAACTTTTAAGAACTTTTTGAAAGTTTAGTAGTACTTTTCAGCACTTAGAAAAGAGTGAAAAGAGGAAATGCAAAACTTTTTGGCTATGTGTATATACACTGACCTTGTTTTGTATATTTTTCTCTTATGAAAAGTACAATGACAAGAGTGGTAAGTAGTCTCAAGCACTTATCCCACCACTGCACAACCAATGTAGGAGGCTGGACTGGCTTGTAGTGAGTACCAAGGGGTACTTGCACCTTGCACCAGGCCCAGTTATCCCTTATTAGTGTATAGGGTGTCTAGCAGCTTAGGCTGATAGATAATGGTAGCTTAGCAGAGCAGCTTAGGCTGAACTAGGAGACGTGTGAAGCTACTACAGTACCACTTAGTGTCATGTGCACAATATCATAAGAAAACACAATACACAGTTATATTAAAAATAAAGGTACTTTATTTTTATGACAATATGCCAAAGTACCTTAGAGTGTACCCTCAGTGAGAGGATAGGAAATATACACAAGATATATATACACAATAGCAAAAATATGCAGTATAGTCTTAGAAAACAGTGCAAACAATGTATAGTTACAATAGGATGCAATGGGGAAACATAGGGATAGGGGCAACACAAACCATATACTCCAGAAGTGGAATGCGAACCACGAATGGACCCCAAACCTATGTGACCTTGTAGAGGGTCGCTGGGACTATTAGAAAATAGTGAGAGTTAGAAAAATAACCCTCCCCAAGACCCTGAAAAGTGAGTGCAAAGTGCACTAAAGTTCCCCTAAGGACAAAATAGTCGTGTTAGAGGGAGAATGCAAGGAAAACACAAATCAGCAATGCAACAACGATGGATTCCTGTCTGGAGGTACCTGTGGAACAAGGGGACCAAGTCCAAAAGTCACAAGCAGCTCGGAGATGGGCAGATGCCCAAGAAATGCCAGCGGTTGGTGCAAAGAAGCTCTTACTAGGCTGAAGAACTGTGAATACTGCAGGAACGACAAGGGCTAGAGACTTCCCCTTTGGAGGATGGATCCCCCACGCCTTGGAGAGTCGTGCAGAAGTGTTTGCCCGCCGGATGGACGCCAACAAGCCTTGCTACACGCAAATCGTGCGTTTGGCGTTTTTGGACGCTGCTGGGGCCCAGGAGGGACCAGGAGGTCGCAAATTGGACCTGCAGAGAGAGGGGACGTCGAGCAAGACAAGGAGCCCTCACTGAAGCAGGTAGCACCCGGAGAAGTGCCAGAAACAGGCACTACGAGGATGCGTGAAACGGTGCTCGCCGAAGTTGCACAAAGGAGTCCCACGTCGCCGGAGACCAACTTAGAAAGTCGTGCAATGCAGGTTAGAGTGCCGTGGACCCAGGCTTGGCTGTGCACGAAGGATTTCCGCCGGAAGTGCACAGGGGCCGGAGAAGCTTGCAAAGTCGCGGTTCCCAGCAATGCAGCCCAGCGAGGTGAGGCAAGGACTTACCTCCACCAAACTTGGGCTGAAGAGTCACTGGACTGTGGGGGTCACTTGGACGGTGTCGCTGGATTCGAGGGACCTCGCTCGTCGTGCTGAGAGGAGACCCAAGGGACCGGAGATGCAGCTTTTTGGTGCCTGCGGTTGCAGGGGGAAGATTCCGTCGACCCACGGGAGATTTCTTCGGAGCTTCTGGTGCAGAGAGGAGGCAGACTACCCCCACAGCATGCACAAGCAGGAAAACAGTCGAGAAGGCGGCAGGATCAGCGTTACAGAGTTGCAGTAGTCGTCTTTGCTACTATGTTGCAGGTTTGCAGGCTTCCAGCGCGGTCAGCGGTCGATTCCTTATCAGAAGGTGAAGAGGGAGATGCAGAGGAACTCGGCTGAGCTCATGCATTCGTTATCTAAAGTTTCCCCAGAGGCAGAGACCCTAAATAGCCAGAAAAGAGGGTTTGGCTACCTAGGAGAGAGGAAAGGCTACTAACACCTGAAGGAGCCTATCACAAGGAGTCTCTGACGTCACCTGGTGGCACTGGCCACTCAGAGCAGTCCAGTGTGCCAGCAGCACCTCTGTTTCCAAGATGGCAGAGGTCTGGAGCACACTGGAGGAGCTCTGGACACCTCCCAGGGGAGGTGCAGGTCAGGGGAGTGGTCACTCCCCTTTCCTTTGTCCAGTTTCGCGCCAGAGCAGGGGCTAAGGGGTCCCTGAACCGGTGTAGACTGGCTTATGCAGAATTGGGCACCTCTGTGCCCAACAAAGCATTTCCAGAGGCTGGGGGAGGCTACTCCTCCCCTGCCTTCACACCATTTTCCAAAGGGAGAGGGTGTCACACCCTCTCTCAGAGGAAGTTCTTTGTTCTGCCATCCTGGGCCAGGCCTGGCTGGACCCCAGGAGGGCAGATGCCTGTCTGAGGGGTTGGCAGCAGCAGCAGCTGCAGAGAAACCCCAGGAAGGGCAGTCTGGCAGTACCAGGGTCTGTGCTACAGACCACTGGGATCATGGAATTGTACCAACAATGCCAGGATGGCATAGAGGGGGCAATTCCATGATCATAGACATGTTACATGGCCATATTCGGAGTTACCATGGTGAAGCTACATATAGGTAGTGACCTATATGTAGTGCACGCGTGTAATGGTGTCCCCGCACTCACAAAGTTCAGTGAATTGGCTCTGAACAATGTGGGGGCACCTTGGCTAGTGCCAGGGTGCCCTCACACTAAGTAACTTTGCACCTAACCTTTACCAGGTAAAGGTTAGACATATAGGTGACTTATAAGTTACTTAAGTGCAGTGTAAAATGGCTGTGAAATAACGTGGACGTTATTTCACTCAGGCTGCAGTGGCAGGCCTGTGTAAGAATTGTCAGAGCTCCCTATGGGTGGCAAAAGAAATGCTGCAGCCCATAGGGATCTCCTGGAACCCCAATACCCTGGGTACCTCAGTACCATATACTAGGGAATTATAAGGGTGTTCCAGTAAGCCAATGTAAATTGGTAAAAATGGTCACTAGCCTGTCAGTGACAATTTGGAAAGCAATGAGAGAGCATAACCACTGAGGTTCTGATTAGCAGAGCCTCAGTGAGACAGTTAGTCACTACACAGGTAACACATACAGGCACACTTATGAGCACTGGGGCCCTGGGTTACCAGGGTCCCAGTGACACATACAACTAAAACAACATATATACAGTGAAAAATGGGGGTAACATGCCAGGCAAGATGGTACTTTCCTACAGTCAGGCTGCCTATAGATCTTACTTTTGACAGGAAAGCTGTCTCCAGTATCTATCGTGTGCTCACACCAAGAAGTCGTGCCTGGCACAGTAGAGAAGAGTTCAGAAAACTGACCCAGGAGATTTATGCAGTGGTCTTTCTGCTCAGCAGTAAGACAATCAGCTAGTACTACACCTTCCACTAGAGCATCTTGTTCTGTGGAAGAGAAGAGATCAGGGAGAGGGTCACTCTCTTCTTCCTGTACCTCATCTGTTGCCATGAGCAGGGTGAGATCAGCCCTGTCATAGTAGGGTTTCAGGCGGTTGACATGGAGTACCCTAAGGGGACTCCTGGCAGTGCCTAAGTCAACTAAGTAGGTGACTTCACCCTTTTTCTCAACAATTGTGTGGGGTCCACTTCAGGCTCACAGGCTCCAAGACCCACATTTTCTGCCCTGGTTGGTACTGAACCAAAACAGCCTTCTGGTCATGCCATTGCTTTTGGAGCTCTTGGCTGGCCTGAAGGTTTTTACTGGCCTTTTTCATGTACTCAGCCATTCTTGATCTTAGGCCAAGTACATAGTCCACTATGTCTTGCTTTCGAGCTTTTAAAGGTTGTTCCCAACCCTCCTTAACAAGTGTTAGAGGACCTCTCACAGGGTCTCCAAATAGAAGTTCAAAGGCGCTGAAGCCCACTCCTTTTTGGGGTACCTCCCTGTAAGCACAAAGGAGGCAAGGTAATAGGATATCCCATCCCCTGCGGAGTTTTTCAGGGAGTCCTATAATCATGCCTTTGAGAGCTTTGTTAAATCTCTCCACCAGTGTAGGAGGCTGGACTGGCTTGTAGTGAGTACCAAGGGGTACTTGCACCTTGCACCAGGCCCAGTTATCCCTTATTAGTGTATAGGGTGTCTAGCAGCTTAGGCTGATAGATAATGGTAGCTTAGCAGAGCAGCTTAGGCTGAACTAGGAGACGTGTGAATCTACTACAGTACCACTTAGTGTCATATGCACAATATCATAAGAAAACACAATACACAGTTATACTAAAAATAAACGTACTTTATTTTTATGACAATACGCCAAAGTATCTTAGAGTGTACCCTCAGTGAGAGGATAGGAAATATACACAAGATATATATACACAATAGCAAAAATATGCAGTATAGTCTTAGAAAACAGTGCAAACAATGTATAGTTACAATAGGATGCAATGGGGAAACATAGGGATAGGGGCAACACAAACCATATACTCCAAAAGTGGAATGCGAACCACGAATGGACCCCAAACCTATGTGACCTTGTAGAGGGTCGCTGGGACTATTAGAAAATAGTGAGAGTTAGCAAAATAACCCTCCCCAAGACCCTGAAAAGTGAGTGCAAAGTGCACTAAAGTTCCCCTAAGGACAAAGTAGTCGTGTTAGAGGAATAATGCAGGAAAGACACAAACCAGCAATGCAACAACTGTGGATTTCCAATCTAGGGTACCTGTGGAACAAGGGGACCAAGTCCAAAAGTCACAAGCAAGTCGGAGATGGGCAGATGCCCAGGAAATGCCAGCTGCGGGTGCAAAGAAGCTTCGACTGGACAGAAGAAGCTGAGGTTTCTGCAGGAACGAAAAGGGCTAGAGACTTCCCCTTTGGTGGACGCCTCTGAATCTCTCTCTTCACCTTCTGATAAGGAAACGAATGCTGACCGCGCTGGAAGCCTGCAAACCTGCAACATAGTAGCAAAGACGACTACTGCAACTCTGTAACGCTGATCCTGCCGCCTTCTCGACTGTTTTCCTGCTTGTGCATGCTGTGGGGGTAGCCTGCCTCCTCTCTGCACCAGAAGCTCCGAAGAAATCTCCCGTGGGTCGACGGAATCTTCCCCCTGCAACCGCAGGCACCAAAAAGCTGCATTACCGGTCCCTTGGGTCTCCTCTCAGCACGACGAGCGAGGTCCCTCGAATCCAGCAACTCTGTCCAAGTGACCCCCACAGTCCAGTGACTCTTCAGCCCAAGTTTGGTGGAGGTAACTCCTTGCCTCACCTCGCTGGGCTGCATAGCTGGGAACTTCGACTTTGCAGCTACTCCGGCCCCTGTGCACTTCCGGCGGAAATCCTTTGTGCACAGCCAAGCCTGGGTCCACGGCACTCTAACCTGCATTGCACGACTTTCTAAGTTGGTCTCCGGCGACGTGGGACTCCTTTGTGCAACTTCGGCGAGCACCGTTTCACGCATCCACATAGTGCCTGTTTCTGGCACTTCTCTGGGTGATACCTGCTTCAGTGAGGGCTTTTTGTCTTGCTCGATGGCCCCTCTCTCTTCAGGTCCAATTTGCGACCTCCTGGTCCCTCCTGGGCCCCAGCAGCGTCCAAAAACGCCAAACGCTTGATTTGCAGCTAGCAAGGCTTGTTGGCATTCTTTCAGCGGGAAAACACTTCTGCACGACTCTGCAAGGCAAGAGGGATCCGTCTACCAAAGGGGAAGTCTCTAGCCCTTTTCGTTCCTGCAGAAACTTCAGCTTCTTCTGTCCAGTAGAAGCTTCTTTGCACCCGCAGCTAGCATTTCCTGGGCATCTGCCCATCTCCGACTTGCTTGTGACTTTTGGACTTGGTCCCCTTGTTCCACAGGTACCCTAGATTGGAAATCCACAGTTGTTGCATTGCTGGTTTGTGTCTTTCCTGCATTATTCTTCTAACACGACTTCTTTGTCCTTAGGGGAACTTTAGTGCACTTTGCACTCACTTTTCAGGGTCTTGGGGAGGGTTATTTTTCTAACTCTCACTATTTTCTAATAGTCCCAGCGACCCTCTACAAGGTCACATAGGTTTGGGGTCCATTCGTGGTTCGCATTCCACTTTTGGAGTATATGGTTTGTTTTGCTCCTATCCCTATGTTTCCCCATTGCATCCTATTGTAACTATACATTGTTTGCACTGTTTTCTAAGACTATACTGCATATTTTTGCTATGGTGTATATATATCTTGTGTATATTTCCTATCCTCTCACTGAGGGTACACTCTAAGATACTTTGGCATATTGTCATAAAAATAAAGTACCTTTATTTTTAGTATAACTGTGTATTGTGTTTTCTTGTGATATTGTGCATATGACACTAAGTGGTACTGTAGTAGCTTCACACGTCTCCTAGTTCAGCCTAAGCTGCTCTGCTAAGCTACCATTATCTATCAGCCTAAGCTGCTAGACACCCTATACACTAATAAGGGATAACTGGGCCTGGTGCAAGGTGCAAGTACCCCTTGGTACTCACTACAAGCCAGTCCAGCCTCCTACATTGGTTGTGCAGTGGTGGGATAAGTGCTTGAGACTACTTACCACTCTTGTCATTGTACTTTTCATAAGAGAAAAATATACAAAACAAGGTCAGTGTATATACACATAGCCAAAAAGTTTTGCATTTCCTCTTTTCACTCTTTTCTAAGTGCTGAAAAGTACTTCTAAACTTTCAAAAAGTTCTTAAAAGTTTAAAAAGTTTTTCTGACTTTCCAAAAAGTTCTGAAAACTTTTTTCTCTTTTTCTATCACTTTAACTCTCTCTAAAAATGTATGGCACAGGCCAAAATGTTGATCTGTCCAAACTTGCATATGACAACCTTAGCTGGAAAAGAGCAAGGAGTCTCTGTATAGAGAGAGGTTTGAGTGTAGGGAAGAATCCTTCATTGGAACTGTTACTTAACATGCTTAAAGAACAGGATAAGGCCATAGGTGCCTCATCTGTTGAAAAAGTACCTAATAGTTCTCAATCTGATTCAGGGACTCCCCCAGGAAAAGATTCAGGAAATAAACTTCCTAGCCTGCCCATTACTAGACAGTCTAGCATAGCTGGGAATGATGATGAGCCACACCATACAAATAGTGTTGTCTCACATCATAACAAAAGCATATATTCTCACCATACTGGTAGTAATGTTTCTGTTAACCAAGCTGTTAGGGTGGCTTCTGTAAGGGACAGGTCTCCTTCTGTTCATTCCCATCATAGCTCTGTTTCCAGGAATGTCCCTCCCACCAACCCTGATGACAGAATGTTAGAGAGGGAACTCAATAAGTTGAGGGTGGAACAAACCAGACTGAAGCTTAAAAAGCAACAGCTGGATTTGGATAGACAGTCTTTTGAATTAGAGAAGGGAAGACAGAAGTTGGGTTTAGATACCCATGGTGGCAGCAGCAGTATTCCCCATAGTCATCCTGCAAAAGAGCATGATTCAAGGAATCTGCACAAGATAGTTCCCCCTTATAAGGAGGGGGATGACATTAACAAGTGGTTTGCTGCACTTGAGAGGGCCTGTGTTGTACAGGATGTCCCTCAAAGGCAGTGGGCTGCTATCCTATGGCTATCATTTAGTGGAAAAGGTAGGGATAGGCTCCTTACTGTGAAAGAAAATGATGCTAATAATTTCCAAGTTCTTAAGAATGCACTCCTGGATGGTTATGGCTTAACCACTGAACAGTACAGGATAAAGTTCAGAGAGACCAAAAAGGAGTCTTCACAAGACTGGGTTGATTTCATTGACCATTCAGTGAAGGCCTTGGAGGGGTGGTTACATGGCAGTAAAGTTACTGATTATGACAGCCTGTATAACCTAATCCTGAGAGAGCATATTCTTAATAATTGTGTGTCTGATTTGTTGCACCAGTACTTGGTGGACTCTGATCTGACCTCTCCCCAAGAATTGGGAAAGAAGGCAGACAAATGGGTCAGAACAAGAGTGAACAGAAAAGTTCATACAGGGGGTGACAGAGATGGCAACAAAAAGAAGGATGGTAAGTCTTCTGACAAGGGTGGGGACAAATCTAAAATTGAGTCTTCATCAGTGTAGGAAAGTACCATCTTGCCTGGCATGTTACCCCCATTTTTCACTGTATATATGTTGTTTTAGTTGTATGTGTCACTGGGACCCTGGTAACCCAGGGCCCCAGTGCTCATAAGTGTGCCTGAATGTCTTACCTGTGTAGTGACTAACTGTCTCACTGAGGCTCTGCTAATCAGAACCTCAGTGGTTATGCTCTCTCATTTCTTTCCAAATTGTGACTAACAGGCTAGTGACCATTTTTACCAATTTACATTGGCTTACTGGAACACCCTTATAATTCCCTAGTATATGGTACTGAGGTACCCAGGGTATTGGGGTTCCAGGAGATCCCTATGGGCTGCAGCAATTCTTTTGCCACCCATAGGGAGCTCTGACAATCCTTACACAGGCCTGCCACTGCAGCCTGAGTGAAATAACGTCCACGTTATTTCACAGCCATTTTACACTGCACTTAAGTAACTTATAAGTCACCTATATGTCTAACCTTTACCTGGTAAAGGTTAGGTGCAAAGTTACTTAGTGTGAGGGCACCCTGGCACTAGCCAAGGTGCCCCCACATTGTTCAGAGCCAATTCCCTGAACTTTGTGAGTGCGGGGACACCATTACACGCGTGCACTACATATAGGTCACTACCTATATGTAGCTTCACCATGGTAACTCCGAATATGGCCATGTAACATGTCTATGATAATGGAATTGCCCCCTCTATACCATCCTGGCATAGTTGGCACAATCCCATGATCCCAGTGGTCTGTAGCACAGACCCTGGTACTGCCAAACTGCCCTTCCTGGGATTTCACTGCAGCTGCTGCTGCTGCCAACCCCTCAGACAGGCAGCTGCCCTCCTGGGGTCCAGCCAGGCCTGGCCCAGGATGGCAGAACAAAGAACTTCCTCTGAGAGAGGGTGTGACACCCTCTCCCTTTGGAAAATGGTGTGAAGGCAGGGGAGGAGTAGCCTCCCCCAGCCTCTGGAAATGCTTTCTTGGGCACAGATGTGCCCAATTCTGCATAAGCCAGTCTACACCGGTTCAGGGACCCCTTAGCCCCTGCTCTGGCGCGAAACTGGACAAAGGAAAGGGGAGTGACCACTCCCCTGACCTGCACCTCCCCTGGGAGGTGTCCAGAGCTCCTCCAGTGTGCTCCAGACCTCTGCCATCTTGGAAACAGAGGTGCTGCTGGCACACTGGACTGCTCTGAGTGGCCAGTGCCACCAGGTGACGTCAGAGACTCCTGCTGATAGGCTCCTTCAGGTGTTAGTAGCCTATCCTCTCTCCTAGGTAGCCAAACCCTCTTTTCTGGCTATTTAGGGTCTCTGTCTCTGGGGAAACTTTAGATAACGAATGCAAGAGCTCATTTGAGTTCCTCTGCATCTCTCTCTTCACCTTCTGATAAGGAATCGACTGCTGACCGCGCTGGAAGCCTGCAAACCTGCAACATAGTAGCAAAGACGACTACTGCAACTCTGTAACGCTGATCCTGCCGCCTTCTCGACTGTTTTCCTGCTTGTGCATGCTGTGGGGGTAGCCTGCCTCCTCACTGCACCAGAAGCTCTGAAGAAATCTCCTGTGGGTCGACAGAATCTTCCCCCTGCAACCGCAGGCACCAAAAAGCTGCATTACCGGTCCCTTGGGTCTCCTCTCAGCACGACGAGCGAGGTCCCTCGAATCCAGCGACTCTGTCCAAGTGACCCCCACAGTCCAGTGACTCTTCAGCCCAAGTTTGGTGGAGGTAAGTCCTTGCTTCACCTCGCTGGGCTGCATTTCTGGGAACCGCGACTTTGTAGCTACTCCGGCCCCTGTGCACTTCCGGCGGAAATCCTTCATGCACATCCAAGCCTGGGTCCACGGCACTCTAACCTGCATTGCACGACTTTCTAAGTTGGTCTCCGGCGACGTGGGTCTCCTTTGTGCAACTTCGGTGAGCACCGTTTCACGCATCCTCGTAGTGCCTGTTTCTGGCACTTCTGCGGGTGCTACCTGCTTTAGTGAGGGCTCTTTATCTTGATCGACGTCCCTTCTCTCTTCAGGTCCAATTTGCGATCTCTTGGTCCCTCCTGGGCCCCAGCAGCGTCCAAAAATGAGAAACGCAAGATTTGCAGCTAGCAAAGCTTGTTGGCATTCTTTCGGCGGGAAAACACTTCTGCACGACTCTCCTCGGCGAGATGGATCCGTCCACCAAAGGGGAAGTCTCTAGCCCTTTTCGTTCCTGCAGAAACCTCAGCTTCTTCTGTCCAGTCGAAGCTTCTTTGCACCCGCAGCTGGCATATCCTGGGCATCTGCCCATCTCCGACTTGCTTGTGACTTTTGGACTTGGTCCCCTTGTTCCACAGGTACCCTAGATTGGAAATCCACAGTTGTTGCATTGCTGGTTTGTGTCTTTCCTGCATTATTCCTCTAACACGACTACTTTGTCCTTAGGGGAACTTTAGTGCACTTTGCACTCACTTTTCAGGGTCTTGGGGAGGGTTATTTTTCTAACTCTCACTATTTTCTAATAGTCCCAGCGACCCTCTACAAGGTCACATAGGTTTGGGGTCCATTCGTGGTTCGCATTCCACTTTTGGAGTATATGGTTTGTGTTGCCCCTATCCATATGTTTCCCCATTGCATCCTATTGTAACTATACATTGTTTGCACTGTTTTCTAAGACTATACTGCATATTTTTGCTATTGTGTATATATATCTTGTGTATATTTCCTATCCTCTCACTGAGGGTACACTCTAAGATACTTTGGCATATTGTCATAAAAATAAAGTACCTTTATTTTTAGTATAACTGTGTATTGTGTTTTCTTATGATATTGTGCATATGACACTAAGTGGTACTGTAGTAGCTTCACCCGTCTCCTAGTTCAGCCTAAGCTGCTCTGCTAAGCTACCATTATCTATCAGCCTAAGCTGCTAGACACCCTATACACTAATAAGGGATAACTGGGCCTGGTGCAAGGTGCAAGTACCCCTTGGTACTCACTACAAGCCAGTCCAGCCTCCTACAATCAGGCCCACAAAAACACTCTGGTTGGGGTGGTGGGTCCAATTCCTCCTTTAATCAGAACAAGGAAAAGAAACCATGGTGCTATTTATGTAAAATAAAAGGCCATTGGACAACAGATCCCAGTTGTCCAAAGAAAGGCACCACAGCTCATACCACTACAACCCCTACTGCTACACCTAGTGTCCCTACTAATAGCAGTGGTGGTGGGAGCAAACCTACTAATAGCCAATCCAAGGAAGTAGCTGGGCTCACTATTGGTAACTTAGTTGGGGTTGGTCTGATTAGGGAGACCACAGAGGCTACTTTAGTCTCTGAAGGGGCTATTGATTTAGCCACTTTGGTTGCTTGCCCCCATAACTTGGAGAAGTACAAGCAACTAACCCTAATAAATGGTGTTGAGGTCCAGGCCTACAGGGACACAGGTGCCAGTGTCACAATGGTGATTGAGAAACTGGTGCACCCTGAACAACACATACTTGGACACCAGTACCAAGTAACCGATGCTCACAACATAACACAAAGCCACCCCATGGCTGTTGTAAATCTCAACTGGGGGGGGGGGGGTAACTGGTCCAAAGAAAGTTGTGGTAGCTTCAGATTTACCTGTAGACTGTCTATTAGGGAATGATTTGGAGACATCAGCTTGGTCAGATGTGGAGTTGGAGGCCCATGCAGCAATGCTGGGCATCCCAGGGCATATTTTTGCTTTGACAAGGGCTCAGGCGAAAAAGCAAAAAGGACAGGGAAGCTTGGATCCTGGAACAATGGACCAAGTGCTCCCTAAAGCTAGGGCTAGTAGAAGCAAACCACTTCCTACTATCCCTCCCTCTACAGTGGATTCTACTTCTGAGGAAGAAGAATTCCCTCCCTGTGCAGAACCTACACCAGAGGAGCTGGAAGCAGACACTGCTGAGCTTTTGGGTGAAGGGGGGCCTGCCAGGGAGGAGCTGAGTGTGGCACAGCAAACCTGTCCCACATTAGAGGGTCTCAGACAGCAATCTGTCAAACAGGCTAATGGGGATGTCAGTGACTCTCACAGAGTTTACTGGGAGGACAACCTCTTGTACACTGAGCATAGGGATCCTAAACCTGGAGCTGCCAGGAGATTAGTGATTCCTCAGGAGTACAGAAAGTTCCTCCTAACACTGGCACATGACATTCCCTTAGCTGGGCACCTAGGACAAATGAAAACTTGGGACAGGCTTGTTCCCCTGTTTCATTGGCCTAGGATGTCTGAGGACACAAAGGAATTTTGTAAGTCCTGTGAAACCTGTCAAGCCAGTGGCAAGACAGGTGGCACCCCAAAGGCACCCCTTATTCCACTGCCTGTGGTTGGGGTTCCCTTTGAAAGGGTAGGGGTTGACATAGTTGGCCCCCTTGACCCTTCTACTGCTTCAGGCAATAGGTTTATCTTGGTGGTAGTGGACCATGCCACAAGATATCCTGAAGCTATTCCTTTAAGGACACTACAGCACCTGCAGTGGCAAAGGCCCTCCTAGGAATATTTTCCAGGGTGGGCTTCCCAAAGGAAGTGGTATCAGACAGAGGAAGCAATTTCATGTCTGCATACTTAAAGGCCATGTGGAAGGAGTGTGGTGTAACGTACAAGTTCACAACACCCTATCATCCACAAACAAATGGACTGGTGGAGAGATTTAATAAAACTCTCAAAGGCATGATTATGGGTCTCCCTGAAAAACTCCGCAGGAGATGGGATATCCTTCTACCATGCCTCCTTTTTGCCTACAGGGAGGTACCCCAGAAAGGAGTGGGCTTCAGCCCCTTTGAACTTCTTTTTGGACACCCTGTTAGGGGTCCACTCACACTTGTAAAGGAGGGTTGGGAAAAACCTTTAAAAGCTCCTAAGCAGGATATTGTGGATTATGTACTTGGCCTCAGATCAAGGATGGCTGAGTACATGAAAAAGGCCAGTAAAAACCTTCAGGCCAGCCAAGAGCTCCAGAAGCAATGGCATGATCAGAAGGCTGTTTTGGTTCAGTACCAACCAGGGCAGAAAGTGTGGGTCTTGGAGCCTGTGGCCCCAAGAGCACTCCAAGATAAATGGAGTGGACCCCACACAATTGTTGAAAAGAAGGGTGAAGTCACCTACCTGGTTGACTTAGGCACTGCCAGGAGTCCCCTTAGGGTGCTCCATGTCAACCGCCTGAAACCCTACTATGACAGGGCTGATCTCACCCTGCTCATGGCAACAGATGAGGGACAGGAAGAAGACAGTGATCCTCTACCTGATCTCTTCTCTTCCACAGAACAAGATGCTCTTGTGGAAGGTGTAGTTTTGGCTGATTGTCTTACTGCTGAGCAGAAAGATAATTGCATAAATCTCCTAGATCAATTCTCTGAACTCTTCTCTACTGTGCCAGGTACCACTTCTTGGTGTGAGCACACTATAGATACTGGAGACAGTTTACCTGTCAAAAGTAAGATCTATAGGCAGCCTGACCATGTCAGGGACTGCATAAAGCAAGAGGTCCAGAAAATGTTAGAACTAGGAGTGGTTGAGCACTCTGACAGTCCATGGGCTTCTCCTGTGGTACTGGTACCAAAACCCCATTCCAAAGATGGAAAGAAGGAAATGCGGTTTTGTGTAGACTATAGAGGTCTCAACTTGGTAACCAAAACTGATGCTCACCCTATACCCAGGGCAGATGAGCTTATAGATACACTGGCATCTGCCAAGTATCTAAGCACTTTTGATTTGACTGCAGGGTATTGGCAGATCAAATTGTCAGGAGATGCTAAACCTAAGACTGCATTTTCTACCATTGGAGGACATTACCAGTTTACTGTAATGCCTTTTGGTTTGAAAAATGCACCTGCCACTTTTCAGAGGTTGGTGAACACAGTCCTGCAAGGGCTGGAAGCTTTCAGTGCAGCATATTTGGACGATATAGCTGTCTTTAGCTCCAGCTGGGATGATCACCTGGTCCACCTATGGAAAGTTTTGGAGGCCCTGCAAAAGGCAGGCCTCACTATCAAGGCTTCAAAGTGCCAGATAGGGCAGGGTAAGGTGGTTTATCTGGGACACCTTGTTGGTGGGGAACAGATTGCACCACTTCAGGGGAAAATCCAAACAATTATTGATTGGGTTCCCCCTACCACTCAGACTCAGGTGAGAGCCTTCCTAGGCCTCACTGGGTATTACAGGAGGTTCATTAAGAACTATGGCTCCATTGCAGCCCCTCTTAATGACCTCACATCCAAGAAAATGCCTAAAAAGGTATTATGGACAGCAAACTGTCAGAAAGCTTTTGAGGAGCTGAAGCAGGCCATGTGCTCTGCACCTGTCCTGAAAAGCCCTTGTTACTCTAAAAAATTCTATGTCCAAACTGATGCATCTGAATTAGGAGTAGGGGCAGTCCTATCACAACTTAATTCTGAGGGCCAGGATCAACCTGTTGCTTTTATTAGTAGAAGGTTGACCCCAAGAGAAAAGCGTTGGTCTGCCATTGAGAGGGAGGCATTTGCTGTGGTCTGGGCTCTGAAGAAGTTGAGGCCATACCTGTTTGGCACTCACTTCATTGTTCAGACAGACCACAAACCTCTACTTTGGCTAAAACAAATGAAAGGTGAAAATCCTAAATTGTTGAGGTGGTCCATATCCCTACAGGGAATGGACTATACAGTGGAACATAGACCTGGGAGTAGCCACTCCAATGCAGATGGACTCTCCAGATATTTCCACTTAGACAATGAAGACTCATCAGGTCATGGCTAGTCTTATTGTCCTTCGTTTGGGGGGGGTTGTGTAGGAAAGTACCATCTTGCCTGGCATGTTACCCCCATTTTTCACTGTATATATGTTGTTTTAGTTGTATGTGTCACTGGGACCCTGGTAACCCAGGGCCCCAGTACTCATAAGTGTGCCTGAATGTGTTACCTGTGTAGTGACTAACTGTCTCACTGAGGCTCTGCTAATCAGAACCTCAGTGGTTATGCTCTCTCATTTCTTTCCAAATTGTCACTAACAGGCTAGTGACCATTTTTACCAATTTACATTGGCTTACTGGAACACCCTTATAATTCCCTAGTATATGGTACTGAGGTACCCAGGGTATTGGGGTTCCAGGAGATCCCTATGGGCTGCAGCATTTCTTTTGCCACCCATAGGGAGCTCTGACAATTCTTACACAGGCCTGCCACTGCAGCCTGAGTGAAATAACGTCCACGTTATTTCACAGCCATTTTACACTGCACTTAAGTAACTAATAAGTCACCTATATGTCTAACCTTTACCTGGTAAAGGTTAGGTGCAAAGTTACTTAGTGTGAGGGCACCCTGGCACTAGCCAAGGTGCCCCCACATTGTTCAGAGCCAATTCCCTGAACTTTGTGAGTGCGGGGACACCATTACACGCGTGCACTACATATAGGTCACTACCTATATGTAGCTTCACCATGGTAACTCCGAATATGGCCATGTAACATGTCTATGATCATGGAATTGCCCCCTCTATGCCATCCTGGCATAGTTGGCACAATCCCATGATCCCAGTGGTCTGTAGCACAGACCCTGGTACTGCCAAACTGCCCTTCCTGAGGTTTCACTGCAGCTGCTGCTGCTGCCAACTCCTCAGACAGGCATCTGCCCTCCTGGGGTCCAGCCAGGCCTGGCCCAGGATGGCAGAACAAAGAACTTCCTCTGAGAGAGGGTGTGACACCCTCTCCCTTTGGAAAATGGTGTGAAGGCAGGGGAGGAGTAGCCTCCCCCAGCCTCTGGAAATGCTTTCTTGGGCACAGATGTGCCCAATTCTGCATAAGCCAGTCTACACCGGTTCAGGGACCCTTTAGCCCCTGCTCTGGCGCGAAACTGGACAAAGGAAAGGGGAGTGACCACTCCCCTGACCTGCACCTCCCCTGGGAGGTGTCCAGAGCTCCTCCAGTGTGCTCCAGACCTCTGCCATCTTGGAAACAGAGGTGCTGCTGGCACACTGGACTGCTCTGAGTGGCCAGTGCCACCAGGTGACGTCAGAGACTCCTGCTGATAGGCTCCTTCAGGTGTTAGTAGCCTATCCTCTCTCCTAGGTAGCCAAACCCTCTTTTCTGGCTATTTAGGGTCTCTGTCTCTGGGGAAACTTTAGATAACGAATGCAAGAGCTCATTTGAGTTCCTCTGCATCTCTCTCTTCACCTTCTGATAAGGAATCGACTGCTGACCGCGCTGGAAGCCTGCAAACCTGCAACATAGTAGCAAAGACGACTACTGCAACTCTGTAACGCTGATCCTGCCGCCTTCTCGACTGTTTTCCTGCTTGTGCATGCTGTGGGGGTAGCCTGCCTCCTCACTGCACCAGAAGCTCTGAAGAAATCTCCTGTGGGTCGACAGAATCTTCCCCCTGCAACCGCAGGCACCAAAAAGCTGCATTACCGGTCCCTTGGGTCTCCTCTCAGCACGACGAGCGAGGTCCCTCGAATCCAGCGACTCTGTCCAAGTGACCCCCACAGTCCAGTGACTCTTCAGCCCAAGTTTGGTGGAGGTAAGTCCTTGCTTCACCTCGCTGGGCTGCATTTCTGGGAACCGCGACTTTGTAGCTACTCCGGCCCCTGTGCACTTCCGGCGGAAATCCTTCGTGCACATCCAAGCCTGGGTCCACGGCACTCTAACCTGCATTGCACGACTTTCTAAGTTGGTCTCCGGCGACGTGGGTCTCCTTTGTGCAACTTCGGTGAGCACCGTTTCACGCATCATCGTAGTGCCTGTTTCTGGCACTTCTGCGGGTGCTACCTGCTTTAGTGAGGGCTCTTTATCTTGATCGACGTCCCTTCTCTCTTCACGTCCAATTTGCGATCTCTTGGTCCCTCCTGGGCCCCAGCAGCGTCCAAAAATGAGAAACGCAAGATTTGCAGCTAGCAAAGCTTGTTGGCATTCTTTCGGCGGGAAAACACTTCTGCACGACTCTCCTCGGCGAGATGGATCCGTCCCCCAAAGGGGAAGTCTCTAGCCCTTTTCGTTCCTGCAGAAACCTCAGCTTCTTCTGTCCAGTCGAAGCTTCTTTGCACCCGCAGCTGGCATATCCTGGGCATCTGCCCATCTCCGACTTGCTTGTGACTTTTGGACTTGGTCCCCTTGTTCCACAGGTACCCTAGATTGGAAATCCACAGTCGTTGCATTGCTGGTTTGTGTCTTTCCTGCATTATTCCTCTAACACGACTACTTTGTCCTTAGGGGAACTTTAGTGCACTTTGCACTCACTTTTCAGGGTCTTGGGGAGGGTTATTTTTCTAACTCTCACTATTTTCTAATAGTCCCAGCGACCCTCTACAAGGTCACATAGGTTTGGGGTCCATTCGTGGTTCGCATTCCACTTTTGGAGTATATGGTTTGTGTTGCCCCTATCCATATGTTTCCCCATTGCATCCTATTGTAACTATACATTGTTTGCACTGTTTTCTAAGACTATACTGCATATTTTTGCTATTGTGTATATATATCTTGTGTATATTTCCTATCCTCTCACTGAGGGTACACTCTAAGATACTTTGGCATATTGTCATAAAAATAAAGTACCTTTATTTTTAGTATAACTGTGTATTGTGTTTTCTTATGATATTGTGCATATGACACTAAGTGGTACTGTAGTAGCTTCACCCGTCTCCTAGTTCAGCCTAAGCTGCTCTGCTAAGCTACCATTATCTATCAGCCTAAGCTGCTAGACACCCTATACACTAATAAGGGATAACTGGGCCTGGTGCAAGGTGCAAGTACCCCTTGGTACTCACTACAAGCCAGTCCAGCCTCCTACAATCAGGCCCACAAAAACACTCTGGTTGGGGTGGTGGGTCCAATTCCTCCTTTAATCAGAACAAGGAAAAGAAACCATGGTGCTATTTATGTAAAATAAAAGGCCATTGGACAACAGATCCCAGTTGTCCAAAGAAATGCACCACAGCTCCTACCACTACAACCCCTACTGCTACACCTAGTGTCCCTACTAATAGCAGTGGTGGTGGGAGCAAACCTACTAATAGCCAATCCAAGGAAGTAGCTGGGCTCACTATTGGTAACTTAGTTGGGGTTGGTCTGATTAGGGAGACCACAGAGGCTACTTTAGTCTCTGAAGGGGCTATTGATTTAGCCACTTTGGTTGCTTGCCCCCATAACTTGGAGAAGTACAAGCAACTAACCCTAATAAATGGTGTTGAGGTCCAGGCCTACAGGGACACAGGTGCCAGTGTCACAATGGTGATTGAGAAACTGGTGCACCCTGAACAACACATACTTGGACACCAGTACCAAGTAACCGATGCTCACAACATAACACAAAGCCACCCCATGGCTGTTGTAAATCTCAACTGGGGGGGGGGGGGTAACTGGTCCAAAGAAAGTTGTGGTAGCTTCAGATTTACCTGTAGACTGTCTATTAGGGAATGATTTGGAGACATCAGCTTGGTCAGATGTGGAGTTGGAGGCCCATGCAGCAATGCTGGGCATCCCAGGGCATATTTTTGCTTTGACAAGGGCTCAGGCGAAAAAGCAAAAAGGACAGGGAAGCTTGGATCCTGGAACAATGGACCAAGTGCTCCCTAAAGCTAGGGCTAGTAGAAGCAAACCACTTCCTACTATCCCTCCCTCTACAGTGGATTCTACTTCTGAGGAAGAAGAATTCCCTCCCTGTGCAGAACCTACACCAGAGGAGCTGGAAGCAGACACTGCTGAGCTTTTGGGTGAAGGGGGGCCTGCCAGGGAGGAGCTGAGTGTGGCACAGCAAACCTGTCCCACATTAGAGGGTCTCAGACAGCAATCTGTCAAACAGGCTAATGGGGATGTCAGTGACTCTCACAGAGTTTACTGGGAGGACAACCTCTTGTACACTGAGCATAGGGATCCTAAACCTGGAGCTGCCAGGAGATTAGTGATTCCTCAGGAGTACAGAAAGTTCCTCCTAACTCTGGCACATGACATTCCCTTAGCTGGGCACCTAGGACAAATGAAAACTTGGGACAGGCTTGTTCCCCTGTTTCATTGGCCTAGGATGTCTGAGGACACAAAGGAATTTTGTAAGTCCTGTGAAACCTGTCAAGCCAGTGGCAAGACAGGTGGCACCCCAAAGGCACCCCTTATTCCACTGCCTGTGGTTGGGGTTCCCTTTGAAAGGGTAGGGGTTGACATAGTTGGCCCCCTTGACCCTTCTACTGCTTCAGGCAATAGGTTTATCTTGGTGGTAGTGGACCATGCCACAAGATATCCTGAAGCTATTCCTTTAAGGACACTACAGCACCTGCAGTGGCAAAGGCCCTCCTAGGAATATTTTCCAGGGTGGGCTTCCCAAAGGAAGTGGTATCAGACAGAGGAAGCAATTTCATGTCTGCATACTTAAAGGCCATGTGGAAGGAGTGTGGTGTAACGTACAAGTTCACAACACCCTATCATCCACAAACAAATGGACTGGTGGAGAGATTTAATAAAACTCTCAAAGGCATGATTATGGGTCTCCCTGAAAAACTCCGCAGGAGATGGGATATCCTTCTACCATGCCTCCTTTTTGCCTACAGGGAGGTACCCCAGAAAGGAGTGGGCTTCAGCCCCTTTGAACTTCTTTTTGGACACCCTGTTAGGGGTCCACTCACACTTGTAAAGGAGGGTTGGGAAAAACCTTTAAAAGCTCCTAAGCAGGATATTGTGGATTATGTACTTGGCCTCAGATCAAGGATGGCTGAGTACATGAAAAAGGCCAGTAAAAACCTTCAGGCCAGCCAAGAGCTCCAGAAGCAATGGCATGATCAGAAGGCTGTTTTGGTTCAGTACCAACCAGGGCAGAAAGTGTGGGTCTTGGAGCCTGTGGCCCCAAGAGCACTCCAAGATAAATGGAGTGGACCCCACACAATTGTTGAAAAGAAGGGTGAAGTCACCTACCTGGTTGACTTAGGCACTGCCAGGAGTCCCCTTAGGGTGCTCCATGTCAACCGCCTGAAACCCTACTATGACAGGGCTGATCTCACCCTGCTCATGGCAACAGATGAGGGACAGGAAGAAGACAGTGATCCTCTACCTGATCTCTTCTCTTCCACAGAACAAGATGCTCTTGTGGAAGGTGTAGTTTTGGCTGATTGTCTTACTGCTGAGCAGAAAGATAATTGCATAAATCTCCTAGATCAATTCTCTGAACTCTTCTCTACTGTGCCAGGTACCACTTCTTGGTGTGAGCACACTATAGATACTGGAGACAGTTTACCTGTCAAAAGTAAGATCTATAGGCAGCCTGACCATGTCAGGGACTGCATAAAGCAAGAGGTCCAGAAAATGTTAGAACTAGGAGTGGTTGAGCACTCTGACAGTCCATGGGCTTCTCCTGTGGTACTGGTACCAAAACCCCATTCCAAAGATGGAAAGAAGGAAATGCGGTTTTGTGTAGACTATAGAGGTCTCAACTTGGTAACCAAAACTGATGCTCACCCTATACCCAGGGCAGATGAGCTTATAGATACACTGGCATCTGCCAAGTATCTAAGCACTTTTGATTTGACTGCAGGGTATTGGCAGATCAAATTGTCAGAAGATGCTAAACCTAAGACTGCATTTTCTACCATTGGAGGACATTACCAGTTTACTGTAATGCCTTTTGGTTTGAAAAATGCACCTGCCACTTTTCAGAGGTTGGTGAACACAGTCCTGCAAGGGCTGGAAGCTTTCAGTGCAGCATATTTGGACGATATAGCTGTCTTTAGCTCCAGCTGGGATGATCACCTGGTCCACCTATGGAAAGTTTTGGAGGCCCTGCAAAAGGCAGGCCTCACTATCAAGGCTTCAAAGTGCCAGATAGGGCAGGGTAAGGTGGTTTATCTGGGACACCTTGTTGGTGGGGAACAGATTGCACCACTTAAGGGGAAAATCCAAACAATTATTGATTGGGTTCCCCCTACCACTCAGACTCAGGTGAGAGCCTTCCTAGGCCTCACTGGGTATTACAGGAGGTTCATTAAGAACTATGGCTCCATTGCAGCCCCTCTTAATGACCTCACATCCAAGAAAATGCCTAAAAAGGTATTATGGACAGCAAACTGTCAGAAAGCTTTTGAGGAGCTGAAGCAGGCCATGTGCTCTGCACCTGTCCTGAAAAGCCCTTGTTACTCTAAAAAATTCTATGTCCAAACTGATGCATCTGAATTAGGAGTAGGGGCAGTCCTATCACAACTTAATTCTGAGGGCCAGGATCAACCTGTTGCTTTTATTAGTAGAAGGTTGACCCCAAGAGAAAAGCGTTGGTCTGCCATTGAGAGGGAGGCATTTGCTGTGGTCTGGGCTCTGAAGAAGTTGAGGCCATACCTGTTTGGCACTCACTTCATTGTTCAGACAGACCACAAACCTCTACTTTGGCTAAAACAAATGAAAGGTGAAAATCCTAAATTGTTGAGGTGGTCCATATCCCTACAGGGAATGGACTATACAGTGGAACATAGACCTGGGAGTAGCCACTCCAATGCAGATGGACTCTCCAGATATTTCCACTTAGACAATGAAGACTCATCAGGTCATGGCTAGTCTTATTGTCCTTCGTTTGGGGGGGGTTGTGTAGGAAAGTACCATCTTGCCTGGCATGTTACCCCCATTTTTCACTGTATATATGTTGTTTTAGTTGTATGTGTCACTGGGACCCTGGTAACCCAGGGCCCCAGTACTCATAAGTGTGCCTGAATGTGTTACCTGTGTAGTGACTAACTGTCTCACTGAGGCTCTGCTAATCAGAACCTCAGTGGTTATGCTCTCTCATTTCTTTCCAAATTGTCACTAACAGGCTAGTGACCATTTTTACCAATTTACATTGGCTTACTGGAACACCCTTATAATTCCCTAGTATATGGTACTGAGATACCCAGGGTATTGGGGTTCCAGGAGATCCCTATGGGCTGCAGCATTTCTTTTGCCACCCATAGGGAGCTCTGACAATTCTTACACAGGCCTGCCACTGCAGCCTGAGTGAAATAACGTCCACGTTATTTCACAGCCATTTTACACTGCACTTAAGTAACTAATAAGTCACCTATATGTCTAACCTTTACCTGGTAAAGGTTAGGTGCAAAGTTACTTAGTGTGAGGGCACCCTGGCACTAGCCAAGGTGCCCCCACATTGTTCAGAGCCAATTCCCTGAACTTTGTGAGTGCGGGGACACCATTACACGCGTGCACTACATATAGGTCACTACCTATATGTAGCTTCACAATGGTAACTCCGAATATGGCCATGTAACATGTCTATGATCATGGAATTGCCCCCTCTATGCCATCCTGGCATAGTTGGCACAATCCCATGATCCCAGTGGTCTGTAGCACAGACCCTGGTACTGCCAAACTGCCCTTCCTGAGGTTTCACTGCAGCTGCTGCTGCTGCCAACTCCTCAGACAGGCATCTGCCCTCCTGGGGTCCAGCCAGGCCTGGCCCAGGATGGCAGAACAAAGAACTTCCTCTGAGAGAGGGTGTGACACCCTCTCCCTTTGGAAAATGGTGTGAAGGCAGGGGAGGAGTAGCCTCCCCCAGCCTCTGGAAATGCTTTCTTGGGCACAGATGTGCCCAATTCTGCATAAGCCAGTCTACACCGGTTCAGGGACCCTTTAGCCCCTGCTCTGGCGCGAAACTGGACAAAGGAAAGGGGAGTGACCACTCCCCTGACCTGCACCTCTCCTGGGAGGTGTCCAGAGCTCCTCCAGTGTGCTCCAGACCTCTGCCATCTTGGAAACTGACTTGCTGCTGGCACACTGGACTGCTCTGAGTGGCCAGTGCCACCAGGTGACGTCAGAGACTCCTGCTGATAGGCTCCTTCAGGTGTTAGTAGCCTATCCTCTCTCCTAAGTAGCCAAACCCTCTTTTCTGGCTATTTAGGGTCTCTGTCTCTGGGGAAACTTTAGATAACGAATGCAAGAGCTCATCCGAGTTCCTCTGCATCTCTCTCTTCACCTTCTGATAAGGAATCGACTGCTGACCGCGCTGGAAGCCTGCAAACCTGCAACATAGTAGCAAAGATGACTACTGCAACTCTGTAACGCTGATCCTGCCGCCTTCTCGACTGTTTTCCTGCTTGTGCATGCTGTGGGGGTAGCCTGCCTCCTCTCTGCACCAGAAGCTCCGAAGAAATCTCCCGTGGGTCGACGGAATCTTCCCCCTGCAACCGCAGGCACCAAAAAGCTGCATTACCGGTCCCTTGGGTCTCCTCTCAGCACGACGAGCGAGGTCCCTCGAATCCAGCAACTCTGTCCAAGTGACCCCCACAGTCCAGTGACTCTTCAGCCCAAGTTTGGTGGAGGTAAGTCCTTGCCTCACCTCGCTGGGCTGCATTGCTGGGAACCGCGACTTTGCAGCTACTCCGGCCCCTGTGCACTTCCGGCGGAAATCCTTTGTGCACAGCCAAGCCTGGGTCCACGGCACTCTAAACTGCATTGCACGACTTTCTAAGTTGGTCTCCGGCGACGTGGGACTCCTTTGTGCAACTTCGGCAAGCACCGTTTCACGCATCCTCGTAGTGCCTGTTTCTGGCACTTCTCCGGGTGCTACCTGCTTCAGTGAGGGCTCTTTGTCTTGCACGACGTCGCCTCCCTCTTCAGGTCCAATTTGCGACCTCCTGGTCCCTCTTGGGCCCCAGCAGCGTCCAAAAACGCCAAACGCACGATTTGCAGCTAGCAAGGCTTGTTGGCGTTCTTTCAGTGGTAAAACACTTCTGCACGACTCTCCAAGGCGAGAGGGATTCGTCCACCAAAGGGGAAGTCTCTAGCCCTTTTCGTTCCTGCAGAAACCTCAGCTTCTTCTGTCCAGTAGAAGCTTCTTTGCACCCGCAGCTGGCATTTCCTGGGCATCTGCCCATCTCCGACTTGCTTGTGACTTTTGGACTTGGTCCCCTTGTTCCACAGGTACCCTAGATTGGAAATCCACAGTTGTTGCATTGCTGGTTTGTGTCTTTCCTGCATTATTCCTCTAACACGACTTCTTTGTCCTTAGGGGAACTTTAGTGCACTTTGCACTCACTTTTCAGGGTCTTGGGGAGGGTTATTTTTCTAACTCTCACTATTTTCTAATAGTCCCAGCGACCCTCTACAAGGTCACATAGGTTTGGGGTCCATTCGTGGTTCGCATTCCACTTTTGGAGTATATGGTTTGTGTTGCCCCTATCCCTATGTTTCCCCATTGCATCCTATTGTAACTATACATTGTTTGCACTGTTTTCTAAGACTATACTGCATATTTTTGCTATGGTGTATATATATCTTGTGTATATTTCCTATCCTCTCACTGAGGGTACACTCTAAGATACTGAGGATGCTGACGGTAACTAACTGCATCATGTCTATTGATCTGGTCTGCCATGGAGGCTGAAGTGGTGCTGGAACAATTAAAGTGCATGACTTGCCCAATCTTGTTTCCAAAATTTTCTCTGGGGGTCAACCCTCACCCTCCATACCTCTTTTATGTCAATCAGGCCTCCATGTGACATAACACTTATCCCAAAACCTCTACACCCCACCACTTTTAAATGACAGCAGCCACCACTGGGAAGTACTGGGTGAGCATTACAAAGAGGTTTGGGGAGAAGCAAAAGGGTTAAAGAGAAAAACACAGAGAGCTGAAGAGGGAAGATAAGCACAACAAGGAGACACCTGGAAAACACATGCACTGTCATGGAGCGCTTCAGACAAAAGAAAATGTGCTCCCTAAAAGTGAACAGTGGATGGCCACCAGAAAAAAAAGCAATGCTCCGGGAGAGGAGCATCCACAAGGAGAACAAGGTAAACCACCTAACAAAAAGCACATAACTGAGATTTATAGTAAAGTCAAAAAATGATGAACAATGGCAGACTGTAAGTCCCTGTGTTTTTGGTAAGCCCACATTATGGCCCTCATTTTGAATTTGGCAGGCGGCGGAGGCTGCCCGCCAAACACAAACCGCCACTAGACCGCCAATGCGGTCTAATCACTGTCGGCCCTATTTTGACTTCACCCTGCAGAGAACAGGGCCTTAACATTGCAGCCGGATGGTAATCAAGCCGGCTGCAATGTGGCGGTGCTGCAGGTTCAGCAGCACCATCGTGCATTCCACTGCCTGTAGTTCAGGCAGTGGAATGCATGATGGGGCTGTGCATGGGGGCCCCTGCATTGCCCATGTGTAAGGAAATGCCTCCTTGGCATGGTTGCCCCCTGACTTTTTGCCTTTGCTGATGCTATGTTTACAATTGAAAGTGTGCTGAGGCCTGCTAACCAGGCCCCAGCACCAGTGTTCTTTCCCTAACCTGTACTTTTGTATCCACAATTGGCAGACCCTGGCATCCAGATAAGTCCCTTGTAACTGGTACTTCTAGTACCAAGGGCCCTGATGCCAAGGAAGGTCTCTAAGGGCTGCAGCATGTCTTATGCCACCCTGGAGACCTCTCACTCAGCACAGACACACTGCTTGCCAGCTTGTGTGCGCTAGTGAGAACAAAACGAGTAAGTCGACATGGCACTCCCCTCAGGGTGCCATGCCAGCCTCTCACTGCCTATGCAAGTATAGGTCAGTCACCCCTCTAGCAGGCCTTACAGCCCTAAGGCAGGGTGCACTATACCATAGGTGAGGGTACCAGTGCATGAGCATGGTACCCCTACAGTGTCTAAACCAAACCTTAGACATTGTAAGTGCAGGGTAGCCATAAGAGTATATGGTCTGGGAGTTTGTCAAACACGAACTCCACAGCACCATAATGGCTACACTGAAAACTGGGAAGTTTGGTATCAAACTTCTCAGCACAATAAATGCACACTGATGCCAGTGTACATTTTATTGCAAAATACACCCCAGAGGGCACCTTAGAGGTGCCCCCTGAAACTTAACCGACTGTCTGTGTAGGCTGACTAGTTCCAGCAGCCTGCCACCCTAGAGACATGTTGCTGGCCCCATGGGGAGAGTGCCTTTGTCACTCTGAGGCCAGTAACAAAGCCTGCACTGGGTGGAGATGCTAACACCTCCCCCAGGCAGGAACTGTAACACCTGGCGGTGAGCCTCAAAGGCTCACCCCTTTGTCACAGCCCAGCAGGGCACTCCAGCTTAGTGGAGTTGCCCGCCCCCTCCGGCCACGGCCCCCACTTTTGGCGGCAAGGCTGGAGGGAACAAAGAAAGCAACAAGGAGGAGTCACTGGCCAGTCAGGACAGCCCCTAAGGTGTCCTGAGCTGAAGTGACTCTAACTTTTAGAAATCCTCCATCTTGCAGATGGAGGATTCCCCCAATAGGGATAGGATTGTGACCCCCTCCCCTTGGGAGGAGGCACAAAGAGGGTGTACCCACCCTCAGGGCTAGTAGCCATTGGCTACTAACCCCCCAGACCTAAACACGCCCTTAAATTTAGTATTTAAGGGCTACCCTGAACCCTAGAAAATTAGATTCCTGCAACAACAAGAAGAAGGACTGCCCAGCTGAAAACCCCTGCAGAGGAAGACCAGAAGACAACAACTGCCTTGGCTCCAGAAACTCACCGGCCTGTCTCCTGCCTTCCAAAGAACTCTGCTCCAGCGACGCCTTCCAAAGGGACCAGCGACCTCTGAATCCTCTGAGGACTGCCCTGCTTCGACGACGACAAGAAACTCGCGAGGACAGCGGACCTGCTCCAAAAAGACTGCAACTTTGTTTCCAGAAGCAGCTTTAAAGAACCCTGCAACTCCCCGCAAGAAGCGTGAGACTTGCAACACTGCACCCGGCGACCCCGACTCGGCTGGTGGAGAACCAACACCTCAGGGAGGACCCCCGGACTACTCTACGACTGTGAGTACCAAAACCTGTCCCCTCTGAGCCCCCACAGCGCCGCCTGCAGAGGGAATCCCGAGGCTTCCCCTGACCGCGACTCTCTGAAACCTAAGTCCCGACGCCTGGAAAAGACCCTGCACCCGCAGCCCCCAGGACCTGAAGGACCGGACTTTCACTGCAGAAGTGACCCCCAGGAGTCCCTCTCCCTTGTCCAAGTGGAGGTTTCCCCGAGGAAGCCCCCCCTTGCCTGCCTGCAGCGCTAAAGAGATCCCTTGATCTCTCATAGACTAACATTGAAAACCCGACGCTTGTTTCTACACTGCACCCGGCCGCCCCCGCGCCACTGAGGGTGAAATTTCTGTGTGGGCTTGTGTCCCCCCCCGGTGCCCTACAAAACCCCCCTGGTCTGCCCTCCGAAGACGCGGGTACTTACCTGCAAGCAGACCGGAACCGGGGCACCCCCTTCTCTCCATTATAGCCTATGCGTTTTGGGCACCACTTTGAACTCTGCACCTGACCGGCCCTGAGCTGCTGTTGTGGTAACTTTGGGGTTGCTCTGAACCCCCAACGGTGGGCTACCTTGGACCAAGAACTGAACCCTGTAAGTGTCTTACTTACCTGGTAAAACTAACAAAAACTTACCTCCCCCAGGAACTGTGAAAATTGCAGTGTGTCCACTTTTTAAATAGCTATTTGTGAATAACTTGAAAAGTATACATGCAATTGAAATGATTCAAAGTTCCTAATGTACTTACCTGCAATACCTTTCAAACAAGATATTACATGTTAAATTTTAACCTGTGGTTCTTAAAATAAACTAAGAAAATATATTTTTCTATAACAAAACCTATTGGCTGGATTTGTCTCTGAGTGTGTGTACCTCATTTATTGTCTATGTGTATGTACAACAAATGCTTAACACTACTCCTTGGATAAGCCTACTGCTCGACCACACTACCACAAAATAGAGCATTAGTATTATCTATTTTTACCACTATTTTACCTCTAAGGGGAACCCTTGGACTCTGTGCATGCTATTCCTTACTTTGAAATAGCACATACAGAGCCAACTTCCTACATTGGTGGATCAGCGGTGGGGTACAAGACTTTGCATTTGCTGGACTACTCAGCCAATACCTGATCACACGACAAATTCCAAAATTGTCATTAGAAATTGATTTTTGCAATTTGAAAAGTTTTCTAAATTCTTAAAAGACCTGCTAGGGCCTTGTGTTAGATCCTGTTTAGCATTTCTTTTAGAGTTTAAAAGTTTGTAAAAGTTTGAATTAGATTCTAGAACCAGTTTTAGATTCTTAAAAAGTATTCCAACTTTTAGAAGCAAAATGTCTAGCACAGATGTGACTGTGGTGGAACTCGACACCACACCTTACCTCCATCTACAGATGAGAGAGCTAAGGTCACTCTGTAAACTAAAGAAAATAGCAATGGGCCCCAAACCTACCAAAGTACAGCTCCAGGAGCTGTTGGCAGAGTTTGAAAAGGCCAACCCCTCTGAGGGTGGCAACTCAGAGGATGAAGATAGTGACTTGGAGGGAAATTCCCCCCCTCCAGTCCTACTTAGGGAGAGCAGGGCTTCTCAAGACCTGATTCCACAAATAATAGTCAGAGATGCTGGTTCCCTCACAGGAGGGACCAACAACTCTGAAATCACTGAGGATAACTCCAGTGAAGAGGACATCCAGTTAGCCAGGATGGCCAAAAGATTGGCTTTGGAAAGACAGATCCTAGCCATAGAGAGGGAAAGACAAGAGATGGGCCTAGGACCCATCAATGGTGGCAGCAACATAAATAGGGTCAGAGATTCTCCTGACATGTTGAAAATCCCTAAAGGGATTGTAACTAAATATGAAGATGGTGATGACATCACTAAATGGTTCACAGCTTTTGAGAGGGCTTGTGTAACCAGAAAAGTGAACAGATCTCACTGGGGTGCTCTCCTTTGGGAAATGTTCACAGGAAAGTGTAGGGATAGACTCCTCACACTCTCTGGAAAAGATGCAGAATCTTATGACCTCATGAAGGGTACCCTGATTGAGGGCTTTGGATTCTCCACTGAGGAGTATAGGATTAGATTCAGGGGGGCTCAAAAATCCTCGAGCCAGACCTGGGTTGACTTTGTAGACTACTCAGTAAAAACACTAGATGGTTGGATTCAAGGCAGTGGTGTAAGTAATTATGATGGGCTGTACAATTTATTTGTGAAAGAACACCTGTTAAGTAATTGTTTCAATGATAAACTGCATCAGCATCTGGTAGACCTAGGACCAATTTCTCCCCAAGAATTGGGAAAGAAGGCGGACCATTGGGTCAAGACTAGGGTGTCCAAAACTTCTACAGGGGGTGACCAAAAGAAAGGGGTCACAAAACCTCCCCAGGGGAAAGGTGGTGAGACAGCCAAAACTAAAAATAGTAAAGAGTCTTCTACAGGCCCCCAAAAACCTGCACAGGAGGGTGGGCCCAGAGCCTCTTCACAAAACAATCCTGGGTACAAGGGTAAAAACTTTGATCCCAAAAAGGCCTGGTGTCGAAACTGTAGTCAGTCTGGACACCAAACTGGAGACAAGGCCTGTCCCAAGAAAGGTTCCACTCCAAACTCCAATCCAGGTAACACTGGAATGGCTAGTCTCCAAGTGGGATCAACAGTGTGCCCAGAGCAAATCAGGGTCCACACTGAAGCTACTCTAGTCTCTGAGGGTGGGGTGGATTTAGCCACACTAGCTGCCTGGCCGCCTAACATGCAAAAATACAGGCAGCAGCTCTTTATTAATGGGACAAGTGTAGAAGGCCTGAGGGATACAGGTGCCAGTGTCACCATGGTGACAGAGAAACTGGTTTCCCCTGGCCAATACCTGACTGGAAAAACTTATACAGTCACCAACGCTGACAATCAGACTAAAGCACATCCCATGGCAATGGTAACTTTAGAATGGGGAGGGGTCAATGGCCTGAAACAGGTGGTGGTCTCCTCAAACATCCCAGTAGACTGTCTGCTTGGAAATGACCTGGAGTCCTCAGCATGGGCTGAGGTAGAACTAAAAACCCATGCAGCCATGCTGGGTATCCCTGAACTGGTGTGTGTAAAAACAAGAGCACAATGCAAGGCACAGGGTGAAAAAGTAGAGCTGGAGTCTGGAAAAATGGCCCAGCCTACCAAGAGAAAAGGAAAGTCAGTTGGGAAACCAACTGCAACACAGTCAGAAAAAGGGAACCTCTCTTCTCAGGAAGAAGTTCTGCCCTCTGAGGGAACTGAGCCTTTGGAGCTTGAACCTTATCAGGTTGAGCTCTTAGGCCCAGGGGGAGCCTCAAGGGAGGAGCTGTGTAAGGGACAAGAAACCTGTCCCTCTCTTGAAGGCCTTAGGCAGCAAGCTGCTGAAGAGTCCAAGGGCAAGAAAAATGGAACACATAGGGTCTATTGGGAAGATGGACTCCTGTACACTGAGGCCAGAGACCCCAAACCTGGTGCCACTAGGAGAGTGGTAGTGCCTCAGTCGTTCAGAGAGTTTATTCTGACCTTAGCCCATGATATTCCCCTTGCTGGGCATTTGGGACAAACCAAGAAGTGGGAGAGGTTAGTCAACCACTTCTACTGGCCCAATATGTCCCAGAAGGTTAAGGAGTTTTGCCTCTCCTGCCCCACCTGTCAATCCAGTGGTAAGACAGGTGGGCACCCAAAGGCCCCCCTCATTCCACTTCCAGTGGTGGGGGTCCCCTTTGAAAGAGTGGGTGTGGACATAGTTGGTCCACTGGAACCTCCCACAGCCTCAGGAAATATGTACATCCTAGTAGTAGTGGATCATGCTACTAGGTATCCTGAAGCTATTCCCCTTAGGTCGACTACTGCCCCTGCAGTAGCCAAGGCCCTCATTGGTATCTTTACCAGAGTGGGTTTCCCTAAGGAGGTGGTGTCTGACAGAGGTACCAACTTCATGTCAGCATACCTAAAACACATGTGGAATGAGTGTGGAGTGACTTACAAATTCACTACACCATACCATCCACAAACTAATGGCTTAGTTGAGAGATTCAACAAGACATTAAAAGGCATGATCATGGGGCTCCCAGAAAAACTCAAAAGGAGATGGGATGTCCTCTTGCCATGTCTGCTTTTTGCTTACAGAGAGGTGCCACAGAAGGGAGTAGGATTCTCACCCTTTGAACTTCTGTTTGGTCACCCTGTAAGGGGACCACTTGCTCTTGTTAAAGAAGGCTGGGAGAGACCTCTTCATGAGCCTAAACAAGACATAGTGGACTATGTACTTGGCCTTCGCTCTAGAATTGCAGAGTACATGGAAAAGGCAACCAAAAACCTTGAGGCCAGCCAACAGCTCCAGAAGTTTTGGTATGACCAAAAGGCTGCACTGGTTGAGTTCCAACCAGGGCAGAAAGTCTGGGTTCTGGAGCCTGTGGCTCCCAGGGCACTCCAGGACAAATGGAGTGGCCCTTACCCAGTGCTAGAAAGGAAGAGTCAGGTCACCTACCTGGTGGACCTGGGCACAAGCAGGAGCCCCAAGAGGGTGATCCATGTGAACCGCCTTAAGCTCTTCCATGACAGGGCTGATGTGAATCTGTTGATGGTAACAGATGAGGATCAGGAGGCAGAGAGTGAACCTCTCCCTGATCTTCTGTCATCAGACCCAAAAGATGGCTCAGTAGATGGAGTGATCTACTCAGACACCCTCTCTGGCCAACAGCAAGCTGATTGTAGGAGAGTCCTACAACAGTTTCCTGAACTCTTCTCCTTAACCCCTGGTCAGACACACCTGTGTACCCATGATGTGGACACAGGAGACAGCATGCCTGTCAAAAACAAAATTTTTAGACAGTCTGACCATGTTAAAGAAAGCATCAAGGTGGAAGTCCACAAGATGCTGGAATTGGGAGTAATTGAGCGCTCTGACAGCCCCTGGGCTAGCCCAGTGGTCTTAGTCCCCAAACCTCACACCAAAGATGGAAAGAAAGAGATGAGGTTTTGTGTGGACTACAGAGGGCTCAATTCTGTCACCAAGACAGATGCTCATCCAATTCCTAGAGCTGATGAGCTCATAGATAAATTAGGTGCTGCCAAATTCTTAAGTACCTTTGACTTGACAGCAGGGTACTGGCAAATAAAAATGGCACCTGGAGCAAAAGAGAAAACAGCATTCTCCACACCTGATGGGCATTATCAGTTTACTGTTATGCCCTTTGGTTTAAAGAATGCCCCTGCCACCTTCCAAAGGTTGGTGAATCAAGTCCTTGCTGGTTTGGAGTCCTTTAGCACAGCGTATCTTGATGATATTGCTGTCTTCAGCTCCACCTGGCAGGATCACCTGGTCCACCTGAAGAAGGTTTTGAAGGCTCTGCAATCTGCAGGCCTCTCTATCAAGGCATCCAAATGCCAGATAGGGCAGGGAACTGTGGTTTACTTGGGCCACCTTGTAGGTGGAGGCCAAGTTCAGCCACTCCAACCCAAGATCCAGACTATTCTGGACTGGGTAGCTCCAAAAACCCAGACTCAAGTCAGGGCATTCCTTGGCTTGACTGGGTATTACAGGAGGTTTGTGAAGGGATATGGATCCATTGTGACAGCCCTCACTGAACTCACCTCCAAGAAAATGCCCAAGAAAGTGAACTGGACTGTGGAATGCCAACAGGCCTTTGACACCCTGAAACAAGCAATGTGCTCAGCACCAGTTCTAAAAGCTCCAGATTATTCTAAGCAGTTCATTGTGCAGACAGATGCCTCTGAACATGGGATAGGGGCAGTTTTGTCCCAAACAAATGATGATGGCCTTGACCAGCCTGTTGCTTTCATTAGCAGGAGGTTACTCCCCAGGGAGCAGCGTTGGAGTGCTATTGAGAGGGAGGCCTTTGCTGTGGTTTGGTCCCTGAAGAAGCTGAGACCATACCTCTTTGGGACTCACTTCCTAGTTCAAACTGACCACAGACCTCTCAAATGGCTGATGCAAATGAAAGGTGAAAATCCTAAACTGTTGAGGTGGTCCATCTCCCTACAGGGAATGGACTTTATAGTGGAACACAGACCTGGGACTGCCCATGCCAATGCAGATGGCCTTTCCAGGTTCTTCCACTTAGAAAATGAAGACTCTCTTGGGAAAGGTTAGTCTCATCCTCTTTCGTTTGGGGGGGGGTTGTGTAAGGAAATGCCTCCTTGGCATGGTTGCCCCCTGACTTTTTGCCTTTGCTGATGCTATGTTTACAATTGAAAGTGTGCTGAGGCCTGCTAACCAGGCCCCAGCACCAGTGTTCTTTCCCTAACCTGTACTTTTGTATCCACAATTGGCAGACCCTGGCATCCAGATAAGTCCCTTGTAACTGGTACTTCTAGTACCAAGGGCCCTGATGCCAAGGAAGGTCTCTAAGGGCTGCAGCATGTCTTATGCCACCCTGGAGACCTCTCACTCAGCACAGACACACTGCTTGCCAGCTTGTGTGCGCTAGTGAGAACAAAACGAGTAAGTCGACATGGCACTCCCCTCAGGGTGCCATGCCAGCCTCTCACTGCCTATGCAAGTATAGGTCAGTCACCCCTCTAGCAGGCCTTACAGCCCTAAGGCAGGGTGCACTATACCATAGGTGAGGGTACCAGTGCATGAGCATGGTACCCCTACAGTGTCTAAACCAAACCTTAGACATTGTAAGTGCAGGGTAGCCATAAGAGTATATGGTCTGGGAGTTTGTCAAACACGAACTCCACAGCACCATAATGGCTACACTGAAAACTGGGAAGTTTGGTATCAAACTTCTCAGCACAATAAATGCACACTGATGCCAGTGTACATTTTATTGCAAAATACACCCCAGAGGGCACCTTAGAGGTGCCCCCTGAAACTTAACCGACTGTCTGTGTAGGCTGACTAGTTCCAGCAGCCTGCCACCCTAGAGACATGTTGCTGGCCCCATGGGGAGAGTGCCTTTGTCACTCTGAGGCCAGTAACAAAGCCTGCACTGGGTGGAGATGCTAACACCTCCCCCAGGCAGGAACTGTAACACCTGGCGGTGAGCCTCAAAGGCTCACCCCTTTGTCACAGCCCAGCAGGGCACTCCAGCTTAGTGGAGTTGCCCGCCCCCTCCGGCCACGGCCCCCACTTTTGGCGGCAAGGCTGGAGGGAACAAAGAAAGCAACAAGGAGGAGTCACTGGCCAGTCAGGACAGCCCCTAAGGTGTCCTGAGCTGAAGTGACCCTAACTTTTAGAAATCCTCCATCTTGCAGATGGAGGATTCCCCCAATAGGGTTAGGATTGTGACCCCCTCCCCTTGGGAGGAGGCACAAAGAGGGTGTACCCACCCTCAGGGCTAGTAGCCATTGGCTACTAACCCCCCAGACCTAAACACGCCCTTAAATTTAGTATTTAAGGGCTACCCTGAACCCTAGAAAATTAGATTCCTGCAACAACAAGAAGAAGGACTGCCCAGCTGAAAACCCCTGCAGAGGAAGACCAGAAGACAACAACTGCCTTGGCTCCAGAAACTCACCGGCCTGTCTCCTGCCTTCCAAAGAACTCTGCTCCAGCGACGCCTTCCAAAGGGACCAGCGACCTCTGAATCCTCTGAGGACTGCCCTGCTTCGACGACGACAAGAAACTCCCGAGGACAGCGGACCTGCTCCAAAAAGACTGCAACTTTGTTTCCAGAAGCAGCTTTAAAGAACCCTGCAACTCCCCGCAAGAAGCGTGAGACTTGCAACACTGCACCCGGCGACCCCGACTCGGCTGGTGGAGAACCAACACCTCAGGGAGGACCCCCGGACTACTCTACGACTGTGAGTACCAAAACCTGTCCCCCCTGAGCCCCCACAGCGCCGCCTGCAGAGGGAATCCCGAGGCTTCCCCTGACCGCGACTCTCTGAAACCTAAGTCCCGACGCCTGGAAAAGACCCTGCACCCGCAGCCCCCAGGACCTGAAGGACCGGACTTTCACTGCAGAAGTGACCCCCAGGAGTCCCTCTCCCTTGTCCAAGTGGAGGTTTCCCAGAGGAAGCCCCCCCTTGCCTGCCTGCAGCGCTAAAGAGATCCCTTGATCTCTCATAGACTAACATTGAAAACCCGACGCTTGTTTCTACACTGCACCCGGCCGCCCCCGCGCCACTGAGGGTGAAATTTCTGTGTGGGCTTGTGTCCCCCCCGGTGCCCTACAAAACCCCCCTGGTCTGCCCTCCGAAGACGCGGGTACTTACCTGCAAGCAGACCGGAACCGGGGCACCCCCTTCTCTCCATTATAGCCTATGCGTTTTGGGCACCACTTTGAACTCTGCACCTGACCGGCCCTGAGCTGCTGGTGTGGTAACTTTGGGGTTGCTCTGAACCCCCAACGGTGGGCTACCTTGGACCAAGAACTGAACCCTGTAAGTGTCTTACTTACCTGGTAAAACTAACAAAAACTTACCTCCCCCAGGAACTGTGAAAATTGCAGTGTGTCCACTTTTTAAATAGCTATTTGTGAATAACTTGAAAAGTATACATGCAATTGAAATGATTCAAAGTTCCTAATGTACTTACCTGCAATACCTTTCAAACAAGATATTACATGTTAAATTTTAACCTGTGGTTCTTAAAATAAACTAAGAAAATATATTTTTCTATAACAAAACCTATTGGCTGGATTTGTCTCTGAGTGTGTGTACCTCATTTATTGTCTATGTGTATGTACAACAAATGCTTAACACTACTCCTTGGATAAGCCTACTGCTCGACCACACTACCACAAAATAGAGCATTAGTATTATCTATTTTTACCACTATTTTACCTCTAAGGGGAACCCTTGGACTCTGTGCATGCTATTCCTTACTTTGAAATAGCACATACAGAGCCAACTTCCTACACCATGCCAAGTGCATGAGCAGTGCAGGGGCCCCCAGGGGGCCTCCGACACCCCCATTCTGCTAGCCTTTGCATGGCAGTGGAACCACCATGAAAAGGCTGGCGGATTGGGGAGTTGTAATCCCCAGGGCAGCGCTGCCTTGGCGGATTAGGACCACCGGGATTGCCAGGCTGCTGGCTGGCGGCATTGGCGGTTCGACCTCCAGACTCATAATGAGGCCCTATGTCTTCTCAACCAGGCAGCTCTGCTGTCTGGCAGGCTTGACCTAAAAATTAGAAATCAATACCAAAAAATGGCTGCACCTAAACAACAGTGTAGGTACAGAGGGGCATATTTACAACCTGTTTGTGCAGAATTTGCATAATTTTTACCCAAATTCGGTGCAAACTTAACTCCATATTTATATGTTGACGCTGAACACGTCTAGCGTCAAAATATAGGAGTTTGCACCATTTTTTGGATGAGTGAACCTACCTTGCATCAATGAGATGCAAGGGTGATATGAACAGGATGGTGGGTTAGCAGGATGGAGTAATTGTTGTTCAAGGCACACATGGAAGATAAGTGAATTTGTATATGTTGTTCTAGAGTGGGAGTGTTTTGTTAGGGTGTTGTTTGCTGATCTTCTTATCACCGCCACTGCGCGCGGCATGAGCCAAACATTCGGCTCGGGCTGCGGCAGGCGGCATGAAGACGCGCTGCGTCCCCAGCCTGCTGTGCACAGTACGAGGCCCCAAATTGGGCATGGGCCTCGTTCTTTCTTAGCGTGACGCGCTTTCATGCAGGTCTGATCTCCCCCACTCACCTGTTCTTCTTCTCTTCTTCTTTTCTGTCCCTTCATTGTGCCTTCCTTTATGTTTTTTCCTTTTCCCATATTACCCCTTTCTTCTCAGCATGCCTTAGTTCCCTACTCTCTATGGCTCCTAGTCCATTATGTTCTATGTGTTTTTCCCTATCTAAGATGGTGTCCTTGTACTTCCTATTGGTCGCTGTAGGAAAGTACCATCTTGCCTGGCATGTTACCCCCATTTTTCACTGTATATATGTTGTTTTAGTTGTATGTGTCACTGGGACCCTGGTAACCCAGGGCCCCAGTGCTCATAAGTGTGCCTGAATGTGTTACCTGTGTAGTGACTAACTGTCTCACTGAGGCTCTGCTAATCAGAACCTCAGTGGTTATGCTCTCTCATTTCTTTCCAAATTGTCACTGACAGGCTAGTGACCATTTTTACCAATTTACATTGGCTTACTGGAACACCCTTATAATTCCCTAGTATATGGTACTGAGGTACCCAGGGTATTGGGGTTCCAGGAGATCCCTATGGGCTGCAGCATTTCTTTTGCCACCCATAGGGAGCTCTGACAATTCTTACACAGGCCTGCCACTGCAGCCTGAGTGAAATAACGTCCATGTTATTTCACAGCCATTTTACACTGCACTTAAGTAACTTATAAGTCACCTATATGTCTAACCTTTACCTGGTAAAGGTTAGGTGCACAGTTACTTAGTGTGAGGGCACCCTGGCACTAGCCAAGGTGCCCCCACATTGTTCAGAGCCAATTCACTGAACTTTGTGAGTGCGGGGACACCATTACACGCGTGCACTACATATAGGTCACTACCTATATGTAGCTTCACCATGGTAACTCCGAATATGGCCATGTAACATGTCTATGATCATGGAATTGCCCCCTCTATGCCATCCTGGCATTGTTGGTTCAATTCCATGATCCCAGTGGTCTGTAGCACAGACCCTGGTACTGCCAGACTGCCCTTCCTGGGGTTTCACTGCAGCTGCTGCTGCTGCCAACCCCTCAGACAGGCAGCTGCCCTCCTGGGGTCCAGCCAGGCCTGGCCCAGGATGGCAGAACAAAGAACTTCCTCTGAGAGAGGGTGTGACACCCTCTCCCTTTGGAAAATGGTGTGAAGGCAGGGGAGGAGTAGCCTCCCCCAGCCTCTGGAAATGCTTTGTTGGGCACAGATGTGCCCAATTCTGCATAAGCCAGTCTACACCGGTTCAGGGACCCCTTAGCCCCTGCTCTGGCGCGAAACTGGACAAAGGAAAGGGGAGTGACCACTCCCCTGACCTGCACCTCCCCTGGGAGGTGTCCAGAGCTCCTCCAGTGTGCTCCAGACCTCTGCCATCTTGGAAACAGAGGTGCTGCTGGCACACTGGACTGCTCTGAGTGGCCAGTGCCACCAGGTGACGTCAGAGACTCCTGCTGATAGGCTCCTTCAGGTGTTAGTAGCCTTTCCTCTCTCCTAGGTAGCCAAACCCTCTTTTCTGGCTATTTAGGGTCTCTGTCTCTGGGGAAACTTTAGATAACGAATGCATGAGCTCAGCCGAGTTCCTCTGCATCTCTCTCTTCACCTTCTGATAAGGAATCGACCGCTGACCGCGCTGGAAGCCTGCAAAACTGCAACATAGTAGCAAAGACGACTACTGCAACTCTGTAATGCTGATCCTGCCGCCTTCTCGACTGTTTTCCTGCTTGTGCATGCTGTGGGGGTAGTCTGCCTCCTCTCTGCACCAGAAGCTCCGAAGAAATCTCCCGTGGGTCGACGGAATCTTCCCCCTGCAACCGCAGGCACCAAAAAGCTGCATTACCAGTCCCTTGGGTCTCCTCTCAGCACGACGAGCGAGGTCCCTCGAATCCAGCGACGCTGTCCAAGTGACCCCCACAGTCCAGTGACTCTTCAGCCCAAGTTTGGTGGAGGTAAGTCCTTGCCTCACCTCGCTGGGCTGCATTGCTGGGAACCACGACTTTGCAGCTACTCCGGCCCCTGTGCACTTCCGGCGGAAATACTTCGTGCACAGCCAAGCCTGGGTCCACGGCACTCTAACCTGCATTGCACGACTTTCTAAGTTGGTCTCCGGCGACGTGGGACTTCTTTGTGCAACTTCGGCGAGCACCGTTTCACGCATCCTCGTAGTGCCTGTTTCTGGCACTTCTCCGGATGCTACCTGCTTTAGTGAGGGCTCTTTGTCTTGCTCGACGTCCCCTCTCTCTGCAGGTCCAATTTGCGACCTCCTGGTCCCTCCTGGGCCCCAGCAGCGTCCAAAAACGCCAAACGCACGATTTGCGTGTAGCAAGGCTTGTTGGCGTCCTTTCGGCAGGAAAACACTTTTGCACGACTCTTCAAGGCAAGAGGAATCCGTCTACCAAAGGGGAAGTCTCTAGCTCTTTTCGTTTCTGCAGAAACCTCAGCTTCTTCTGTCCAGTCGAAGCTTCTTTGCACCCGCAGCTGGCATTTCCTGGGCATCTGCCCATCTCCGACTTGCTTGTGACTTTTGGACTTGGTCCCCTTGTTCCACAGGTACCCTAGATTGGAAATCCACAGTTGTTGCATTGCTTGTTTGTGTCTTTCCTGCATTATTCCTCTAACACGACTCTTTTGTCCTTAGGGGAACTTTAGTGCACTTTGCACTCACTTTTCAGGGTCTTGGGGAGGGTTATTTTTCTAACTCTCACTATTTTCTAACAGTCCCAGCGACCCTCTACAAGGTCACATAGGTTTGGGGTCCATTCGTGGTTCGCATTCCACTTTTGGAGTATATGGTTTGTGTTGCCCCTATCCCTATGTTTCCCCATTGCATCCTATTGTAACTATACATTGTTTGCACTGTTTTCTAAGACTATACTGCATATTTTTGCTATTGTGTATATATATCTTGTGTATATTTCCTATCCTCTCACTGAGGGTACACTCTAAGATACTTTGGCATATTGTCATAAAAATAAAGTACCTTTATTTTTAGTATAACTGTGTATTGTGTTTTCTTATGATATTGTGCATATGACACTAAGTGGTACTGTAGTAGCTTCACACGTCTCCTAGTTCAGCCTAAGCTGCTCTGCTAAGCTACCATTATCTATCAGCCTAAGCTTCTAGACACCCTATACACTAATAAGGGATAACTGGGCCTGGTGCAAGGTGCAAGTACCCCTTGGTACTCACTACAAGGCAGCCCAGCCTCCTACAATGGTTGTGCAGTGGTGGGATAAGTGCTTGAGACTACTTACCACTCTTGTCATTGTACTTTTCATAAGAGAAAAATATACAAAACAAGGTCAGTGTATATACACATAGCCAAAAAGTTTTGCATTTCCTCTTTTCACTCTTTTCTAAGTGCTGAAAAGTACTTCTAAACTTTCAAAAAGTTCTTAAAAGTTTAAAAAGTTTTTTTTCTGCCTTTCCAAAAAGTTCTGAAAACTTTTTTCTTTTTTTTCTATCACTTTAACTCTCTCTAAAAAAATGTCTGGCACAGGAAAAAATGTTGAACTGTCCAAACTTGCATATGATCACCTTAGCTGGAAAGGAGCAAGGAGTCTCTGCATAGAGAGAGGTTTGAGTGTAGGGAAGAATCCTTCCTTAGAACTGTTAATTAACATGCTTAGAGTACAGGATAAGGCCATAAGTGCCCAATCTGGTGAAAAAGCAGCTAATGGTTCCCAATCTGATCCAGGGACTCCCCCAGGAAAAGGTTCAGGAAAGAAACTTCTCAGCCTGCCCATTAGACAGTGTAGCATAGTTGGTACAGAGGTTGAATCACACCATACTAATGGTGTGCTCTCACATTATACTGGTAGCCAAGCTGTTAGGGTGCCCTCTGTAAGGGACAGGTCTCCTTCTGTTCATTCCCATCATACCTCTGTATCTAGAAATGTCCCTCCCACCCACCCTGATGACAGATTGTTAGAAAGGGAGCTCAATAGATTGAGAGTGGAACAAACCAGACTGAAGCTCAAGAAGCAACAGCTGGATTTGGATAGACAGTCTTTAGAAGTAGAGAGGGAAAGACAGAAGTTGGGTTTAGAAACCCATGGTGGCAGCAGCAGTATTCCCCATAGTCATCCTGCAAAAGAGCATGATTCCAGGAATCTGCACAAGATAGTTCCCCCTTATAAGGAGGGGGATGACATTAACAAGTGGTTTGCTGCACTTGAGAGGGCCTGTGCTGTACAGGATGTCCCTCAAAAGCAGTGGGCTGCTATCCTATGGCTATCATTTAGTGGAAAAGGTAGGGATAGGCTCCTTACTGTAAAAGAAAATTATGCTAATAATTTCCAAGTTCTTAAGAATGCACTCCTGGATGGTTATGGCTTAACCACTGAACAGTACATGATAAAGTTCAGAGAGACCAAAAAGGAGTCTTCACAAGACTGGGTTGATTTCATTGACCAGGCAGTGAAGGCCTTGGAGGGGTGGTTACATGGCAGTAAAGTTACTGATTATGACAGCCTGTATAACTTGATCCTGAGAGAGCATATTCTTAATAATTGTGTGTCTGATTTGTTGCACCAGTACATGGTGGACTCTGATCTGACCTCTCCCCAAGAATTGGGAAAGAAGGCAGACAAATGGGTCAGAACAAGAGTGAACTGAAAAGTTCATACAGGGGGTGACAAAGATGGCAACAAAAAGAAGGATGGTAAGTCTTCTGACAAGGGTGGGGACAAATCTAAAAATGAGTCTTCATCAGGCCCACAAAAACACTCTGGTGGGGGTGGTGGGTCCAAATCCTCCTTTAATCAGAACAAGGAAAAGAAACCATGGTGCTATTTATGTAAAATAAAAGGCCATTGGACAACAGATCCCAGTTGTCCAAAGAAAGGCACCACAGCTCCTACCACTACAACCCCTACTGCTACACCTAGTGTCCCTACTAATAGCAGTGGTGGTGGGAGCAAACCTACTAATAGCCAATCCAAGGGAGTAGCTGGGCTCACTTTTGGTAATTTAGTTGGGGTTGGTCTGATTAGGGAGACCACAGAGGCTACTTTAGTCTCTGAAGGGGCTATTGATTTAGCCACTTTGGTTGCTTGCCCCCATAACTTGGAGAAGTACAAGCAACTAACCCTAATAAATGGTGTTGAGGTCCAGGCCTACAGGGACACAGGTGCCAGTGTCACAATGGTGATTAAGAAACTGGTGCACCCTGAACAACACATACTTGGACACCAGTACCAAGTAACCGATGCCCACAACATAACACAAAGCCACCCCATGGCTGTTGTAAATCTCAACTGGGGGGGGGTAACTGGTCCAAAGAAAGTTGTGGTAGCTTCAGATTTACCTGTAGACTGTCTATTAGGGAATGATTTGGAGACATCAGCTTGGTCAGATGTGGAGTTGGAGGCCCATGCAGCAATGCTGGGCATTCCAGGGCATATTTTTGCTTTGACAAGGGCTCAGGCCAAAAAGCAAAAAGGACAGGGAAGCTTGGATCCTGGAACAATGGACCAAGTGCTCCCTAAAGCTAGGGCTAGTAGAAGCAAACCACTTCCTACTATCCCTCCCTCTACAGTGGATTCTACTTCTGAGGAAGAAGAATTCCCTCCCTGTGCAGAACCTACACCAGAGGAGCTGGAAGCAGACACTGCTGAGCTTTTGGGTGAAGGGGGGCCTGCCAGGGAGGAGCTGAGTGTGGCACAGCAAACCTGTCCCACATTAGAGGGTCTCAGACAGCAAGCTGTCAAACAAGCTAATGGGGATGTCAGTGACTCTCACAGAGTTTACTGGGAGGACAACCTCTTGTACACTGAGCATAGGGATCCTAAACCTGGAGCTGCCAGGAGATTAGTGATTCCTCAGGAGTACAGAAAGTTCCTTCTAACACTGGCACATGACATTCCCCTAGCTGGGCACCTGGGTCAAATGAAAACTTGGGACAGATTGGTTCCATTGTTTCATTGGCCTAGGATGTCTGAGGACACAAAAGAATTTTGTAAGTCCTGTGAAACCTGTCAAGCCAGTGGCAAGACAGGTGGCACTCCAAAGGCACCCCTTATCCCACTGCCTGTGGTTGGGGTTCCCTTTGAAAGGGTAGGGGTTGACATAGTTGGCCCCCTTGACCCTCCTACTGCTTCAGGCAATAGGTTTATCTTGGTGGTAGTGGACCATGCCACAAGATATCCTGAAGCTATTCCTTTAAGGACCACTACAGCTCCTGCAGTGGCAAAGGCCATCCTGGGAATATTTTCCAGGGTGGGCTTTCCAAAGGAAGTAGTATCAGACAGAGGAAGCAATTTCATGTCTGCATACTTAAAGGCCATGTGGAAGGAGTGTGGTGTAACTTACAAGTTCACAACACCCTATCATCCACAAACAAATGGACTGGTGGAGAGATTTAATAAAACTCTCAAAGGCATGATTATGGGACTCCCTGAAAAACTCCGCAGGAGATGGGATATCCTTCTACCATGCCTCCTTTTTGCCTACAGGGAGGTACCCCAGAAAGGAGTGGGCTTCAGCCCCTTTGAACTTCTTTTTGGACACCCTGTTAGGGGTCCACTCACACTTGTAAAGGAGGGTTGGGAACAACCTTTAAAAGCTCCTAAGCAGGATATTGTGGATTATGTACTTGGCCTCAGATCAAGGATGGCTGAGTACATGAAAAAGGCCAGTAAAAACCTTCAGGCCAGCCAAGAGCTCCAGAAGCAATGGCATGATCAGAAGGCTGTTTTGGTTCAGTACCAACCAGGGCAGAAAGTGTGGGTCTTGGAGCCTGTGGCCCCAAGAGCACTCCAAGATAAATGGAGTGGACCCCACACAATTGTTGAAAAGAAGGGTGAAGTCACCTACTTGGTTGACTTAGGCACTGCCAGGAGTCCCCTTAGGGTGCTCCATGTCAACCGCCTGAAACCCTACTATGACAGGGCTGATCTCACCCTGCTCATGGCAACAGATGAGGGACAGGAAGAAGACAGTGATCCTCTACCTGATCTCTTCTCTTCCACAGATCAAGATGCTCTTGTGGAAGGTGTAGTTTTGGCTGATTGTCTTACTGCTGAGCAGAAAGACAATTGCATAAATCTCCTAGGACAATTTTCAGAACTCTTCTCCACTGTGCCAGGCACCACTTCTTGGTGTGAGCACACTATAGATACTGGAGACAGTTTACCTGTCAAAAGTAAGATCTATAGGCAGCCTGACCATGTCAGGGACTGCATAAAGCAAGAAGTTCAGAAAATGTTGGAACTAGGAGTGGTTGAGCACTCTGACAGTCCATGGGCTTCTCCTGTGGTACTGGTACCAAAACCCAATTCTAAAGATGGAAAGAAGGAAATGAGGTTTTGTGTAGACTATAGAGGTCTCAACTTAGTAACCAAAACTGATGCTCACCCTATACCCAGGGCAGATGAGCTTATAGATACACTGGCATCTGCCAAGTATCTAAGCACTTTTGATTTGACTGCAGGGTATTGGCAGATCAAATTGTCAGAAGATGCTAAACCTAAGACTGCATTTTCTACCATTGGAGGACATTACCAGTTTACTGTAATGCCTTTTGGTTTGAAAAATGCACCTGCCACTTTTCAGAGGTTGGTGAACACAGTCCTGCAAGGGCTGGAAGCTTTCAGTGCAGCATATTTGGACGATATAGCTGTCTTTAGCTCCAGCTGGGATGATCACCTGGTCCACCTTTGGAAAGTTTTGGAGGCTCTGCAAAAGGCAGGCCTCACTATCAAGGCTTCAAAGTGCCAGATAGGGCAGGGTAAGGTGGTTTATCTGGGACACCTTGTTGGTGGGGAACAGATTGCACCACTTCAGGGGAAAATCCAAACTATTATTGATTGGGTTCCCCCTACCACTCAGACTCAGGTGAGAGCCTTCCTAGGCCTCACTGGGTATTACAGGAGGTTCATTAAGAACTATGGCTCCATTGCAGCCCCTCTTAATGACCTCACATCCAAGAAAATGCCTAAAAAGGTATTATGGACAGCAAGCTGTCAGAAAGCTTTTGAGGAGCTGAAGCAGGCCATGTGCTCTGCACCTGTCCTGAAAAGCCCTTGTTACTCTAAAAAATTCTATGTCCAAACTGATGCATCTGAATTAGGAGTAGGGGCAGTCCTATCACAACTTAATTCTGAGGGCCAGGATCAACCTGTTGCTTTTATTAGTAGGAGGTTGACCCCTAGAGAAAAGCGTTGGTCTGCCATTGAGAGGGAGGCCTTTGCTGTGGTCTGGGCTCTGAAGAAGTTGAGGCCATACCTGTTTGGCACTCACTTCATTGTTCAGACAGACCACAGACCTCTACTTTGGCTAAAACAAATGAAAGGTGAAAATCCTAAATTGTTGAGGTGGTCCATATCCCTACAGGGAATGGACTATACAGTGGAACATAGACCTGGGAGTAGCCACTCCAATGCAGATGGACTCTCCAGATATTTCCACTTAGACAATGAAGACTCATCAGGTAATGGCTAGTCTTATTGTCCTTCGTTTGGGGGGGGGTTGTGTAGGAAAGTACCATCTTGCCTGGCATGTTACCCCCATTTTTCACTGTATATATGTTGTTTTAGTTGTATGTGTCACTGGGACCCTGGTAACCCAGGGCCCCAGTGCTCATAAGTGTGCCTGAATGTGTTACCTGTGTAGTGACTAACTGTCTCACTGAGGCTCTGCTAATCAGAACCTCAGTGGTTATGCTCTCTCATTTCTTTCCAAATTGTCACTGACAGGCTAGTGACCATTTGTACCAATTTACATTGGCTTACTGGAACACCCTTATAATTCCCTAGTATATGGTACTGAGGTACCCAGGGTATTGGAGTTCCAGGAGATCCCTATGGGCTGCAGCATTTCTTTTGCCACCCATAGGGAGCTCTGACAATTCTTACACAGGCCTGCCACTGCAGCCTGAGTGAAATAACGTCCACGTTATTTCACAGCCATTTTACACTGCAATTAAGTAACTTATAAGTCACCTATATGTCTAACCTTTACCTGGTAAAGGTTAGGTGCAAAGTTACTTAGTGTGAGGGCACCCTGGCACTAGCCAAGGTGCCCCCACATTGTTCAGAGCCAATTCCCTGAACTTTGTGAGTGCGGGGACACCATTACACGCGTGCACTACATATAGGTCACTACCTATATGTAGCTTCACAATGGTAACTCCGAATATGGCCATGTAACATGTCTATGATCATGGAATTGCCCCCTCTATGCCATCCTGGCCTAGTTGGCACAATCCCATGATCCCAGTGGTCTGTAGCACAGACCCTGGTACTGCCAGACTGCCCTTCCTGGGGTTTCACTGCAGCTGCTGCTGCTGCCAACCCCTCAGACAGGCAGCTGCCCTCCTGGGGTCCAGCCAGGCCTGGCCCAGGATGGCAGAACAAAGAACTTCCTCTGAGAGAGGGTGTGACACCCTCTCCCTTTGGAAAATGGTGTGAAGGCAGGGGAGGAGTAGCCTCCCCCAGCCTCTGGAAATGCTTTGTTGGGCACTGATGTGCCCAATTCTGCATAAGCCAGTCTACACCGGTTCAGGGACCCCTTAGCCCCTGCTCTGGCGCGAAACTGGACAAAGGAAAGGGGAGTGACCACTCCCCTGACCTGCACCTCCCCTGGGAGGTGTCCAGAGCTCCTCCAGTGTGCTCCAGACCTCTGCCATCTTGGAAACAGAGGTGCTGCTGGCACACTGGACTGCTCTGAGTGGCCAGTGCCACCAGGTGACGTCAGAGACTCCTGCTGATAGGCTCCTTCAGGTGTTAGTAGCCTTTCCTTTCTCCTAGGTAGCCAAACCCTCTTTTCTGGCTATTTAGGGTCTCTGTCTCTGGGGAAACTTTAGATAACGAATGCATGAGCTCAGCCGAGTTCCTCTGCATCTCTCTCTTCACCTTCTGATAAGGAATCGACCGCTGACCGCGCTGGAAGCCTGCAAAACTGCAACATAGTAGCAAAGACAACTACTGCAACTCTGTAACGCTGATCCTGCCGCCTTCTCGACTGTTTTCCTGCTTGTGCATGCTGTGGGGGTAGTCTGCCTCCTCTCTGCACCAGAAGCTCCGAAGAAATCTCCCGTGGGTCGACGGAATCTTCCCCCTGCAACCGCAGGCACCAAAAAGCTGCATTACCGGTCCCTTGGGTCTCCTCTCAGCACGACGAGCGAGGTCCCTCGAATCCAGCGACGATGTCCAAGTGACCACCACAGTCCAGTGACTCTTCAGCCCAAGTTTGGTGGAGGTAAGTCCTTGCCTCACCTCGCTGGGCTGCATTGCTGGGAACCGCGACTTTGCAGCTACTCCGGCCCCTGTGCACTTCCGTCGGAAATCCTTCGTGCACAGCCAAGCCTGGGTCCACGGCACTCTAACCTGCATTGCACGACTTTCTAAGTTGGTCTCCGGCGACGTGGGACTCCTTTGTGCAACTTCGGCGAGCACCATTTCACGCATCCTCGTAGTGCCTGTTCCTGGCACTTCTCCGGATGCTACCTGCTTCAGTGAGGGCTCTTTGTCTTGCACGACGTCCCCTCTCTCTGCAGGTCCAATTTGAGACGTCCTGGTCCCTCCTGAGCCCCAGCAGCGTCCAAAAACGCCAAACGCACGATTTGCGTGTAGCAAGGCTTGTTGGCGTCCTTTCGGCAGGAAAACACTTCTGCACGACTCTTCAAGGCGAGAGAAATCCGTCCACCAAAGGGGAAGTCTCTAGCTCTTTTTGTTCCTGCAGAAACCTCAGCTTCTTCTGTCCAGTCGAAGCTTCTTTGCACCCACAGCTGGCATTTCCTGGGCATCTGCCCATCTCCGACTTGCTTGTGACTTTTGGACTTGGTCCCCTTGTTCCACAGGTACCCTAGATTGGAAATCCACAGTTGTTGCATTGCTGGTTTGTGTCTTTCCTGCATTATTCCTCTAACACGACTCTTTTGTCCTTAGGGGAACTTTAGTGCACTTTGCACTCACTTTTCAGGGTCTTGGGGAGGGTTATTTTTCTAACTCTCACTATTTTCTAATAGTCCCAGCGACCCTCTACAAGGTCACATAGGTTTGGGGTCCATTCGTGGTTCGCATTCCACTTTTGGAGTATATGGTTTGTGTTGCCCCTATCCCTATGTTTCCCCATTGCATCCTATTGTAACTATACATTGTTTGCACTGTTTTCTAAGACTATACTGCATATTTTTGCTATTGTGTATATATATCTTGTGTATATTTCCTATCCTCTCACTGAGGGTACACTCTAAGATACTTTGGCATATTGTCATAAAAATAAAGTACCTTTATTTTTAGTATAACTGTGTATTGTGTTTTCTTATGATATTGTGCATATGACACTAAGTGGTACTGTAGTAGCTTCACACGTCTCCTAGTTCAGCCTAAGCTGCTCTGCTAAGCTACCATTATCTATCAGCCTAAGCTGCTAGACACCCTATACACTAATAAGGGATAACTGGGCCTGGTGCAAGGTGCAAGTACCCCTTGGTACTCACTACAAGCCAGCCCAGCCTCCTACATTGGTTGTGCAGTGGTGGGATAAGTGCTTGAGACTACTTACCACTCTTGTCATTGTACTTTTCATAAGAGAAAAATATACAAAACAAGGTCAGTGTATATACACATAGCCAAAAAGTTTTGCATTTCCTCTTTTCACTCTTTTCTAAGTGCTGAAAAGTACTTCTAAACTTTCAAAAAGTTCTTAAAAGTTTAAAAAGTTTTTTTTCTGCCTTTCCAAAAAGTTCTGAAAACTTTTTTCTTTTTTTTCTATCACTTTAACTCTCTCTAAAAAAATGTCTGGCACAGGAAAAAATGTTGAACTGTCCAAACTTGCATATGATCACCTTAGCTGGAAAGGAGCAAGGAGTCTCTGCATAGAGAGAGGTTTGAGTGTAGGGAAGAATCCTTCCTTAGAACTGTTAATTAACATGCTTAGAGTACAGGATAAGGCCATAAGTGCCCAATCTGGTGAAAAAGCAGCTAATGGTTCCCAATCTGATCCAGGGACTCCCCCAGGAAAAGGTTCAGGAAAGAAACTTCTCAGCCTGCCCATTACTAGACAGTCTAGCATAGTTGGTACAGAGGTTGAATCACACCATACTAATGGTGTGCTCTCACATTATACTGGTAGCCAAGCTGTTAGGGTGCCCTCTGTAAGGGACAGGTCTCCTTCTGTTCATTCCCATCATACCTCTGTATCTAGAAATGTCCCTCCCACCCACCCTGATGACAGATTGTTAGAAAGGGAGCTCAATAGATTGAGAGTGGAACAAACCAGACTGAAGCTCAAGAAGCAACAGCTGGATTTGGATAGACAGTCTTTAGAAGTAGAGAGGGAAAGACAGAAGTTGGGTTTAGAAACCCATGGTGGCAGCAGCAGTATTCCCCATAGTCATCCTGCAAAAGAGCATGATTCCAGGAATCTGCACAAGATAGTTCCCCCTTATAAGGAGGGGGATGACATTAACAAGTGGTTTGCTGCACTTGAGAGGGCCTGTGCTGTACAGGATGTCCCTCAAAGGCAGTGGGCTGCTATCCTATGGCTATCATTTAGTGGAAAAGGTAGGGATAGGCTCCTTACTGTAAAAGAAAATGATGCTAATAATTTCCAAGTTCTTAAGAATGCACTCCTGGATGGTTATGGCTTAACCACTGAACAGTACAGGATAAAGTTCAGAGAGACCAAAAAGGAGTCTTCACAAGACTGGGTTGATTTCATTGACCAGGCAGTGAAGGCCTTGGAGGGGTGGTTACATGACAGTAAAGTTACTGATTATGACAGCCTGTATAACTTGATCCTGAGAGAGCATATTCTTAATAATTGTGTGTCTGATTTGTTGCACCAGTACTTGGTGGACTCTGATCTGACCTCTCCCCAAGAATTGGGAAAGAAGGCAGACAAATGGGTCAGAACAAGAGTGAACAGAAAAGTTCATACAGGGGGTGACAAAGATGGCAACAAAAAGAAGGATGGTAAGTCTTCTGACAAGGGTGGGGACAAATCTAAAAATGAGTCTTCATCAGGCCCACAAAAACACTCTGGTGGGGGTGGTGGGTCCAAATCCTCCTTTAATCAGAACAAGGAAAAGAAACCATGGTGCTATTTATGTAAAATAAAAGGCCATTGGACAACAGATCCCAGTTGTCCAAAGAAAGGCACCACAGCTCCTACCACTGCAACCCCTACTGCTACACCTAGTGTCCCTACTAATAGCAGTGGTGGTGGGAGCAAACCTACTAATAGCCAATCCAAGGGAGTAGCTGGGCTCACTTTTGGTAATTTAGTTGGGGTTGGTCTGATTAGGGAGACCACAGAGGCTACTTTAGTCTCTGAAGGGGCTATTGATTTAGCCACTTTGGTTGCTTGCCCCCATAACTTGGAGAAGTACAAGCAACTAACCCTAATAAATGGTGTTGAGGTCCAGGCCTACAGGGACACAGGTGCCAGTGTCACAATGGTGATTGAGAAACTGGTGCACCCTGAACAACACATACTTGGACACCAGTACCAAGTAACCGATGCCCACAACATAACACAAAGCCACCCCATGGCTGTTGTAAATCTCAACTGGGGGGGGGGGGTAACTGGTCCAAAGAAAGTTGTGGTAGCTTCAGATTTACCTGTAGACTGTCTATTAGGGAATTATTTGGAGACATCAGCTTGGTCAGATGTGGAGTTGGAGGCCCATGCAGCAATGCTGGGCATTCCAGGGCATATTTTTGCTTTGACAAGGGCTCAGGCCAAAAAGCAAAAAGGACAGGGAAGCTTGGATCCTGGAACAATGGACCAAGTGCTCCCTAAAGCTAGGGCTAGTAGAAGCAAACCACTTCCTACTATCCCTCCCTCTACAGTGGATTCTACTTCTGAGGAAGAAGAATTCCCTCCCTGTGCAGAACCTACACCAGAGGAGCTGGAAGCAGACACTGCTGAGCTTTTGGGTGAAGGGGGGCCTGCCAGGGAGGAGCTGAGTGTGGCACAGCAAACCTGTCCCACATTAGAGGGTCTCAGACAGCAAGCTGTCAAACAAGCTAATGGGGATGTCAGTGACTCTCACAGAGTTTACTGGGAGGACAACCTCTTGTACACTGAGCATAGGGATCCTAAACCTGGAGCTGCCAGGAGATTAGTGATTCCTCAGGAGTACAGAAAATTCCTCCTAACACTGGCACATGACATTCCCCTAGCTGGGCACCTGGGTCAAATGAAAACTTGGGACAGATTGGTTCCATTGTTTCATTGGCCTAGGATGTCTGAGGACACAAAATAATTTTGTAAGTCCTGTGAAACCTGTCAAGCCAGTGGCAAGACAGGTGGCACTCCAAAGGCACCCCTTATCCCACTGCCTGTGTTTGGGGTTCCCTTTGAAAGGGTAGGGGTTGACATAGTTGGCCCCCTTGACCCTCCTACTGCTTCAGGCAATAGGTTTATCTTGGTGGTAGTGGACCATGCCACAAGATATCCTGAAGCTATTCCTTTAAGGACCACTACAGCTCCTGCAGTGGCAAAGGCCCTCCTGGGAATATTTTCCAGGGTGGGCTTTCCAAAGGAAGTAGTATCAGACAGAGGAAGCAATTTCATGTCTGCATACTTAAAGGCCATGTGGAAGGAGTGTGGTGTAACTTACAAGTTCACAACACCCTATCATCCACAAACAAATGGACTGGTGGAGAGATTTAATCAAACTCTCAAAGGCATGATTATGGGACTCCCTGAAAAACTCCGCAGGAGATGGGATATCCTTCTACCATGCCTCCTTTTTGCCTACAGGGAGGTACCCCAGAAAGGAGTGGGCTTCAGCCCCTTTGAACTTCTTTTTGGACACCCTGTTAGGGGTCCACTCACACTTGTAAAGGAGGGTTGGGAACAACCTTTAAAAGCTCCTAAGCAGGATATTGTGGATTATGTACTTGGCCTCAGATCAAGGATGGCTGAGTACATGAAAAAGGCCAGTAAAAACCTTCAGGCCAGCCAAGAGCTCCAGAAGCAATGGCATGATCAGAAGGCTGTTTTGGTTCAGTACCAACCAGGGCAGAAAGTGTGGGTCTTGGAGCCTGTGGCCCCAAGAGCACTCCAAGATAAATGGAGTGGACCCCACACAATTGTTGAAAAGAAGGGTGAAGTCACCTACTTGGTTGACTTAGGCACTGCCAGGAGTCCCCTTAGGGTGCTCCATGTCAACCGCCTGAAACCCTACTATGACAGGGCTGATCTCACCCTGCTCATGGCAACAGATGAGGGACAGGAAGAAGACAGTGATCCTCTACCTGATCTCTTCTCTTCCACAGATCAAGATGCTCTTGTGGAAGGTGTAGTTTTGGCTGATTGTCTTACTGCTGAGCAGAAAGACAATTGCATAAATCTCCTAGGACAATTTTCAGAACTCTTCTCCACTGTGCCAGGCACCACTTCTTGGTGTGAGCACACTATAGATACTGGAGACAGTTTACCTGTCAAAAGTAAGATCTATAGGCAGCCTGACCATGTCAGGGACTGCATAAAGCAAGAAGTTCAGAAAATGTTGGAACTAGGAGTGGTTGAGCACTCTGACAGTCCATGGGCTTCTCCTGTGGTACTGGTACCAAAACCCAATTCTAAAGATGGAAAGAAGGAAATGAGGTTTTGTGTAGACTATAGAGGTCTCAACTTAGTAACCAAAACTGATGCTCACCCTATACCCAGGGCAGATGAGCTTATAGATACACTGGCATCTGCCAAGTATCTAAGCACTTTTGATTTGACTGCAGGGTATTGGCAGATCAAATTGTCAGAAGATGCTAAACCTAAGACTGCATTTTCTACCATTGGAGGACATTACCAGTTTACTGTAATGCTTTTTGGTTTGAAAAATGCACCTGCCACTTTTCAGAGGTTGGTGAACACAGTCCTGCAAGGGCTGGAAGCTTTCAGTGCAGCATATTTGGACGATATAGCTGTCTTTAGCTCCAGCTGGGATGATCACCTGGTCCACCTTTGGAAAGTTTTGGAGGCTCTGCAAAAGGCAGGCCTCACTATCAAGGCTTCAAAGTGCCAGATAGGGCAGGGTAAGGTGGTTTATCTGGGACACCTTGTTGGTGGGGAACAGATTGCACCACTTCAGGGGAAAATCCAAACTATTATTGATTGGGTTCCCCCTACCACTCAGACTCAGGTGAGAGCCTTCCTAGGCCTCACTGGGTATTACAGGAGGTTCATTAAGAACTATGGCTCCATTGCAGCCCCTCTTAATGACCTCACATCCAAGAAAATGCCTAAAAAGGTATTATGGACAGCAAGCTGTCAGAAAGCTTTTGAGGAGCTGAAGCAGGCCATGTGCTCTGCACCTGTCCTGAAAAGCCCTTGTTACTCTAAAAAATTCTATGTCCAAACTGATGCATCTGAATTAGGAGTAGGGGCAGTCCTATCACAACTTAATTCTAAGGGCCAGGATCAACCTGTTGCTTTTATTAGTAGGAGGTTGACCCCTAGAGAAAAGCGTTGGTCTGCCATTGAGAGGGAGGCCTTTGCTGTGGTCTGGGCTCTGAAGAAGTTGAGGCCATACCTGTTTGGCACTCACTTCATTGTTCAGACAGACCACAGACCTCTACTTTGGCTAAAACAAATGAAAGGTGAAAATCCTAAATTGTTGAGGTGGTCCATATCCCTACAGGGAATGGACTATACAGTGGAACATAGACCTGGGAGTAGCCACTCCAATGCAGATGGACTCTCCAGATATTTCCACTTAGACAATGAAGACTCATCAGGTAATGGCTAGTCTTATTGTCCTTCGTTTGGGGGGGGGTTGTGTAGGAAAGTACCATCTTGCCTGGCATGTTACCCCCATTTTTCACTGTATATATGTTGTTTTAGTTGTATGTGTCACTGGGACCCTGGTAACCCAGGGCCCCAGTGCTCATAAGTGTGCCTGAATGTGTTACCTGTGTAGTGACTAACTGTCTCACTGAGGCTCTGCTAATCAGAACCTCAGTGGTTATGCTCTCTCATTTCTTTCCAAATTGTCACTGACAGGCTAGTGACCATTTGTACCAATTTACATTGGCTTACTGGAACACCCTTATAATTCCCTAGTATATGGTACTGAGGTACCCAGGGTATTGGGGTTCCAGGAGATCCCTATGGGCTGCAGCATTTCTTTTGCCACCCATAGGGAGCTCTGACAATTCTTACACAGGCCTGCCACTGCAGCCTGAGTGAAATAACGTCCACGTTATTTCACAGCCATTTTACACTGCACTTAAGTAACTTATAAGTCACCTATATGTCTAACCTTTACCTGGTAAAGGTTAGGTGCAAAGTTACTTAGTGTGAGGGCACCCTGGCACTAGCCAAGGTGCCCCCACATTGTTCAGAGCCAATTCCCCGGACTTTGTGAGTGCGGGGACACCATTACACGCGTGCACTATACATAGGTCACAACATATGTATAGCGTCACAATGGTAACTCCGAACATGGCCATGTAACATGTCTAAGATCATGGAATTGTCACCCCAATGCCATTCTGATCCCCCGAGTCTCTAGCACAGACCTGGGTGCTGCCAAACTACCTTTCCCAGGGTTTCACTGCAGCTGCTGCTGCTGCCAACCCCTCAGACAGGTTTCTGCCCTCCTGGGGTCCAGCCAGGCTTGGCCCAGGAAGGAAGAACAAAGGACTTCCTCAGAGAGAGGGTGTTACACCCTCTCCCTTTGGAAAAAGGTGTCAGGGCTGGGGAGGAGTATCCTCCCCCAGCCTTTGGAAATGCTTTCATGGGCACAGATGGTGCCCATCTTTGCATAAGCCAGTCTACACCGGTTCAGGGATCCCCCAGCCCTGCTCTGGCGTGAAACTGGACAAAGGAAAGGGGAGTGACCACTCCCCTGACCTGCACCTCCCAGGGGAGGTGCCCAGAGCTCCTCCAGTGTGCTCCAGACCTCTGCCATCTTGGAAACAGAGGTGCTGCTGGCACACTGGACTGCTCTGAGTGGCCAGTGCCAGCAGGTGACGTCAGAGACTCCTTCTGATAGGCTCTTACCTGTGTTGCTAGCCTATCCTCCTTCCTATGTAGCCAAACCTCTTTTTCTGGCTATTTAGGGTATCTGCTTTGGGGAATTCTTTAGATAACGAATGCAAGAGCTCATCAGAGTTCCTCTGCATCTCTCTCTTCACCTTCTGCCAAAGGATCGACCGCTAATTGCTCAGGATGCCTGCAAAACCGCAACAAAGTAGCAAAGACGACTACTGCAACCTTGTATCGCTGATCCTGGTGCTTTCTCACCTGTTTCCTGGTGGTGCATGGTCTGGGGATAGCCTGCCTCCTTCTTGCACCAGGAGCTCTGAAGAAATCTCCCGTGGGACGACGGAATCTTCCCCCTGCAACCGCAGGCAACAAAAGACTGCATCACCAGTCCTCTGGGTCCCCTCACAGCACGACGAGCGTGGTCCGTGGAACTCAGCAACTCTGTCCAAGTGACTCCCACAGTCCAGTGACTCTTCAGTCCAAGTTTGGTGGAGGTAAGTCCTTGCCTCCCCACGCTAGACTGCATTGCTGGTACCGCGTGATTTGCAGCTGCTCCGGCTCCTGTGCACTCTTCCAGGATTTCCTTCGTGCACAGCCAAGCCTGGGTCCCCGACACTCTAACCTGCAGTGCTCAACCTCGTGAGTTGTCCTCCAGCGTCGTGGGACTCGCTTTTGTGTCTTTGGGTGAGCTCCAGTTCACTCCTCTTCCTAGGGCCTGTTCGGTACTTCTGCAGGTGCTGCCTGCTTCTGTGAGGGCTCCCTGACTTGCTGGGCACCCCTCTGTCTCCTCATCCAAGTGGCGACATCCTGGTCCCTCCTGGGCCACAGCAGCATCCAAAAACACTAACCGCGACCCTTGCAGCTAGCAAGGCTTGTTTGCGGTCTTTCTGCGTGGGAACACCTCTGCAAGCTTCTTCACGACATGGGACATTCATCCTCCAAAGGGGAAGTTTCTAGCCCTCTTCGTTCTTGCAGAATCCACAGCTTCTACCATCCGGTGGCAGCTTCTTTGCACCCTCAGCTGGCATTTCCTGGGCATCTGCCCACTCTCGACTTTGTCGCGACTCTTGGACTTGGTCCCCTTGTTCCACAGGTATTCTTGTCCGGAAATCCACTTTGATTGCATTGCTGGTGTTGGTCTTCCTTACAGAATTCCCCTATCACGAATTCTGTGCTCTCTGGGGAATATAGGTGCACTTTACACCTACTTTTCAGGGTCTTGGGGTGGGCTATTTTTCTAACCTTCACTGTTTTCTTACAGTCCCAGCATCCCTCTACAAGCTCACATAGGTTTGGGGTCCATTCGTGGTTCGCATTCCACTTTTGGAGTATATGGTTTGTGTTGCCCCTATACCTATGTGCTCCTATTGCAATCTACTGTAACTTTACATTGCTTGCATTACTTCCTTTTGCTATTACTGCATATTTTTGGTATTGTGTACATATATCTTTTGTATATTTGGCATCTTCATACTGAGGGTACTCACTGAGATACTTGTGCATTTTGTCATAAAAATAAAGTACGTTTATTTTTAGTATATCTGTGTATTGTATTTTCTTATATTGTGCATATGACACCAGTGGTATAGTAGGAGCTTTGCATGTCTCCTAGTTCAGCCTAAGCTGCTCTGCTATAGCTACCTTCTATCAGCCTAAGCTGCTATAAACACCTCTTCTACACTAATAAGGGATAAATGGACCCGGTACAGAGAGTAAGTACCCCTTGGTACCCACTACAAGCCAGGCCAGCCTCTTACAAAGAGGACGTCCCACTTATGCCACAAGGGCTATATTTCACCCCACACGCCTTCCACAGAGACTTCATATAAGTAGATATGAAGTTGGTACCCCTATCGGAGACCACGTCCTTGGGGAACCCCATCTGGGTAAAAACTCCTATCAATGCATGTCCCACCACAGGGAAGTAATTGATCTCAATGGAATGTCTCCTGGGTAACCAGGTGGAATAGTCCGCCAAGACCAGGATAAACCTGTTGCCCATGGCTGTCTATGGATCCAGAGGCCCCACAATGTCAATATCAACCCTTTCAAAGGGGGTGCTGACCACAGAAAAAGTTCAGAGGGAGCCTTACTCTTTCCCCTCTCTTGCCACTTGCCTGCAAGTTTGGCAAGACCTGCAGTGTGTATCTGAGTGCCTGCGAATTTGGGGCCAGTAAACTTGGGAGACAAGCCGTTCAAAGGTCTTGTGCAGCCCCAAATGTCCAGCTGAAGGGACATCATGAGTCAGACCCGGTGGGAAGGCTCAGAAGCACTGGAACACCACCAGCACATGGGTTGACCCAGGCTCAGCAACCTTAGGCTCACTATATAGGAGGCCATCCTCCCAATAAATCAGATGTGAACCAGACTCCGTGCCAGACGCCTGGCCTGCAGCCTGCTGCTGCAACCCCTCAAGAGTAGGGCATGTCTTCTGTGCCTCACAGAATGATTTCCTGCTGGGTCCCCCTTGCTGCTGCCACTGAGTCAGCTCAGGGACCTCCCCCAGTTCAGCCACCTGTTCCTCTGTAGGCTCGGGGGCATACCCCTCAGGTTCAGTCTTCTCCCGGACTGTGGGAACTTCAGGGGTGGGTTTCCTATGCCCCTTGTCCTTCGTTCTTCTGGGAGACACCTAGGCCACTCTTACAGGCTCCAGGGCCTCCTGATCACCCTGACGGGCTGCCTTTCTGGGGTCAGTCAGTTTACTGTCAGTTAGGTGCTAGCACAGCTCTGGAAAACAAAGACTGCACAAGTGTTCCCAAGCAATTAAGTTGTAAAGCTCCTCATAAGTTGTTACCTTACTGCCCTTCACCCAACCACCCAGTGACCTGCAGAAAGAGTCAACACATTGTAATCATGTTTGGGATTTGTTCTTCTTGTAGGACCTACACTATCCTTGTACTGCTCAGGGTGAGACCATGTCTTGTGAGTAGGGCGTCCTTCATGATAGAGTAAGTGGTCCCTTGAGGATCCCTAAGGATGTCAGAATATCCCTCCCCTCTACCTCAAAGTGCTTCCACAGACCTGCCCCCCTATGTGCTTCAGGGACCATGTTCATGTGGACAGCAGGCTCATACCCCTTAAACCAAAGATATATGTTATCCTCCCTCTTGTAATCCTTCACCAGATATTTAGAAATGTGTATCGTCCTCTCAGGGTGCACTGAGGTATTGCTGCCACCATCTTTACTAGACTGGCTTCTCTGATCCAGCTCCCTTAAACTGAACTCATGAGCCTCTTTTTCTCTTCAATAGCCAGCTTCCTCTCTCCCATCTCCCTCTGCAGCCTAAGCTTTACTAACTCAAACAGGTGCACCTTCTATGCCTCCTGCAACTTCTCAGGAGTCAGACCTTTAGATGATACACTGCTACCTGTCCTGGATACCCTCCCACCAGGCAGAACAGGTACATCCACTACACCACCTAAATTACTCTGAACCTCCTAACCCTCATCCTCCTCCTCTGTGTGACCCCCAGCCTCCTTGGCTGCCACCCAGGCCCTCAATGCCTTTTGCTGCTCCTCCTACCTGGAGGAGTTCTTGATTTGGTGGGGCAAGATCCTTACAAAACTGCTTCAGTTGAGCCACTGTGTATTCCTCCAGTTTGTTCAACTCAAAAACAGCCTTTGAAATTACAGCTGGTGCATCCCCAGATTGACATATGTTGGCAAGTACTTAAAAGAGCAAAGTTCCAAAGCAGTTCAGAGAGTTCCCAAAGAGATGTTAAACAAAATCACAAAAAATGGAAGCAGAGGAAGTCCCAAAAAGAAAAAAAGAAAAATCACAAAAACAAGTGGTATGTGGTCACGTAATGGTCTACACTGAAACAGTAGTGCACACCTAATCACTGTGGCCCTCATTATGAGTCTGGCGATCCTAGGACCGGCAGACTCATGGTGGTGGGTGGACCGCTGAGGTCGTGGCGGTCCGCCTGCCATATTATGAACAAGTAGAAGTCACCATGTTCAAAACGCCGCCACCGCCAGGCTGCCGCCAGCCAGCAGTCTGGTTGTCTCGACGTTTGTAATCCTCCAGGGTGGCGCTGCATGCGGCGCCAGCCCAGCAATTATGAGTCCTCCAGCCTTTTCTTGGCAGTTTACAGCACGAAGGAAAGGCTGGCGGAATTGGTGTCTCAGGGCCCTGGGGGCCCCTGCACTGCCCATGCACTTGCCATGGGCATTGCCATGGGCAGTGCAGGGGCAACCATGCACAGCCCTGTTGTGCATTTCACTGCCCTAATTACGGGCAGTGAAATGAGCGACAGGTGCTGCTGCACCCGCCGCACCGCCATATCGGTGCCGGCTCCATTAGAAGCCGGTGTCAATGTAAAAGCCCTGTTTCCTGGTGGGCTGGTGTGCCAAAATACTGTTTCCACCCGCCGGCCCAGCAGAAAAATCATAATAGGGCTGGCGGGGACTTCACAGCACTGGCGGTCAAGTGGTGGCAATGAGACTCATAAAGACCCCAAAATGTCAAATCTGGCACTTAATGATGAAAGGCACTGGCTTGGCCTTTTTGTGCCTTTTGCACGTTAGTTGAAATTTGGTCCAGGCGTTTATTAGAAAAATATATAAAAAAATGCTGTCCAGTGCACATGTGTGTTAGACCTGACAGCCTTAGGGTGGTGCCCCCCAAACTTTTGGCTGCCACCCTTTACTTTTCTGACACTGTTTTTGCTGGTTTTAGGACTCTGCACACTACTACTGCTAACCAGTGCTAAAGTGCATATGCTCTCTCCTTTAAACATGGTAACATTGGCTTATACCCAATTGGCACATTTAGTTTACCGATAAGTCTCTAGTAAAGTGTACTACATGTGCCCAGGGCCTGTAAATTAAATGCTACTGGTGGGCCTGCAGCACTGATTGTACCACCCACATAAGTAGCCCATTCACCAAGTCCCAGACTTGCCATTGCAATGCCTGTGTGTGCAGTTTCACTGCCACTTTCACTTGGTATTTAAAAGTACTTGCCAAACCTTAAACTCCCCTTTTTCTACATATAAGTCACCCCTAAGGTAGGCCCTAGGTAACCCATAGGGTAGGGTGCTATGTAGTTAAAAGGAAGGACATGTACATGTGTGGTGTACATGTGCTGGTAGTGGAAAACTCCTAGATGTGTTTTCCACTACTGTGAGGCTTGCTCCTTTCATAGGCTAGCATTATGGCTACCCTCATATACTGTTTGAGTGGTAGATCCTGATCTGAAAGGGGTGAGCATGTCATATTTAGTATGGCCAGAATGGTAACAGAAAATCCTGCTTATTGGTGAGGTTGGATTTAATATTACTTTTCTGGAAATGCTACTTTTAGAAAGTGAGCATTTCTCTGCACTCAAAATCCATTTGTGTCTCACAGCCTTTTTTTCAATCCACGTCTGGGCTGGGCTGGTTGACAGCTCCCTTGTGCAGTCCACCCAGACAACCACAAACACAGGATACTCAGTCACACCTGCAGTCATCTTAATACAGAATGGGTCTTCCTGGGCTGGGAGTTTGGAGGGGCCTAACACTTACATTTCACAGGCTAGTAGCCTGCACTCACACAATGGACTGCCAAACCTCCTACTGGGACACTGGCAAACAGGATGGCACTGAAAGGGGAACTTGTGCACTTCATAACCCCTCTTTGACATCTCCCCCACTTCAAAAGTAGTTTGGGGTATATAAACTGGGTCTTTGACCCCACCAACTCAGACACTTCTGGACCTGAACCTGCAGCCTGTCAAGAGGAACTGCATGGCTTCCCAAAGGACTCACATGGACTACTTTGTTGTGAAGGACTGCTGCCTTGATGTTGCCCTGCTGCCTTGCTGCCTTGCTGGCCTCTGACATTGCTGAGAAGTGCTCCCCAAGGGCTTGTATTGAGCTTTCCTCTGGTTTCTGAAGTCTCAAGGCCAAAAATACTTCATCTCTAGAAAGAAACTCCTTCTACAGCGGAAATCGATGCACAGCCTGCTGGAAATGATGCACAACTGTCCTTGCAACGAGAAAATCACCACACAGCTGAACCGGAACGACGCAGCCCGACTTCCTGAGAGAAGATCGCTGCAGTGCCTGTGTTGGGACCGGAAATTCAATGCACTGCCCTACTGGATCAACGCACAGCTGAATCCAAATGAAGCAGCCCGACTTCCTGAGTGAAGAATCGACGCAGCACATGGCATGCAATAGAAAATTTGCCGCATCACCCACCGGATCGACACAACACCTGTGACTTCATCCCGCACTCCCAGTATTTTCCCTGCATCATCCCTGGGTGTCAAAAGACTCCCACATTGCAGTGAGAAACCAAGCCTGCGAGCCAGAAATCAACACAAAGCCCCTCGCAAAGATGCTCCCCCAGGAACATCACCACCCACACCACAGGGACACTACAGGATGGGGACCCCATCCCCGGTAAGTTTAGGGAAGTACAATTTTTTTTTTGTACGTACCATTGGGGACCTTACATGGGGCCACCTGCCTGGCAGTGGGAATATTGGGCTTGCCCAGGGGACACTAGTCCCCTGTGTTGGGCATTGGTTTGGCGGTAATGACTCCTATCTACACTTAGACAGGAATCATTTTTTGGCTGGTTGGGTGTCAAAAAATGACGCTAGGCTGGTTAGCACCATATTTGTTGCCGCTAAACAGCCTGACGTCATTTCAGACCCACAAGAGCTCAATTTTCACTAACGTCATCCCTGACCAGCTAGAGGTTTTTTTTTTTACGCTAAAGCTATTCCTTAGCGCCATCTTGCGTAGTTTAATAAATATGGCACAAAGATAGCTCTAAGGAATGGCGTTAGCTGACTTTAAGAAAAATGGTGCAAAACTGAGTTAGTGCAGGTTTGCGTCATGTTTCATAAATATGGGCCTAAATGTTTCTGCAACAGCTTTCCCAGGAGTGGTCAAAAGCACCCAAAGTGCATTGTGCGATGAAGACTTGATGTTCCAATGTCAATAGGGATTCTTACGTCCAGCCTGATTCCTGAATTTTCTCTCAAACAAGTTGTTTCATTGTTTGTGTGACACATTTTATCATTTTGGGCAGTGCAAAATTTATTTTGCTTGCATAACCAAGTTCTATTTTGTTTGGGCGTTGCTAGCACAACCCGTGGGGCCAAATAAGTGGCAATAAGAAGCGCATTGTTTGTTATCTAGCCATTCAAAAAGCTGGTCCTTATCCATCACTGCACCATACAGATTTGTTGGCAAGTCTGCTTGCGGCCCCCGCCAGCAGGGCCTTGTTGTTTTGGCAGGCAATGTTCCTCTTTTATTGTCCCACCTGTACATCAAGTGCTTGGTAGTCACCTTTAGGGTGCTTACCTGTGGCTTTTAGGCACCACTTTGCTAAAGCACTACACCTAGATGTTGGAAGCTGGCTCTGTATACACTAGATCAGAATGAGAGGCTTAACAGAGGGTAAAGTAGATAATACTAATGCTCTCTTTGTGGTAGTGTGGGAGAGCAGTTAGGCTTACCAGATGGTAGTGCAAAGCATTTGTGGTACACACACAGTCAAGAAATAAGGCACACACTCAATGACTGACTACAGGCCAATTATTTTATATAGCAAAAATGGATTTTGTTATTTTATTACTAGAATCAAAGGATGTTTGTTACAGGTAAGTACACTTGTATGTGTCAGGCATATGCATCAAATGTACTTTGTTCTGGTTTTGCAGAAAAAGCAGTTTACACGTTTTGCATTTCAAAGATTAACACACAACAATTTTTCATAGGAGCCACTAGATTCCTTGGGGGGGGGTGGAAATTTAACAGGTAAGCACATGACTTACGATTTCAGTCTTAAGTGGTTAGAATGTCCACAGGTCATAGTTCAAGGTGACTCCAAAGTGCACCATCAGCAACACAGGGCAGGCTGGGTGGAGAGGTAAAAGTTGATGTTAGGTTTGCAATGGAATCTGGAGGACTAGGGGGACTCTGTACAGAAGATGCTGCAGGCTGGGTCCAGGGGGTTGTTTCTCGAAAACCAAAGGCTGGACAGGAAGGAGAGGTGCCCGCTGGACGTTTCTGGATCAACAGTCAGATTCCCATAAGCCAGAGGTTGCGGATGAAGGGATACCTTTGGGCCTCGTGAATCTTCTTCGGATCCGGTCATGGTCACCCTCTGGATTCAGGCTGCAGACTTCATCGTGTTGGCCAGGAGGGGTCAACCCAGGATGGACTCAAGATCTGAATGACCTGGGGATCTTCTTGGGCTATGAGCCCCTCTTGAGGTTTGTTGAGGTCGCTATTCCTGCAGGATGCGTTGCCTTCTTGGAGCAGGGATCTTTGAAGCTACAGACCGGGCAGTAGGGCTGGGGCCAAGTCAGTTGTCGTCTGGAGTCTTCACTGCCGGGGTAGGCTAAGCAGTCTTTCTTCTTGCTTCCTTCATTTTTTTTTCTTGAGGTCACCAGGAATCTGGTGAGTGAGGTTCAGGGAAGCCCCTAAATACTAGACTTAGGGGAGTACAAGGTTCAGAGGACAGTAGCCAATGGCTACTGGTGTCCAGAGGGTGGCTACACCCTTCCTGTGCCCACTCCCTTTGGGGACAGGGCATATTCCCAACCATTTGGGCCCTACCCTATAAAACAAGATGAAGGATGCTGTAAGGAGAGGCTCACTTGAGCTCTGGACACCTTTGGGGTGGGCCTAGCTTCAGTGGTCACTCCTTCCTGTTTTACCTAATTTTCCCCCCGGACCAGCTGCCAAAAGTGGGGCTTGGACCAGGAGAATGGGCATCTCTGCCAGATGGAGTGCCCTGGGGCACTGTAACACGAGGCCTGAGCCTCTGAGGCTCACAGCCAAGTGTTGCATTTCGTGCAGGGGGAGCTGTGAAGCACATCCACCCAGAGCAGGCTTTGTTTTTGACCCCCAGACAGAAAAAAAACTCTCATCCCATGGGGTCAGAAACCTGTCTGTTAGTGGCAGGCTGGCATAGACTGGTCTCCCCTTCACTAAAGGGTTGGATAAAATACAGGGGACATCTCTAAGATGCTCTCTGTGGGTACTTTACAAGAAATCCAACACTGGCATCAGTGTGGGTTTATTGTGCTGAGAAGTCTGGTACCAAACTTCCCAGACTTCAGTGAAGCCACTATGGAGCTGTGAAGTTCTTAATTACAAACTTCAAGCCCACATACTTAATATGGTCACACTGCACCTACAATGTCTTATAATGGACTTAGACACGGTAGGGGCATATTGATCATACAGCTATGCCCTCACCTGTTGTATAGTGCACCCTGCCTTAGGGCTGTAAAGCCTGCTAAAGGGGTGGCAGTGGGTTGCGGCATGGCACCCTGGGAGGGATGCCATGTCAAAGTTATTGTTTTCTCCTCACCAACACACATAATCTGCAATGGCAGTGTGCTTGTGAGGGGTCCCCTAGGGTGGCACAATACATGCTGCAGCCCTAGGGACCCTCCCTGGTCACAGAGCCCTTGGAATCACTGGTACCTTTTGCAAGGGACTTAGCAGTGTGCTAGATGTGTGCCAATTGTAGAAACAATGGTACAGTGGGATAGAAAGCTGGTGCTGGTGTCGCGTAGGCTCTCATTATTCTAATTAGACTACTGGATATTGGGCAGCAAGATCATCCACGGGGTAGGAGACTGAGTGTAGGAGGCTGGACTGGCTTGTAGTGAGTACCAAGGGGTACTTGCACCTTGCACCAGGCCCAGTTATCCCTTATTAGTGTATAGGGTGTCTAGCAGCTTAGGCTGATAGATAATGGTAGCTTAGCAGAGCAGCTTAGGCTGAACTAGGAGACGTGTGAAGCTACTACAGTACCACTTAGTGTCATATGCACAATATCATAAGAAAACACAATACACAGTTATACTAAAAATAAAGGTACTTTATTTTTATGACAATATGCCAAAGTATCTTAGAGTGTACCCTCAGTGAGAGGATAGGAAATATACACAAGATATATATACACAATAGAAAAAATATGCAGTATAGTCTTAGAAAACAGTGCAAACAATGTATAGTTACAATAGGATGCAATGGGGAAACATAGGGATAGGGGCAACACAAACCATATACTCCAAAAGTGGAATGCGAACCACGAATGGACCCCAAACCTATGTGACCTTGTAGAGGGTCGCTGGGACTATTAGAAAATAGTGAGTGTTAGCAAAATAACCCTCCCCAAGACCCTGAAAAGTGAGTGCAAAGTGCACTAAAGTTCCCCTAAGGACAAAGTAGTCGTGTTAGAGGAATAATGCAGGCAAGACACAAACCAGCAATGCAACAACTGTGGATTTCTAATCTAGGGTACCTGTGGAACAAGGGGACCAAGTCCAAAAGTCACAAGCAAGTCGGAGATGGGCAGATGCCCAGGAAATGCCAGCTGCGGGTGCAAAGAAGCTTCTACTGGACAGAAGAAGGTGAGGTTTCTGCAGGAACGAAAAGGGCTAGAGACTTCCCCTTTGGTGTACGGCTCCCACTCGCCTTGAAGAGTCGTGCAGAAGTGTTTTCCTGCTGAAAGGATGCCAACAAGCCTTGCTAGTCGCAAATTGTGCGTTTGGCGTTTTTGGACGCTGCTGGGGCCCAGGGGGGACCAGGAGGTCGCAAATTGGACTTGAAGAGAGAGGGGACGTCGAGCAAGACAAAGAGCCCTCACTGAAGCAGGTAGCACCTGGAAAAATGCCAGAAACAGGCACTACGAGGATGTGTGAAACGGTGCTTGCTGAAGTTGCACAAAGGAGTCCCACGTCGCCGGAGACCAACTTAGAAAGTCGTGCAATGCAGGTTAGAGTGCCGTGGACCCAGGCTTGGCTGTGCACAAAGGATTTCGACCGGAAGTGCACAGGGGCCGGAGTAGCTGCAAAGTCGCGGTTCCCAGCAATGCAGCCCAGCGAGGTGAGGCAAGGACTTACCTCCACCAAACTTGGACTGAAGAGTCACTGGACTGTGGGGGTCACTTGGACAGAGTCGCTGGATTCGAGGGACCTCGCTCGTCGTGCTGAGAGGAGACCCAAGGGACCGGTAATGCAGCTTTTTGGTGCCTGCGGTTGCAGGGGGAAGATTCCGTCGACCCACAGGAGATTTCTTCGGAGCTTCTGGTGCAGAGAGGAGGCAGACTACCCCCACAGCATGCACAAGCAGGAAAACAGTCGAGAAGGCGGCAGGATCAGCGTTACAGAGTTGCAGTAGTCGTCTTTGCTACTATGTTGCAGGTTTGCAGGCTTCCAGCGCGGTCAGCAGTCGATTCCTTATCAGAAGGTGAAGAGAGAGAAGCAGAGGAACTCGGATGAGCTCTTGCATTCGTTATCTGAAGTTTCCCCAGAGACAGAGACCCTAAATAGCCAGAAAAGAGGGTTTGGCTTCCTAGGAGAGAGGATAGGCTACTAACACCTGAAGGAGCCTATCAGCAGGAGTCTCTGACGTCACCTGGTGGCACTGGCCACTCAGAGCAGTCCAGTGTGCCAGCAGCACCTCTATTTCCAAGATGGCAGAGGTCTGGAGCACACTGGAGGAGCTCTGGACACCTCCCAGGGGAGGTGCAGGTCAGGGGAGTGGTCACTCCCCTTTCCTTTGTCCAGTTTCGCGCCAGAGCAGGGGCTAAGGGGTCCCTGAACCGGTGTAGACTGGCTTATGCAGAATTGGGCACATCTGTGCCCAACAAAGCATTTCCAGAGGCTGGGGGAGGCTACTCCTCCCCTGCCTTCACACCATTTTCCAAAGGGAGAGGGTGTCACACCCTCTCTCAGAGGAAGTTCTTTGTTCTGCCATCCTGGGCCAGGCCTGGCTGGACCCCAGGAGGGCAGATGCCTGTCTGAGGGGTTGGCAGCAGCTGCAGTGAAACCCCAGGAAGGGCAGTTTGGCAGTACCAGGGTCTGTGCTACAGACCACTGGGATCATGGGATTGTGCCAACTATGCCAGGATGGCATAGAGGGGGCAATTCCATGATCATAGACATGTTACATGGCCATATTCGGAGTTGCCATTGTGAAGCTACATATAGGTAGTGACCTATATGTAGTGCACGCGTGTAATGGTGTCCCCGCACTCACAAAGTTCAGGGAATTGGTTCTGAACAATGTGGGGGCACCTTGGCTAGTGCCAGGGTGCCCTCACACTAAGTAACTTTGCACCTAACCTTTACCAGGTAAAGGTTAGACATATAGGTGACTTATAAGTTACTTAAGTGCAGTGTAAAATGGCTGTGAAATAACGTGGACGTTATTTCACTCAGGCTGCAGTGGCAGGCCTGTGTAAGAATTGTCAGAGCTCCCTATGGGTGGCAAAAGAAATGCTGCAGCCCATAGGGATCTCCTGGAACCCCAATACCCTGGGTACCTCAGTACCATATACTAGGGAATTATAAGGGTGTTCCAGTAAGCCAATGTAAATTGGTAAAAATGGTCACTAGCCTGTTAGTGACAATTTGGAAAGAAATGAGAGAGCATAACCACTGAGGTTCTGATTAGCAGAGCCTCAGTGAGACAGTTAGTCACTACACAGGTAACACATTCAGGCACACTTATGAGCACTGGGGCCCTGGGTTACCAGGGTCCCAGTGACACATACAACTAAAACAACATATATACAGTGAAAAATGGGGGTAACATGCCAGGCACAATGGTACTTTCATACACAACCCCCCCCCCAAACGAAGGACAATAAGACTAGCCATGACCTGATGAGTCTTCATTGTCTAAGTGGAAATATCTGGAGAGTCCATCTGCATTGGAGTGGCTACTCCCAGGTCTATGTTCCACTGTATAGTCCATTCCCTGTAGGGATATGGACCACCTCAACAATTTAGGATTTTCACCTTTCATTTGTTTTAGCCAAAGTAGAGGTTTGTGGTCTGTCTGAACAATGAAGTGAGTGCCAAACAGGTATGGCCTCAACTTCTTCAGAGCCCAGACCACAGCAAAGGCCTCCCTCTCAATGGCAGACCAACGCTTTTCTCTAGGGGTCAACCTCCTACTAATAAAAGCAACAGGTTGATCCTAGCCCTCAGAATTAAGTTGTGATAGGACTGCCCCTACTCCTAATTCAGATGCATCAGTTTGGACATAGAATTTTTTAGAGTAACAAGGGCTTTTCAGGACAGGTGCAGATCACATGGCATGCTTCAGCTCCTCAAAAGCTTTCTGACAGTTTGCTGTCCTTAATACCTTTTTAGGCATTTTCTTGGATGTGAGGTCATTAAGAGGGGCTGCAATGGAGCCATAGTTCTTAATGAACCTCCTGTAATACCCAGTGAGGCCTAGGAAGGCTCTCACCTGAGTCTGAGTGGTAGGGGGAACCCAATCAATAATTGTTTGGATTTTCCCCTGAAGTGGTGCAATCTGTTCCCCACCAACAAGGTGTCCCAGATAAACCACCTTACCCTGCCCTATTTGGCACTTTGAAGCCTTGATAGTGAGGCCTGCCTTTTGCAGGGCCTCCAAAACTTTCCATAGGTGGACCAGGTGATCATCCCAGCTGGAGCTAAAGACAGCTATATCGTCCAAATATGCTGCACTGAAAGCTTCCAGCCCTTGCAGGACTGTTTCACCAACCTCTGAAAAGTGGCAGGTGCATTTTTCAAACCAAAAGGCATTACAGTAAACTGGTAATGTCCTGCAATGGTAGAAAATGCAGTCTTAGGTTTAGCATCTTCTGATAATTTGATCTGCCAATACCCTGCAGTCAAATCAAAAGTGCTTAGATACTTGGCAGATGCCAGTGTATCTATGAGCTCATCTGCCCTGGGTATAGGGTGAGCATCAGTTTTGGTTACCAAGTTGAGACCTCTATAGTCTACACAAAACCGCATTTCCTTTTTTCCATCTTTGGAATGGGGTTTTGGTACCAGTACCACAGGAGAAGCCCATGGACTGTCAGAGTGCTCAACTACTCCTAGTTCTAACATTTTCTGGACCTCTTGCTTTATGCAGTCCCTGACATGGTCAGGCTGCCTATAGATCTTACTTTTGACAGGTAAACTGTCTCCAATATCTATAGTGTGCTCACACCAAGAAGTGGTACCTGGCACAGTAGAGAAGAGTTCAGAGAATTGATCTAGGAGATTTATGCAATTATCTTTCTGCTCAGCAGTAAGACAATCAGCCAAAACTACACCTTCCACAAGAGCATCTTGTTCTGTGGAAGAGAAGAGATCAGGTAGAGGATCACTGTCTTCTTCCTGTCCCTCATCAGTTGCCATGAGCAGGGTGAGATCAGCCCTGTCATAGTAGGGTTTCAGGCGGTTGACATGGAGCACCCTAAGGGGACTCCTGGCAGTGCCTAAGTCAACTAAATAGGTGACTTCTCCCTTCTTTTCAACAATTGTGTGGGGACCACTCCATTTTTCTTGGAGTGCTCTTGGGGCCACAGGCTCCAAGACCCACACTTTCTGCCCTGGTTGGTACTGAACCAAAACAGCCTTCTGATCATGCCATTGCTTCTGGAGCTCTTGGCTGGCTGGAAGCTTTTAACTGGCCTTTTTCATGTACTCAGCCATCCTTGATCTGAGGCCAAGTACATAGTCCACAATATCCTGCTTAGGAGCTTTTAAAGGTTGTTCCCAACCCTCCTTTACAAGTGTGAGTGGACCCCTAACAGGGTGTCCAAAAAGAAGTTCAAAGGGGCTGAAGCCCACTCCTTTCTGGGGTACCTCCCTGTAGGCAAAAAGGAGGCATGGTAGAAGGATATCCCATCTCCTGCGGAGTTTTTCAGGGAGACCCATAATCATGCCTTTGAGAGTTTTATTAAATCTCTCCACCAGTCCATTTGTTTGTGGATGATAGGGTGTTGTGAACTTGTACGTTACACCACACTCCTTCCACATGGCCTTTAAGTATGCAGACATGAAATTGCTTCCCCTGTCTGATACTACTTCCTTTGGGAAGCCCACCCAGGAAAATATTCCCAGGAGGGCCTTTGCCACTGCAGGAGCTGTAGTGGTCCTTAAAGGAATAGCTTCAGGATATCTTGTGGCATGGTCCACTACCACCAAGATAAACCTATTGCCTGAAGCAGTAGGAGGGTCAAGGGGGCCAACTATGTCAACCCCTACCCTTTCAAAGGGAACCCCAACCACAGGCAGTGGGATAAGGGGTGCCTTTGGGGTGCCACCTGTCTTGCAACTGGCTTGACAGGTTTCACAGGACTTACAAAATTCCTTTGTGTCCTCTGACATCCTAGGCCAATGAAACAATGGAACCAATCTGTCCTAAGTTTTCATTTGACCCAGGTGCCCAGCTAGGGGAATGTCATGTGCCAGTGTTAGGAGGAACTTTCTGTACTCCTGAGGAATCACTAATCTCCTGGCAGTCCAGGTTTAGGATCCCTATGCTCAGTGTACAAGAGGTTGTCCTCCCAGTAAACTCTGTGAGAGTCACTGACATCCCCATTAGCCTGTTTGACAGCTTGCTGTCTGAGACCCTCTAATGTGGGACAGGTTTGCTGTGCCACACTCAGCTCCTCTCTGGCAGGCCCCCCTTCAACCAAAAGCTCAGCAGTGTCTGCTTCCAGCTCCTCTGGTGTAGGTTCTGCACAGGGAGGGAATTCTTCTTCCTCAGAAGTTGAATCCACTGTAGAGGGAGGGATAGTAGGAAGTGGTTTGCTTCTACTAGCCCTAGCTTTAGGGAACACTTGGTCCATTGTTCCAGGATCCAAGCTTCCCTGTCCTTTTTGCTTTTTGGCCTGAGCCCTTGTCAAAGCAAAAATATGCCCTGGGATGCCCAGCATTGCTGCATGGGCCTCCAACTCCACATCTGACCAAGCTGATGTCTCCAAATCATTCCCTAATAGACAGTCTACAGGTAAATCTGAAGCTACCACAACTTTCTTTGGACCAGTAACCCCCCCCCAGTTGAGATTTACAACAGCCATGGGGTGGCTAAGTGTGTTGTTGTGAGCATTGGTTACTTGGTACTGTTGACCAAGTAGGTGTTGTTCAGGGTGGACCAGTTTCTCTATGACCATAGTCACACTGGCACCAGTGTCCCTGTAGGCCTGAACCTCAACACCATTTATTAGGGGTAGCTGCTTGTACTTATCCATATTAAGGGGACAAGCAACTAAGGTGGCTAAATCAATAGCCCCCTCAGAGACTAACACAGCCTCTGTGGCCTCCCTAACAAGGCCAACCCCAACTAAATTACCAAAAGTGAGCCCAGCTACTCCCTTGGATTGGCTATTAGTAGGTTTGCTCCCACCACCACTGCTATTAGTAGGGACACTAGGTGTAGCAGTAGGGGTTGTAGTGGTAGGAGCAGTGGTGCCTTTCTTTGGACAACTGGGATCTGTTGTCCAATGGCCTTTTATTTTACATAAATAGCACCATGGTTTCTTTTCCTTGTTCTGATTAAAAGAGGATTTGGGCCCACCAACCCCACCAGAGTGTTTTTGTGGGCCTGATGAAGACTCATTTTTAGATTTGTCCCCACCCTTGTCAGAAGACTTACCATCCTTCTTTTTGTTGCCATCTTTGTCACCCCCTGTATGAACTTTTCTGTTCACCCTTGTTCTGACCCATTTGTCTGCCTTCTTTCCCAATTCTTGGGGAGAGGTCAGATCAGAGTCCACCAAGTACTGGTGCAACAAATCAGACACACAATTATTAAGAATATGCTCTCTCAGGATCAAGTTATACAGGCTGTCATAATCAGTAACTTTACTGCCATGTAACCACCCCTCCAAGGCCTTCACTGAATGGTCAATGAAATCAACCCAGTCTTGTGAAGACTCCTTTTTGGTCTCTCTGAACTTTATCCTGTACTGTTCAGTGGTTAAGCCATAACCATCCAGGAGTGCATTCTTAAGAACTTGGAAATTATTAGCATCATTTTCTTTCACAGTAAGGAGCCTATCCCTACCTTTTCCACTAAATGATAGCCATAGGATAGCAGCCCACTGCCTTTGAGGGACATCCTGTACAACACAGGCCCTCTCAAGTGCAGCAAACCACTTGTTAATGTCATCCCCCTCCTTATAAGGGGGAACTATCTTGTGCAGATTCCTGGAATCATGCTCTTTTGCAGGATGACTATGGGGAATACTGCTGCTGCCACCATGGGTTTCTAAACCCAACTTCTGTCTTTCCTTCTCTAGTTCAAAAGACTGTCTATCCAAATCCAGCTGTTGCTTTTTAAGCTTCAGTCTGGTTTGTTCCACCCTCAACTTATTGAGTTCCCTCTCTAACATTCTGTCATCAGGGTTGGTGGGAGGGACATTCCTAGATACAGAGGTATGATGGGAATGAACAGAAGGAGACCTGTCCCTTACAGAAGCCACCCTAACAGCTTGGTTAACAGAAACATTACTACCAGTATGGTGAGAATAAATGCTTTTGCTATGATGTGAGACAACACTATTTGTATGGTATGGCTCATCATCATTACCAACTATGCTAGACTGTCTAGTAATGGGCAGGCTAGGAAGTTTCTTTCCTGAATCTTTTCCTGGGGGAGTCCCTGAATCAGATTGAGAACTATTAGGTACTTTTTCAACAGATGAGGCACCTATGGCCTTATCCTGTTCTCTAAGCATGTTAAGTAACAGTTCCAAGGAAGGATTCTTCCCTACACTCAAACCTCTCTCTATACAGAGACTCCTTGCTCTTTTCCAGCTAAGGTTGTCGTATGCAAGTTTGGACAGATCAACATTTTGGCCTGTGCCAGACATTTTTAGAGAGAGTTAAAGTGATAGAAAAAGAGAAAAAAGTTTTCAGAACTTTTTGGAAAGACAGAAAAAAACTTTTTAAACTTTTAAGAACTTTTTTGAAAGTTTAGAAGTACTTTTCAGCACTTAGAAAAGAGTGAAAAGAGGAAATGCAAAACTTTTTGGCTATGTGTATATACACTGACCTTGTTTTGTATATTTTTCTCTTATGAAAAGTACAATGACAAGAGTGGTAAGTAGTCTCAAGCACTTATCCCACCACTGCACAACCAATGTAGGAGGCTGGACTGGCTTGTAGTGAGTACCAAGGGGTACTTGCACCTTGCACCAGGCCCAGTTATCCCTTATTAGTGTATAGGGTGTCTAGCAGCTTAGGCTGATAGATAATGGTAGCTTAGCAGAGCAGCTTAGGCTGAACTAGGAGACGTGTGAAGCTACTACAGTACCACTTAGTGTCATATGCACAATATCATAAGAAAACACAATACACAGTTATACTAAAAATAAAGGTACTTTATTTTTATGACAATATGCCAAAGTATCTTAGAGTGTACCCTCAGTGAGAGGATAGGAAATATTCACAAGATATATATACACAATAGAAAAAATATGCAGTATAGTCTTAGAAAACAGTGCAAACAATGTACAGTTACAATAGGATGCAATGGGGAAACATAGGGATAGGGGCAACACAAACCATATACTCCAAAAGTGGAATGCGAACCACGAATGGACCCCAAACCTATGTGACCTTGTAGAGGGTCGCTGGGACTATTAGAAAATAGTGAGAGTTAGCAAAATAACCCTCCCAAGACCCTGAAAAGTGAGTGCAAAGTGCACTAAAGTTCCCCTAAGGACAAAGTAGTCGTGTTAGAGGAATAATGCAGGCAAGACACAAACCAGCAATGCAACAACTGTGGATTTCCAATCTAGGGTACCTGTGGAACAAGGGGACCAAGTCCAAAAGTCACAAGCAAGTCGGAGATGGGCAGATGCCCAGGAAATGCCAGCTGTGGGTGCAAAGAAGCTTCTACTGGACAGAAGAAGCTGAGGTTTCTGCAAGAACAAAAAGGGCTAGAGACTTCCCCTTTAGTGGACGGATTTCTCTCGCCTTGGAGAGTCGTGCAGAAGTGTTTTCCCGCTGAAAAGACGCCAACAAGCCTTGTTAGTTGCAAATCGTGCGTTTGGCGTTTTTGGACGCTGCTGGGGCCCAGGGGGGACCAGGAGGTCGCATATTGGACCTGAAGAGAGAGGGGACGTCGAGCAAAACAAAGAGCCCTCATTGAAGCAGGTAGCACCCGGAAAAGTGCCAAAAACAGGCACTACAATGATGCGTGAAACGGTGCTTGCCGAAGTTGCACAAAGGAGTCCCACGTCGCCGGAGACCAACTTAGAAAGTCGTGCAATGCAGGTTAGAGTGCCGTGGACCCAGGCTTGGTTGTGCACAAAGGATTTCCGCCGGAAGTGCACAGGGGCCGGAGTAGCTGCAAAGTCGCGGTTCCCAGCAATGCAGCCCAGCGAGGTGAGGCAAGGACTTACCTCCACCAAACTTGGACTGAAGAGTCACTGGACTGTGGGGGTCACTTGGACAGAGTCGCTGGATTCGAGAGACCTCGCTCGTCGTGCTGAGAGGAGACCCAAGGGACCGGTAATGCAGCTTTTTGGTGCCTGCGGTTGCAGGGGGAAGATTCCGTCGACCCACGGGAGATTTCTTCGGAGCTTCTGGTGCAGAGAGGAGGCAGACTACCCCCACAGCATGCAAAAGCAGGAAAACAGTTGAGAAGGCGGCAGGATCAGCGTTACAGAGTTGCAGTAGTCGTCTTTGCTACTATGTTGCAGGTTTGCAGGCTTCCAGCGCGGTCAGCAGTCGATTCCTTATCAGAAGGCGAAGAGAGAGATGCAGAGGAACTCGGATGAGCTCTTGCATTCATTATCTGAAGTTTCCCCAGAGACAGAGACCCTAAATAGCCAGAAAAGAGGGTTTGGCTACCTAGGAGAGAGGATAGGCTACTAACACCTGAAGGAGCCTATCAGCAGGAGTCTCTGACGTCACCTGGTGGCACTGGCCACTCAGAGCAGTCCAGTGTGCCAGCAGCACCTCTGTTTCCAAGATGGCAGAGGTCTGGAGCACACTGGAGGAGCTCTGGACACCTCCCAGGGGAGGTGCAGGTCAGGGGAGTGGTCACTCCCCTTTCCTTTGTCCAGTTTCGCGCCAGAGCAGGGGCTAAGGGGTCCCTGAACCGGTGTAGACTGGCTTATGCAGAATTGGGCACATCTGTGCCCAAGAAAGCATTTCCAGAGGCTGGGGGAGGCTACTCCTCCCCTGCCTTCACACCATTTTCCAAAGGGAGAGGGTGTCACACCCTCTCTCAGAGGAAGTTCTTTGTTCTGCCATCCTGGGCCAGGCCTGGCTGGACCCCAGGAGGGCAGATACCTGTCTGAGGGGTTGGCAGCAGCAGCAGCTGCAGTGAAACCCCAGGAAGGGCAGTTTGGCAGTACCAGGGTCTGTGCTACAGACCACTGGGATCATGGGATTGTGCCAACTATGCCAGGATGGCATAGAGGGGGCAATTCCATGATCATAGACATGTTACATGGCCATATTCGGAGTTGCCATTGTGAAGCTACATATAGGTAGTGACCTATATGTAGTGCACGCGTGTAATGGTGTCCCCGCACTCACAAAGTTCAGGGAATTGGCTCTGAACAATGTGGGGGCACCTTGGCTAGTGCCAGGGTGCCCTCACACTAAGTAACTTTGCACCTAACCTTTACCAGGTAAAGGTTAGACATATAGGTGACTTATAAGTTACTTAAGTGCAGTGTAAAATGGCTGTGAAATAACGTGGACATTATTTCACTCAGGCTGCAGTGGCAGGCCTGTGTAAGAATTGTCAGAGCTCCCTATGGGTGGCAAAAGAAATGCTGCAGCCCATAGGGATCTCCTGGAACCCCAGTACCCTGGGTACCTCAGTACCATATACTAGGGAATTATAAGGGTGTTCCAGTAAGCCAATGTAAATTGGTAAAAATGGTCACTAGCCTGTTAGTGACAATTTGGAAAGAAATGAGAGAGCATAACCACTGAGGTTCTGATTAGCAGAGCCTCAGTGAGACAGTTAGTCACTACACAGGTAACACATTCAGGCACACTTATGAGCACTGGGGCCCTGGGTTACCAGGGTCCCAGTGACACATACAACTAAAACAACATATATACAGTGAAAAATGGGGGTAACATGCCAGGCAAGATGGTACTTTCCTACACTGAGTCTGACCCACAGTGGGTGACACCTGTCGCTCTCAATCCAGGTTTTGCTCCGCCTAACTAGCAGTGCCTCATCTCTTCTGAAAGGTAGAGATGATTGGGCAGCCGAGCGAATGACATATCATACTTCTCAGGGAAGTCGTAGTCACTCAGGTCGCATCCAGTTCTCTCACTCGCAATTCAATCTCATATATAGATGACAATGAAAGCAGTATTCGTTTTAAAGACTGGTTTAATAAAAACGACTGCATTTTAGATAGCAAAGCGTGAGCTTTAATAACCAGAACGACACAACATGACAATATTAAAATGGTGACGTGAGAGTGAAGCATAAGAATAACGCTATCATATTGCCACTAGAATCGATGGACTATATTGTATCTGAGTTATAATTTGAGCACAGCATGTCAAACTCTAAGTCTGCCTTTCAGGTTGCCTCGGTAGGACAACAACCTGCATACCTGAGCAAAGACCTACAGTCTGCGTTAGCATCTGCGGCAAAGCATTCAGCAATCGGCATACAGTCGTGGTTCCCTGGCTGGAATCTCCCTCTTAACGTGTAATGGGACTGGGAAGTGTTTTATAATAACACAGCTAATGTTCTAAGAAAATGTCCCTACCTAAGGATGTGTATTTTCTACGAATGTTGGAGACTAAACCTCTACCACGTTCACCAACAATGTACCAAACTGTAGCCTTGACTGAAGCACAGAGTGATCAAGAATGTCTTGTTTGAGAACAGAGTGCTGGGCTAAGCAAAACAGTTAGATAGAAGAAATAAAAAACAAGACCATAAAACTGCTTATTGTAAAAATAACAATGCGAAGCAGAATAAAATATATCTAGGTCAAAGTGCACAGCGGCCTAATGTATTAAACTAACGTGCATGGAGCTGTGGCCAAAATGGCTACACAACGCCCTCCCCTTGTCAGTTAAAATGGTTGAAAGCCAAAACTAAAGTTTCATTGCTAAAAAACCTCAACTAGAGATATGTAAAAACCAGAACAATTTTGACAAGTTAAAAGGACACACAAGCATACAAATTGGCAGTTTAAAACATGAGCATGTGGCTTATAACCGAATGCAATGATAATGTAAATTTAGAAAAGTTCCAAATTAAGTACGAGCCATAGAGGACAGGAGATCTTCCACTTCGGTAGGTGACAAAACCAGAAAGTTTGCACCAAAACTGATCAAGAAGCAAGTGTGTTCCATAGCCCCAGTGTCAACCAAGGCGGCATCCCGTGGAGTGCTCATTGACGAGTTGGCGGCAGTGTAACTCGTAATTAGCTTCACGTAGTCTGGTAATGAACCCTCAGTGAGAACATCAACAGATCAGCATCTATTGCTGGGGGGGCACTGCTCTGAAAGACAAACTTCCAGTGCATGTTCGAAAGAGCACCAGAGGCACCGGAACACGGGCTGCACACAATACAAAACCGGTCTGAATGACAAAGACCAGTCACACTACAAATGCTCCAGGAGTGTTGCTCCAAAATGCTGCATCATACGTTCTCGACACAGCTGAGCTGATGGGAGCGGCGTCATTTGTCCTCGTTGCGGCGGGACAGCCATTACGCATAAACAACAGCAACAGCAAGATACCAGCTAATAAAGCCAAGGTTATCGGAAATCCCCCAAAAATACTACCGGAAAATGAGTGGATAGCTGAAGGTATCAAACCGAATATGGAGGAAAAGGTGTGAACAAAACCAGAACCAACAGCTTTGAAAAAATGTGCTATACCAGTCGTGCTGGATGCATTAAATATTCGTCCCACGAGTTCACCAAAGTGTCTCGGAAAGTTTGTATTTAACAGGGACTGTATTTCTGCTGATCACCGTGCCACTTGAAGTGCATAGGTCTTGCGTGCAGATGTAAGGGCCACATGCTTTTGTAACAATAAAGCCTTGAGTTTACTTAACTTGTCATAATTCACGTTTGAAGTAGCAATGTAAGGCCAAATATCAGCTTCCTCCTTAAATTTAGTGGGGGGAAACAGTACGCTCCCGCAGCATGTAACGACCTTTGAGACCGAAACAACGTAAACTATTCCGGCTTGCGTGCCACAACAGTCTTCACTATTGAGAAGGACGTAGCTGCCGTTTGAAAGCACCTGGAACGTAGGTCTAATCAAGGGGACTGGAACTCCCTTAAGATAACAAGCCAAGTTTACAGCCGATGCGTTACATTCTCCATGTAAAGAAAGCTGTTTACAAATCATCGAATGGCTGACTGAAGTCTCACATTCATTGCCGCTAAGAAAGACCTCTTTCATGCCATTGAAGCATTTGTATGAGAAGGGAAGCTCCCACACCGTATGGATGTAACTATCTCACAGCTTTTCAAATCTGCCTACTGGAATGTGTTTTAAACAGGAGCTGAATTGTGGTGTAGAAATAGGCAGATTAATAACCCTGTGTATTAACCATTCAGCCGATGGTATTTCGCCATGGTAAAAGGCAACTTTTCTAATTTCTCAATGTTAAGCATGACATAAGTCACTTCTTTTTTAGCCATTAGTTGTTGTTGTCGCGTTAGATTAAAAGAAGACAATATCTCCCTTGCACTGACGTGTTGCCATGGAACGCGACCCGCCTTCAATGTTTGAAACATGCAACCCAACTGCATAATGGACCTGATCTGACTCTGTCGATGATATAAAGAAGACATATCAGAATGTATAATGTCTATAGCAGAAGAGACGATGTTGTTAATTATATATTGGAGAAGGTGTTAATCCCATCATCCACAACAGCTAATGCCTTTTTTAGATTTTCCTGATCTATTTGCCTTAACCGGGCAGCAGCATCTTGTTAGGAAAGTTTCCAAATCTCATTATATACTGCATATAAAAAACGCTTCTTACGTGGTGTTCTAGGGCCTGACAAGAAATCTTGTAAGTCAGAGGAGTTAGACAGGAGATTGAGGTGTTCTTTAACCACGTTCAGTGAGGATGTTTTTAGCCACTGTTGGCATAGTTTTCCTACACTATATGCTGTAATGATATCTGCATGCTCTGGAGATATATAGCGAGGGTCTGGACTACTTGTCCTAAAACCCCCCGAGGAGTTAATAAAACGTTGATGACACCCATTGGCATCTATTGGCCACAATAACCACCCGCCTGGACGTGTCAGTTAAGCATTAAACATACCATTCTGGACCCACTCATCGAGCTCATCTTTAGTTGCATTTGTGTATTTTTGCCATTTGTAAAATTTTGCAGGGGCAGGTATACTGGGCATGTTTAATTCCCAGATTGCTGCTAAGCCTAAACAACTGGTTTGTTGCACTGTTTCATTTAAGAAAATCATTTGAACAGGAATAAGACATGCTCCAAACAATGTTTCTTTTCCCTCAATTTGACAATTTTGAGTTCCCCAGACACTTTTCAGATCAATTGATTTGGACCAATATTCATAGCCTTCTATCGATAGCCTGGAAACAAAGGATTTCGAATATATAAATTTCGTACTGTTCAATAACATGTGTATATCCTTAGTAGGTGGTACCTTAAAGTAATATGACTCAGCATTCTTTTGGTTGTGCCCAGAACAATACGCAAACTTTTCAGAATATGTCTTAGAACTCCCTTGCGATGGAGTTGGACAATGTTCCCATTGCGTGTAATTAAATACAATTTTGGGACTGCTCGCTCTATGTATGAAGTGGTGCCCATAATAATTATAGCAAAACATATCACCATACTTTTCTTTGAATTGGTAAACATCTTTGTTTTCAAAGACAGTATAATATTGGAATTCTGTCATCATAGAATCAACTGTTTCCACATCCCAATCATCAGATACAATGCCTGGTATCACTATATCATTCAATGATAATTTGAACACATACGTTATTTGAATAATTTCTGTGGGACCATATATATCAAACATTACTTTGTCCCAAACAATCCCATCAGGAATTGGCACTGCGGAAATGTTCACAAAGGATAAATCTCTTCTGTGACAAAAAATGTGGTTTTAAAACCTCCTCCACCTGTTCAACTGTTAACCTTTCAGGAAGAAAATGACCATGTATTAATAAGAAAAAGGTAATAACAAAACCAATCGAAGTAGAAAGACTAGGACAGTCAGAAAAATCCATAGATAGTTCCATGGAAAAATGAAATACGTTTCTTTAAGCCAGATTGTTAGCTTACGTGAACTTGACAAATCAGCTGTCGAAGATGCTATTGAGTCGGCAAAATAACCAGAGGCAGTCCGTACAAATGGCAGAGCCGTTGTCAGCGGTGGAGTTGGTGTTTCCTGCGGTGTCACACTATAGACAGCACCATCCATTTGGCTCGAAGTCAAATTGACTTGGTCAAATGTTTATAAGTTAGTTGACGTTAGTGGAACTAATGCAAGATCATCTTCCACCCTCCCCAAGCTCGGAGAGGTGTCGGTGTTGGTGTAAACAACTTGTAGTGGAACTTCTTCGCCAGTAATGAGAGGGATTCAGGAACTACTGGATGTTCCTCTTGGTCGGCTGTGCAGGATCGCCACATTGTGTAGTTTGACATTGTCAATGGAGAAAAAACGATTTTCTTTGGCACCCGCCAACGGTGGTAGAATAACAGTTCTGGTACCGTGTATCCCTAGTACAGGGACTGGTGCTCGATAAGAAGGGCCAAATTCCTTTTTCACTGCGACTTTTTCACGTACAAGATCCCCAACTCTGGGAATCCGGCCAGTAGATGTTACTGGCACATCCTTAATTCCTGTGGAGGCGGCACTTTTGGAAGAATTATCATCACAGAACTGTTGCAAGTCCTGTAAGACAGTGACAAGTTCATTTATGTCAAAAGGTGTTTCTGCTGCCTCCACACCAGGACCATCAAGATCCGGAACATTCATTCGAGTTCCGAACAGGCACTCATATGAAGTACGACCCCCCAGGGACCTTCTAGGCAGGTTATTTAGTGCTCTCTGGACTCCTTACAGGTGATTAAGCCAACTAAGACCTGTACCTAAGACTCTAGCTGTTAAGGATTGCTTTAAATCGCGGTTTAATCGCTCCACTACACTATTTCCCTTGGGATGAAATGTAGACTAGTACTCGAGTTGGCCCCCCAACAAAGCCATGGTGTCCCTGAATGCCCTTGAGGCAAAAGCAGGGCCCTTGTCCGAATGGAAGGCCCCAACTGTATATGTACCGATAAAGACTCACAAATCTTTAATAACAGTCCGAGCGTTGTGGCCACACCCATATAAATCTGCATGAATTAGCAGCAACTAATATATATTTGTATCAGGTGTTAGGGGACTACAGTGGTCCAAGTACACACATTGTAACAGTTTGTTTGAAATTAAGAAGGGTGTCTTCGGTGGGCGTTTGCCAGTGGAAACTTTTATTTGTTGACAGATGTCACAACAAAGGACATACTGCTTAGTCTCTTTGTAGAGACCTGGCCACCAATAACAGGCCTGTAAGATCGAAATTGTAGCCGCCACACCAGCATGTGCAGATGGCACCCCCTCATGCGCTGCTTTAATCAATTGTGGTCTTATATCTTTGTTGGGGATGTCTTGTACGTCTCGCCTGGTATCTTAACTTCAGTGTTCAGCATACTTCCCATATGATAATGGCTTTCACGGCCGCCCAAATGTCTGCGTCTGGGTTTGAACTCGAGCAAGTTACTGCAGCTACAGTGGCTACTGCCACTGCTGACTTTGTGGCTTCATCAGCCAATGTGTTTCCAGCAACGTGTATCCCAACGCGCGGGTGTCCAAGTGTATGTACAACATGGACATTCTGTAGCGTCTCTTTCAGGTCAGCTACTTTCCCCCACAGTAGTCTGTGTTTAATGGTGTTGCCTTTGGAGTCTCTGAACCCATTCTGGAGCCTATAATGCAGGTATTCATTAAAGGACTGGACACAGTAACATGAATCACAAACAATCAGCGTAGGCTGTGCCGGATTCGTGTGTTCCAGTGCCATGAGCAGAGCTTTTAGCTCAGCCAATTGTGCTGTACAATCCCCTAGGGTTTGTCTAAAGGTATGTAGAGGACAAAATGTATCCCCTTCCATATAGCCACTTACAACTACGCAAGCAGCAGAATATTGGTGTTTGATTCCAATTGCAGGTTGTGCAGATCCATCGATGTACATGACTCTACTTCATATTGTAGGAATTCCTGAGTTTGTAACTTCGGGTCGAATATGTAGTCTACATCAGTGGCTGTCAGAGATGTAGCCCATTGTATCCTACGTGGAAGTAGTGCTTTTGCATTAGCTTTTGTAACAGCCTCTAGGGCTGGAATTGAAGAAACAACAATAATGTGTTTTCCTTGGGCAAGAGGTCTTTCTTTAATGACAGCCATCTGTACAGCAGTGAGAATTTTCTCTGTGGGAGCAAAGCGTTGTTCAACTGCTGAATACAAATGTGATTTGTAAGCAATCAGGACTGTATCACCTTCAATAAACGTCACATAGGGGAAACCGATGGCCCCAGCTATTACTCTGATGACCAAATGTGTTTTGTTGTCCCTTGTGTGTAAATGTTGTGCTGCAAGCATGTCCGTCTGCAATTCTCTAAGAATATTTGTATGTTCAGTTGTCCAGAATTTACTTGAAAAATCGGGACATATTAAGTCATATAAAGGTTTTATGCACGTAGCATAATCTGGAATGTAGGTTCTGCCAAAATTTAAGAAACCCAATAATGATTGGAGATTTTAATCGTATTCAGTGGTTATAACTGTGCACACTTTTCTAAGAATTGTGGCGCTAGGCTCTTTCCTTCACTTGACAGCTCATATCCTAGAAACAGGACGCTGAGAAAGGCTATTTTTGTTTTTTTAAAGTTAAATTTGTAGCCAAATTCGGCAAACCCTACAACAATGCGGGCTACCCGTCTTAAATGTTGTAGTAGTTCATCATCCGTGAGATATATATCATCTACATAGGACAACGCTTCAGGGTCGATCTCGTGCAGAATAGCAGTGACATGAGCTGCGAACAGTCCTGGGCTGTTCTTATACCCCTGAGGTAAATGACAGATTTTTTTCTGAGAGCCTAGTGCGCTAATGCTTGTTAAGTCTCTGCTTTCAGGCGCTATATTCTGGCAGAAAAAAACATTGGAAATGTGTAGTGTTGTTTTGTATTATTTAAGTTGCTCATTAGTGCAGTGCTATGTGAGTTTTGTATTGAATAGGTACATGTGTGACTATTTAGATGTCTGTAGTCTAAGACTATTCTGTATGAATGGTCTGGTCTGGTTTAGCTACAGGGAATAAAGGGTTTATTCATTGGCGAGACAAAGGGTTCAATCACACCCTGGTACTCTAATTGCGTGAGTATTTCTCTCACTGGAGATTTTGATTCATGTTTTATAGGGTACTGCGGTTGTGGCTGAGGTTCACTTTTAATGGGAATTATATGGTAGGGGGAGTCTTTATCCCACCCTACATGATTTCTGTACAGTGCAGGTGCTTGTGCTAGAGCCCATTCAATGGAATAGGATTCAGCTAGTTCCTCTGGAACAAGGGGCGAGAGGAAAGACTTAATGACATCTTCTCCATATGGGCAGGTACGGACAAAGTCAGGCGGCCAATCTTGTTCGGCCAACAAGACATCATACACTTTTACTATGCGATCCCAAATGATTGCATCTATTGTGCGTTCAATGTCTCCTTCTAATTGTAGCGTTACTTTGTACACCTTATCAGGCTTGGAGACACGCATGTCCGCTGTTTCTACGTGTATAAAGTATAAAGTCATCAGTTGCTTTCATCTCCAGTTGCTCTAGAAGATTCGGGCGAACTATTGTGACCTCTGCCGCGCTGTCTAACAAGGTTAGAGCCCAATTCTTGTTCTTCAAGAGGACCCTCTTCCTGTGTGGCGTATCAGACTGCGACTGCTGCCACTTTTTTCTTTTTAAATTGTTGTTTTTGTTGGGTGGGTTTCTCTCCCTTTTTAACAGAATCCTCCGAAGAGCGTTGTAATTCCTGTCTCGGTTTCACGTACTCTGTTCTTCGCTCTGATCGCCTGCCTCTCTCTTTTCCGATGAGTCCTGAAAGGAACGAGATTGGCGTGTATCAGTATATTGATATCTATCAGGCCTTTTGATATTATCTCTATTTCTGAGATTATACCTATTCTGTGGGGTCTCCATGCGCAGAGATTCTCCCCTTTCTTTCTTAGGCGTTTGTTGCTTTTTATCCCAGCGTTTCTTATTACCCTCAGGTGCTTGCTGGGGGTATCTTTATTTGATTTACACTGAAATTTAGGTTTTTGGGGTCTGGCCCCTACTCTACCTTGACCAATACTTGAATAGGTCTCTGCTATTATTTTAGGCAGCTCTCGTTCTTGATCTTCTTGCGGAACGTCACGAAGCCGCATGTGTACTGCAAGTGCGACTGCTTTAAGGTTACTTAAAATGATTGAAGACACTGTGGCAAAATTGCCCATCAATTGCATCCCCAAATCTAGGGCCGGGGCAGCCCCATATTCATCTCGAATTTGTTTCAGCACTTCCGGTAAATTGGCAAGTGTCGGTGTACTGTGTATGGTTGTGTAAAGCGTGACAAATACCGTGCCCCAGGTATTACAGTTTTCTACTCTAAGGACCATCCCAAAAGGCAAGCACATCGTTAATATTCTATGTTTATCCTGAGGTCCCGTATGGGGAAATACAATCCTCCAGCGTATTCATTTTCTGTGCTAACCAAAACGGAGTTTCCTTTCGTTTGCCGGCTACCTTACCCATAATTGAATATACAGTCGCAGGATTTATACCTGGCGTTACTGCATGCGGATGCGCTGGAGCAGCACGTGCTGGGGTTGCATTTAATGTTTGCATCACAAATTGTACTAATCGTCTATATATTGCTGTTAATTCAATATATAAGTGGCGAACCTCAGCTACTGGCTGGTTTAATAAAACAACTGCATTTTAGATAGCAAAGCGTGAGTGTAGGAAAGCACCATCTTGCCTGGCATGTTACCCCCATTTTTACTGTATGTATGTTGTTTTTGCCTATGTGTCACTGGGATCCTGCTAGCCAGGACCCCAGTGCTCATACGTTTGTGGCCTACATGTGTTCCCTGTGTGATGCCTAACTGTCTCACTGAGGCTCTGCGAACCAGAACCTCAGTGGTTATGCTCTCTCTTTACTTTAAAATTTGTCACTAACAGGCTAGTGACTAAATTTACAAATTCACATTGGCATACTGGTACACCCATATAATCCCCTAATATATGGTACTGTAGTGGGTACCAGAGGTACTTACACCTTGTGCCAGGTCCAGTTATCCCTTATTAGTGTAGAAGAGGTGTTTCTAGCAGCTTAGGCTGATAGAAGGTAGCTATAGCAGAGCAGCTTAGGCTGAATTAGGAGACATGCAAAGCTCCTACTATACCACTGGTGTCATATGCACAATATCATAAGAAAACACAATACACAGATATACTAAATATAAAGGTACTTCATTTTTATGACAATATGCCAAAAGTATCTCAGTGAGTACCCTCAGTATGAGTATGCCAAATATAAACAAGATATATGTACACAATACCAAAAATATGCAGTAATAGCAAAAGGAAGTAATGCAAGCAGTGTAAAGTTACAATAGTTTGCAATAGGAGCACATAGGTATAGGGGCAACACAAACCATATACTCCAAAAGTGGAATGCGAACCACGAATGGACCCCAAACCTATGTGAGCTTTTAGACAGTTGCTTGGACTGTAAGAAAACAGTGAGGGTTAGAAAAATAGCCCACCCCAAGACCCTGTAAGGTAGGTGTAAAGTGACACTACAACCCCCAGAGAGCACAGAAGTCGTGATAGGGGGATTCTGCAAGGAAACTCAACACCAGCAAAGCAACAACAGCGGATTTCCGGACCTGAGTACCTGTAAGAGAAGGGGACCAAGTCCAAGAGTCGCGACAGTGTCAAAAGTGGGCAGATGCCCAGGAAATGCCGCCTGAGGGTGCAAGGAAGCTGTCACTGGATGGGAAATACTTGGGGGGTCATTACAACATTGGCGGTAAAAGGCGCTTACCGCCGTGCAGAAGATCGCCAATACACCGCCGCAGCGGCGGTAGTCCGCCACAGCTATTATGACACACACTTCGGAATCTGCCGAAATTCAGACACCCACACAACTCCGCCACACCAAAGGTCAGTGTTAAAGTGGCGAAAACAAAACCTCCACCTCCACGCCAACAGAAACACGCCCATGCTATTACGACACACGAATCCACGCTGCGGTCTGTCAACTGCGGTATTCCATTGGCGGTACACACCGCCGCGCTCAAAATACACACACATCTCCAAAACACCGGCACATTGGACAATTCCAAATACACACACCTGATACACATACAAACACCACTCCCACACACCCAACTCAATATAAAACACACACCCACATCACCCACAAACCCCTACGACCAAAATTCACGGACGAAGACCAGAGAGACAGGACAGCCAAGACAACACCACCATACAGAGGCACACAACACCATCACCCACACAACATCCACGCACCAAACACCACACACCACTACACATCACCACACTCATCACCACATACACCACCCCACACATCACCTACACCACCTCATGTCACGACAAAGACACCCCCCCTTCTCCGAGGAGGAGCTCAGTGTCATGGTGGAGGAAATCATCCGGGTAGAGCCACAGCTATTTGGCTCACAGGTACAGCACCCCTCCATGACCAGGAAGATGGAGCTATGGCGAAGAATCGTGGACAGGGTAAACGCCGTGGGACAGCACCCAAGAAATAAGGAGGACATCAGGAAGAGGTGGAACGACCTACGGGGGAAGGTGCGTTCAACGGTCTCCAGGCACAACATTGCAGTTCAGCGGACTGGCGGCGGACCCCCACCTCCTCCCCCACAACTAACAACATGGGAGGAGCAAGTCTTGACCATCATGCATCCAGAGGGCCTCGTAGGAGTCGGTGGAGGATGGGGCACTGGTAAGTCAAATCTTAACTATCATATCCCCCACCCTACCTGCATGCTATCACACATCCCCACCCTCATCCCCTCCCCTATCATCCCAAATCCTCACTAATGCACTAATAACACAAACCACCCATCCCAACACCAAGCCCTGCATGACACAACTAAGCATGGACACCCAGCACTAAATTCCCACTGCACATACCCATAACACCCCCCAACCATCATCACACAAGCCCCCACACAGGAATGCCTGCACTGGGGTACACAGACACCCACCCATTGCACACCATCACACACACAAATGCATTAATCATGCTATTATGCCCCTGCAGGAACCCAAAGGACCGTCACCACAGCATAGGGTCCAGACAACACCACTCCACCCCCAGAAGAGGCCCACAGTGACAATAGCAGCTCTGCCCTACTGGATCCTGATGACCAGCCTGGACCATCGTGGGCCTCAGGACAATCGATTCCCCTTGCACAGGCACAGCCCAACACTGACCTTCCACCCTCTGGTAACACCAGCACAGCACCCACCCGGCGGGCCCAAACCTCCGTACCCAGGACAGGTCAATCAGCGGTGTGTCCAGCACTAGAGGGAACCCAGGCTAACCCACCACCCCAACAACAACAGGGACCTGGGGGCAGTGGTAGTGGGCACACAGTCCAGGGGACGGAGGCACAGGAACACAGGGGAACTGGGAGGGCTGATGTGCGACAGGGGGCGGACAGGCCAAGGGAACCCACTCTCCACGAGGCCCTATCCTCCATCATGGGAGCATACCACCACTCCCAGGAGACGATGGCCAAGGTCCTGGACAAGTTGCAGGAGACCCTGCGCCTGCAGGAGGAACAGTATTTGGGGTTCAGGGAGGAGCTTAGGACCATCAGCTCCGCCCTGGGCACCATCGTAGGGGTGCTGAAGGAAATACAGCTGACCTTGAGGGACACCGTGGCACTCCAAGGGGCCCCTGACACTAGCCAGGACGATGAAATGCCCACAACCTCCGCCGGCGCTAGTGGACAGGACGCCCAGCCACAGGACCACCACACCAGCACCCCACCCCCTGCAGATGGACAACCACCACACAAGCGGTCCCTGAGATCCAGGAACAGGACAGAGCAAGATGGCAAGACCCCCGCCAGGAAATGAGACCACCCTGATTGTCCTCCCACTGTCCCACTTTGTTACCCTGTCCATACTTAAACTGCCCCAGCTCCACTTCCTATGCCCAGATGGGCAGTGCACCTGTGAGACTAATAGACTGGACTCTGCCATGGACATTCCTCCGCCATCACCCATCCTCATTTTACAAACCCCTCCCATTTCTGAGCACTTCAATAAACACCCTTGAAACACAAAACAATCTGGAGTCAGTCTGTGGTATTGTAAATATGTATTATCAATGACAGAGTCATAATGCGTTTCCCATTGTAAAGCCAACATACCTAGGTCACACATCACAAGTCCTTGAAGGATGCAAGCAGATGGCACATTGGTAACCACACCTGTGAAACCGTAATGGAAAGGTACAACTCAGTTACCAAATACTGGTTGAAATCGACAGACAGGATAGAGGTAAACGTGTGAAAGTTAATGTAATGGTAAAAATGAAAATGTTCTCACCTGTGTCTCACTGGAAATATTGCTGTATGACTGACTCCCTGTTTTCGTTGTCTTCTTCCTCAGCTTCCTCCTCATCACTGTCCACAGGCTCCACAGGCTCCACAGCTGCTACAACACCGTCATCTGGACCATCCTCCTGCAGAAAAGGCACCTGGCATCGCAAAGCCAAATTATGAAGCATTGAGCAGGCGATGATGATCTCGCACACCTTCTTCGGTGAGTAGAATAGGGAACCACCTGTCATATGGAGGCACCTGAACCTGGCCTTCAGGAGGCCAAAGGTCCGTTCGATCACCCTCCTAGTCCGCCCATGGGCCTCATTGTACCGTTCCTCTGCCCTGGTCCTGGGATTCCTCACTGGGGTCAGTAGCCATGACAGGTTGGGGTAACCAGAGTCCCCCAATAGCCATACACGGTGCCTCTGGAGTTGAGCCATCATTTCAGGGATGCTGCTATTCCGCAGGATGTAGGCGTCATGCACTGAGCCATGGAACATAGCATTTACCTGGGAGATGTACTGGTCTGCCAAACAGACCATCTGAACATTCATAGAATGATAATTCTTCCTGTTCCTGTACACCTATTCACTCCTGTAGGGGGGGACCAGAGCTACATGGGTCCCATCAATGGCACCTATGACGTTGGGGATATGTCCAAGGGCACAGAAGTCACCTTTAACTGTAGGCAAATCTCCCACCTCAGGGAAAATGATGTATCTTCTTACGTGTTTCAGAAGGGCAGACAACACTCTGGACAAAACATTGGAAAACATAGGCTGGGACATCCCTGATGCCATGGCCACTGTTGTCTGGAATGACCCACTTGCAAGAAAATGGAGCACTGACAGCACCTGCACGTCAGGGGGATTCCAGTTGGATGGCGGATTGGTTACATCAGATCTGGCTCCAACTGGGTACATAGTTCCTGGATTGTGGCACAGTCAAACCGGTAGGTGACGATGACATGTCGCTCTTCCATTGTCAACAGGTCCACCAGAGGTCGGTACACCGGAGGATTCCGCCATCTTCTCACATGTCCCAGCTGACAGTGCCTACGAAGGACAACAGCGACGAATCAGTCATTTTTCATCCAGGTATGTACCCACAGTTACACACAAGACTACACCAATCACAAAACCCTTCCTGTATGTGTGTTTAGTGTAGGCCTAGCTATGTGTGACGCAGAGGTAAATTAAGCCATGTGGACCCCTGAAATGGCAGCTGCCTGACCTCTAAACTGGGACAATGGGATTGTGGGGAAACAGTGCTGGTGTTGCACACCGTCGCGGTAGGCGGTCGTAGACCGAGGCTCAATGCTGCATTGGTTAACATAGGACCCTATGGGTCCCAGGAGCCAATGAACAGGTGCACAAGCGGTGATGATGCGCACCGCCGCGGACGTCACCGCCATTTTCTATCTGTTCAATCACTAGATACCTGACCTTTGACAGGAGAGGACCTACACTGCAAGTGCTGCTGTGACCTCGGTCTGGAAGCGACGATGGCTGCTGCGTCTGGGGAAAGGGCCCCTGCCTTCACTGCTCAGGAGTTGGAGTAACTGGTAGACGGGGTCCTCCCCCAGTACACGCTACTCTACGGTCCTCCAGATCAACAGGTTAGTACACAGGGAGCACGTTGTATGGGCTAGGCCTGGGTGGAAAGGGCTGGTTGGAAGAGGGAAGGGTGCAGAGTTCATAGAACATTAATGCATGTGAATGAATAGGCCACATGGCCAGATTAGGGAGGGGGCCACTCACATCGACGGTGCAGTTGGTAATGACTGTTCCTCTTCCCTTGTGCATGTCATGTAGGTCAGCGCCCACCAGAAGAGGGACATTTGGCGTGCCATCGCCAAGGAGGTCCGGACCCTGGGGGCCCACCAGAGACGGGGCACCCACTGCCGGAAAAGATGGGAGGACATTCGCTGCTGCAGCAAGAAGACGGCGGAGGCTCAGCTGGGGATGACCTCCCAACGTGGGAGGGGTGCCCGTCGCACCATGACCCCACTGATGTTCCGGATCCTGGCGGTGGCCTACCCGGAGTTGGATGGGCGCTTGAGGGCATCACAGCAGACACAAGGGGGTGGGTACAACCTCATTCTGCGGACTTTGCGCGCAGTAGAGGGGCCTGGGTGGGGGAGGAGGCCTGTGGGTGTACCTAGGCCAGCCAGAACCACGAAGACTAGGCCCCTCTGTAATGCAGCCCATGTGGCACTCTACTCCACCTCAGTAGAGTGCCAAGTACAGGTATAGTTGCCCCTGTGGCATCCATGTGTGCAGATGTCCACCATTGCCATGTAGCCCATATCCCAGAAATTGCATATGCAGAGGGCAGGAGCACGGCGTAATGCAGGGGGCTGCTGTGTCTGTCTTGTCCGCCAACGGTAGCGGTATGCCATGCACTCAAACTGTCTTTCTTCTGCCCCCCCCCCCCTTTTTCGGCTCTCTCTGTTCTTTTGTACATCAGCATCATCAGGCGGAGGTACAGTGGCACCGGAGCATGAGGGAGCTGCATCCCACATGGCCATGGAGGGCCACACCACGGACTCAGAATGGACCAGTGGGACGGAGGGCGAGGGGAGCTTCACGTCGGCCACCGGATCACCAACCAGCGACACGGACTCGTCCGCCGATGGGGGCTCCCTTGTGGTGGCGGCACCATCTGTGCGCCCCACTTCTACAGGTACAGCCGCCACCTCCCCTACCAGCACCGCCCTCCCAGCAGCCCCTCAGCGTTCGCCCCGTGCCCGCTCACCCAGGAGGGTGGGCATCACCTTCGCCCAGGCACCTCAGGCCCTGCCCCAGTCACCCCTGCTGCCCTCAGTGAGGAGGCCATTGACCTCCTCAGGTCACTCACTGTTGGGCAGTCTACCATTGTGAATGCCATCCAGGGTGTAGAACGAGAGTTGCAACACGGTAATGCATTCCTAGAGGGCATTCATTCTGGTCAGGCTGTCCTTCAGCGAACACTGCAATCTCTGGCCTCAGCACTGATGGCAGCCATTGTCCCTGTGTCTAGCCTCCCCCTTCCAACCTCCTCCACCCATACCCAATCCCCTGTACCCCAGCCCATCCCAAGCACACCTACAGACCAGCATGCACACAAGTCAGCACACACAAGTAGCTCAAGCAAACATAGGCACCACACAAACCACAGGCACTCACGGAAACCTCACCCACATACAGACACAGCAACATCCACTGCCTCCACCGTGTCCCCCTCCTCCTATTCTCCCTCCTCCCTCCCAGTCTCGTCTACACACACACCTGCATGCACCACATCTACAGGCACCATGAATCGCACAAGGACACCCCGCGCCCCAAGCCGCTCACCTGCACTCACCACCTCCACTGCCATTTACACGTCCCCTGTGTCCTCTCCCAGTGTGCCTGTGACGCCCCCTCCCAAAGTACACAAACGCTGGCAATCACACACCCAACATCCATCCACCTCACGACAGCCTCCAGTACCTGCACCCAAAACACCTAAAGTGACACCTCCTACAACCACCTCCTCTTCCTCCACTCCCGGACCCCCTCCAACTACCCATCCCAGTGTTCGTCAGAAACTGTCCCTCTGTAAAGTTGACCTTTTTGCCCCCACTCCCCCCTCCAGTTCATCAGTCCCGTCGTAGCACCTCAGCCAAAAAGCCTCCAATTTCAGTGGTGCCTGTTTAAGGTTTGTGGAGTGCACCGGCCACCAGGGCAGGCAGTGTGACCCGGAGCCAAGGCACTGGCAGTCCACCCCCTGTAAAGGCTCTGAAATTGGAGAGTGGATGACGGGACCGTGTGAAGTCTCCTGGTGGGAAAAAAACTGACATGGGTTCCAAGGGGATTGGAGAGTCAGCTGTGACTCCACCAAAGGTGGGGAAGGGCCAGAGGAAGTCTGCCCAGCCTGTTGTCAGTGTCACGGCGGAAAAGGGCGGCATCATTCCCAGCGGTCGAGACACAACCGCCAGCACAGTCGTCAGTGGTCAGGAGACCACCGCCACCGCCGGAGTCATTGCCCAGGAGGGCCCAAGTATCGTCACTGGTCAGGAGACCACCGCCGGAGTCACAGCCCAGGAGGGCCCAAGTGTCGTCACTGGTCAGGAGACCACCGCCGGAGTCATAGCCCAGGAGGGGCCCAAGTATCGTCACTGGTCAGGAGACCACCGCCGGAGTCATAGCCCAGGAGGGCCCAAGTATCGTCACTGGTCAGGGGACCACCGCCACCGCCGGAGTCAGTGCCCAGGAGGGCCCCGGCTGCCACAGGTGGGCTATGAGGGAACGTCAAGCCACACACCAATGCCCAGTCTAGGGAACGTCATGCCACACACCAATGTCCGTACCAGAACCGCTGAACAGTCCAGAACCGCCATGGCAAAGCACCGCTGAACAGTCCAGATCTGCCATGGCAATGCACTGCTGAACAGTCCAGATCCGCCATGGCAAAGCACCGCTGAACAGGGCAAAGACCGCCATGGTGAAGACCGCTGAACAGGGCAAGCACCGCCATGACAAAGCACCGCTGAACAGTCCAGAACCGCCATGGCAAAGCACTGCTGAACAGTCCAGATCCGCCATGGTAATACACCGTTGAACAGTCCAGATCCGCCATGGCAAAGCACCGCTGAACAGGGCAAAGGCCGCCATGGTGAAGACCGCTGAACAGGGCAAGCACCGTCATGGTGAAAACCGTTGAACAGGGCAAGCACCGCCATGGCAAAGCACCGCTGAACAGTCCAGAACCGCCATGGCAAAGGGCACCAGTCCACCTCCAGAACCAGTGGAAAACAGCATCCTCTACCTCAGTCCTTCACAGGATGAAGCACTCTGGGCACCAGTCCCCCTCCAGAACCAGTGGAGGCTGTTATGTACTTGTGAGACTGTGGCTTTGTACTCCCCAGGATGGAACAGTGGGCAACCCACCCACTGTAGAGACTTGTGAGACTGTGGCTTTGTACTCCCCAGGATGGAACAGTGGGCAAACCACCCACTGTAGAGACTTTTGAGACTGTGGTTTTGCACTCCCCAGGATGGAACAGTGGGCAACCCACCCACTGTAGAGACTTGTGAGACTGTGGCTTTGTACTCCCCAGGATGGAACAGTGGGCAACCCACCCACTGTAGAGACTTGTGAGACTGTGGCTTTGCACTCCCCTAGGATACATCAATGGCCATGGAGTCCCCCTCACGAGCCACTGGCCGATGGTATCTACTTGCGAAATTGAGGCTTTGCACTCCCCAGGATGGAACAGTGGGCAAGCCACCCACTTTAGAGACTTGAGAGACTGTGGCTTTGCACTCCCCAGGATGGCACAGTGGGCAACCCACCCACTGTTATCCACTTGAGAGACTGTGGCTTTGCACTCCCCAGGATGGCACAGTGGGCAACCCACCCACTGTAGAGACTTGAGGGACTGTGGCTTTGCACTCCCCAGGATGGAACAGTGGGCAAGACACCCACTGTAGAGACTTGAGAGACTGTGGCTTTGCACTCCCCAGGATGGCACAATGGGCAACCCACACACTGTTATCCACTTGAGAGACTGTGGCTTTGCACTCCCCAGGATGGCACAGCGGGCAACCCACCCACTGTAGAGACTTGAGAGACTGTGGCTTTGCACTCCCCAGGATGGAACAGTGGGCAAGCCACCCACTTTAGAGACTTGAGAGACTGTGGCTTTGCACTCCCCAGGATGGCACAGTGGGCAACCCACCCACTGTTATCCACTTGAGAGACTGTGGCTTTGCACTCCCCAGGATGGCACAGTGGGCAACCCACCCACTGTAGAGACTTGAGAGACTGTGGCTTTGCACTCCCCAGGATGGCACAGTGGGCAACCCACCCACTGTAGAGACTTGAGAGACTGTGGCTTTGCACTCCCCAGGATGGAACAATGGGCAACCCACCCACTGTTATCCACTTGAGAGACTGTGGCTTTGCACTCCCCAGGATGGCACAGTGGGCAACCCACCCACTGTAGAGACTTGAGAGACTGTGGCTTTGCACTCCCCAGGATGGAACAGTGGGCAACCCACCCACTGTAGAGACTTGAGAGACTGTGGCTTTGCACACCCCAGGATGGCACAGTGGGTATGGAGCCCCATCGTGGATCTGGCTTTGCAGTCATCCGGCTGAGGTGCCCCCCATTCCCTTCCCCCTGAGGTGCCTGTAGTATTTCTATCTGATGCCCCGGCAGTGTTCTCTCCGATTGTGGTCAGGTATCTTTTGAGGGCCTCGCCCATGCATTTTTGGACTGTTTGTGCACGGACATTGTTATGTACATATCTGCACTACTTCTCATAATGTATATATTTCTGCCTGAATTTCATATATATCTGTATATTTTTGCAAGACATGTATATTGCAACATTACAATGTTTGAACAGATTTTGCTTTGTCTTTTCATTCTTCCGGGGGGATTGTGGGTTGTTACTGTGATTTTTGTGGATGCATTGGTGTGTACGTTGTGATATGCGAGGATGGGGGTGTTTCGTGGGTGTCCCCCTAACTTTTGCCTCCCCCCTCCCACATGTCGTAGGTGCAGTACTCACCGTTGTCTTTGGTGCCTACATAGATGGTGTTCGTAGAGGACCAGAAAGACAAGCGCAGGGAGTATTTGGAGTTCCGGCTCCCTGGAGTCCTCGATCCTCGTGGGATGTGTTCAGGTGAGCGTTTTCCCATTGCAGCAACTGTTTCTGCCGTGTTTTTATCCCCGGTGAATCCGCCCCGGAAAAGGTGGCGGATTGGCTGGTTGTGATACTATGGGCGGTACATTGTCTCCCGCCTGTCTGTTGGTGGTGACCGCCGCGCTGCTTGTCTGTACCGCCGTGGTGGGCGGTGTGTTAAAGTGGCTGTCTTTGTTGGCAGTTTCCGCCACGGTCATAATTCCCTTTTTTTATCCGCCACCCTGTTTGCGGTATTACCGCACCTTTAACACCGTCCGCCAGGGTTGTAATAACCCCCTTGGTGTTTTGCAAGAACGAAGAGTACTAGGAACTTCCCCTTTGGAGGATGGATGTCCCACATCGTGAAGAAGCTTGCAGAGATGTTCCCAGGCAGAAAGACCACAAACAAGCCTTGCTAGCTGCAAGGGTTGCGGTTAGGGTTTTTGGATGCTGCTGTGGCCCAGGAGGGACCAGGATGTCTCCACTTGGATGAGGAGACAGAGGGGGCACCCAGCAAGTCAGGGAGCCCTCACAGAAGCAGGCAGCACCTGCAGAAGTACCGGATCAGGCACTTAGAAGAGGAGTGAACCGGAGTCCACCCGAAGTCAGAAAAGGGAGTCCCACGACGCTGGAGGACAACTCAGAAGGTTGTGCACTGTAGGTTAGAGTGTCGGGGACCCAGGCTTGGCTGTGCACGAAGGAAAATCCTGGAAGAGTGCACAGGAGCCAGAGCAGCTGAAAATCACGCAGTACCCAGCAATGCAGTCTAGAGTGGGGAGGCAAGGAGTTACCTCCACCAAACTTGGACTGAAGAGTCACTGGACTGTGGGAGTCTCTTGGACAGAGTTGCTGAGTTCCAGGGATCGTGCTCGTCATGCTGAGAGGGGACCCAGTGGACAGGTGATGCAGTTCTTTGGTGCCTGCAGTTGCAGGGGGAAGATTCCGTCTACCCACAGGAGATTTCTTCAGAGCTTCTAGTGCAGAGAGGAGGCAGACTACCCCCACAGCATGCACCACCAGGAAAACAGTTGAGAAGGCGGCCACCATCTATATTTAGAGGAAAAAGTGTTTGTCTTCCCTTGTTAACATGTATATATTTGTATAATTTAGACTATTGTGTTTTGTTTTTGCTGTACATACATATGTAATAAATATAATTTTTTGAATTTCTGTTATTTTTCAGTTGTTCTATATATTATTTTGGATTACAGTGAATATTAGTTGTAGCCCATTTGCTTTTTCTTGTACTCAAGTATTTCTCTCTGGATGGGCTACTTATCACACCAGGGACCCTCAATAGTCCTGCTTCTTTGTACCAGTAACATCTACCAGCTGGATTCCAAAGGTTGGGGATCTAGTATGTGAAGAAGTTGCTGGGAAAAAGGAGTTTGGTCCTTCCTATTGTACAAGGTACCAGAACTGTTATTCTACCACCGCTGCCTGGCTCTAAGAAAATCGTTTTGTCTCCATCGACAATCTCAAGTTACACTATGTGGCCGATTCTGCACAGCAAGCCAGTAGTACCCGAATCCCTCTCACTACTGATCAAGATGTCCATCTTCAAGTTTTGAACAGCAACGCTGACACCTCTCTGAGCTTCAGGAGGGTGGAAAATGATCTTGCATTAGTTCCACTAACACCTATTGCAACGGGCAATATAGAAATTGCTGATCAATTTGATTCGACTTCTACCCAAACGGATGGCGTCATTTATTATGAACCACCGCAGGAGACTTCTACCAGTTCTCCTCCTTCAAATATGGATATTTTACCCAAATTAATGACACCTTTTCGGACTCATCTGCCGCTTCTGCATCTGAACTATTAAAAACATGTAAACTAATAATTTGGCTTAAAACAAATTACTTTATTTTCCCATGGAACTATCTGTGGCTTTCCTTGACTGTATTAGCTTTCCTCCTTTGGATTGGCTTTGCCATTGTTTTCTTTCTGCTGAGACATGGTCATTACCTTCCTGACCGACCAACAGTTGAACTGGTTAATGAGATCCTAAAACCCCATTTTTCTTCATACAAAATACGCAGAGACTTGTCTTACATGAACATTTCCGCTATAACAATTCCTGATGGGATTGTTTGGGATAAGGTCACATTTGATATAGCCGGCCCAACAGGAGCGATTCAAATAGCATATGTGTTTAAACTCTCTATGAATGATGTAATAATACCCGGAGTTGTTTCTGGTGACTGCGATGTGAAAACAGTTGATTCTATGATGACTGAATTGCCGTATTTTACTGTATTTGAAAGTGAGGATGTTTATCAATTAGAAGAAAATTATGGTGACATGTTTTGCTATAGTTATTATGGACACGATTTCATTCACAGAGGCAGTACTCCAAAAAATATTTGTAATTATACACAAGGGGTTCTAAAACATATTCTGAAAAATGTAAAAAGAATTCTGGGCTGAGTCAGATCATTTCAAATTGCCGTTTATGGAAAATGTACATATATTATTGACTGATACAAAATTCATCTATTCAGATTCCTTTGTTTCCCGGTTGGCTATAGAAGGCTATGAATATTGGTTCAATTCAACTGACTTAAAAAGTGTGTGGGGAACAAAAAAAGGCAAATAAGGGTAAAGGAAGCTTTGTTTAGAGCATGCCTGATACCTGTTCAAATGATATTTTGAAATGAAACTGTACAACAGACACTTGTTTAGGCTTAGCAAAAATTTAAGATTTGAATGCGCTCAGTATTCCTGCCCCTACAAAATTTTACAAATGGCAACAGTATATAAATACATCTGAAGACCAGCTCGATGAATGGATCCAAAGCGCTACGTTTAATGCTTCACTTTCACATCCAGGTGCGTGGTTATTGTGGCCAATTGATACCAATGTGTGTCATAAACATTTTGTAATCTCCACAGGGTTTTAGAACAAGTAGGCCTGACCCTCGCTATGTGTCATCTGAACATGCGGGCATAGTAACATCATACAGTGTAGGGAAACTATGCCAGCAATGGTTGAAGAGTTCCTCACTAGATGCTGTTAAAGAACACCTCAGTCTCCTGTCTAATAACACCGACTTGCAGGACTTCCTGTTGGGCCCCAGAAAACAACGCAGAAAGCGCTTCTCATATGCAGTCTATAATGAAATTTGGAAGCTTTCTCAAAAAGAAGCTGCTGCCTGGTTAAGGCAAATAGATCAGAAAATTTACAGAAGGCATTAGCTGTTGTAGATAATGGGATTAATACACTGTCTGACCAATTATACACCTTAAACAACATAATTTACTGTATAATAGACATAGTACAGAGCAACATATCCTTTTTACACCATGGATAGAGTCAACTAAGGTCCATTATGCAGTTATGTTGGACACTACAGACACTGAAGGCAGGTCACATTCCCTGGCAACACGTCAGTGCATATCATGGCTATAAAATAGGTGTTACCACCTGAAATACCTCAGCAGGCTGTGCCATGCCCAAATATTAGTTCCATTCCGTTTAATAAGATTAAAATTGAGAATTGTGTCTTCCCTACCCTACTACACTTCATGGAAAATGCAACCATTTATACAGCCACTAATATCACCACAAAAATGAATACCGTGCACCCACAATCAAGAAAAACAGTAATGCATTGAAACATACTGAACATCTGTCCACTTTGCACAAATAAACTCACCTACACGTTATGAATCTAACTTTGGTTATAGGGACATTTCAATGAGGTCAAAGCCTTGATACAGAGTGAGTACTGTCTGGAGGAGAATCTTGTCTGTTAGAGGCATTCTATCCATTGATATACAGGCATGCTGAATCTTTCAGAAAGGATTTAACAATTTAAAACATTGAAGTTCTCTTACCATCTGGGCACATAGTTCTTCTAAAATATCTATCATCCTTTCCTTTGCTTGTGGTGAGTTCTAAAACCGAAAAATAGGAGAGTCAATTATAAAAACTAATTAATAATAAGATAAAATTGGCAATACATAAATGTACACTTTGATAACATAATAAACATGAAGGAGGGCGAGATACAAGTAAAGATAAAAATTAGATATTCATGCCCTGGGAGTGTCTCGGAGGATAGTTATTGACAGAGTATGACAAACTATGGGTGAGACACCTGTCTTGCTCAGGGGTGTAGTTTTTGGGGGGAGGGGGGAGGCGGGAGGTGCTATACCCCCTAATAAATTCATTTTCTGATAAATAGTTGGGTACAGGTGCTTTCACTCAGGTATGGTGAGATGTCCAGGAATTGATACTTAATTCCCTCCAAGACGCTGCCCACCTCCATCTGGAGAAACCAGACATGAAGTTGCCTGCCTTTTCCATACTTCACTGATTAAGGGTAAAGCACCTCTGATGGAGTTGTAAGTATTGTTACAAGGAATATCAGTTAGGAAAATGCGTAATCACTGCATGGTTCCCTCTTTCCAGTCTCTACATTAGTCAGAATACACCCAAGTCACGTACTTTCAATCCCATCCCAGTGACTACAACGCCGCACCAAAGCCATGTGCAACAATCATCATGTGCATCCATGTAAAAGCTAGACCATGCTGTGGACAAAAAATAAAAACTTTACAAAATCTAAGAATACCCTCATCCAAATCGACCAATGGTGAGGCACAAATGTTGAAAGCATTGCCTAGGAGGCATCCCAACAGATGTTTACAATTGACTTTTATCCACCATGAAAGGCCAACTGGCCATCCTCCATAGTTGAAGCCCTGTTCTTGTGGTTCAAAGAACTGCCTATGTATCTTGTTGGCCAGCCACACTGCCAATTTAACTCAGTGTTAACAAGCTGTGGCTTGAGGGGAATAGCAGCTTACATAGATAGAGGATTCCAAAATAAGAGAAGCACTGCCTCTTTCAACCCTCAATAAGTTGAAAGAAGGTAATATCTTGTCCCCAGTAAAACCGAGGAAACACTTTTGAAAGAATTCCTGGACCAAGATAAGGGCAACACTACCTGGACATGTGAAGCCTGTCATCTCCCCCCTTGTCCTGGTCAAGGAATTACGACTAAGAAGATGATCTTCAAAGAAAGAACCAGAAGCAAAACTTCCATTAGAGATACACATGATAAATCCTGCAGCAAGCCTAAAACCAGATGAAGATTGTACTTTGGTGCGAGAGGCTTAAAGACTGATCCCAGCAGCTTTAACTCCTACAGAGAGACCATTGCAGAATCTCAATGCCCACAAAGAAACATCTCCTTCCTTGGGTCCACATATTGATCTAATGAAAATCCTTACTGCCATGGTGTGTCTCCTGCAAGGCCTAAGCCCAAACCAAACTAGAGCAGTATTATCAACTGTTCTTCAAAGGCCTATGTAGTGTTTGCTCCTTGCACAATGAATGAACATGGCTTGTGAGTGTAATAAATAGCTACTGTTTAGGGCTTATGAGAGACTTGGATAGAACAAGCTAAATGTCTGAAAAGGCCCAAAAAACCCATGTCAAGCCTTCACAATCTGTAGGCTATCAGCCTTTTGAGGGTGCATGACAGTGAAAAGCAGCAGACTGAAAAAAGGACATGACAATGCAGGGAAACATAATACTATGAATGTCCAAAGTAAGACCACATCAATCCCCAGTGCCAATGACTTTCACATCTGTGACAATAAGCTGGGTACTCGGTGAAAAAGCCGATGTATACTGGATCTGGGTCTGTAACAGAAAGAGCAGCACAGCTACCTCATACACCCATCAACAGGACCCTATAGAGGGATCTGATAAAAGCCACCTTACATTTGGTTCATGCAGAGGTCGACCATTGAAGACTCAAACCTACAGTATAAATACTGAAGTTACTGAGAGACAGGCATGAGTTCTGGCAAGAAGAGAATATCCTGCTCCACCCGTCTGCCTCCTTGCCACCCACCAACTTATTTAATGACGGCTGATGAAGTCCATGTCTAACACGCCCGTTCACCTCTTTATACTCCAAGTTTTTGTTGAATGCCTGGATCATTGCTTTTGTGTTTTCTGTCTTTACAGTCACCACCTGGAACATAAAAGGCGTCTTAGAGCCAGCTGGACTGCTGCCAGTACCTTCCATTTTAACAATGGAAAACTTCCAAGGGGCAGGAGGAACCCTGAGGCAAGCTGAGGACCAACCTTGCCATCTAGAGGAATCCTCGTCTATATTGGGTAATGATCAACTGAATCATAACAAAAGGCATACAGACATGACAAAGGTGAGTTGGGAGCCGGGAGCGGGTGGAAATACTTTCATATGACCCGTGGAAGATTTTCCAAAAGAGATTTCCCTCCATCATAGTCACCAACGGATCAACGACCTCATATGATAATGGCAACAAAAAAATGCTGTAATTACTGATCTCCATGAAACGGGAAAATCACCAGACAAGGAAGAAGAAAGGCTGGATTCATCATATTCCTCCATGTCTAGTGCCCGTCTCTGCCCTTTGTTTGGTCATTCAGTGTGAACAAGTGACACAATCATGATAGCCCTCAGATCTCGCAGTAGGACTGAACCCACGTCAGCTCAAAATCAAACCCTAATATAGCCTTTTAGCCTGCCGTAGCAGCCTATACCGGCCATTAAAAGCCCGCTCCAGAATTACAGGCTCAGATTGAAGCAAAGCGCCTTTTAACAAATTATTGTTATTCGAGCGGCTGGGTGATGGACCATAGGTGCTTATACTGGGTAAACCTTTAGAGTGAGTGTGACTATAAGGGGCACCCCCCCCATTACTTCCCGGACCACAGGCAATTTGCCTTGTCTTGCAGGGCCGCCCGTAGAACAAAATGTTCAGGTAGGCCATCCATTTACTCACCCTATTTTTTATAGGCATGCTTCCATGCCCCTTTGCTGATAGGGACCCTGACACTGACGAATGCCCCAGACCTTCCAGCTCATTGTGTGGGCACAAACATGTTGGTCCCTGATTGTTAGACTCTATGAGTCATCATTCTCAACTGAGTCCTTACCATAGTTTTTACTCTTACTTACAAACACCTTTATTAAACTACTTCTACTTGAAATAGGTGATTTGTAAGGTAATTTTATTTCATTTCTTATCTGGATCCCTGTAATATCCAGTTAGATGCAATATCAGCACTCCCTCTGCAGTTCTTTTAACAACGAGGTTGAGTCCGCCCAGGTAGTATCATCTTTCCTGGGTGGGGCTAGGTGATCAAATGATGAAGCATGACACTATAATGTATGAGACCACCTAGTCCGTAAAGGGAACTCCCTCCTAAAGACACAGTCACTTCTTCCTACACTCCTCTCAATCTGATAAAGACGTGCTTAATTAGCGCCTGGTGTGCTGGACACAATAGTCCTGTCCCCTCCAGTTACACAATAAACCCCCCCCCCCACACCTTTAGTGTTTCGATGATTCTGTAATCCATTCAGGAGCAAGTGTGGGGGTGAACCACTCCCGATACTCTCTTTTTGTGTTTTAAAAATGGTATAGCCCAGCTACAAATGCGTAGAAGGCTATTACAACACTCCACCACTGGAGGGCAGAATCTTCTAATAAACAAAACAAAGTCCTCCCGGAGCCCGAGAGGATTGAAATCCCTTTAGGCTCTGTGAGACCTTTGTTCACAGCTGTTGCTGTTAACAAAGAACTTAGAAATGTTGAGGCTCAGGGATTTTACCAGCCATTAGAAGGACAGAGCACTCCAATGTATACAATGGAGCTCCCAAAAATCCAATGTTCTATTTAAAATTAAATGGAGGAAAAAGCATTCCTTTTGGGTAATGAGTAAGTCAGTCAACAACAGCAGCTTTCAAACAATCATATGGGCCTGAAGGAGGAAGGGACATGCATGAATCAGTTGTCTATGTCGTGATTTAGAGCCCTCAACCTACATCCAGTTTACTAGTTGTGGTTAAAGAGCACACACACTAGGTTCTGTGCATGAAAGGTTGTTATAAATGGGGTCTTTGGTTGGCACTCAGGTTACCCCCTGTCCAAGCAAGGACCCTCACTCTACTCAGGGCAAAGGAGAAACACACTCAGTTAACCCCAGCTCACCCCCTTGGTAGCTTGGCACGAGCAGAAAGGCTTAACCCAGAAATGATATGTAAAGTATTTGTACCAACACACATAGGTGGTCATTCTAACCCTGGCGGTAAAAACCGCCAGGGCGAATGACCGCGGTAGCACCGCCAACAGGCTGGCGGTGCACCGCTGGGCATTCTGACCGCGGCGGTTCAGCCGCGGCCAGAAACGGAAAGTCGGCGGTGTACCGCCGACTTTCCGCTTCCCTTGAAAATCCTCCATGGCGGCGGAGCGCGCTCCGCCGCCATGGGGATTCTGACACCCCCTACCGCCATCCTGTTCCTGGCGGGTCTCCTGCCAGGAACAGGATGGTGGTAGGGGGTGCCGCGGGGCCCCTGGCCCCTGCAGTGCCCATGCCAATGGCATGGGCACTGCAGGGGCCCCCGTAAGAGGGCCCCACTATGTATTTCAGTGTCTGCATAGCAGACACTGAAATACACGACGGGTGCCACTGCACCCGTCGCACCTTCCCACTCCGCCGGCTCCATTCGGAGCCGGCGTCCTCGTGGGAAGGCTGTTTCCCACTGGGCTGGCGGGCGGCCTTTTGGCGGTCGCCCGACAGCCCAGTGGGAAACCCAGAATGACCGCCGCGGTCTTTCGACCGGGGTACGGTCTTTCGACCGCGGTACGGTCTTCTGGCGGTTCCCGCTTGGCGGGCGGCTCCCGCCGCCCGCCAACATTAGAATCAGGGCCATAATCAGACAGTGAAAAAAATACAAAACAAGACCAAAACGACAAAAATCCACCATACACAAGCAAAGTTATGAATTTTTAAAAGATTAATTTCAATATATCAATTAGAAACTTAAATGCTTCGAATTGGCCATATCACAGCATCATGGCGGAGTTGCTCCTAACAATCCAATTCCAATGGCACCGATCACTGCATCACACGCATCCCCAGGTACATTACCTTGTGAAAATGAGGAAACAAGCCAGTGCACGGAGTCAGGGATCGTGGCATCGCTGAATCCGAGGCGGCATTGGTTCCAATTCTGCAGAGTTAAGGAGCAGAGGTGTCACAAAGAGGAGTCGGGTCCTTGCTGCTCAGTGGCGGAGGTGAGGAGGCGTTGCTGCGAAGCGTTGGATCTGCGCACTTCCGGCAGAGTTGGTATCTGCCAGTCATGAAGTGGTGCGGCGACTTCCACTGAGTCACGGACTTCAGCAAGGCTGCAGTGACATCGCACCTGTGGGGTCGTCACACTACAACAAGGACAACGGCTTCAATTTCAGATGGCGTCACAGGATTCGACAGCAGCATCAGTCTGGAATCGTCCGAAGTTGGTTTCCTTGAATCTTCTTGATTTTCCACCAGCTTCTCCTTTCAAGGACCCAGGGCCTGGATTAAGCACCACTTGGCAGGACAGGGGTCTCAGCAGAGAGTCCAGGTGCTGGCAGAGGAAGTCTTTGATGGCCCTGAGACTTCAGAACAGGGGGCAAGCTCAGTCCAAGCCCTTGTAGATTCTTCTCAAGCAGGAATATGCCACAAAGTCCTGTCTTCCTCAGGCAGAAGCAGCAACAGCAGGATAGCCCAACAAAGCACAGTCAGAGGCAGCACTTATCAGCTCTTCAGCTCTTCTCCCTGCCAAAGATTTCGCTTGGTTCCAGAAGTGAATCTTAAAATAATCTGAAGTCTGGGGTTTTGGGTTCACTACTTTACCCCTTTCTGCCTTTGAAGTAGGCAAACTTCAAAGGAAAGTCTCTGTTGTTCACAAGATCCTGCCTTGCCCAGGTCTGGCCCCAGAAACACACCAGGGGGGTTGGAGTCTGCAGTGTGTGAGAGCAGACACAGCCCATTCAGATGTAAGTGACCACTCCTCCCTCAACTCTAGCCCAGATGGCTCATCAGGATATGCAGTCTACACCCCAAGTCCATTTGTCACTGTCTAGATGGGATTCTTAAACAGCTCAACTGTCAGTCTGACCCAGACAAGGAATACACAAACAGCCGGATTCACAGAATGGTTTAACTAAGAAAATGCCCACTTTCTAAAAGTGGCATTTTCAAACTAACAATCAAAAAAGTTCAGAGAACCCAAACGCCACATCTCTATCTGCCCTCAAAGGGAAACTACACTTTAAGGTTATTTAAAGGAAGCCCCCATGTTCACCTATGAGAGAAATCGGCCTTGCAACAGTGAAAACAGATTTTGGCAGTATTTCACTGTTAGGACATGTAAAACAAATGTCCCACCTTTAACATACACTGCACCCTGCCCCTGGGGCTACCTAGGGCCTACCTTAGGGGTCCCTTATATGTATAAAAAGGGAAGACTTAGACCTGGCAAGTGGGTACACTTGCCAAGTTGAATTGGCAGTTTAAAACTCCAGACACTGCAGTGGCAGGTCCGAGACATGTTTTCAGGGCTACTCATGTGGGTTGCACAATCAGTGTTGCAGGTCCACTAGTAGCATTTGATTTACAGATCCAAGGCACCTCTAATGTACTTTACTAGGGACTTACCAGTAAATCAAATATGCTAATCATGGAAAAGCCAATTGCACATACAATTTATACATGGAACACTTTCACTTTAGCACTGGTCAGCAGTAGTAAAGTGCCCACAGTACCAAAAATAGTATAAACAGAGTCCGCACACAGTCAAAACATGTGAAGCAGAGGCATAGGAGAGAAAACCCCAAGGATGCCAGGTCTAACATGTGCCCCCCCCCAGCTGAAAATAGGGAGAACTATCCAACTTCATGGGAGTTCTCATCACTCAGGCAGAAGAATCTGGACAGATCATCAGCATTTGTGTGTTCTGTTCCAGGGTGGTGTTCCACTGTAAAGTCCATTTGCTGTAGGGAAATGGACCACCTCAACTGTTTTGGGTTCTCACCCCTCATCTGCATTAACCATCTGAGCAGTCTGTGGTCTGTCTGAACCCGAAAGTAAGTCCCAAACAAGTAGAGTCTTAGCTTCTTCAGCGCCCATACCACAGTAAAAGCTTCACACTCAGCTTCACACAAAGGCGGATCTAGGTCCTCCTCATTTAGCTGTGACATCACTGCTCCTTCACCATGCTCTGAAGCATCAGTCTGCATGACAAATTCTTTGGAGAAGTCAGGTTCCTTCAGCATGGATGCCGTGCACATTGCTGCCTTCAGGGCATCAAAAGCTGTCTGGCAAGACTTAGGGCCTCATTCTGACCCTGGCGGTCTATGACCGCCAGGGTGGAGGCCGGGGGTAGCACCACCAACAGGCTGGCGGTGCTACATGGGCAATTCTGACGCCGCGGTCAGAAAAGGGCAACCGGCGGTTTCCCGCCGGTTTACCCCTGCCCAAAGGAATCCTCCATGGCGGCGCTGCAAGCAGCGCCGCCATGGGGATTCCGACCCCCTTCCCGCCAGCCTAGTCTGGCGGTTTTCACCGCCAGAACCTGGCTGGCGGGAACGGGTGTCGTGGGGCCCCCTAAAAGGGTCCCACATAGATTTTCAGTGTCTGCGTGGCAGACACTGAAAATCGCGACGGGTGCAACTGCACCCGTCGCACCCCTTCCACTCCGCCGGCTCCATTCGGAGCCGGCATCCTCATGGAAGGGTGTTTCCCGCTGGGTGGGCGGGCGGCCTTCTGGCGGTTGCCCGCAGGCCCAGCGGGAAACTCAGAATAACCGCGGCGGTCTTTTGACCGCGCAGCGGTTTTCTGGAGGATCCAGACAGGCCGGCGGCTTCCGCCGCCGGCCGGGGTCAGAATGACCCCCTTAGTCCTTATCACTTTTTTGGTTGTTTCTTGGTGGTTAACACAGTCAAGGGAGCAACAATAGTGCCATACCCCTTGAAAACCCTACTATAGTATCCTGTGAGACCTAAGAAGTCTCTCACCTCAGTCTGGGCCTCGGGAGGCTCCCAAGCCAGAATGGTATCAATCTTTGGCTGTAGGGGTGCCACCTGGCCACTCCCCACCTGGTGTCCCAAGTACACCACAGAGCCCTGATCTATTTGGCACTTACTGGCCTTAATAGTGAGGCCTGCCTTCTGCAGGGCCTCTAACACTTTACATACGTGCTTCTAGTGTTCCTCCCAAGTGGAGCTGAACAGAGCAATGCCATCTAGGTAGGCTGCACTGAAATCATCCAATCCAACCAACACCTAGTTAATTAGCCTCTGAAATGTCGCAGGGGCATTTTTCATCCCAAAGGGCATCACTCTAAACTGGTAGTGCCCATCTGGGGTAGAAAATGCAGACCTCTCCTTAACCCCTTCTGTCAGAGCAATCTGTCAATATCCAGATGCTAGATCAAAAGTACTTAGATGTTTGGCAGCCCCTCACCAATCAATAAGCTCATCAGCTCGGGCATGGGGTGCACGTCAGTCTTAGTGACCACACTGAGTACCCGGTAATCCACACAGAACCGTATTTCTGGAGTGGCACCAGGAGCAGCAGTTTTTGAGAACAAGACTACAGGGCTGACCCAAGGGCAACTGAAGAACTCAATAACCCAAAGGGCTAACATTTTGGATACCTCATCACCGGGGATACGATGCAGCAACGCATTTGACTACCATGATGAGTGCACTGCTCCTAAGATGAAAACAAACACAGTTACTCTAAGTGTGCATATCCGTGGACACTCGTCAAATATATCTGAGGTGACCAATACTTTGCCATGCTGTTCATCTGAAGCCAAGGCACGTCACTCCAGGCAGTGTAAGCATGATCAGCAGACCCACGCCACTCCCAGCATTTTGCCAACAACACATAGGCCAAAATCTCTGGTGAACACTATCAATTAAGTCATCCAAGATGTTTTCAAGGGGACTCCGCATCCCAGGAGCCCTTGGGAGAAGGGGGTGGCGAACAGGGACCTGCTCTAGCAGCACCAACAGCGCATAAAATCACTTCTGCCTTCCAGCAGAGCAGGACGTTTTCAAGGGGACTCAGTGTCTCAGGACCCCTTGGAAGAAGGGGGCGGAGACAGGAACCTCCTCCAGCAGCATCAACAGTGAATAAAAGCTCTTCTGCCTTCCCGCTGCGCAAGACGTTTTTTTTAAGGGGACTCGGTGTCCCTGGGAGCCCTTGGGAGAAGAGGGGGGTGACAGGGACCTGCTCCAGCAGCACCAACAGCGCATAAAAGCTCCTCTGCCTTTACGCAGCGCATGACGTTTTCAAGGGGGCTCACAAAAGCACTTCTGCTTTCCTGCAGCTCAGGACGCGCTCGGGCCAAGGGCGGGCCCGTCCGTGCCCGTTAGAGACCCCCTGAGGCCGGGCTGGGCCATCCCTCTTCGTCTTAAGGTAGGGATTGGTCTCTAATTATTCCAAACACTACTACCTTTTCAAATACAAGTTACAGTATGGGGAAGCGTGAGGCAAAAGGGAGTCCTGCAGCGGGTGCAACTTTCTCCAAAATCCCAAAATTCACAAAATTCCTCAAAATCTCTCTAATTGTGTTACAAATGAAATTGACTCATTAATTGAAGAAGTAGAGTCTATATTGAAGGGGAAAGAGAAGCGAACCTCTAAGGGGTTGAAAAATGTCTCACTCTCACCCTTTTTAAACCTAGATTGGCAAACAAGGGAGATATTGCCAAACAAGGGAGACGTCTTGAGAGATTTGTTGTTAACAGAGGAATCTGGTGAATCTAACGCAGAGGCTAGTAAAAGTAGCACCTCACATGGTAATGCTGACGGCGTCCCAACATGTAGTACAATTGTCCAAGAAATTCCTTGCAAAAATAGTTTTTTGCCACTGGAGACTCTTGACCAATCAATAGGATCCAGTAAGCTTGACTCCACTGTGGGAATATTTAGCCACCAACCTAATGGCGTGTTCATCCAGGAAAAAGTGGTTAATGTTATTAATGGCTTTAAAAAAGAGGTAACAGAGCTTAAACAAATGATGATGGAGGTACTCAATCTTCTCCGACCCATTTCAATGAAAAGGGATATTGAAAGTACTTAAAGAGAAGGCCCATCTCTACATAACATCATAGAGCAGAGGAATATGACAAGCGAGGGCTCTCCTAGGCCAGCTGTTAGGACAAGAGTACCCTTGGCAAGTTCCAAAAACCATGAATGAAAAAAGGAGGGACTGGGAGATTGACTGGTCCAGTACACGTTCTCCCAATATACAATATGAAAGTTAATGGGTGCACTGTTCCAGAAGACGGTGGGGGGCATATTCAACCTCTCTCACAGGCACACACTCATTCAGAAGCAATATCCCTCAAGCAATTATGACAGACGTTCAACACCTATGTCCCAAACATGTCTTTATCAACATCACCACACAAGAAAGAACAGCTTTACAATCATTGTGACAAGACCAGAGTATTGTTATCAAACCAGCTGATAAAGGAGGGACTATTGTAATTTTAGATTCTGAAATGTACAGAGCTGAATGTCCCTGCCTCCTGAGTGATTCTACGTATTATCAACCAATTTCAGATGATCCCTACAAATAGGTTACAACTGCAGATTCGTTCATTAATTCATGAAGCAGTACAAACACTTGGATATCCCAAAAAGAGGCAGAATTTTTGGATACTATTAATCCACGCATTCCTTATTTCTATTGCCTTCCTAAAATTCACAAGGGCACTACACCGCCACCAGGACGTCCTATAGTTTTGGGTATAGGATCAATATTGGAACCTCTCTCCACCTTCTGTGACCACTTTTTGCAGCCTATGGTCAGAGAATCTTCCGCCTTCTTAAAAGACACAAAGTATGTCCTTAACCTAGCTCAGTCAATCAATGATACAGACACACTTATCACCACTTAGACAATAAAGTCTCAACTGGCCAAGGTTAGCCTTATTGTCCTTCATTTGGGGGGCGGGGGGTTGTGTGAGAAAGTAGCCTCTTTCTAGCCTTGTTACCCCCACTTTTGGCCTGTTTGTGAGTGTATGTCAGGGTGTTTTCATTGTCTCACTGGGATCCTGCTAGCCAGGGCCCACTGCTCATAGTGAAAACCCTATGTTTTCAGTATGTTTGTTATGTGTCACTGGGACCCTGCTAGCCAGGACCCCAGTGCTCATAAGTTTGTGGCCTATATGTACGTGTTCCCTGTGTGATGCCTAACTGTCTCACTGAGGCTCTGCTAACCAGAACCTCAGTGGTTATGCTCTCTCTGTACAAATTGTCACTAACAGGCTAGTGACCAATTTTACCAATTTACATTGGCTTACTGGAACACCCTTATAATGCCCTAGTATATGGTACTGAGGTACCCAGGGTATTGGGGTTCCAGGAGATTCCTATGGGCTGCAGCATTTCTTTTGCCACCCATAGGGAGCTCTGACAATTCTTACACAGGCCTGCCACTGCAGCCTGAGTGAAATATCGTCCACGTTATTTCACAGCCATTTTACACTGCACTTAAGTAACTTATAAGTCACCTATATGTCTAACCTTTACCTGGTAAAGGTTAGGTGCAAAGTTACTTAGTGTGAGGGCACCCTGGCACTAGCCAAGGTGCCCCCACATTGTTCAGAGCCAATTCCCTGAACTTTGTGAGTGCGGGGACACCATTACACGCGTGCACTACATATAGGTCACTACCTATATATAGCTTCACAATGGTAACTCCGAATATGGCCATGTAACATGTCTATGATCATGGAATTGCCCCCTCTATGCCATCCTGACATAGTTGGCACAATCCCATGATCCCAGTGGTCTGTAGCACAGACCCTGGTACTGCCAAACTGCCCTTCCTGGGGTTTCACTGCAGCTGCTGCTGCTGCCAACCCCTCAGACAGGCATCTGCCCTCCAGGGGTCCAGCCAGGCCTGGCCCAGGATGGCAGAACAATGAACTTCCTCTGAGAGAGGGTGTGACACCCTCTCCCTTTGGAAAATGGTGTGAAGGCAGGGGAGGAGTAGCCTCCCCCAGCTTCTGGAAATGCTTTGTTGGGCACAGAGGTGCCCAATTCTGCATAAGCCAGTCTACACCGGTTCAGGGGACCCCTTAGCCCTGCTCTGGCGCGAAACTGGACAAAGGAAAGGGGAGTGACCACTCCCCTGACCTGCACCTCCCCTGGGAGGTGTCCAGAGCTCCTCCAGTGTGCTCCAGACCTCTGCCATCTTGGAAACAGAGGTGCTGCTGGCACACTGGACTGCTCTGAGTGGCCAGTGCCACCAGGTGACGTCAGAGACTCCTTGTGATAGGCTCCTTCAGGTGTAGCTAGCCTATCCTCTCTCCTAGGTAGCCAAACCCTCTTTTCTGGCTATTTAGAGTCTCTGTCTCTGGGGAAACTTTAGATAACGAATGCAAGAGCTCATCCGAGTTCCTCTGCATCTCTCTCTTCACCTTCTGATAAGGAATCGACTGCTGACCGCGCTGGAAGCCTGCAAACCTGCAACATAGTAGCAAAGACGACTACTGCAACTCTGTAACGCTGATCCTGCCGCCTTCTCGACTGTTTTCCTGCTTGTGCATGCTGTGGGGGTAGTCTGCCTCCTCTCTGCACCAGAAGCTCCGAAGAAATCTCCCGTGGGTCGACGGAATCTTCCCCCTGCAACCGCAGGCACCAAAAAGCTGCATTACCGGTCCCTTGGGTCTCCTCTCAGCACAACGAGCGAGGTCCCTCGAATCCAGCGACTCTGTCCAAGTGATCCCCACAGTCCAGTGACTCTTCAGTCCAAGTTTGGTGGAGGTAAGTCCTTGCCTCACCTCGCTGGGCTGCATTGCTGGGAACCGCGACTTTGCAGCTACTCCGGCCCCTGTGCACTTCCGGTGGAAATCCTTTGTTCACAGCCAAGCCTGGGTCTACGGCACTTTAACCTGCATTGCACGACTTTCTAAGTTGGTCTCCGGCGACGTGGGACTCCTTTGTGCAACTTCGGCAAGCACCGTTTCACGCATCCTTGTAGTGCCTGTTTCTGGCACTTCTCTGGGTGCTACCTGCTTCACTGAGGGCTCTTTGTCTTGTTTGACGTCCCCTCTCTCTTCAGGTCCAATTTGCGACCTCCTGGTTCCTCCTGGGCCTCAGCAGCGTCCAAAAACGCCAACCGCAAGATTTGCGAATAGCAAGGGTTGTTGGCATCTTTTCAGCGGGAAAATACTTCTGCACGACTCTCCAAGGCGAGAGGGATCCGTCCTCCAAAGGGGAAGTCTCTAGCCCTTTTCGTTCCTGCAGAAACCTCAGCTTCTTCTGTCCAGTAGAAGCTTCTTTGCACCCGCAGCTGGCATTTCCTGGGCATCTGCCCATCTCCGACTTGCTTGTGACTTTTGGACTTGGTCCCCTTGTTCCACAGGTACCCTAGATTGGAAATCCACAGTTGTTGCATTGCTGGTTTGTGTCTTTCCTGCATTATTCCTCTAACACGACTTCTTTGTCCTCAGGGGAACTTTAGTGCACTTTGCACTCACTTTTCAGGGTCTTGGGGAGGGTTATTTTGCTAACTCTCACTATTTTCTAATAGTCCCAGCGACCCTCTACAAGGTCACATAGGTTTGGGGTCCATTCATGGTTCGCATTCCACTTTTGGAGTATATGGTTTGTGTTGCCCCTATCCCTATGTTTCCCCATTGCATCCTATTGTAACTATACATTGTTTGCACTGTTTTCTAAGACTATACTGCATATTTTTGCTATTGTGTATATATATCTTGTGTATATTTCCTATCCTCTCACTGAGGGTACACTCTAAGATACTTTGGCATATTGTCATAAAAATAAAGTACCTTTATTTTTAGTATAACTGTGTATTGTGTTTTCTTATGATATTGTGCATATGACACTAAGTGGTACTGTAGTAGCTTCACATGTCTCCTAGTCCAGCCTAAGCTGCTCTGCTAAGCTACCATTATCTATCAGCCTAAGCTGCTAGACACCCTATACACTAATAAGGGATAACTGGGCCTGGTGCAAGGTGCAAGTGCCCCTTGGTACTCATCACAAGCCAGTCCAGCCTCCTACAGCAAGACTTAGTCCTTATCACTTTTTTGGTTGTTTCCTGGCGGTTAACACAGTCAAGGGAGCAACAATAGTGCCATACCCCTTGAAAACCCTACTATAGTATCCTGTGAGACCTAAGAAGTCTCTCACCTCAGTCTGGGCCTTGGGAGGCTCCCAAGCCAGAATGGTATCAATCTTTGGCTGTAGGGGTGCCACCTGGCCACTTCCTACCTGGTGTCCCAAGTACACCACAGAGCCCTGACCTATTTGGCAATTACTGGCCTCAATAGTGAGGCCTGCTGTAGGAGGCTGGCCTGGTTTGTAGTGGGTACCAAGGGGTACTTACACCTTGCACCAGGTCCAGGTATCCCTTATTAGTGTAGAAGAGGGGTGTCTAGCAGCTTAGGCTGATAGAAAATGGTAGCTTAGCAGAGCAGCTTAGGCTGAACTAGGAGACGAGTGAAGCTCCTACAGTACCACTAGTGTCATATGCACAATATCATAAGAAAACACAATACACAGATATACTAAAAATAAAGGTACTTTATTTTTATGACAATATGCCAAAAGTATCTCAGTGAGTATCCTCAGTATGAGGATAGCAAATATACACAAGATATATGTACACAATACCAAAATATGCAGTATTAGCAATAGAAAACAGTGCAAACAATGTATAGTCACAATAGAATGCAATGGGGGCACACAGGGATAGGGGCAACACAAACCATATACTCTAGAAGTGGAATGCGAACCATGAATGGACCCCAAACCTATGTGACCTTTTTGGATGGTCGCTGGGACTGTAAGGAAAGAGTGAGGGTTAGAAAAATAGCCCACCCCAAGACCCTGAAAAGTGGGTGCAAAGTGCACCTAAGTTCCCCAGAGAGCACAGAAGTCATGATAGGGGAATTCTGCAAGGAAGACCAACTACAGCAATGCAACAACAATGGATTTCCTGACGAGAGTACCTGTGGAACAAGGGGACCAAGTCCAAGAGTCACAATCAAGTTGGGAGTGGGCAGATGCCCAGGAAATGCCAGCTGTGGGTGCAAAGAAGCTGCCACCGGATGGTAGAAGCTGTGGATTCTGCAAGAACGGCAAAGGCTAGAAACTTCCCCTTTGGAGGATAGATTTCCCACGTCATGAAGAGACTTGCAGAGGTGTTTCCGTGTAGAAAGTCCGCAAACAAGCCTTGATAGCTGCAAGGCATTCGTTATCTAAGGAATTCCCCAAAGCAGAGACCCTAAATAGCCAGAAAAGGAGGTTTGGCTACTTAGGAGAGAGGATAGGCTAGCAACACCTGGAGGATCCTATCAGAAGGAGTCTCTGACATCACCTGCTGGTACTGGCCACTCAGAGCAGTCCAGTGTGCCAGCAGCACCTCTGTTTCCAAGATGGCAGAGGTCTGGAGCACACTGGAGGAGCTCTGGACACCTCCCAGGGGAGGTGCAGGTCAGGGGAGTGGTCACTCCCCTTTCCTTTGTCCAGTTTCGCGCCAGAGCAGGGCTGGGGGATCCCTGAACCGGTGTAGACTGGCTTATGCAGAAATGGGCACCATCTGTGCCCATGAAAGCATTTCCAGAGGCTGGGGGAGGCTACTCTTCCCCAGCCCTAACACCTTTTTCCAAAGGAAGAGGATGTAACACCCTTTCTCTGAGGAAGTCCTTTGTTCTGCCTTCCTGGGCAAAGCCTGGCTGGACCCCAGGAGGGCAGAAACCTGTCTGAGGGGTTGGCAGCAGCAGCAGCTGCAGTGAAACCCCGGGAAAGGCAGTTTGGCAGTACCCGGGTCTGAGCTAGAGACTCGGGGGATCATGGAATTGTCTCCCCAATGCCAGAATGGCATTGGGGTGACAATTCCATGATCTTAGACATGTTACATGGCCATGTTCGGAGTTACCATTGTGACGCTATACATATGTCGTGACATATGTATAGTGCACATGTGTAATGGTGTCCCCGCACTCACAAAGTCCGGGGAATTTGCCCTGAACAATATGGGGGCACCTTGGCTAGTGCCAGGGTGCCCACACACTAAGTAACTTAGCACCCAACCTTTACCAGGTAAAGGTTAGACATTTAGGTGACTTATAAGTTACTTAAGTGCAGTGGTAAATGGCTGTGAAATAACGTGGACGTTATTTCACCCAGGCTGCAAGGGCAGGCCTGTGTAAGAATTGTCAGAGCTCCCTATGGGTGGCAAAAGAAATGCTGCAGCCCATAGGGATCTCCTGGAACCCCAATACCCTGCGTACCTCAGTACCATATACTAGGGAATTATAAAGGTGTTCCAGTATGCCAATGTAAATTGGTGAAATTGGTCACTAGCCTGTTAGTGACCATTTTGACAGAGAGAGCATAACCACTGAGGTTCTGGTTAGCGGAGCCTCAGTGAGACAGTTAGGCATCACACAGGGAAAACATACATAGAGGTCACAAACTTATGAGCACTGGGGTCCTGGCTAGCAGGGTCCCAGTGACACATAAAAAACATACTGAAAACATAGGGTTTTCACTATGAGCACTGGGCCCTGGCTAGCAGGATCCCAGTGAGACAGTGAAAACACCTGACATATACTCACAAACAGGCCAAAAGTGGGGGTAACATGGCTAGAAAGAGGCTACTTTTTCACACCTGCCTTCTGCAGGGCCTCTAACACTTTACAGACGTGCTTCTAGTGTTCCTCCTAAGTGGAGCTGAACAGAGGAATGCCATCTAGGTAGGCTGCACTAAAATCATCCAATCCAACCAACACCTAGTTAATTAGCCTCTGAAATGTCGCAGTGGCATTTTTCATCCCAAAGGGCATCAGTCTAAACTGGTAGTGCCCATATGGGGTAGAAAATGCGGACCTCTCCTTAACCCCCTCTGTCAGCGCAATCTGTCAATATCCAGATGCTAGATCAAAAGTACTTAGATATTTGGCAGCCCCTCACCGATCAATAAGCTCATCAGCTCGGGCATGGGGTGCACGTCAGTCTTAGTGACCACATTGAGTACCCGGTAATCCACACAGAACCGTATTTCTGGAGTGGCACCAGGAGCAGCGGTTTTTGAGACCAAGACTACAGGGCTGACCCAAGGGCAACTGAAGAACTCTATAACCCAAAGGGCTAACATTTTGGATACCTCATCACCGGGGATACGATGCAGCAACGCATATGACTACCATGATGAGTGCACTGCTCCTAAGATGAAAACAAACACAGTTACTCTAAGTGTGCATATCCGTGGACACTCGTCAAATATATCTGAGGTGACCAATACTTTGCCATGCTGTTCATCTGAAGCCAAGGCACGTCACTCCAGGCAGTGTAAGCATGGTCAGCAGACCCACGCCACTCCCAGCATTTTGCCAACACCATGTAGGCCAAAATCTCTGGTGAACACTATCAATTAAGTCATCCAAGATGTTTTCAAGGGGACTCTGTATCCCAGGAGCCCTTGGGAGAAGGGGGTGGCGAACAGGGACCTGCTCTAGCAGCACCAACAGCGCATAAAATCACTTCTGCCTTCCTGTAGAGCAGGACGTTTTCAAGGGGACTCATTGTCTCAGGACCCCTTGGAAGAAGGGGCGGAGACAGGAACCTCCTCCAGCAGCATCAACAGTGAATAAAAGCTCTTCTGCCTTCCCGCTGCGCAAGACGTTTTCAAGGGGACTCAGTGTCCCTGGAGCCCTTGGGAGAAGAGGGGGGTGACAGGGACCTGCTCCAGCAGCACCAACAGTGCATAAAAGTGCCTCTGCCTTTACGCAGCGCAGGACGTTTTCAAGGGGACTCTGTGTCACGGGAGCCCTTGGGAGAAGATGGCGGCGACAGGAACCTGCTCCAGCAACACTAGCAGCACACAAAAGCACTTCTGCCTTCTTGCAGCTCAGGACGCGCTCGGGCCAAGGGCGGGCCCGTCCGTGCCCGTTAGAGACCCTCTGAGGCCGGGCTGGGCCATCCCTATTCGTCTTAAGGTAGGGATTGGTCTCTAATTCTTCCAAACACTTCTACCTTTTCAAATACAAGTTACATTACGGGGAAGCGTGAGGCAAAAGGGAGTCCTGCAGCGGGTGCAACTTTCTACAAAATCCCAAAATTCACAAAATTCCTCAAAATCTCTCTAATTGTGTTACAAATGAAATTGACTCATTAATTGAAGAAGTAGAGTCTATATTGAAGGGGAAAGAGAAGCGAACCTCTAAGGGGTTGAAAAATGGCTCACTCTCACCCTTTTTAAACCTAGATTGCCAAACAAGGGAGATATTGCCAAACAAGGGAGACGTCTTGAGAGATCTGTTGTTAACAGGGGAATCTGGTGGATCTAACGCAGAGGCTAGTAAAAGTAGCATCTCACATGGTAATGCTGACGGCGTCCCAACATGTAGTACAATTGTTCAAGAAATTCCTTGCAAAAATTGTTTTTTGCCACTGGAGACTCTTGACCAATCAACAGGATCCAGTAAGCTTGACTCCACTGTGGGAATATTTAGCCACCAACCTAATGGCGTGTTCATCCAGGAAAAAGTGGTTAATGTTATTAATGGCTTTAAAAAAGAGGTAACAGAGCTTAAACAAATGATGATGGAGGTACTCAATCTTTCAATGAAAAGGGATATTGAAAGTACTTAAAGAGAAGGCCCATCTCTAGATAACATCGTAGAGCAGAGGAATATGACAAGCGAGGGCTCTCCTAGGCCATCTGTTAGGACGAGAGTACCCTTGGCAAGTTCCAAAAACCATGATAGAAAAAAGGAGGGACTAGGAGATTGACTGGTCCAGTACACGTTCTCCCAATATACAATATGAAAGTTAATGGGTGCACTGTTCCAGAAGACGGTGGTGGGGCATATTCAACTTCTCTCACAGGCACACACTCATTCAGAAGCAATTTCCCTCAAGCAATTATGACAGACGTTCAACACCTACGTCCCAAACATGTCTTTATCAACATCATCACACGAGAAAGAACAGCTTTACAATCATTGTGACAAGACAAGAGTATTGTTATCAAACCAGCTATTAAATGAGGGGCTATTGTAATTTTAGATTCTGAAATGTACAGAGCTGAATGTCCCTGCCTCCTGAGTGATTCTATGTATTATCAACCAGATGATCCCTATAAATAGGTTACAAGTGCAGATGCGTTCATTAATTCATGAAGCAGTATCCAACACTTGGATATCTCAAAAAGAGGCAGAATTTTTGGATACTATTAATCCACGCATTCCTTATTTCTATTGCCTTCCTAAAATTCACAAGGGCACTACACCGCCACCAGGACGTCCTATAGTTTCGGGTATAGGATCAATATTGGAACCTCTCTCCACCTTATGTGACCACTTTTTGCAGCCTATGGTCAGAGAATCTTCCGCCTTCTTAAAAGACACAAAGGATGTCCTTAACCTAGCTCAGTCAATCAATGATACAGATACAGTGCAAGCCTTGATCACCCTTGATGTAGAATCAATCTATACAAACTTTCCACAAGAAGCAACACTTAGGGTGATTGAGACAGCTCTACTTAACAAACCACCGTGCACAGGCACTCCCGTACATTTTATAATGCATTGTGCCTCATTGGCTTTAAACAAAAAAAACTTTCAATTTGTAGATCAGTTATACCATCTAATTCGAGGGACCTCAATGGGGAGTACTTTTGCTCCTAGTCTGGCTCTATATTATTTCGAACAATATTTTATTTTGAATATGATCAACCCTTTTTTTGAAAATATTAAACTATAGCAATGATGCATTGACAACATATTGTTTTTTGGCAGGGAGAGGTGCAATTGGTTGATTTCTTTACCAGTTCGATCAATAATCTTGATCCCTTTTTGAAATATACTGACAGTTTCCACAACAAGAGCCACATTTTTGGACCTTGTGATTACCATTGATGAAGGTGAACTTTACACTTGTACACACCACAAAACGACCGATCGCAACAGTCTCCTACTCTATGAGAGTTATAATCCAAAAGCACTCCGAGACAATTTACCATACGGTCAGTTCCTACGATTGTGCCGGAACTGTAGCAATATCTCTTCCTTCGAAATCCAAGCTAAAGATTTAACCAATAAACTTTTTGACAGACACTACCCTTTTTAGGATCATCAACTTAGCTCGTAAACGAGCTCGGAATAACAATCAGGAATCTTTATTGATTTCCGGATTCAAAGAAACTTCACCTCAACTGATTTGTGTTACCACCTTTACCCCTGTATCCAAAACTCTTAAGAAAATTGTTATTAAACGATGGTCTATCCTTACAAGCGGAGGCGTAGTAATTCCTAAACCTTAATTCGCTTACAAAAGATCTTCCAACATTAAAGATGTGATCTTCAACACCAGACCTTTGAAGTCCACCAATGCATCAGATCAGAATACACTATGGGGCCTTGCCCCTGTGAAGGGTCATTTCCCTTGTGGCAATTTCAATGTATGCCCCCTTACCAGACTCATGAGTACCATTTCTCTTGAACCTATTGGTCTATGGCACTTATCAAGCCACACTAACTGTAACTCTCGTAACTGTATATATATGATTAGCTGTCCGTGTTGCTTGCGTTATATAGGTATGATATCCAGATCAGTTAAGATCAGAATTAACGAAACCGGAGTAACATTAGATATTGACTGATAACTACAAAATTGAGTATCCACTATCAAGAGGTACATCATACCCGAGATGACATGTGGTGGATTGTATTACAGACTGTGAAATCACCAACTATGTCTCTAATTGAAGTGGAACAACGTTGGGTTTTCAAATTGGGCACCCATATCCAGGGACTGAACGATGATATAACCTGGATGAACATTTCAGCCCAATTGAGATGATTCTCACTGCATCTTTTCTCATGGTGGGTCGACCAGGGATCTAACCCCCTAGGCATCGGTGTGACTTTTAATTGAGTTATTCTCACACCATTACAATTTTGTATTATCTGAGTGAAAATTACATTTTTTTTAAAAGTCTTTTTGGTATATTCAGTTTTGTCACAATTTCTTTTTTCAACAAATTTTTGTGTTCTATATTCGTGCAAGATAATTTATTTTTATGGGGGCTAAATGTGAGTACAACTATAGCTCTATTTCTATTTATTTTTATTTTGAGTATTTTTCCTTTTTGTGGTTTATTCTTCTTTTTGGTTTACTACAGAGAGTATGTATTTTGGTATACCTACCCTAAATAGTGGTTTGTACTTTCATCCCTCTACTATATGAAGTTATATATTTTTTTTAAAAACAAGTCCTGTTTCATGACAGTTTGTCATTTCTCTTCTTTTGGGTTTTACTAGTATATCCCATCTAGAACCTTTAATTATCTATACTGGCATCTGTGACTGAAATTCCCAATAAGATTGTAATTTTCATTATTATGTTTCAATAGGCTATCTTTTTTATTCATTTACAGACAATGTTGTTTCTTTATTCTTCTCGGTAAGTGAGGGCAGTTTTCTCACAATGCTTGATTATTTTCTCGACTGGCCCAGTGTTCCGATTTTAGTCGGAACATCGTGCACTGAGTTCCGCCTCTGTTTTCTTTGTTCATTCTTTTTTTGACAGGAGATCAGAGGGCGGAACCAGGGAGTCCTGGCCAGCCGCTCTGATTGACTGTTAATTCATACAGCCTTTCCCTCTTTTACCGTTCATTTTTCGAAGTTTGAGAACGCGGACAGGTTACACGGTGCAGCGGTTGACTATGACGGCGCGCTAGTAAGTTATTCTACACTTTTTTCTTTAGGCATTTTGATGGATCCTTAAAATGATGAAGGCGCCTTGCCAGTTCCAGACTATCAATTTAGCTTGACCTGATTTGGACTCTTTATGAAAGTGGTGTGAGTTTTTCACCCTTTTCACACTTGTGTTGGCCATATACTAATATTGTTGTTACATATCAGTGTAGATGTAGTTCACGTAACTCATTCTCTCCTCTTTCATTATGTATCGTGGGATAGTACACCCTGATAATCTTTACTACTAGGTAATCATAAGATTTACACCTATATTACCACATCATTCTGACATATATTTTTTTGTTTTACGTATAATTTACTTTTTTTTCTTTCAATACACTATTATAGAGATCCTGATTGATTTTTGACATGAGTCCAATTGGAGGTATTTCTTCTTCTGACCATGGTGGGTAAGCAAATATTCTATTGTGCTATTAATCATTTTAAGAGTGTTGTAGGATTACACTTCCAGCTATATTTATGTCATCTTTTATTGTCTTTCAAGTGACTTATAATTATTTTGGCACACATGTGTGTCTTGTGTTTTTGTTTCTACAGGTTACCAGTAGTTTTTACTAGTACACACAGAACTGTAGTGATTTGATTGAACATAATTCTATTCCTATATGTGATGTTCTGGAGAAAGATTATCGTTCTAGTCCTGATAAAGCGCTGTGAGATTCTGTTGGACACGTTATAGGCGTGAAACATGTTAACTTTTTGTAAAGGTTGAAGTCATTGTGCTTTACCTGTTGAGTATTTAAAGTGTGGGGTCATTATTTCCCTTTCACTTTTACTGCGTTTTTAACCGTGACCGGGTCCTTGCTTACTTATTAAATATCCTCTTACATTGAGGAGGCACCCGAGCCAATTTTGATTTTTTATCTCTCCAGCTGTTTCTTAGTAACCTAAGATTTTTGGTACTGTGATATATATAAAAAAAATCTTAATGGCTTGATGGCCCCATGTAGGCCCCCGTCAGACATTGCAGTGCCAGTCTGACATGGAGCAGAGCCCGATGATGATGCATGAGGGCTATTGCTTCTGAATGAGTGTGTGCCTCTGAGAGGGGTTCAATACCGCCCCCCCCAGTCTTCTGGAACAGTGCACCCATTAACTTTCAAGTTCCAAAAATCATCATAGGGCATCTGGTCAAAATAGTTTTTGACATTGATTCGTCCGCGTGTGCCTATGGCATGGGATTCGAGTATTGAGCAGCCCTCTACTAAAAACCTTAATAGAGCTTATCTGATTTACTAGTGTGGAGTCCCCCCCTTACCTCCTATTATACGGGAAGACAGCTTGTCGTTCAAGAATAAAGTCACGCATTGGATAAGACATGTTAGGCAATGTGGTTCTATTATATATTCAGATGTAATTTCTGCCAAGCGTTATACAGAGAAATCAGGGTGTAGGAATACTATCTAATTAATGCTTGTCAGTCCCATATTGGTAAAAGGTTTGATATCCCTGGAGATGCGTAACCCATTAAGAAATGGTTCAACTATTGTTTTCAAAAGTTTTTGGTCTGACCGAGGCACTGGGGGTAGCAGGGTCTCTACTTATTGAGAACAATGTAGGCAGATAAACTCTCAGATATAGGCGGACTCCATTTATCATCCACTCCTGCAAATAACAACTTACATGTTGATGTAATTAATCTCCAAAAAGAAACTAGGGTGCTCTTGGAATCGACTACTCCTAGGGGATTTGATCAAGTCGAAGAATCAAACAGGGTAGACATCAACAGGAGAACAAACATAATCCCTAGCTGTGAGTTCCTAAAGAATGATCATGTGGGACATGGGGTTCTCTAACCCTGCATTAATTTCATGGAATATAGCCGGCATATGAAATAAGATTGATGATGTGGAGTGGGGGCAGTTTGTCGATAGCTTTAACATTTGCTTATTTCAGGAAATGTGGGCCACGTCAAATGTTTACAGGCAAGGGTTTACCTTATTTTGCAAGAAGGCTACTCCATCTGCAGCTGGGAGAGAAGGTGGGGGCCTTATTACCGGGGTTAAAATCTCCCAGGTGGGTGAAATGAAAGAAATCCATGTAGACTCAGCCGATATATTGGCAGTTTCAATTAAGCTGCATCAGGGTCCCCTGCTTCTGTGTGTCAATATATGTAATGGACCAGCTTCTCCAAGCCTAATTACTAATTCTATTAATATGCTGAGTGCTCTTGTTTCGAAATTTCTTCCCTCACATTTTGTTATTGTAGCCAGAGATTTTAATTTGTCCCTAGAGCCTAACTCCCTCTTTTCTGAGCTTACGCAGGTAGAGGACTGTATATGGGGAACTCCAACTCCTTCAATATTAAAAAAACAGTCAAAATCCAGTGCCAGGGCTCTGCAGGTCATTGAATTTATGATAACACATGGACTTTGGCCAGGAATTGGGCGCTTTCCTTCAGACACTCCATCAAATCCAACTTGTTTTAGAGGCTCCTATAGCAGTCATATTGATTTTGTGCTCATTGATGTAAGGAATTGGCGTGAAATCGAAGACCTTAGGGTGGGAGAACAACACTGTAGTGATCACTCACCTATTGTGGTTGTGTGGGATTGGTGGTCTTCTGCTAAAAAAGACATTCAGCAGAAGCATGATGATATGCTCCCAATAGTGGTGACAAATAAAAAGCGTGCCATAAAATGTGAGACTTTTACAAATTCAAATGAATCACTGGCTAAAATACAGAACTCAATCTTCACTTATCATGCAGCCGCTGCATCTAGTACACAACCCGGATCAGATTATGGCCACTCATGCAGAATTATTTTCTTCCTTGAAAGACAACTTATGAAAGTTTGAATTTTAAAAGTTTGAGGGGACTCTGCATTGAAAGAAGTTTAGGAACTGGGAAAAACCCCAATAAGGAGTTTCTCTTAAATCTCCTCCTGCAGGATGACCAGGGACTTATCACTGGTCAGGTACAGTCAGGGGAGGGGGTAGAGGCAGATTCCAACCAGGTAGATTCAGGAGACTATTCTGAAGTTCCTGGGGAGGTTCCTTCCACAAATCTTTCCATCATCATACCCCTTAGTGTAGATGGGAGCGGGAAAGAGTCACAGACAAGTAGGGCTCCCTTCACACCTAGAGGCCAGGTAACTAGGGTCATTCAAGTTAGGGAAAGCTCTACCTCTGCCAATTCTCATGTCACTTCTGTCTCAGAGGTGTCCCACACATCTAACCCTGAGGACCAGTCCCTAGATAGGTGTGAGAAAGTAGCCTCTTTCTAGCCTTGTTACCCCCACTTTTGGACTGTTTGTGAGTGTATGTCAGGGTGTTTTCGCTGTCTCACTGGGATCCTGCCAGCCAGGGCCCAGTGCTCATAGTGAAAACCCTATGTTTTCAGTATGTTTGTTATGTGTCACTGGGATCCTGCTAGTCAGGACCCCAGTGCTCATAAGTTTGTGACCTATACAGTATGTATGTGTTCCCTGTGTGATGCCTAACTGTCTCACTGAGGCTCTGCTATCCAGAACCTCAGTGGTTATGCTCTCTCATTTCATTCCAAATTGTCACTAACAGGCTAGTGACCAATTTCACCAATTCACATTGGCATACTGGAACACCCTTATAATTCCCTAGTATATGGTACTGAGGTACCCAGGGTATTGGGGTTCCAGGAGATCCCTATGGGCTGAAGCATTTCTTTTGCCACCCATAGGGAGCTCTGACAATTCTTACACAGGCCTGCCACTGCAGCCTGAGTGAAATAGCGTCCACGTTATTTCACAGCCATTTTACACTGCACTTAAGTAACTTATAAGTCACCTATATGTCTAACCTTTACCTGGTAAAGGTTAGGTGCAAAGTTACTTAGTGTGAGGGCACCCTGGCACAAGCCAAGGTTGTAGGAAAGTACCAACTTGCCTGGCATGTTACCCCCATTTTTCACTGTATATATGTTGTTTTAGTTGTATGTGTCACTGGGACCCTGTTCTCCAGGGCCCCAGTGCTCATAAGTGTGCCTGAATGTGTTACCTGTGTAGTGACTAACTGTCTCACTGAGGCTCTGCTAATCAGAACCTCAGTGGTTATGCTCTCTCATTTCTTTCAAATTTTCACTAACAGGCTAGTGACCAATTTTACCAATTTACATTGGCTTACTGGAACACCCTTATAATTCCCTTGTATATGGTACTAAGGTACCCAGGGTATTGGGGTTCCAGGAGATCCATATGGGCTGCAGCATTTCTTTTGCCACCCATAGGGAGCTCTGACAATTATTACACAGGCCTGCCACTGCAGCCTGAGTGAAATAACGTCCACGTTATTTCACAGCCATTTTACACTGCACTTATGTAACTTATAAGTCACCTATATGTCTAACCTTTACCTGGTAAAGGTTAGGTGCAAAGTTACTTAGTGTGAGGGCACCCTGGCACTAGCCAAGGTGCCCCCACATTGTTCAGGGCCAATTCCCCGGACTTTGTGAGTGCGGGGACACCATTACACGCGTGCACTACATATAGGTCACTACCTATATGTAGCTTCACAATGGTAACTCCGAATATGGCCATGTAACATGTCTAAGATCATGGAATTGCCCCCTCTATGCCATCCTGGCATTGTTGGCACAATTCCATGATCCCAGTGGTCTGTAGCACAGACCCTGGTACTGCCAAACTGCCTTTCCTGGGGTTTCACTGCAGCTGCTGCTGCTGCCAACCCCTCAGACAGGTTTCTGCCCTCCTGGGGTCAAGCCAGGCTTGTCCCAGGATGGCAGAACAAAGGACTTCCTCTGAGAGAGGGTGTTACACCCTCTCCCTTTGGAAAATGGTGTGAAGGCAGGGGAGGAGAAGCCACCCCCAGCCTCTGGAAATGCTTTCTTGGGCACAGATGTGCCCAATTCTGCATAAGCCAGTCTACACCGGTTCAGGGACCCCTTAGCCCTGCTCTGGCGCGAAACTGGACAAAGGAAAGGGGAGTGACCACTCCCCTGACCTGCACCTCCCCTGGGAGGTGTCCAGAGCTCCTCCAGTGTGCTCCAGACCTCTGCCATCTTGGAAACAGAGGTGCTGCTGGCACACTGGACTGCTCTGAGTGGCCAGTGCCACCAGGTGACGTCAGAGACTCCTTCTGATAGGCTCCTTCAAGTGTTGCTAGCCTATCCTCTCTCCTAGGTAGCCAAACCCTCTTTTCTGGCTATTTAGGGTCTCTGTCTCTGGGGAAACTTTAGATAACAAATGCAAGAGCTCATCAGAGTTCCTCTGCATCTCTCTCTTCACCTTCTGCCAAGGAAACGACTGCTGACCGCGCTGGAAGCCTGCAACACTGCAACATAGTAGCAAAGACGACTACTGCAACTCTGTAACACTGATCCTGCCGCCTTCTCGACTGTTTTCCTGGTGGTGCATGCTGTGGGGGTAGTATGCCTCCTCTCTGCACTAGAAGGTCCGAAGAAATCTCCCGTGGGTCGACGGAATCTTCCCCCTGCAACCGCAGGCACCAAAAAGCTGCATTACCGGTCCCTTGGGTCTCCTCTCAGCACGACGAGCGAGGTCCCTCGAATCCAGCAACTCTGTCCAAGTGACTCACACAGTCCAGTGACTCTTAAGTCCATGTTTGGTGGAGGTAAGTCCTTGCCTCACCTCGCTAGACTGCATTGCTGGGAACCGTGACTTTTGCAGCTACTCCGGCCCCTGTGCACTTCCGGTGGAAATCCTTTGTGCACAGTCAAGCCTGGGTCCACGGCACTCTAACCTGCAGTATACGACTTTCTAAGTTGGTCTCCGGCGACGTGGGACTCCTTTGTATAACTTCGGGTGAGCACCATTTTATGCATCCTTGTAGTGCCTGTTTTTGGCACTTCTCCGGGTGCTACCTGCTGTTAAGAGGGCTCCTTGTCTTGCTCGACATTCCCTCTACGTCTTGGTCCAATTTGCGACCTCCTGGTCCCTCCTGGGCCACAGCAGCATCCAAAAACGCTAACCACACGATTTGCAGCTAGCAAGGCTTGTTGGCGTTCTTTCGTCGGAAAAACACTTCTGCACGACTTTGCACGGCGAGTGGGATCCGTCCACCAAAGGGGAAGTCTCTAGCCCTTTTCATTCCTGCAGAAACCTCAGCTTCTTCTGTCCAGTAAAGCTTCTTTGCACCCACAGCTGGCATTTCTTGGGCATCTGCCCATCTCCGAGCTGCTTGTGACTTTTGGACTTGGTCCCCTTGTTCCACAGGTACCCTCAGACAGGAATCCATCGTTGTTGCATTGCTGATTTGTGTTTTCCTTGCATTCTCCCTCTAACACGACTATTTTGTCCTTAGGGGAACTTTGGTGCACTTTGCACTCACTTTTCAGGGTCTTGGGGTGGGCTATTTTTCTAAACCTCACTATTTTCTAATAGTCCCAGCGACCCTCAACAAGGTCACATAGGTTTGGGGTCCATTCGTGGTTCGCATTCCACTTTTGGAGTATATGGTTTGTGTTGCCCCTATCCCTATGTGTCCCCATTGCATCCTATTGTAACTATACATTGTTTGCACTGTTTTCTAAGACTATAATGCATATTTTTGGTATTGTGTACATATATCTTGTGTATATTTCCTATCCTCTCACTGAGGGTACACTCTGAGATACTTTGGCATATTGTCATAAAAATAAAGTACCTTTATTTTTAGTATAACTGTGTATTGTGTTTTCTTATGATATTGTGCAAGTGACACTTGTGGTACTGTAGGAGCTTCACTGGTCTCCTAGTTCAGCCTAAGCTGCTCTGCTAAGCTACCATTATCTATAACCCTTTGCTGCTAGATACCCTATACACTAATAAGGGATAACTGGGCCTGGTGCAAGGTGCAAGTACCCCTTGGTACTCACTACAAGCCAGTCCAGTCTCCTACAAAGGTGCCCCCACATTCTTCAGGACAAATTCCCCGGACTTTGTGAGTGCGGGGACACCATTACACGCGTGCACTACATATAGGTCACTACCTATATGTAGCTTCACAATGGTAACTCCGAATATAGCCATGTAACATGTCTATGATCATGGAATTGCCCCCTCAATGCCATCCTGGCATAGTTGGCACAATCCCATGATCCCAGTGGTCTGTAGCACAGACCCTGGTACTGCCAAACTGCCTTTTCAGGGGTTTCTCTGCAGCTGCTGCTGCTACCAACCCCTCAGACAGGTTTCTGCCCTCCTGGGGTCCAGCCAGGCCTGGCCCAGGATGGCAGAACAAAGGACTTCCTCTGAGAGAGGGTGTTACACCCTCTCTGTAGGAGGCTGGACTGGCTTGTAGTGAGTACCAAGGGGTACTTACACCTTGCACCAGGCCCAGGTATCCCTTATTAGTGTATAGGGTGTCTAGCAGCTTAGGCTGATAGATAATGGTAGCTTAGCAGAGCAGCTTAGGCTGAACTAGGAGACGTGTGAAGCTACTACAGTACCACAAGTGTCACTTGCACAATACCATAAGAAAACACAATACACAGTTATACTAAAAATAAAGGTACTTTATTTTTATGACAATATGTCACAGTATCTCAGAGTGTACCCTCAGAGTGAGGATAGCAAATATACACAAGTTATATGTACACAGTACTAAAAATATGCAGTATAGTCTTAGAAAACAGTGCCAACAATGTATAGTTACAATAGGATGCAATGGAGACACATAGGGATAGGGGCAACACAAACCATATACTCCAAAAGTGGAATGCGAACCACGAATGGACCCCAAACCTATGTGACCTTGTAGAGGGTCGCTGGGACTATTAGAAAATAGTGAGAGTTAGAAAAATAACCCTCCCCAAGACCCTGAAAAGTGAGTGCAAAGTGCACTAAAGTTCCCCTAAGGACAAAGTAGTCGTGTTAGAGGAATAATGCAGGAAAGACACAAACCAGCAATGCAACAACTGTGGATTTCCAATCTAGGGTACCTGTGGAACAATGGGACCAAGTCCAAAAGTCACAAGCAAGTCGGAGATGGGCAGATGCCCAGGAAATGCCAGCTGCGGGTGCAAAGAAGCTTCGACTGGACAGAAGAAGCTGAGGTTCCTGCAGGAACGAAAAGGGCTAGAGACTTCCCCTTTGGTCGACGGATCTCACTCGCCTTTGAGAGTCGTGCAGAAGTGTTTTCCCGCCGAAAGGACGCCAACAAGCCTTGCTAGGCGCAAATCGTGCGTTTGTCGTTTTTGGACGCTGCTGGGGCCCAGGCGGGACCAGGAGGTCGTAAATTGGACGTGAAGAGAGAGGGGACGTCGAGCAAAAAAAGGAGCCCTCACTGAAGCAGGTAGCGCCCGGAGAAGTGCCAGAAACAGGCACTACAAGGATGCGTGAAATGGTGCTTGCCAAAGTTGCACAAAGGAGTCCCACGTCGCCGGAGACCAATTTAGAAAGTCGTGCAATGCAGGTTAGAGTGCCGTGGACCCAGGCTTGGCTGTGCACAAAGGATTTCCGCCGGAAGTGCACAGGGGCCGGAGAAGTTGCAAAAGTCGCGGTTACCAACAATGCAGTCTGGAGTGGGGAGGCAAGGACTTACCTCCACCAAACTCGGACTGAAGAGTCACTGGACTGTGGCAGTCTCTTGGACAGAGTTGCTGGATTCAAGGGACCTCGCTCGTCATGCTGAGAGGAGACCCAAGGGACCAGTAATGCAGCTTTTTGGTGCCTGCGGTTGCAGGGGGAAGATTCCGTCGACCCACGGGAGATTTCTTCGGAGCTTCTGGTGCAGAGAGGAGGCAGACTACCCCCACAGCATGCACAAGCAGGAAAACAGTCGAGAAGGCGGCAGGATCAGCGTTACAGAGTTGCAGTAGTCGTCTTTGCTACTATGTTGCAGGTTTGCAGGCTTCCAGCGCGGTCAGCAGTCGTTTCCTTATCAGAAGGTGAAGAGAGAGATGCAGAGGAACTCGGATGAGCTCTTGCATTCGTTATCTAAAGTTTCCCCAGAGACAGAGACCCTAAATAGCCAGAAAAGAGGGTTTGGCTACCTAGGAGAGAGAAGAGGCTACTAACACCTGAAGGAGCCTATCACAAGGAGTCTCTGACGTCACCTGGTGGCACTGGCCACTCAGAGCAGTCCAGTGTGCCAGCAGCACCTCTGTTTCCAAGATGGCAGAGGTCTGGATCACACTGGAGGAGCTCTGGACACCTCCCAGGGGAGGTGCAGGTCAGGGGAGTGGTCACTCCCCTTTCCTTTGTCCAGTTTCGCGCCAGAGCAGGGGCTAAGGGGTCCCTGAACCGGTGTAGACTGGCTTATGCAGAATTGGGCACATCTGTGCCCAAGAAAGCATTTCCAGAGGCTGGGGGAGGCTACTCCTCCCCTGCCTTTACACCATTTTCCAAAGGGAGAGGGTGTTACACCCTCTCTCAGAGGAAGTCCTTTGTTCTGCCATCCTGGGACAAGCCTGGCTTGACCCCAGGGGGGCAGAAACCTGTCTGAGGGGTTGGCAGCAGCAGCAGCTGCAGTGAAACCCCAGGAAAGGCAGTTTGGCAGTACCAGGGTCTGTGCTACAGACCACTGGGATCATGGAATTGTCCCAATAATGCCAGGATGGCATAGAGGGGGCCATTCCATGATCTTAGACATGTTACATGGCCATATTCGGAGTTACCATTGTGAAGCTACATATAGGTAGTGACCTATATGTAGTGCACGCGTGTAATGGTGTCCCCGCACTCACAATGTTCAAGGAATTGGCTCTGAACAATGTGGGGGCACCTTGGCTAGTGCCAGGGTGCCCTCACACTTAGTAACTTTGCACCTAACCTTTACCAGGTAAAGGTTAGACATATAGGTGACTTATAAGTTACTTAAGTGCAGTGTAAAATGGCTGTGAAATAACGTGGACGTTATTTCACTCAGGCTGCAGTGGCAGGCCTGTGTAAGAATTGTCAGAGCTCCCTATGGGTGGCAAAAGAAATGCTGCAGCCCATAGGGATCTCCTGGAACCCCAATACCCTGGGTACCTCAGTACCATATACTAGGGAATTATAAGGGTGTTCCAGTAGCCAATGTAAATTGGTAAAATTGGTCACTAGCCTGTTAGTGACAATTTGTACAGAGAGAGCATAACCACTGAGGTTCTGGTTAGCAGAGCCTCAGTGAGACAGTTAGGCACTACACAGGGAACACATACATATAGGCCACAAACTTATGAGCACTGGGGTCCTGACTAGCAGGGTCCCAGTGACACATAACAAACACACTGAAAACATAGGGTTTTCACTATGAGCACTGGGCCCTGGCTAGCAGGATCCCAGTGAGACAGTGAAAACACACTGACTTACACTCACAAACAGGCCAAAAGTGGGGGTAACAAGGCTAGAAAGAGGCTACTTTCTCACACTCTCCCTTTGGAAAATGGTGTGAAGGCAGGGGAGGAGTAGCCTCCCCCAGCATCTGGAAATGCTTTCATGGGCACAGATGATGCCCATTTCTGCATAAGTCAGTCTACACCTGTTCAGGGACCCCTCAGCCCTGCTCTGGCGCGAAACTAGACAAAGGAAAGGGGAGTGACCACTCCCCTGACCTGCACCTCCCCTGGGAGGTGCTCAGAGCTCCTCCAGTGTGCTCCAGACCTCTGCCATTTTGGAATCAGAGGTGCTGCTGGCACACTGGACTGCTCTGAGTGGCCAGGGCCAGCAGGTGACGCCAGAGACTCCTTCTGATAGGCTCCTTCAGGTGTTGCTAGCCTATCCTCTCTCCTAGGTAGCCAAACCCTCTTTTCTGGCTATTTATGGTCTCTGCTTTGGGGAATTCCTTAGATAAAGAATGCAAGAGCTCATCAGAGTTCCTCTGCATCTCTCTCTTCACCTTCTGCCAAGGAATCGACTGCTGACCACGCTGGAAGCCTGCAAACCTGCAACAAAGTAGCAAAGACGACTACTGCAACTCTGTAACGCTGATCCTGCCGCCTTCTCGACTGCTTTCCTGGTGGTGCATGCTGTGGGGGTAGTCTGCCTCCTCTCTGCACTAGAAGCTCCGAAGAAATCTCCAGTGGGTCGACAGAATCTTCCCCCTGCAACCGCAGGCACCAAAGAACTGCATCACCAGTCCCTGGGTCTCCTCTCAGCACGACGAGCGAGGTTCCTTGAATCCAGCAACTGAGTCCAAGTGACTCCCACAGTCCAGTGACTCTTCAGTCCAAGTTTGGTGGAGGTAAGTCCTTGCCCCCCCACGCCAGACTGCATTGCTGGGAACCGCGACTTTTGCAGCTACTCCGGCCTCTGTGCACTTCCGGCGGAAATCCTTTGTGCACAGCCAAGCCTGGGTCCACGGCACTCTAACCTGCATTGCACGACTTTCTAAGTTGGTCTCCGGCGACGTGGGACTCCTTTGTGCAACTTTGGGTGAGCACCGTTTCACTCTTCTTCGTAGTGCCTGTTCCGGCACTTCTGCGGGTGCTGCCTGCTTCTGAGAGGTCTTGCTCGACACCCCCTCTGTCCCCAGATGCAATTGGCGACATCCTGGCCCCTCCTGGGCCACAGCAGCATCCAAAAACCCTAACTGCACAATTTGCAGCTAGCAAGGCTTGTTGGCAGTCTTTCGGCGGGAAAATACTTCTGCACGACTTTCCATGGCGTGGGGGATCCATCCTCCAAAGGGGAAGTCTCTAGCCCTTGTCGTTCCTGCAGAATCCTCAGCTTCTACTGTCCAGTAGCAGCTTCTTTGCACCCACAGCTGGCATTTCCTGGGCATCTGCCCATCTCCGACTTGCTTGTGACTTTTGGACTTGGTCCCCTTGTTCCACAGGTACCCTCGACTGGAAATCCATTGTTGTTGCATTGCTGGTTTGTGTCTTTCCTGCAGAATTCCCCTATCACGACTTCTATGTCCTTTGAGGAACTTTAGTGCACTTTTCACTCACTTTTCAGGGTCTTGGGGTGGGCTATTTTTCTAACCCTTACTATTTTCTAATAGTCCCAGCGACCCTCTACAAGGTCACATGGGTTTGGGGTCCATTCGTGGTTCGCATTCCACTTTTGGAGTATATGGCTTGTGTTGCCCCTATCCCTATGTGTCCCCATTGCATCCTATTGTAACTATACATTGTTTGCACTGTTTTCTAAGACTATACTGCATATTTTTGGTGTTGTGTACATATATCTTGTGTATATTTGCTATCCTCATACTGAGGGTACACTCTGAGATACTTTGGCATATTGCCATAAAAATAAAGAACCTTTATTTTTAGTATATCTGTGTAATGTGTTTTCTTATGATATTGTGCAAGTGACACTCGTGGTACTGTAGGAGCTTCACTCGTCTCCTAGTTCAGCCTAAGCTGCTCTGCTAAGCTACCATTATCTATCAGCCTAAGCTGCTAGACACCCTATACACTAATAAGGGATACCTGGGCCTGGTGCAAGGTGTAAGTACCCCTTGGTACTCACTAAAAGCCAGTCCAGACTCCTACATTGGTTGTGCAGCGGTGGGATAAGTGCTTTGAGACTACTTACCACTCTTGTCATTGTACTTTTCATAAGAGAAAAATATACAAAACAAGTTCAGTGTGTGTACACATAGCTAAAAAGTTTTGCATTTCCGCTTTTCACTCTTTTCTAAGTGCTGAAAAGTACTTCCAAACTTTCTAAAAGGTCTTAAAAAGTTTTAAAAGGTTTTTTTTTCTGTCTTTCTAAAAGTTCTGAAAAACTTTTTCTTCACTTTTTCTATCACTTAAACTCTTCTAAAATGTCTGGCACAGGCCAAAATGTTGATCTGTCCAAACTTGCATATGATCACCTTAGCTGGAAAGGAGCAAGGAGTCTCTGCATAGAGAGAGGTTTGAGTGTAGGGAAGAATCCTTCCTTGGAATTGTTGCTTAACATGCTTAGAGAACAAGATAAGGCCAGAAGGGCCCCATCTGTTGAAAAAGTAGCCAATGGTTCCCAATCTGATCCAGGGACTCCCCTAGGAAAAGATTCAGGTAAGAAACTTCCTATCCTGCCCATTACTAGACAGACTAGCATCGTTGGTACTGATGTAGAGTCACACCATACAGATGGTGTTGTCTCACATCATAGCAAGAGTATTCCTTCTCACCACAGTAGAAGTGATGTTTCTGTTAACCAAGCTGTTAGGGTGCCTTCTGTAAGGGACAGGTCTCCTTCTGTCCATTCTCACCACACTTCTGTTTCAAGGCATGTCCCTCCCACCCACCCTGATGACAGAATGTTAGAAAGGGAGCTCAATAGATTGAGAGTGGAACAAACCAGACAGAAGCTCAAGAAGCAACAGCTGGATTTGGATAGACCGACCTTAGAAGTAAAGTAAAGTAAGTAAATTAGCACTTGTATAGCGCACTACTCACCCGTTAGGGTCTCAAGGCGCTGTACTCATAACGCTATGGAACCCCTCCTGGCTTTTCCCTGTGAGGCGCCCACTCCTGAGCACCCCCAGGGTGAAGCCAGGCATCCAAGTGCTGTTGGGGCCATTGTGGAGATTAAGCAAGCTATTGCCCAGAGTTGCAGAGTGGGACCCATGAATTAGATTAGGCACCGAGGCGAGAATTATCTGGTCAAGGGGAATTGAGCCCAAGACCTGCCGAAGCGAGACTTGAACCCTGGTCTTGAGCCAGATCTCTGCTTCAAGGTCTGCTGCTCTAACCATTGAGCCACACTTCTCCACTAGAAGTAGAAAAGGAAAGACAGAAACTGGGTTTAGAAACCCATGGTGGCAGCAGCAGTATTCCCCATAGTCATCCTGCAAAAGAGCATGATTCCAGGAATCTGCACAAGATAGTTCCCCCTTATAAGGAGGGGGATGACATTAACAAGTGGTTTGCCACACTTGAGAGGGCCTGTGCGGTACAGGATGTCCCTCAAAGGCAGTGGGCTGCTATCCTATGGCTATAATTTAGTAGAAAAGGTAGGGATAGGCTCCTTACTGTAAAAGAAAATGAAGCCAATGATTACAAAGTTCTTAAGAATGCACTCCTGGATGGTTATGGCTTAATCACTGAACAATACAGGATAAAGTTCAGAGAGACCAAAAAGGAGTCTTCACAAGACTGGGTTGATTTCATTGACCATTCAGTGAAGGCCTTGGAGGGGTGGTTACATGGCAGTAAAGTTACTGATTATGACAGCCTGTATAACTTGATCCTGAGAGAGCATATTCTTAATAATTGTGTGTCTGATTTGTTGCACCAGTACTTGGTGGACTCTGATCTGACCTCTCCCCAAGAATTGGGAAAGAAGGCAGACAAATGGGTCAGAACAAGGGTGAACAGAAAAGTTCATACAGGGGGTGACAAAGATGGCAACCAGAAGAAGGATGGTAAGTCTTCTGACAAGGGTGGGGACAAATCTAAAAATGAGTCTTCATCAGTGTAGGAGGCTGGACTGGCTTGTAGTGAGTACCAAGGGGTACTTGCACCTTGCACCAGGCCCAGTTATCCCTTATTAGTGTATAGGGTGTCTAGCAGCTTAGGCTGATAGATAATGGTAGCTTAGCAGAGCAGCTTAGGCTGAACTAGGAGACGTGTGAAGCTACCACAGTACCACCTAGTGTCATATGCACAATATCATAAGAAAACACAATACACAGTTATACTAAAAATAAAGGTACTTTATTTTTATGACAATATGCCAAAGTATCTTAGAGTGTACCCTCAGTGAGAGGATAGGAAATATACACAAGATATATATACACAATAGCAAAAATATGCAGTATAGTCTTAGAAAACAGTGCAAACAATGTATAGTTACAATAGGATGCAATGGGGAAACATAGGGATAGGGGCAACACAAACCATATACTCCAAAAGTGGAATGAGAACCACGAATGGACCCCAAACCTAGGTGACCTTGTAGAGGGTCGCTGGGACTATTAGAAAATAGTGAGAGTTAGAAAAATAACCCTCCCCAAGACCCTGAAAAGCGAGTGCAAAGTGCACTAAAGTTCCCCTAAGGACAAAGTAGTCGTGTTAGAGGAATAATGCAGGAAAGCCACAAACCAGCAATGCAACAACTGTGGATTTCCAATCTAGGGTACCTGTGGAACAAGGGGACCAAGTCCAAAAGTCACAAGCAAGTCGGAGATGGGCAGATGCCCAGGAAATGCCAGCTGCGGTTGCAAAGAAGCTTCGATTGGACAGAAGAAGCTGAGGTTTCTGCAGGAACGAAAAGGGCTAGAGACTTCCCCTTTGGTGGACGGATCCCTCTTGCCGTGGAAAGTCGTGCAGAAGTGTTTTCCCGCTGAAAGAGCGCCAACAAGCCTTGCTAGGTGCAAATTGTCGGTTTGGCGTTTTTGGACGCTGCTGGAGCCCAGGAGGGACCAGGAGGTCGCGACTTGGACCTGAAGAGAGAGAGGACGTCGAGTAAGACAAAGAGCCCTCACTGAAGCAGGTAGCATCCAGAGAAGTGCCAGAAACAGGCACTACAAGGATGCGTGAAATGGTGCTCGCCGAAGTTGCACAAAGGAGTCCCACGTCGCCGGAGACCAACTTAGAAAGTCGTGCAATGCAGGTTAGAGTGCCGTGGACCCAGGCTTGGCTGTGCACAAAGGATTTCCGCCGGAAGTGCACAGGGGCCGGAGTAACTGAAAAGTCGCGGTTCCCAGCAATGCAGCCCAGCGAGGTGAGGCAAGGACTTACCTCCACCAAACTTGGACTGAAGAGTCACTGGACTGTGGGGGTCACTTGGACAGAGTCGCTGGATTCGAGGGACCTCGCTCGTCGTTCTGGGAGGAGACCCAAGAGACCGGTAATGCAGCTTTTTGGTGCCTGCGGTTGCAGGGGGAAGATTCCGTCGACCCACGGGAGA